>NC_134402.1:277654059-278327220 GCF_038048845.1 Mixophyes fleayi
TACTGTTTAGGCGCCTAAAGTCATTGCAGAACCTAATTGTCCCATTGGGTTTCGGGACAAGCACAATGGGACTATTCCATTCACTAGTGGACTCTTCAATTACATCTATCTGGAGCATCTTCTCGACCTCCTTTCTCACGTCCACCCGTCTGGCTTCTGGAATACGATATGGCTTCTGCTTGACAATGACTCCTGGCGCAGTGACAATGTCGTGTTCCGGCGAATCATTTCTTCAGTCTGTTGTCTCTGCTGAATGGACAAGGCTGGCTCTATGGGCACTTCAGACTTTTCAATGGCAGTACTCACTACCTGAGGAGAGGTTTCCTTATCATGCCAGGGTTTAAGGAGGTTCACATGATATATTTGCTCCTCCCTTCTCCTACCTAACTGGTGGACTCTGTAATTGACAGGACCGACAGCTTCTAGAACTTCATATGGACCCTGCCAATGGGCGAAAAGTTTGCTTTCCTGGGTAGGAACCAGGACTAGGACCTTGTCCCCAGGCTTGAAAGATCGAACCACAGCACTTTTGTCATAACTTTTCTTCTGTCGTTCCTGAGCCTCTTTTACATGTTGCTGCACAATGGGCCCTATCTTTCCTAGCCTCTCATACATTTGGGACACAAATTGTACCAGATTTGGCTCCCTGGGACCTTGCTGCTCCCACCCTTCTTTTAACATATCCAAGATACCCCTGGGCTGTCTCCCAAATAATAACTCAAAGGGACTAGACCCTGTTGAAGCTTGAGGTACCGCACAGATGGCAAACATTAAATAGGGAATAAGAGTGTCCCAATCTTTTTTCTCTTGAGCCACTGCTTTCCTGAGTATGTGCTTTAATGTGCGGTTAAAGCGTTCCACCAAGCCATCTGTTTGTGGATGGTATACAGAGGTGTGAAGCGCCGTAACCCCTAGCAACTGGCACATGTCCTTCATCAGTTTAGACATGAATGGAGTACCCTGGTCTGTGAGGATTTCTTTGGGTATTCCCAAGCGTGTAAACATCAATAAAAGTTCTTTAGCTATGGTGCTGGACTTTATGTTTCGTAGGGGAATTGCCTCTGGATACCTGGTTGCATAGTCAAGCACCACTAGTATATATTGGTGCCCACGTGCGGATTTTTCCAGGGGCCCCACAAGATCCATAGCTATCCGTTCAAAGGAAACTTGTACTATTGGTATTGGAATGAGAGGTGCCCTGTACATGGGTTTGGGACAGGTTCTCTGACAAATGGGACAGGACCGGCAATACTTTTTCACTGCCATGTGTACACCGGGCCAGTAAAACCTAAGCAGAACTCGTTCCTGTGTTTTATCCTCCCCTAGGTGTCCCCCACAGACATGTGTATGTGCTGCTTTTAACACTAGGGTTACATGGACCTGAGGAACCATTAATTGTTCTACTTTTTCCCCCTGTACATTAGCAACTCTATACAGGAAATTATTTTTAACAATAAAATATGGTATACCTTCTGCAGGCTGGGCGGCTTTCGCTACCCCATTTACCTCAGTCACACTTTTAAAGGCATGTTCCAAATTGGCATCATTAAGTTGGTCTCGAGCAAAGTCCTGCAAAGGAAACAAAATTGGTATTGCAGACCAGTCCATATCCTCACTGACAGGCGGGGTGGGCTCATCTGCGACATCACAGACCAATGCTAGTTTGGACTGTCCATGTTTCCCCACAGTTGGATGCTTTTGTGGAACTCCTGCTGTGACTCCAAGGATGGCATTCCGGTTTGGCGGTTCCCAAAGATCGATGTCCAGATGTTGTGGATTCTAAGGCGGTTCCTTTAAGACCGGGCTTCCGACCGTTGCATCAGTTGCCGGCATGTCCATCCGGCCGGATCCGCTCACCGAGGACATCATTAAACAGTGGGAAGTCTCGCCCCAAAATAAGTGGATATGGGAGTTTAGGTGCTATGGCAGCTACCACCATAACAGTTTTGTCTTTGAGTGTGACTGGTAGTATTGTTCTTTCATACTCCTCTGTTGTGCCATGTACGCAAAGAACTTTCACTTTGGGCAACCGAAAAGTTATGGTTTCGGGTAAAGCAGAGCTGGAAACCAATGAGAGTTCACTCCCCGAGTCAACCAAGGCCAGAACAAGGTTTTGGTTGATTAGCACAGTCACCCGGAACAAACAAGGACTTCCTGATGTGGGACTCATGGTAAAACAGCTTGGAAATGCAGGTCCAATATGTGCTACAGAACAGTCCATGGGTTCCTGTAGTTTAGGACACTCTGCCTTAAAGTGGCCTGGCTCACCACATTCAAAACACTTCAGATTAGACAGCTTTGCACCTGGTCCTCTGTCCGTAGCAGTTTTGCCATTGGGCCCTGTGGCAAGGATTGTCAAACCTGGCTTTTGGCGTGACAACGGCTTTCGCACAAATGCAGGTTCTTTAGTCATTTGCTGTAGCACACAAAACCTTTCTACCACAGTGGCAAGCTCTTCATAAGTTTGTGGGTCTGATTGCAGAACCCACCTTTGCAAATCGCGGTTCAGCCCCTGGATGCAGTGATCTATCGCCAGAACTTCAATAATCCGAGAAGGCGAATTCTCCTCAGGCTGCAGCCACTTCTTTAAAATTTTAGAAAGCTCAGCCACTTGCGCTCTGACCAGTTTTTCTTTATCATAGCACCATTGGTGATAGCGCTGGGCTCTGCCTGGCCCAGAAACTCCAATGCAAGCCAATATCTCAGACTTTAGACTCAGATAATCAGAGGTCTGTTCCTAATCTAGATCCATATAAGCTCGCTGAGCTTCACCAGTCAGATATGGCGCCAGTCTCTCAGCCCAATCTTTAGGAGGCCATTTTGCCCTTTTTGCAAGTATCTCGAAAGACACCAGATATGCTTCTACATCATCAGCTGGTGACATTTTCTGGAGAACAGGACCAGGTGGTTCATTTCTGTCATGCCTCACCTGGCTTAACTCTTCTCTTAAGAGCCTTGTGTTTTCCACCTGTGCCTCGGCGACTTGTAGCATCTGAGCTTGCTGCTGTTGCTGCGCAGCGGCCACATTCACAAGGGTTCTCAGTACTTCCTCCATGTTGACGTCTGCGCAGGTTGAGTAGCGGAAACTTGCTTCCCGGAGCATCCCACTCCTGACACCACTTGCAGAAGCACACGCGTACAACTTCTTCCTTTTTATGGTTCTTTATTGTCAGGATGGTAATAATGTTTTGACACCGTATACTTGCACAGCAATTATGGAGACCCTCAACGCTTACTATACATAGTCCAGCTCTCTGTCCAGATCAGCCAGCTAGCCCAGCGTTGATCTCTCTGAACAATGAAACAAGCAGGGTTTTATACCTGACACTCCTCCCACAGGCCTAGCTTGATGGACAGGTGACACACCCACCTTCTCTTTAAAAGGAAACGCCCATCCCTGGCTCTGTTTAGACTATCAGACCCACCCTGTCTGTTTGCTGAGAGAAAGCAGCTTTTAAATCATGTAAGTAAAACAATTTTAAACTACACATATGTTTTTACCTGGTTTAATCTCCACTTAGGTAAATTATGTGTAATAGGAGCTAATGCTGAGTAATCAGTTCACAAAAATAAACTTTTGAAAATGTTTTGTTTTGTGCTGTAGGTCACTATGTCTCTACAATAGCCATGCACAGGTTTCATGCACAGAGTGTGATAATTTGCTTCAAACACTCAATCAGTCTGGTACAAACTACATGGTAAAGATAAGTGATTAAGTGATGTTATTGCTAAATTTCACGTGAATGGAATGGCAAAGAAGAATACTACACCGCAATGTATTTGTGCGTTCACATTTCATAGAATTTATAGCATATGAACAGAGCTGGGATGACTATGGTCAATTCATTCTGCTGTGTGGTGTGGGTGGGGTAGTACTATGAAAATGTCAAATTCTGCAAAAGAAATGTGAAACATTTAACAATTAACAGGGCAAACATTGTCAGAAACAGTTTTGAACATATTGTTCATCTTGTAATGGCTCCCTCTGGTATCCTGGATAAACTTTTAGAATTGGACGTTAGAGAGGTATTCACCTATATCAAACTGCCTTTCACATAGAAAGCAATATTCTCACAGCTACTCAGATGCCCGCACGTCTTAAACTCAGAGTAGTAAAAATGTATCTCATGTACCAGGTGGAGATTGGGATAATAGTACACCAGGAACTATACAGAGCATAACCAGTACCAATGCAAATGGTTACGCAGGCAGCAAATAGGGAATAAGAAAGGTCAAAAAACAAAGCCAAGAATCAAGAGGGGCAGAAGACAAGGAATTTCCAGGAACACGTAGGGTCAGGTAACAGGTAATTAATCAGAATATAAGGTATCAGCAACACAGCAGGCTTCATGAATAATGCAGAACATAAACGCTATAACTAGAAGGGAGGTTAAGCCCTTCCTGACATTTAAAGAGCGAGCACCCTGCAGTGACAGGGTAATCATGTTCATGAAACCAGCAAGCCGAAAACAGCATGTTAGGCACCCAGTTGTGGAGATGTGCCCTGCAGCGCCCACGAAGAGGACGAAGATGGATTCCGCTGCTGGGCCTGTGAAGAGGGTGAAGAAAGAAAAGAAAATCAACTTACCTTTCCTGCGATCCAGTGCTGGTGAGTATTTCTCTTTTTTCGCAGGTCCGGCCAGCAGTGGGAAGGTGAGCCAATCAGGGCTCGCCTCCTCCTGCTGGCCAATCGGCGGCCGGATGAGTGGCTCACCTCCAGCGTTTAAATTATTGGCTCTGCGGTGAGCCAATCAGTGCTCTTAAGGGCTGAGAGTGCCCCCACCCAGAGAGCCGTCGGAGGCCCCACGCTGAATGGGAGAAGAGGCGCCACTGGTTGGAGGGTCTGGAAGACCCGGAGAAGACATCGGGAGGCAAGTAGAGTATCCTGCGCGGAGCAGGTAAGTATACTCCGCTGTTAGGTCAGGCACTGTCGGGCACTAGTACCCATGGCACCAGTTAGTGGGCACAAGGCCATGGCGCAGGTAGGTATAGGTAGGGACTTGTATGAGCACAAGGCCCTAGTCAATTGGGCAACAAGCCCACAGGTAGGGGATCAGAAGGGCACAAGGCTCTAGTTAGCTGGGCACAGTGCCCATAGTCAGGAAGGGCACAAGGCCCTGTAGTTAGTGGGCAAGAGCCCATAGTCAGGGCACAAGGCCCTAGGTTGTCAAGGGCATAAGGGCCATAGTCAGGGCACAAGGCCCTGCAGTTAGCTGGGCATAAAGCCCATAGGTAAAGGGCATAAGGCACCTAGTAGAGAGGACACCAGGCCCTGGAGGTAGAACGGGCGTGAAAGCCCTGATCTAGAATAGGGAGCAGTCCCAGTGTTGTGTGAGTAAGCTAGGGGATAGTCCTAGGCAACAGTTGAGCAGAAGGCTCCTGTTAGTGCTATAGTTAGCTGTCTAGTTAGATAGCAGAAGTGTGTATTTCGTGGTCAGCCTCCCAGATACAGCAAAGTCTTATTCCGCCTGTGTGGTGAATACTGTATTGTGCATTGTATTTGGTTGTGCTGTGTGTGTGTTTATTTACAGGTGCAAGACGCCAGGACCCCATTAAAGGTAGGCTCTTGTTTCCTTACTGTTTTCCTGTTATAATCTGTGTCTGTGGGGACAAGGGGTAGTTAGGAGCACACACACAGTTAGGGAAGGACACACGGTAGTCTTCGCATCCCGTAGGTCCCTGGGGTTACGCTGGTTTCCTGAGGCAGTGATTGGGTACCTCACTGGCAGTGCAGCACAGCCCTTTTGAATTCCATCACTCAGTCCCATGGATCCAATTGGGTGTCCGTCTGAGTTCCGGCAGGGTCCCCGGCGATTCCAGATTGGGCGGTTTCGAGTTCCGGTAGTGGCTGCTGGCGGTTCCGTGCGGAAGCTGCCACTCTGGTGGCGCGCTGCTCCAGTGAGCGTCAGTCGTGCAGGTGGTGACTGGTCCTTGGGATTCTGTGAGTGACCCCATAGTGAGAAGATAGTCTTCTCAGTACGACCTGGGTGAGGGTTTTATGATCAGCCCTTCGGAGTAGAACGTGAACAATGGCTGGTGTTCCCCGTAGGAAGAGGGAGAAGGCTTATGGAGTACACTACACCCGGTTTATAGTGGAGTTACGTTCCTGACCATTAGTTAGTTGTTTTTTTTAGGATCTGGCCGCCTATTGTTAGCTAGTGCCAGTTGTGTGGGTTGTACATACTAGCCTCACTTGTAGAGTAGAGGGAGGCTGTGTTGTTTTCTGTCTTCCACAGCGACGGAGGAGAGCAGGAGAGCAGGGACCGGCAGTTGGAGTGCCTGGGTGAGTATCACGCTCTATTTCTTCTTCCGGTTAGGCCCTCACCGAGAGGTGAGTGGAGTATTTGGGGCGGGACTGTTCCTGGTCTCCAGTAATCATAGTCCCGCGCCCTTGGCAAGATCCAATCGAAGTGGCGGCAAAAGAGATTGACTTGAGTGTCTCTGCTCATTGCCATGGTCTCGGACAGTTCCTTTTCTGGTAGGCGGTAAGTGAAGTGAGGTGACAGAGGTTCGGCTGCTGTCTGCTGGGGTAGGAGAGCGGCTAGAGTGACTCAGAAGCGGACGGAAGGTGGCCATCGTTTGGAAGGTAAGATATTTGTGTACGTCTGTTCTGTTCCCCGCAGGCGTTACACAGCCAGGACAAAAGAGGCAGGGCATTCAGCCAATTAGAAAGGAAGGCAGAAAAGTTATAATGAGCTTTCATGAGTAGTTCGGCGACTTGTAGCACATCTATTCTATTTAGCTTAGGGAATATGGGCCTGATTCATTAAGGATGTTAAATGAAGAGGATCCTTATTTCAGTCTCCTGGAAAAAACCATGTTACAATGCAAGGGGTGCAAGTGAGTGTTCTGTTTTGCACATAAGTTAAATACTGACTGTTTTTTCATGAAACACACAAATACTTGATAGCTTATTTGTACACTGAAATTTAAAGTTGATATGTGTGTGTTACATGGAAAAACAGTCAGTATTTAATTTATGAGAAAAACAGAACATTCATTTGCACCCCTTGCATTATAACATGGTTTTGTCCAGGAGACTGAAATAAGGATCCTCTTCATTTAAGATCCTTAATGAATCATAGTGATAACACAGCCACCTTCTGTTTTACAGCACAGTGAGAAGTAAAGCAGAAGACCATAACCAAATAGAGACACTGTAACAGTGTAGAAGGAGGACTGTAAGTAAAGGCAGCACCTGTATGAATAGTTGGACCACATGTCCATTCAGGTGCAGCCATGTTTAATAAGTTCAATTACAGTAGTTTGTTTTTTAAGTAATTTTTAATTAAAGCAAACATTTAAATTCCTGGAAAAAAATAACCATATCAGTCATTGTAGATCCTGGGCCTGATTCATTAACAAATGCAAAACAATCGTAAGTGTGTTTTTTTAAAAACACACGTACATCAGGCATACGCACGTCCATATTCATCAAGGAGCAGATCAGAATAAACGTCTATTAATGAATAAGAGTCAAGGTTCACTCTGCTCTAACAGACAAGACGCTGCAGGATACGTCCATAACATGTGTGGAATATCAAGTCAATTGAACGCACAGAAAAAACCTGTTAAATTAATGTCACCTGTTAATAATATTGTGATTAATGACAAAACAATAAAAAAAGTTTTTGTTTTTTTCACCCCCTTCATAAAATACATATTGGGAAAAATAGGCCAGCTATCACTAGCTGTTCCCGTAATTAATTAATTAATTACATCCAGGTGCTCCGCCTGTTTTCCTGTGCTGTGTGCGTGAAAGAGTGTGCAGACTTAACCCTGTCTGTAGCCTGAGCTTGCAGATTCCCAGGGATACTATTAGTCTCTTCTTTAATAGTATGTGGCAAATTGTCCCTATTGCCACAATATATATTATGAATGTCTACTGTACATAAAATAAATTATTACTGTTGCTCCTGATTGCAAACTCATGTTCTAGCAAGCCTACACAGCTGTCATCACTAGTAATCATCTCTTACACCCAACCTGTAGCTGGTGCAAGTGATACGACAGAAAACCCATACATTAGAGATGCTAAAAGCTAGATTTGGATGCTGCTGTGTGCGCTCGAGCTTGGCATGCCCTTACTGTAATTGACTACGTGCATGCACCCATGTCCTTCCCTGTTTCATCCCTGAAATCATAGACTGTAGTAAGGGTCCTTTGCGCTAGAAGGTGAATTGGACGTTGCTGCATTCTTGCATGCTCACTTCTGGGCATACGCAGTGCGATTTTATGCAAATTACGGCATGTATCGTCATTTACAGGGCAGCATGGTGGCGTAGTGGTTAGCAATTCTGCCTTACAGCACTGGGGTCATGAGTTCAATACCCGACCGTGACCTTATCTGTGAGGAGTTTCTATGTTCTCCCCGTGTTTGCGTGGGTTTCCTCCGGGTGCTCTGGTTTCCTCTCACACTCCAAAAACATACTGGTAGTTTAATTGGCTGCTAAGAAATTGACCCTAGTCTGTTTGTCTGTGTGTGTTAAGGAATTTAGACTGTAAGCTCCAATGGGGCAGGGACTGATGTGAGTGAGTTCTCTGTACAGCGCTGCAAAATTAGTGGCGCTATATAAATAAATGGTGATGATGACGATTTACATGCCTTAAAAATCAGGTCCATGTGTGTTAAAATGTAAGCACAATCTTTATGGTATGCTTCTTAAAAAAAATGTTTTTATTAGAGTAACAGTAGTGATAAGAGTAAGAACCACACTTTCATAGGATTTATCCATCCCCATGTTTCTTACAGGAAACCCTTCCCAGACTAACTAGAACTACAGTGAAGGACCACTGCTGCTATTACGTAAACACATATTGGGTCCGAATATCTTGGCGTATAGAACTTACCCAATTTAACACCATTATAGAACTAGATAGGGTGAGCAGCATATGCTATTATAATGCAAAAATGGTCATGAAACAGTGAGATCTCACCCACATATAATTAATGCACCATTTTTTAATTCAATAAATAATGTTTTTGTTGTTATATACTTACTGTTTTTAAGACCAAGCATAAAGTAATGTACTTGCAACTTATGCCAGTAATATTACTTTTTCCCTTCTGTCTAAGACGTTATTTAGTTTATATCATGTAGGTCTAATGTATAGACCTTAAAGGTCATTTTAAAGAATGTAACTAGATATTTTTGATCAATATAAGTGATGTGTTAGTTATACAGCTTAAAACCCTAAAACCACTGGTAGGCAATATTATTTAAAGAGAAAACTTTTGACAGTGTATAAGATGCTGTGATCCAGAATTAAGAAAAGAAAATCCTACAGAGAATATAAATTATGGCCTGAGGCAATGAGGATATTTGAAAGACATATTTCCTGCAGCAAGCCAGAATTTGCATAATAGAATACATCCTAGTGCAAAAACGAGTCCTAGAAAAGGAGCAGTTGGAAATATATGTTTTGCATACTAAATAGCAACGCTCGAGAAGATCTACTGCTCGTTCACATAACAGAGACAGGATTCACATCCTTGTTTCATAGCAGGTCTACCCTGGAGCTATGCAATTAAAATACACTGGCTTCCTGCATTTATGTCTCATCAGTTCAACACAAATACAGTAAGCTCAGTGAGCATCTGAACTTTTTTTTTCATTAAATAAATGCCGTACATGCAAATTTCCATTCAGTTAAACTAACCATTTTATTCACTATAGTTTTGGTGCCAAAAGTGCACCATAAATTATAAAAGAAACACCCTTGACAATGGAGAAAGTGTATTTTATGCAGCTTGTATCTGGGAAGGGTAAAAACAAATAAACTTGTAACTGTTTATAAGCTTTTATATGGCAGTCTTCCAAAAATATGGCACATCGTTATAGGGAGACAAGCCATTTATTCAAATTGTTAGATATATTGGTTAACTCATTCTTGGCACTCATGACTCTATTAGCAAAAGTACTCTTTCATACCTCCCAAAATTCCTGGTTTTTAAATACCAAAATGGTGTGGCCAATGATGTTACTGGCACTTCATGAGAGTGGAGTGTTCCTTGAACAGTTCGGTGGCGAGACATATTTTGTCATAATTGTCTCTTGTCATATGTAGGGGTATATGTTTTTTTGTCCAGCACTCAAACGGTCTAGGTCTACACCAGTGCATTATCACAATCTTTCGTTGTGAAGGGGTCACACTTCAGTTTTAAACTCAGAAATAATGTGTGTATGTTAGGGAATTTAGACTGTAAGCTCCAATGGGTCAGGGACTGATGTGAATGAGTTCTCTGTACAGCGCTGCGGAATCAGTGGCGCTATATAAATAAATGGTGATGATGATGATGATGATGATCTAGCCTAGCATTCATTAAACTCTCATGTACACTGCCAGCAGCTCGCCACCAAAATAAAAGTAAATTTTTTCAATTTATTAATGGGGTTTATTTTATCTTTTGCATAAATGTTCAGCTTAAGACATCATGCTCAAAAAACATTTGCCCTCTGCATATTTGCATCTTTTTTAATGAATGAGAGCTGAGACATTTCTGTACAGTGCTACAGAATTGGCAGCGCTATATAAGTAAATGATGATGATGAATTGCTATTGAAGGGGAAAAATTCACAGCCATAAAGAGTTATTTGTTATTAAAGTACAGAGGTGCAACCAGAAATGTGCTTTCCACATCTAAATTGCATTGTATCAATGATACACACTTACCCCGTTCCAGCGCCGCGATCTCCGCTGCTTTCGGGTCTCGACCGGGCGGTCACATGACACGGCAGGCGGGGAATTCAAAGATGCTCTATAAAAACTCTGCTCTGACACCTGGGCAGCGTCAGAGCAACTTCCTCCTGTTCCTGACTAAACGTTTAATGTGCTTTCCAGTGAACCTTGCTGATCTTCTAGACTCTGTTCCAGTATACCAGACCAGGCTTGTTTGACCACGTTACCTCTTTGCTCCAAGTGTACCAGACCCAGGCGTGATTGACTACGTTGTGCCTCTGCTCCAGTGTACCAGACCCTGGCTTGCTGACCACGTCTAATCTCTGCTCTAGTGTACCAGACCCCGGCTTGCTGACTACGTCTAATCTCTGCCCCAGTGTAGCAGATCCCGGCTTGCTGACCACGTCCACTGCTCCAGTGTACCAGACCCCGGCTTGCTGACCACGTCTAATCTCTGCTCCAGTGTACCAGACCCCAGCTTGCTGACCACGGCTATATTTCCCACATCCTTACCTCTAGAGGCAGACCGGAAAAAGAGAGGAAGACCGCGACCTGCGTTCCTCCGCAGCAAAGCCCATCCCGCCTTGCGGCGGTTCTTGGTGGGGGTTCGCTAGACTCCGCACCACCGGCCGGCCAGCGCTAATCTAGAGTAAGGCAAGTACTCCATATTTATTACTTATTTACTGCACGCTACACAAGTGTTACAATCAATTAAAGCAATTTGCTATTTGGTTATTATGGGTTACACTTGTACCTCTTGTAGATTGTTAATATGCCACAAAACTGCCAATACCAAGTTTATCAAACAGAAAAAACTAGAGAACATGTGGGTGGCATTTCATCATCATAATCATCATCATCCTCATCATTGAAAATATTTGCTTTTAGCTGGGCATGAACATCGAACAACTGGATCTAAATTAACCATCCACATGTTTTGGGATATTGTAAATTAGTACTGTCATTCAGCATTCAGGCTATGCAGCAGGATCAACCTGTGTGCGGCCTTCCTGTGTTAATTGCAGTTACCTAAGAATTGATGTCACTAGCCAGTCAGTGGTCAGACTTGAAAATTTATACAATGATAGAGTTAAAATAAACTTGTCAGAGTTGAGTCCCCTTTAAGCATCCAAATAATTATTATGATTGTCAATAAATTATTTTTCCTCAGATAAAAAGTTTAAGGAATTTAGTCAGATAGTCAGTGGCAGCTATCTAGGTTAAATGCATAAATGGACCCACACATATGCTCTCGGGAAACCCCATGCATGTCACAAACTTGCTTCAGTCTCATACTCCAGTTCCCTTCCTGCCATCCATTTAGGAGAATTGTAATAATTGGGTTTCTGTAAAACCAGAGGGATATGAATATTTTAAGTGTTAATCTTATCACTTAGCAAGAAGGTTTGACTCAGCTTCAAAATACACAAGCTGCCTATGTATTTATGTAGGAAATATAAAACTACAAAACAATCATCTTCATATTTCATGTTTTAAGACATCTCTGAGCCAATTTAAACTCAGGTATAGAAGCTATATAAGGTGTGTTACTTATAGATAACAGCTGTACAGGGAAATATCATAATCATGTATCTTTATGGATATACCATACTTAATAATGTCATATTTGATACAAGTTAACCCGTGCATGATACTCATGCATTCTAGTCAAATAAAGCTACTTAAGGTCTTAAAAAGGTTCTTGTCATGCATTTGGGCCTAGCCCAGAGCTCCTCAGGGGAAGAGCGTTACTTCCCGACGCAAGCGCCCTTTTTAATGTGTGTTCATGAGGTAAAATTACCTCAACTCGTAAATTTAACCTTTACTACCCCTCCCACGGGGGGAAGGGGGGATGATGGAAGTTAACTGACTTCACTATTCTAATTTTTTTGTCAAATAATGGCAGTATACCAAATTTCAGGTCAATTGGATGAGCCCTTTCTGAAAAAATAGTTTTTTCCACACACACACACTAACACACGCCGCTACACATGTGTGTTCATGAGGTAAAATTACCTCACGAAAATGAGCCCTCAACTCGTAAATTTAGCCTTTACTACACACGGGGGGAAGGGGGGATGATGGAAGTTAACTTCTAATTTTTTTGTCAAATAATGTCAGTATACCAAATTTCAGGTCAATTGGATGAGTCCTAACACACGCCGCTACACATGTGTGTTAAACTCGTAAATTTAGCCTTTACTACCCCTCCCAAATTTCAGGTCAATTGGATGAGCCCTTTCTGAGAAAATAGTTTTTTCCACACACAAACACTAACACACGCCGCTAGGCTTTTACTTTTACTTTTATATATTAGATAATGCTAAGAATTTAGTAGGTCAGTGTAGTATATAACTCCGCCCAGCAGGTGGCGCTACAGCTTGAGGTTTTTTTTCCCACACACAGACTAACACCCGTCACTAGGCTTTTATATTATAGATGCTATTGTACGGGAAATGATGATCTGGCTATTGACTGGGAATTATGTCTGTCGTGCACGTTAAAAGTTACGGCAGGTATGAGAATAATACTTACATGATATAAATGACAGGCGGATCCGTCCATCGCCGCTTTAAGCCAAGTCGCGGTTGCTGATGATGTCCTTTTCTACAATCGCCAAGACAGCTACTCATGATATGAAGTAATCTGCAGTAGTTTATTTGTCAGGTCGGTGTACTATTGAATCGGACTTCTCATGTTTTTGTCTTTTCTGTCGGGGTAGTCGGTACCGTTAATAGATATTACACCCATTACAGGCTTACCTTTACTAACCTAGAAACTGACCGATCCAGTTTCTGCTCACTTGCCCTGGGCCACCCGTGTCCACCAGTACTCAGCCGCTTGGTGGGCCTCCGCCTGCCACCTGAACCCAGTCTCTCTTGGGTCTCAGGACTTTGGGTGCCCTTTTGGACCAGATAAAGGGACCTTATATGCCTCTCTCAACAACCTAAAACTTAACTATATAGGGCCTCACTCCCTCCTAAACTACCCAAAGCCTATGCCCTGCTATACAACTATAAAAGACTACTGCTCTGTTATCAACAAGGACTTAATGCCCCTCTACCCTATCAGGGATTAGCGTCCTCTCAAACTATAAGGGGCCTTGCTCTCCACTAAACTCAAAAGGCCTAATTCCCAATTACTACTACGGGCCTTCTGCCCAGCCTAACCTAAAAGGCCTTGTGCACTACCTAAATATTGGGCCATATGCTAAACCTAACTATTGGGCCTTGTGCCTATCTGCTATGGGCCAGGTGCCCCCCTACTAAGTACCTTGTGCCCTATAAACTAAGGGCCTAGTGCCCCAGCTAGACTAAAGGGCCTGGTGCCCACATTCACTAAAAGGGCTGCATGCCCCAATAATCCTACCTATCTCCTAATGGGCCAAGGGATTGTGCCACTACTTGCCATGATTTGTCCACCGGCCTTGTGCCTGGCCTACCAATAAGCAGTTATACTTACCTGCTCCGCGCAGGATGCTCAACTTGTGCCCGGTTTCTTCAGGTTTTCCAGACCCTCCAGCCGGCAGCCCCTCTTCTCTTGTTTGGCGCATGGTCCCCAGCGTCTTCTTGGCAGAGTAGCTCCTGACCCTAACAAGGGCCCTCTGCCGCCGTGGTCTTCCTCTCTTTTTCTGGTGCTGTCTCAATTGTCTTCTCATGGCAGGGCAGCTCTTAGCCTTTACAAAGGCTTCCTGCCACTTTCCCCGCCACAGTCTTCTTCTCTTCTGGATGTCCCACAACGTCCTCTTCTCTCGGCTACTAAATTTAAGATGGCAGCGCCCAGTGACTTATATAGCTGCTGGCGCACTGACATCACACAGCGCTAGGCATTCAAATGACAGGAAGGTGAGCCCTGATTGATTTCCTGACCCGGTTAACAGGAGAACAACCATGACGACAGGTGAGAGCCCACCCGGAGCCAGACTAGCAGGTACGCATCTCACATACCAGTGGTGATTAACTGGCTATTACACATATAAAGGATTTTCTGTTTTCTTAAGCTGTTTAAATAGCATTTAAGGTAGAGATGCGTGGTTCAGATTCTGAGAAATCCGACAGATCTAAATTTTGTGGTACCGAGCCAAACCGACTCATGACTTAGTTTCTCACACCAAATTCGGATCTGAAAATGAGGCAAAATGGCTTTTATGGTAAAATGCTGGATCTCTTAAGCTTTGGATCAATATATTCTATGTATATAGCCAGAGCTATAACTTAGAATTCTAGCGCCTGGGGCGAGAAAGACAAATGCCGCCCCCCTAGTCCTCATTTTTAACCAAATGAACCTAAAATATTTCTAAATTGCGCCCCCCTTCAGTGTTGCGCCCTGGGCGGTCGCCCCTGATGCACAACCCTAGTTACGGCATTGTATATAGCCCCCCCCCCCCACCTCCCCTTGTTCTCAGGTGACATTTTAGTAATAGCATGAGGGTAGGACATTAGCTGTAATTGTGTGCTCATAAAATAGTTTGCATAGGTTTGTACAGAGTAAAAGAGTAAATTTATGTTGAAATAGCAGTGATTTTACTGAACACATCTTAAGAGTTTCATTAAAGATCAGTCTGCTGGAACAGTGTGCTGAAAAATTGGGTGTGAGAGAATGAAGAGTAGACAAGCAGTGGCTACTTGATGTAATAATATATTAGATACTAATTCTTGCTTTTAAAATCAAAGTGTTTCAATCTGAATGCAAATGTGTGAGAGACAGTATCAGTGACATCTTTAGTAGTAAGCAGACCAAAAAACAGGGTACTCTTGACTCTTAGCAGCACACCCCAAAAAATATATATTTCTTGCTTGTAAAATCCAAAGTGTTTCAATCTGAATGCAATTGTGTGAGAGGCAGTATTAGTGACATCTTTACTACTAAACTCTTGTCTCTGAGCAGCACATCCCGCAGAAAAATAAATAAGAATGTTTTAAAAGAACAAATTGTATAAATTTGAATTATATTGTGGAGCAGTGTCTAATTGTAAGGTAACATTCCCTCCTTTCCCTATCTCATTGGGTGTTCATGTGGTGTGGTGGTAACTACAAGTAGCTCCAACTTCAAGTAGTTTTAATCCTCTTGTCAACCATGGATTTGTCTACAGATCAGGAGCATGCCAGTACCAGTTCTGACAGAAGTAGTACTTTTTCAACCTCTACTAGTAAATAAGGTCAAGTCAAAACATCAGCTCTTGATGTAAGGATTAAAGGAAAAGTTTCTGATGAATGTGGCAATTTGTCAAAAAAATAAAAAATAGCTACCATTCCATACACTACCCGCAGTGGCAAGAAAAGGCTCAGGCCATGCCCACTATTTGCTAATTGTGGTCCTGCTACTGCTGTTGCTTGTACTAGAATGTACATTGCAGAAGAGAATGCCCAACATGGTCATGCATCTTCCATAACTTCCCATGCACCACCTTCATGCTCACAGTGTAGGTCTGTCCCTTCCAATAAACAGCCTGCCACACTTCAATGCAGAAATCACAGCTATGAAGCCCAGAATATGGTGAAACACACAATGTTTATTGCAGGATGGTACAAACCTTATGGTGTTGATATAGAATGCGGATTGTAGGAAGATGCAGAAAGCAAATACCAGGAACACGGCTGATGCAGTTGAAAAGGTAATATGAAGAAATCCCAGGGAACAGAACCAGGAGCACAGCAGGGAACAGCAGGGAACAGCAAGGAACAGCAAAGCAACATACAACAGAAACAACAACAATGACCTGCAAAGTATACTGGGAGTGACAGGTATAAGTAGAGAGACACCCAGGTGCAAGAGATAATTGGTGCAACAAGCTAACCCCTAATGATAGCAGCACCTCTGGTGAACAGAGGCACTGCAGATAATATATAAAAGTCCAAGGTCCAGGAGGCAGGAGCTGCCAATGCAAGCAGCATACAATGCAGAGGGCTGCAGGCAGATCAGTGCATGAAAAGAACACCAAGGCTGAAGAACAAATTAGATGTTCATAGAATCCTGAGCAGAGTCTAAGGGTGTCCATGAGTGCTATATAGGATTCTGACTTTTCAAATTCTAACACTATAATTATAGGGCCAGCTTCCTTCCAAAATTTCACAACCATTTCGAAATGTGAGGATAAGTAGTAATGATGATGATTTAGACATAAAAATTGAAAATGCTACTTTGTGGATATAAATTATGAATTTGTTGCACTTTAATAAGATAATGAGGAAGAGGAGGATTATTGTGTCCAAGTAAGGAAGCCACCAGTGGTACCATCTCATATCCATGATAAACGCATTGTCATGCCAGGGCAAAAGACCAAAAAAATGCAACTCTAGTGCTTTGAAATATTTTTATCCCAACCAAAACAACATTTCTCAAAGCATCTGTAGCCTTTGTGATGACACAATAAGTAGAGGTAGAGGTACAGACTTTGATCGTCTAGACACCTTCTCCCTTACATAATTTACAGGGAGTTCATTCAAGTAGTTTATCAAAAGGTGGAAAATTGTGTAAGGTAACTAGCAGCCCAGCATCAGCTAGCAACTGAATGGATAGATCCTTCATACAATCTTGAACGCCAACACCTTCATCATCAACCTCCTCATTATTAGTATGTAGTCCAGCATCTAATTTTCAAATTCAAACTGACTTCCATAATGTAATCCATGATTCTCAAGAGTCATCCTTGTGCGTTATAGCTGCTGCTGATGCTGGTGGTGATATTTCTATACAGAAGGGGAACAAGAAGAGTAAGCAAAGTTTTAAAAAAACAATTGTGAAGCAATCGTTTGCAAGAGGAGCCAAGCATCCTGTTGCACAGCAGATCACTAAAGCCATGACAGCTATGTTAGCATTGGACATGCATCCAATTTCCATTATCATGCATCAGGTTTTAGCAGGTAAGTAGAGGTTGTGTGTATACGCTCTATCTCAATTCCATTTCTCCCAAACAGCAATTCCTCAGCTGTATCGGGAGTCAAAATAAAAAGTAAATCAATCCCTAGAAAATTCCATTGTACCAACTATCCACTTAACTTTGAATATGTGGACAAGCGAAACTGGTCAAACAAAAGTCTACATGATCGTGACAGCATTGGGAAGGTGTATCGCTCTCAGCTATCAGCAGCAGCACATAATGCCAGGTCATTCAAGTCAAGCTAGTTTTTTTGTATCGCTGGTTTCATTAAGACATATATCAGTGTCAATCTGGAACTTAGGAACGTCATAGTAAAATGACTCACCCTGCTAAGACTCTCATCGAGATTCCTCATTGCCAACAATAAAGTGAACATTGTGTGTGCATTACAACTGGGTGAATTTTAACACATACCATGCTTCTCGCACACAATAAACTTGGGGGGCAGCACGGTAGCTAAGTGGTTAGCGCTTCTGCCTCACAATGCTGGGGTCATGAGTTCAATTCCCGACCATGGCCTTATCTGTGTGGAGTTTGTATGTTCTCCCCGTGTTTGCGTGGGTTTCCACACTGGCAAATCCTTTATGTTTTATGCAAGCTACTGAAACAATTTGAAATTGTAAAAAATTAAGTAAGTTAAGGCACTGCCAGCCTGTCAAGTCATACCCTTAATCAAATTACTGGAAAAGCAGCTGGAGAAGTTGGAGGGGGGAGATGAAAGTAAGCGATTCTGCTTACTATGTTGGCCATGTAGATACAAATCATAATATTTTACCTGTTTTTTTTCAATTTAAAGAAATCCAGATCCAAAACCAAAACATATGAGGACTTTTGGCCAAAACCAAAACACAAAAGATGGTTTTAGAACCAAAGCCAAAACCAAAACACGGGGGCTGTGCTCATCTCTAATTTAGGGCCTTACCAATTATTAATGGGTGTAGTACGAATTTCAGATGCAAATAATACTGACACAAAGAATACTCACACTAAAATTCCAACACTTAAAATACCTAACGTTCAAAATACTGACATGCAACAAAATACTGACAGCCTAAATACCTACATGTAAGAAATTCCAACACACATAAAATACTGACAGTATGATTGCTGACAGTGAAAATACTGACATTCGCACTGCTAGTATACTGTTCAAAATAGAACAAGTAAAAAAAAAAGCAGGTGGTCCCCCGTTATAAACACAACTAACCCTAGTGCTGCCAGCATATTGCTGATTTCCATGAAATTGGGGGGAGGGGGGGAATAAGCGTGGGGTCTCCCCAATTTCATGAAAACCAGCACTAAGCAAACCAGTTGGGGTGGCTGGCACTATAGCAGGGGGACACCCGGCAGGGGTCCCCCTGCTATAATGACAACCAACCCCAGCCTGTTCAGCATGGGGCTGGATTCCCTAGGCATATCTTCTTTTCTTTTTTGTACTCAAAAATACAAGTAAATATATTCTTTTCTTCAGTAAAAAGACTGCCATTTGTATCCTAAAGTCCATGAAAAACATCTTCTTTTTCAGTCATAAAGACCCCTTTTTGTATCCAAAAGTCCATGTAAACAATCTTCTTTTCTTCAGTCAAAAGACCCCCACATTGTTTCCAAAAGCCTTTGAAAAATCTTCTTTTCTTTAATCCTAAGGAAGCCATAATAATCCCCAGGATACGACTTGCCAAAAAAACAAACCAATAACACACAAACGGACTGAGCTTGTCTATGGACAAGCACCGCAAAGCTGAATGGCAGTTTCTCATGACGGCGTAGGAAACCCCAATACAGTATAAATAGACCACGTGTCTGTTTATTTTACATTCTGCGGTATTCTTTGTGGCTGTATAATTTGCATCTGAAATTTTATTACCACCCTAATTATTATTATCCTACCATAATTATTACTATTATAGTAGGAAGTTCAATTTTGAGCTCAAAGATAGAGTGGACCCAGGGCAAATGGACTTTTTGCCTCAATATTTAGATAGGTATGTCTGTATCGACAGTATTTCTATCTTTTTATGTCTATAAATCTACCTATGTTTATGCAGACATAATTAAAAAAATGTATGCATCTGCTTGCTTTTTACATGGAACCAAATGCTCAGGTATTTCCTTGAAACAGAAAAAAAATGTAAACAAAAAAAGCTTGTAGAAAGCATGAGTATGTGCCTTGTACATCCTCAGCTATTTATATAGCACCATTAATTTTGCAGCACTGTACAGAGAACTCACTCACATTAGTCCCTGCTCCATTGGAGCTTACAGGTTAAATTCCCTAACATACACATTAACCGAGAGAGACCAAACTTTATTTAATTGCAGCCAATTAACCTACTAGTATGTTTTTGGAGTGTGGGAGAAAACCAGAGCACCCGAAGGAAACCCACGCAAACATAGGGAGAACATACAGATAAGGCCATGGTCGGGAACTGAACTCATGAACTCCAATGCTGTGAGGAAGAAGTGCTAACCACTAAGTCACCGTGCTGTCAACTACAAGTAGCAGGTTTGGAAAATATGTAAATACCTGAATAATGATAGTGCAAGGGAACTAACCGTACCGATTCTGGACACAAAATCTGTCCAATAATCTGCTGGGATAAGCAGGATTGAGCTGAACCATATTTATTAGGAAATTCCATATCTCAAGTGCTGTGAGACAATGATCTAGTCCTGCTTTTCCAATACATTCTCTCTTTTCACCAACATTATTTAATGGAAAAAGGACTTAAAAGACTAGTGATTAAGTGATTAACTAATGATTAAGTGATTAATAGGGCAAGATTTTTGTCACACAATTGACTTGTGATTAGTTGTTTCTCTGCTTACGACAAAGATTGAAAGGCATAAAACACGTGTTAATTCATGCATACATGCAAGAGATGTTAGATAGGGCTCAGATGGCTTCCAATGTTTTTTTTTAACAGTCCTTATAATTTTTTAACAAAAACAGTAAATTAATAATTAAATTAGCTAGACAGTTACTCACACCTATTCAGATTTCACTGGTTAAAATCAATGCTATTTATTGCTTCAAATCTGCAGACGAATCAAACCACGATTCCAATATTGAAAAAAAAAGAGCAAAAATATTTTTTCTTTAACTTTTTGTCACACGACTGTTTAAAATTTGGGGTAGAATACACTTATTTCTTATACTTTATTGAATTATGTTAATGGAGGCTAGAGAGAAAGATAAATGTATTACTTATTGACAAATAGAAGCACACACTGCACTGTCACTGGATAAAGTGATGAAAATAGATAAAAAATAGCATGCATAGGAGCAAAGTGCAGCATAGCCATTGCATTGTGCAAGGTTGTTAAAGTCTACTATTGTTATAAGTAAAATAAGTGATATTCATTCATTCCTGTTTATTTGACTTTTAAAATTTGACACACATGTGATAACCCAGTGCAATTATTACAGGCATACATGTGTTACAAATCAGTCATGCAAATCTTGACACATAGGGGCACATTTATCAACAGCCGCATAAAATGAAAAATAGTTTTCAATCCTTATCGCATTGATAAGGATTGAACTATTTCTCATGTTTATTAAAAAATCTCCACAGGAGCAGCAGTCACCAAAAACTGCTGTTCCTGTGAAGTTAAAAACTTACCTTTACACTGCCTCTTCGTTCCCCAAAATGCTGTGCGATCCACAGAAGCCTTGTGCGCATGCTCCTTCTGAAAACTTCTCTGCACTGCACTGTTACAGAGAGCAGAGTGTGACAGGGAGGGATCATGTGATCCACACATGCGCTGTAAAGCTCTGCTCTTCGGAGCAGAGCTGAACAGTGCTGAAAAATAGCAGAAACGGTAATGTACGCTAGTCTGAGCTGGCGTACATTACCGTATTTGTAAAACCATTTCCATTCATTGTTAAATTGCGGTACATAGCAGTCCCCATAGACATCTATGGGGACTGCTATGTATTACAAAAAAAAGTGCAAAGCAGCAGATATCTGTGATATCTGCTGCGATGCACTGTTGATAGATGAGGCAAACACTGCAATTGGCATCTATTCCCCGAAAACTGCTGTTTTCAGGGAATAGATGTCAATTGAAGGTTTAATAAATAGGCCCCATAGTGCCTGATTCATTAACAAAAGTAAGGCAAAAATGTTTTCTCCTGGACAAAACCATATTACAATGTAAGGGGTGCAAATTCATTTTTTATTTTGTACATAAGTTAAATACTGCCTGTTTTTTCATGTAGCACACAAATACTTGATAGCTTTATTTGTACACTGAAATTTGAAGTTGATCTAGGACATACCAACTATAAATCTGCCACCACATTTTAAATTTACTTCCCCCTCCAATGCAACATGGCTTTGCCAAGATGCAAAGTTACTCATTTTTTTTGCTTTACTTTCCTTAATGAATCAGGCCCATTAAGTTTTTCTTTATTTCACTTCAATATATGTCTCCTAATTCTTTCAGGAAACAAGTAATACATCAAATAGTTGTGGGATATGTGGAAAAGCAGATGCCATATTTCTAAACAACCAACAAATGCACATTTTGATTGCCTTGTTGGATTGACTGATGCATTTCTTGTACACAATCTGTTTAGTCAAACGTTCCAGTTATTCAGTAAATGAAATCCATTAATAAAACCTTAATAATTTGGTAGACAAAAATTATTGTGAGGTATTGCAGAGACTAATGAACAATAAGGATATATACAACTGTTCTGCAATTGGCTGACAACCTCTGCTCTATCATTTCTATTGTATTACATTTGACACAATTAATTTTACAAAATCATACTTTCATATTTTGTGTTATAACTAGCTTGACAAAACAATTTTTATGACTACATAGAACATTTTTCCATTGCATATTTATTTTATGTTACAAAACCATGGCTATACAATTGAATATTGAATTTGTAGGCAAAATATACTGCTGACAAATGACAACTTGTATTTATCTAGCTTTCCCAATAGTCATCAAGCATCATACTACTCCTCAAAACATCCAGAGTCCTGTGAACTTCCAACTTCAGTTTTTCCATTTTTACCCCAATTCTAGATTTTATATCAGAGTCTTCATACCGTTCAGTCTAGTTTTTCTAGCATTCCCATAACCCATTTTTCTAGTGTTACAGCACTGTCAACCTCACCCCATCTACCAGTCCCACATCTTGCTCTGATTTTCTCAGCCACTGCCCCTCACCTATAGCTTTTCCTTTAAATAGTTCACATTATCACTCTCGCTTTCCCAGATTTCCGGGGAGAGTACCCCACCCTAGCTTTGGCGGCATGCCTGAGTTCTCCGTCACAGATGACTAGATTATGTTCTGCTTCTTCCTTTCAGAATAGTATTCCTCTCCTCCAGTTTATCAGGAGCCCTACATACATCAGGTGTATATTATTATTATTATTGTAGATTTGTTAAGCGCCACAGTGTTCCGCAGCGCCATACAGTAGAGAACACAGGACATACATAAACCAGGGACATACATAAAACAAGGACATGCAAGGCAGACAAAATACATGCAGACATGAAATCAAAGGGTATGAAGGACCCTGCTCATTAGAGAGCTTACATTCCAAGTGGAAGAGGGCACAGCTGAAACAAGAGGAACAAGTGTGGATCAGAGTGGAGATTGGGACAGCTGTGAGGGTGTATTAGTGTGAATAGTATCATCAGGGATAAGGTAAGCTTTAAAAAAAATATGGGTTTTTAGAGAACATCTAAAGATTTGAAGACTGTGGAATAGCCCAATTGGGTGTGGTAGGGAATTCCATAAGTGTTGAGGAGCACAGGAAATGTCTTGTAGGCACGAGTGAGAGGTGGTCAACATAGACGAGACAAGGTGCCGGTCAGCGGTAGGTCTAAGAGGGCGGGGGGAGTGTATTTTGATATGAGATTTGAGATGTATGAAGAGGTGGTGTTGTTGAGGACTTTGTAGGTAAGGGCGAGTAATTTGAATTGGATTCTGGAGGACAGAGGGAGCCAATGTAGGGATTTGCAAAGTGGTGCAGCAGATGTGGAGCAGAGAGAGAGGAAGATCAGTCTTGCAGCAGCATTTATGATAGAAGTATGGATATATGAGTGTCGGAATGCCAGATAGCAGGAGGTTGCAATACTCAAGGCAGGAGATGATGAGAGAATGGCTAAGAGTTTTGGTAGCATTTTGAGTAAGAAAAGGGCATATTCTGGCAATGTGTCTTCATGTAAGGGCAGTCTTCATGTGAGGACTAAAGCAGAGGGCAGAGTCCACTGTAACACCAAGGCAGCGGGCTTGGGAGACTGAGGAAATTGTGGTGTTTTTGACAGTGAGAGATATTTGAGGGGAGATAGCAATTCTAGTTTGGACGGAAGATAATACGTTTTTTTTCAGATAAGTTGAGTTTTAGGTAGCGTTAGGATATCCATGTGAAGATAGCTGAAATACAGTTGGTTACACAAGATAGTACAAAAGGGGAGAGGTCAGGGGAAGAGATATAGATTTGGGTGTCATCAGCATAGAGGTTATACTGGAGGCCGAATGAGTGAATTAGTTCCCCAAGAGAAGAGGTGTACAATGAAAAAGTAAAGGGCCAAGAACAGAGCCTTGTGGGACTGGTGTCAGTGATATAAGTGTAGTTTTCTGATTGGATTTCTATTAGCATCCCATAGTGCAGTGTAAGATCTTCTAGCAGTTGTATGGTGCCATTATGGTCAGAGTACCACAGAATAGCTATCTACTGCAGTACAGCAGTATTGGAACTCTTCATGTCCAGTGGGCAAAGGTCCAATGAAATCAATCTGCCATACCTGTCCTGCACGCTCTTCTCTGTAGATGGAGCCTACATCTCTGGTCAGTTTCTTTCTGTACTTCAACAGCTGACAAATTTCTCATTTTTCCCCAATAATTCTAGCCATCTGCTGTGTCATGGGAATTCCTTTCCTCTGAGCCCAAGCATACATGCCTTCTGCTTCTCTGTGCCCACTTTGGGCATGAGCCCATTTGCCCATATTGTAGAGGTCTATTTCTTCGGCTGTAGACAGGGTAACTGTTCTGATTTGCACCAGCGAATCCATGTCCTCATTGCCTTTTAGTCTAGTGTGTGCATTGACTTGACCCACAAACACAGACCATTAGTGACAGGCTTACCAGATCGTGTCCCATGACTGTTCCTCCCCAGATGACTTTGAAGTGAACCTTCCAGTTGTTTTGCTTCCAAATAGTGAGCCGCAGGAACACCGCCCAACTGTTGGTGTAGATGATAAGAGGGCCTTTGGTTTCAGCAGCATCACTACCAGGGCCGGATTTACCGCTAGGCCACCTAGGCACCTGCCTAGGGCCTAGCGGCTCTCGGGGGGCCCAGCTGGGGGAAATAAGAGCAAATTGAAAAAAAATAAAAAGATGGAAAAAAATTTGGCCCCTCCCCCGACTCGCACCCCCCCTTCCCTCGCGAGTCGGGGGGTGTCGGGTGCCACGAGTCAGAAGAGGGGCCACACGGGGCTAGTGTGGTGGCTGGTCTCCTCCCTCCCTCCTCTGTGTGGCCTGCTGTGAGTTACATGGGACGTGCACCACATGACAAGTGCCGTCCCATGTGTGAAGGGGATGAAGACTCCAGTCCACAGCCCCTAGATGGAAAAAGGTAAGTTGGGGGAGGGGTAGGGTAGTATATTAATAGTGTGTGTATTATGTGTGTGTGAGGGGCCACTGTCTGTGTGTATTGTGTGTGTGAGGGGCCACTGTCTGTGTGTATTGTGTGTGTGAGGGGCCACTGTGTCCGTGTATTATGTGTGTGTGAGGGGCCACTGTGTGCGTGTATTTTGTGTGTGTGAGGGGCCACTGTGTGCGTGTATTTTGTGTGTGTGAGGGGCCACTGTGTGCGTGTATTATGTGTGTGTGAGGGGCCACTGTGTGCGTGTATTATGTGTGTGAGGGGCCACTGTGTCTGTGTATTATGTGTGTGTGAGGGGCCACTGTGTGCGTGTATTGCGTGTGTGTGTGAGGGGCCACTGTGTGCGTGTATTATGTGTGTGTGTGTGTGTGAGGGGCCACTGCGTGTGTGTATTGTGTGTGTGAGGGGCCACTGTGTCCGTGTATTATGTGTGTGTGAGGGGCCACTGTGTGCATGTATTATGTGTGTGTGAGGGGCCACCGTGTCTGTGTATTATGTGTGTTTGAGGGGCCACTGCGTGTGTGTATTGTGTGTGTGTGTGATGGGCCACTGTGTGCGTGTATTATGTGTGTGTGTGAGGGGCCACTGCATGCGTGTATTGTGTGTGTGAAGGGCCACTGCGTGCGTGTATTATGTGTGTGTGTGAGGGGCCACTGTGTGCGTGTATTATGTGTGTGTGAGGGGCCACTGTGTCTGTGTATTATGTGTGTGTGAGGGGCCACTGTGTGCGTGTTTTATGTGTGTGTGAGGGGCCTCTGCGTGCGTGTATTGTGTGTGTGTGAGGGGCCACTGTCTGTGTGTATTATGTGTGTGTGTGAGGGGCCACTGCATGCGTGTATTATGTGTGTGTGTGTGAGGGGCCACTGCTTGTGTGTATTGTGTGTGTGAGGGGCCACTGCGTGCGTGTATTATGTGTGTGTGAGGGGCCACTGTGTGCGTGTATTTTGTGTGTGTGAGGGGCCACTGTGTGTGTGAGGGGCCTCTATGTGTGTGTGAAGGGTGGGGGCCCAAACCGATATCTTGCCTAGGGCCCCATGAGGTGTAAATCCGGCTCTGATCACTACAGCACATACTTCTGCACAGTGACTTGATCCACCTTCTTCACTCTCATATAACAGCTCTTGGTTTGTTGGTTGATATGCTGCTGCAGTTCACATCCACCCTTGTGATTGCAGAGTTGCAGAGCTGTCAGTAAACCAGGCATACTTTTGTTTAGCAGGTGTCCGTTGTGCATATGGTTCAGCCACTTGAACAAGGCCACCTACTATCTGGAGAGGTGGTAACTCTGCTTCTACGCTTTCAAAGTTCACCAAACCGGCAATGTGGGTGGCTACTTGTTAGGGTTCATGTTCTGGACACTCCTCCACTTTCAGACAGAGAGCACTTCCACTTCTGCAAGGCCTGTTTCTGTGCAACAGCTGTCTGGGCTCCAAAGCCTTTTTGTCTGACCCATCCAGCATCGGGCAGATCTGTTCTTGCTGTGAAATGTTGCAGCTTGGTATTGCTTCCCACATGCTGCAGCGTGGAATATTGTCAGGCGCCGTCCCCGCACTCACCATTGGTGCCAGCAGCTCGCCCTGTTGCTCGGCAGCGTCACGTCGTCCACTTCCTCCAGGGTCCACTTCCTCCAGGGTCTTTCATTGCCATGCGCATGTGTGTCCGTTCGTGTCTGTTTCCAAGCAGCGGGATGCTTCTCTGAACTTCCTGTCGGTGGTCAGCTGTTTGGGCCATCGGTTCCACTGCAACCAATCAGGGAATGGGCTCCACTATTTAAACCTGCCCCTAACACTAGGTAGGCACCAGAGTATCTAGGTCTTCCTATGCTTCAACAATTTAGCCTGTTTCCCTGCTCTTTGACTGACCTCCTGTGTACCGACCAGGCTTCCTCTAGTTCTGCTTCTGGATCTCCCTTTGGCCTGATTGTTCCCATTGTATCTGACCTTTGGCTTGCTGTCTCCGATTTGCCTTTCCCTTTGATACTACATTTGCCTCTGCCTGCGCGACCACGTCTGTTTACCATCCACTCCACTGATAACTTGGAGGGCCGTGACCTGCATGCCCCTTGCACCAAACACCAAACTCCCTTGCGGTGCTCCCTGACGAAGACTGGGGACGTATTTAGACTCCGCGCCTACTAGCTTAGCAGCACAAATATCAGCAAGTTCATGCGTCTCGTGACATATATGCTGTTAGCAGAGCCTTCTCCAATGGGGAGTACCTGGTCTGAGCCAGGGAAAACTGCTTGGCTCAGAAACCAATAGGAATTTTCTTTTCTCCGCTGTTTGAGCTCTTCTGCAATAAACCCCAGGGCATACCATGGTCAGTGACTGTCACATCCAGGTAGAATGGCTGGTCCACCTGTATGGAGCCCAGGGTATTATGCACCTGTATAGCCTGCTTGACAGCTCGAAATGCATCTTCCTGCTCTGAAGTAAGAACAATTTCTGTCTTTTTTTGGTCACATTGTAGACAGACTGGATTTTGAGGCCTAAATGGGGCACAAAGGACCTCCAGCAAAGCAGAGTACCTAGCAATTGTTGTGCTCCTTTGGCGGAGTTGGAGTCTTCATCTGCATTATTGCTTCCATCACTGGCTATGGGATGGTCCTCTTCAGCCTATCCATATTATATTATTTCCTTTGCCTTTGTTTATTGCCCAGTCACGGCTTTCTATGTGATGGACCAGTGTATCCAAGTCATCACTGCTGTGAGTCCCGACAGCATGAAATGATCAATGTAATGCTAGGCAGTACACTGTAACTTCAGGGTGACAATCTCCAGGTGCCTGGAGACTAATCCATGACAGATTTTGGGACAATGTTTACAGGCTTGTGAAACCACAGTGGGTGTTACCTGTTACCAATCCCATGTGAAGGCAAATTGATCTTGACCCTCTCTTGCTACTGGTTTTGAAAAGAAAGCATTTGCTAAATCAATCACAACATGCCACTCTCCTGGTGTGTCTTGTATTCTCTCCACTATGATAATCATATCAGGTACTGCAGCTGACAGTGGGGGAACAACTTTATTCAGACCCCAGTAGTCTATCGTGAGACAGTTTGAGGCATCTGTCTTATTCACTGGTACCACTGGAGGGTTGTAGGATCTACTGGCTTCCCTATGAACTCCAGTTTTCAAAAGAACTTTGATTGTCTGTGTGATTTCTTCATGTCCCACATGTATGCAATACTGCTTCAGAGTCATTGGGTGTGCTGATGCGGCTTGTACATGGGGTCCCATTGGCATTCCCTCTAACTACCAGTTTCACTGCAGATATTGTAAAGGCACTTACAGAGCAGCCAAACACATATTTATCCCCTTAAAATGTCAATGTTAATTATGTTGTCAGGCAACCTAGAAACCAATACTTCAGTTTGGAACCA
Organism: Mixophyes fleayi; assembly: GCF_038048845.1. NCBI lineage: Eukaryota > Metazoa > Chordata > Amphibia > Anura > Limnodynastidae > Mixophyes > Mixophyes fleayi. The sequence goes on from NC_134402.1 coordinate 277,682,636, forward strand.
TGGGCCACGCCCAATCTGCAATTTGCAGTGAGTACCTTTCAAATCTTCCACTGCTGCCCCGCTGCCACTACCCAGTGGTGTTTGTGCTCTGTGGAATTATGAAACTTCTGCTCCTGTGCATTGTGTGATAGAACTTCCCCCAGCTCACACTACAATTTACATAAGATTGTCGGTCCTTGGCTTTCAAAGCACAGATGGGTGGTCTGCAAAGGACCAGCCATCCCATCATGGGTGGTGTTGTGACACTCTTGAGGGTGTGGTCAGTGTGGATGAATCCCCACCCTTGGCTTGGTCAAGTCCCCACCCCATATTATTGTTACAGCTCACGGCTCTGATATGAATTCCTAGAACAAACGGTAGAGGTCTTCACCTATAGCAGTGGCCTTTCCTGTGCAGCTAGCATGCTCACAGGTACTTGGCTGCCCCCAGGTCTTAACTCATGTGTAGTAGGAGCTTGTACAGATAACTTAAGCAGGAGGTAGGAGGAGTAACTGGAGTAAAGGAGACAATCCAGAAACTGTCTACGGGTAGCGGGTTCGTGGCATACAGAATAATCAGGGACAGGCCAAAGGTCTGGGCAGGTTGAAAGCAAGGAGAATCCAAAAGACAGGCAAAGGTCAGGGGCAATCAACAAACAAGCAGGATCCAAAACAAGTCAAAGGTCACAACAGAGATCAGTTAAACTTAAGGCAGAGTATCCACAGGAAAACCTGGAGCTAGTAAGCAAGTGTGGTGCAGAGAAAATATAACCGACAGTGAAATACACAAATGGGCCAATCAACAAACAAAGAAGTCAGTGGCCATAATCAGCCTCAGACGGCTGTTAATTAACTAGTGTGCAGTGTGCATGTACCCAGCTGTGATACTGGCCGGGATGCAGCAGCGGTGATTGACAGAGCTTCCAGACTGGTGATAGCCTGGATAAAAGGGGCGGAAGGGGGTGGAAGTGATGTCCTGGCTGTCAGGACAATAGCCAGGACGTGGCTTCCAATGTAAACAGACAACCTGCGGCGGCTGGTAACTGCTATTCAACATTTCCCATGCTTCTTGATAAGGTGTCACAGGAGGGGCAGGTGGGACTGAGTGCGGATCTAACTCTTCCACATCACTCTTAGCTATATGCTTATCAGAGCCACCCCCTTTTGCTTCTGCATTTCCTTTAAGGTTTTCCAGCTTTGAATAGAGATGCGCAGGCTCGGTTTTCTGAAAACCAAGCCCACCCGAACTGAGGATCTGAGTAGGCTCGCGAGCTGTCTGGGTATTTTCGCACGTCCTCTGATCTGAAGCAAGGCAAAACGTTATAGTTGCACTGTCGGATATCGCGAGTTTTGGATTCCATAAGTACCTCCCTCCCAAGGAGATCCAATGCCATTTCTCACACAGAAACAGGGGTAGCAGTGTTCTTGTCACTCTCCAGTCTCCAGTGCCATTGCTCATACAGAAACATGAGGGGTAGCAGTGTTCTTGTCACTTGACAAGAATTGACTGGAAATTAAAGTTATTGAGCTTAATAATAACGTAGGAGCAAAAAAAAAAAAAATGCCTTCCATAATTTTGTTCCCCCTCCTATTTCCCTCACTCTGTGCCCTCCATACTTTGTTCCCCCCCCCTCTTATACCCTCTCTGTGCCCTCAATACTTTTGTTCCCTCTTCTCTTATTTCCCTCAATCTGTGCCCTCCATACTTTTGTTATTTTACTTAACTTTCTATTGCCTTTTTCTCTTTTGCCTTCTTTCTTCTCCGTAGCGCTGCTCCTTGGTGAGTCCTCACTGAATATGTGTCACACGCCGACCCCACGGATGGGCACCGGCATTGTTACCTTCCTCCTATAAGCAGTGATTTCGGTATCCTGATGACACCCTTGGATAACATCCACCATCTGGCCTCTCGCTCTGCGCATGTGCAAAGCCAACTTCCCTCCCTTATGTCTTGTTCCCCATTGGTTCTGGCATTTTGGAGCACTATTTAAACCTTCCACTTCCTCCTGTCCGATGCCTGTTTTTAGAGTTCATTCATTCTCTGTAAGGACCTGGCTCCCTTCGGTCTGCCTGCAGCAGCTGTTGCTCCAGTGTGGACGCTACCTCTCACGATTTCTCCTGCTGAGTTACTATCATCGGATCAGCTATAGTTCTACACCTCTATTGCCTCTACTGAACTGCCACTGTACCAGTGACTCTCCTGCTGTTGCTCTGAGTTACCATCATCGGGTCAGCTTTAGTTCTACATCTATTGGCTCCATTGAACTGCCGCTGTACCAGTGACCCTCCTGCCATTGCTCTGGGACATAGGGTTATAGGCAGGTGGAAGGCAGTGCCCCACCGCCTTGCCTACCCCGCCCTCTGGGGAGCGCTGGGTACTAGGCAGTTGCCTAGCGATAAATCCGGCCCTGACCTATAGTAGTCCTTGGAGTGATATTACTTATTGATCTCAGCTCCCTTGGGATCCACAAGTGGTTAGTCATAGGGTATGTAAGGCTTTTTTCAATTCTGACCAAAGGCTTCTGTGATACTGGCGACGATCTTTTAGTTGATATATAAAGCATGCCAATTGCTACATTTGATATATTTCTAAATATTTGTCACTAGCATTATCCTGACTGCTACAATGTGCCCAACTAAAAGACCTCATAGTGGACCCATGATTTCCTGAGTACAGTGAATACAAGCTGTGTGTAGTTACATTAAAAAATGTTCTCTGTCGGAATTTGTATCCCTAAGCAGTTTAGGGCTCTAGCTGGCCATACATAATGTCTCCATGAGAATCCTAAGAGTTCTATGGATGACATTAATGGGAAGAGGCTCTGATTTATTGGTGTTCATTTATTTAAAACAAGGCCGCTCCATATTGCTCTAGGACAGATTGTACAGAAGATAATGAAGGTTGGCCACAAAATCAATATGTCATCTGTAAATAAACATAATTTGTGATGAGTATGACTAATCTGTCTTCCCTTTGACATCATCAACTAATCTTATTCTGCTGATTATTGATACTATTGCTAATACAAAGATTAGGAATACTTGATAAAGGGTATTTAAAGATACAGAACTTCATTGTCAAGTTTCATGGGTTATCTCAAAGTTAATTCATATGTAATTTTAATTGGATGTTGCAATTTATTCCAGTAGGACAAATTGCAAAGATTATATTATATTTATTTGCATATTAGTTCCCTCTGCCTCAGGTCCCTCTCTGAGTAAGGGATTGTTATTATTTGAGTGATTGATCTGTCCTACAGTCAAATACACCAAAAAGGTACAAAATGACAGAACTACAAAAAGAAAACCTTTAGTTCACTATTACAATAATTTCCATACAGTGGTGATATTAAATAGCTAGTAACAGGTGCTAGCTAAAAATTTCTTCATTAGTAAATAATGATGTAATTAAAAGATTACTTCACCAGTCCACTACAGTTTGATTAAGCAGCAACCAGGCTTGCTGGGCTGGGTCACCTGCATTTTTTTGTTTTTAAAATAGGCTGCTGAGTTGAGTCTTGGGTGGCAATAGGGCAGCACAGGCATACATTTTAAATTGCCAATACGCTGATCATACGGGTGGGGCCAATTGGGACCAGGGGCCGGGCCAACCGAAACCGGACAAAATAAAGGGGTTGCGTGACTATGCTAAATTGCTCCCCAAAAAAAATAATTCTAGCTCCGCCCATGCGGCTGCTGATGAGAATCTTTGTCTGTAGTATATTCAATTTCAATTAAAGACCATGTCTATTGATAGAGAAACTTTATTAAGAACACCCACCACAGATGTCAGAATGACATATCTTCCTGTTTAGAAGGAGCTGCAGGTGAAATCTGAAATGCCAATCTTCTGACACATCGCGAATTCTAATATGTTCAAAGCACTCAGTGGTCAGGGCTCTCCACACATGACAAGCTTGTTGTGTGTTGGAAGAGTGGAAAATTTAAATTCTCCACTATGAGAATCAACCATTAGAAAGCCACCAGGAGGGCAAGCACCTCTCAAACCAGGGTCCCTGCCATGCTAACATTTTAAGGCATTGATCTACAACAGGCGCCCTAGGGTCATCTGTTGTCCATCTTGATTTATTGTCAGATGTGTCTGTTACTGCTTGTAAAACTTGTTCAGAGTGCCTGATGATATATTATTACAGATAGGTGTCTCTTTCTTTTAAATATATTGTTTTAACTTATTACTGAAATTAAGGGTAATATGTGGCCTTTTGAAAGCTAGAGGGCCACCCAAACACCCCCTGAAGTGTTTTAAGTTTAGGTGAGGGCGCTTACTGGGGACAGCACTACCTTGAGCATATTCTTTTCCCTGCAGGCTGGGTTAGATCAGTTTAGTAGGTTATGTAGGTTTGGAGTAGTTAATAGCAGTCCTTGTATCCGAACCTGTTACAATTAGAAGATAGTGGTATGTGCTTTGAAGAAAGTATTTTGGCAGCTGGAAAAGCCCTGCAGCAAGTCCACATAGTGCGATCTACAATAAGTGTGACAAAAGCAGAGTGATAGTTTTTGGTAGTAGGTGTTTGGATGCATGAGTGATTGGTGAGAATAGTAAGTAGAACTGAACTACCAATTTATGCACGTGTGGAAAATATATAGGAGAATATTTAACAAGGAACGCACAACATGAAAAATAGTTTTCAATACTTATTGCATTGATAAGGATTGAACTATTTCTCATATTTATGAAAAAACCTACACAGGAACACAGTTCCGATTAACTGCTGTTCCTGTGAAAAAATACCTGACTTACCACTCCGTCTTCGTAATGCGATCCCGAGTGGCATCTTCGTTTATACTTTCAAGTCCAGTGCGCATGCGCCGATTGATAACTCGAGCATGTGCACAGGCATCCAAACAGCACTGACCAAAGTACCAGGGTCATGTGAAAGGGCTGCAGAGCTTAACATTGCTGTCGTACATTACCACATGTGTAAAAGTATTTTCGAAAGTTGTTGAATTGCAGTACATAGCAGTCCCCATAGACATCTATGGTGACTGCTATGTATTTCGAAAAAAAAATGCAAAGTAGCAGATATCTATGATATCTGCTGCAATGCACCAATAATAAATTTACAAGGTACTTAGACTTGTTACTATTTCTCAAAAACTATTGTTTTTGGGAAATTTACATGAAAAATTGATTGATAGATAGGTCCCATAGTGTGTTGAAGAAATGTTATTAATGGAAACATTAAGCTGCTTTGTGTATGAGAATGATGGAGACAAAGGAAAGAAGGGTAATAGAGCTGCCTCCTCTATTACTGGCTTCTTGTTGTGAGTATTAATGCAAATTCCCTGGCCCCAGTGATGACTTTATGCAATTCAATTAGAAATACCAACTTGGAAAATTTACTAAATAGCTAAATAGAGCAGCATTATGTTGTCCTGTTCTAACTGTGGAATACCATTGGTTTTATATTAAACACTTTCTTACTGAATGTTCACATGTCTTAATGGAACAAATGAAATAATTCCTTATAGGTATTGTGGGCCTCATTCATTAAGGAAAGTTAAGCAACAGTAAGGCAAAACCATGTTGCATTGGAGGGGAGGTAAATTTAAAATGTAATGACAGATTTATATTTGGGTCAGACATGTCCTAGATCAACTTTAAATTTCAGTGTACAAATCAGCTATCAAGTATTTGTGTGCTACATGAAAAAACTGACAGTATTTTCCTTATGTGCAAAATAATAATCTAATTTGTACTAGGGATGAGCGCACTCGGATTTATGAAATCCGAGCCCACCCGAACGTTGCGGATCCGAGTCGGATCCGAGACAGATCCGGGTATTGGCGCCAAATTTAAAAGTGAAACTGAGGCTCTGACTCATAATCCCGTTGTCGGATCTCGCGATACTCGGATCCTATAAATTCCCCGCTAGTCGCCGCCTGTGACAGACCCGGGCCTTATATTGAGAATACCGTGCCAACCCGGTCTGTCCTCAGTGGGCCAATTGAACAACCATGGCCCACTCTGTTATTAAATGCCGCCCGGTGGCCAGATCTGTTATTACTGTGGTGTCCAGAGAGGGAGGGGAGAGGCAGCTCACAGGAAGTGTGAATCAGCTGTGGACCCTGTGACATCAAAAAGTAGTGGAACGGGTTAAAAAAAGGAGGGTCAGGACCTTATCTAAAATCAGTAGGGGGTCTCTCCCTGTTTGCTAACTATTGTTCTAGCAAGTCTGCAACACAGTCTGAATGGCACCATCACAGCAAGGGGTGACCACTGATGTCATGCACTATTTCCACCCCGGTTACCACCCAAACTCTTCACACCACCAATCACAAGAGGACAGTGAGTGGTGGGGGGGTGGTGAGAAGGGACCAAAAAGGAGCTGTCTGGGGGATGGGGGTTGTTGTTGGAGAATCTGGAGACAGCAAGGACCTGTTAGAGAGTAACCGTATTCTCGCAGGGCCTTAAAGGAATGCTTGAGGCAGGAGCTTCTTGACAGAGATCGGACAGTGTACCTCTAGGACTGATTCTGTTACCACTCCATCGGGAGACACTCGCAGATTCTGGGGAATTGGTGAGCCTACATCCGTAGGGAGACTGATACCCAGAGTCCCACCAAGCTGGTGGAGAGTTGGCCGAGCGGCTGGGATCAGCAAGATACACAGACCCACCTTAAGGATCAGAAACCCTGGCCCACTTGGATTGTCAGCTGTGGATTTTATTACCAGGAGTTTGGGCCTGCTAGGACTCTGTGCTTGGAGGTAACCTGCTGGGGATTTTGTTGGGGAGTTTTACTTGCACTGGTGATTTTCTGACACTTGATATATTTGGCGGGGGGAACAAGTTTCTCCTTGGGGAGCACTGTTGTATTTTACTAAGTGTGTGCACTTTGTTTAATAAAAGGGATTATTATTTCTTTCCTGTCTCCTTACCTGTGTGACCTGTGAACCTAGAGGACCGGGTATCTAGAGAGCTTTGGTAATAACCCCGGTGTCCTCACAATTTTGGTGGCAGCAGTGGGATCACACAGTCCCAACGTTTGGGTAGAGCGCAGGGACTCGTATCCAGATACGGTCAGGCTCTGTAAGGACACAAGGCAACAGTCTGTCAGCACCAGTGTTAGTAAAAAAAAAAAAAAAAACCCTAGCTAGGAAGTCAGCAGGAATGGCCACAGAAGCAGAGCAGATCAGCTTAAAAGCCACAGAGAGATTCTATATGAAAGCAAGGAAACAACACTTGCAGGGGTTCTGCAGAACCAAAGGGGTGGACTTTGATGACACAGACGTGCGTGAAGTTCTGGTGGCCAAACTAATGGAATGGGAAAAGGCCCACCCTGAGGAGATGAAAGAGTCAGAGGTGGAAGAGGAGGAGGCCAAAGACCAGCCACGGAGACCCCCTAGTGGGACACAACCCAGACCACCGTCCGGCACTCCAGCAGTGCTGCAAGATTGGCTGACAGCACTGGGGGAAAGGGCAACCCTGCATGAAAGGGCAGCCGTACTCCAAGCAATGTTGGGGGTAGCATATGAGGTACCCCAGATTCAGAGAGTAGAAGGTCGGGGAGAGGCCCGGTTGAGACCTCAGCTGGGATATAGTGGAGTCCCAATTTTTAAAGAGGCAGACACAGACATTGATACCCATCTCCAGGTTTTTGAAAACTTGATGGGAGTCCATGGGATTGAGGAGGAAGAGTGGTCCAAATATCTGGGACCCAGCCTGACTGGGAGAGCGCTGGAAGCTTACCAGGCTCTAAGCCCTCACGAATGTGGGGATTATGGTACAGTGAAAAAGGCACTGATGGTAAAATTCCAGTTAAATGCAGAGACCTACAGATACAAGTTCAGGACTTTGAATAAAGGAGGGTCACAGTCGCACCAGGAATTTGCCAGCCAGCTACAGAGGGCCTGCGAGAAATGGATGGAAGGGAAAGGGGCCCGCTCCGCTAAGCAAATTAAAGAGCTCATTATGCTGGAGCAGCTGACTCTAAAAATGGCCCCAGAGATCCGGGAATGGCTGGCGGACAGAAAACCTGAGACCCTGGAGGAGGCAGCAGGGCTAGCTGATGAGTATGTGGTGAGTCGACCAAGATGGAGAGCCCCTAGTATGCCTAGTCAAGCAGCTGCAGGGAGGGGGAGCCGAACAATTCCAGCAGGTCTAGTGACACCGGGAGCCCCCTTTATTAGAGAGAACTCTGCCCGGAATCCAAGAGATGAACCAGCCCGATCCAGACCCTGGGACCTGAATCCAAAGAGGTGCTTTCGGTGCAACCAGGTGGGGCACTTCCAGAGAGATTGCCCCCGTACCAGAAGTCCGATCCCAGGAGCCAGAGCTGCACCAGTGGCCGCTGTACAGTATGCCCCAGGAGATTTTGAAATCGGCATTGAGGCCGAGCCACCCTGTCCTGATGTGCCAGAGGCAAGGGACGGGGTGTATGTGGTGAACCTGATTTTGGGGAAGGGGAGGCAGAGCCCTAGGAATATGCAGGGTCATCTACAGGACGTGTGGGTGGGGGACTGCAAGGTCCAGGGGTTGAGAGACTCAGGAGCATCCCTGACCCTGGTGGAGCCTGATATAATTAAAAGATCCCAAGTTATGGAGGGACAGCAGGTCCGGATTTCCACGGTGGGGGGCCATCTTGCAGATATTCAGGTGGCCCGGGTACATTTGGATTGGGGGGCGGGATTTGGAATGGTGGAGGTGGGCATTCTGGATGGACTACCAGCAAAAGTGATTTTGGGGAATGATTTGGGCCAGGGATTGGTCACTCACTTTGTGCAAGCTGTGACCCGCAGCCAGAGTGGAGCACAAGCCACAGCAGCACAAGAAGCCGCAACGCCAAGGAGACCACCAAGATTAACCCCGGCAACCAGAACCAAGGAGCCAGAGGCAGCACCGTTGGTGAGTAACCCAGAAATATCTGATGTTGTACCAGAAATTGATTTGGGGGAGGAGGACAGAAGGGAATTTAGGAAGGCCCAACAGACTGACCCATCCCTAGCCAAACTGAGGAGTGCAGCAGACGCTGGGGGAGGGGAAGTGGCAGGCAGTAAAGTAGTGTGGGACAAAGGACTGTTATATAGGGTAGTCACCCCCACCCTAGATCAAGACCCAGGGACAGAAGTGAAGCAGTTGGTAGTACCATGGGCTTACCGGACCCATTTATTAGCGCTGGCCCATGACATTCCAGCAGCGGGGCACTTTGGGACCAGAAAAACGTTGGCCCGGTTGTTGCGGACTTTTTTCTGGCCTCAAGTCACCCAGGATGTGAAACGTTACAAAGCCTCCTGTGACACCTGTCAGAGAATAGGGAGAGCCCCTAAGAAAGTTCCACTACAATCCCTGCCTATAATTGAGGAGCCCTTTGCCCGGGTGGCTATAGATATCGTAGGTCCATTAGCCATCCCCAGTTACACCGGAAAAAGATTCATCCTCACCCTGGTGGACTTTGCCACCAGATACCCAGAGGCAGTAGCCCTGTCGTCCATAGATGCAGAGCATGTGGCCCAGGCTCTGGTGGACATTTTCAGCCGGGTAGGATATCCCAGGGAAGTGGTTACTGACCAGGGGATCCAATTCCAAGGGGACCTAGTCCAGACCCTATGGGAAAAGTGGGGCATTAAGCCCCTACGAACCACCCCGTACCATCCCCAGACCAATGGGTTATGTGAGCGTTTCAATGGAACGCTGAAACACCTCCTGAAGGCATATGTACAGTCTGAAGGGAGAGACTGGGACAGGGCCCTGCAGCAGCTCCTGTTTGCATACAGGGAAGTACCCCAGGAGTCCACCGGATACTCTCCTTTCGAACCTCTGTATGGCCGGAGGGTACGAGGCCCCCTAGACCTGGTTAGAGAGAGCTGGGAAGGAACATTCCAGGCCAATGAGCAGCCTATCCTTAAATATGTAGAGAAGATGAGGGAGAGGATGAAGAGAGTAGCGCAGCTGGCACAAGGCCATTTAAAAGGAGCCCAGGCAAGACAAAAAGAGTGGTACGATGCCCACGCTCAGGATAGGAAGCTGAACGCAGGACAGAAGGTGATGGTGCTAATCCCAATGAGACGGAATAAACTTCAAGCCACCTGGGATGGCCCATACAAAGTGGTGAGGCAGGTAGGGCCGGTTAACTATGTAGTAGCGCTGGATGATGAGGAAACCTGGCTGAAAACCTTCCACATCAATCGACTAAAAGGTTATGTGGAACGGCAAGTGGCAGCAATGGTGGTGTGTTGTCCCCCCATGGGTCCCACAGAGGTAGTCCCCCTACTGGAGATGATAGGGGAGGTGAGAGAGGAAAAGGGGGTGGAGACAGTGACAGTGGGGACGCAGCTAGGAGAGGGACAGAGGCAGGAAATGAGGGAGGTACTGGAGAAGGAGCAGGCCCAATTTACCTGTAAGCCCGGTCGTACCCACCTAGCCACCCACCATGTAGACACAGGGGAGGAGAAGCCCATAAGGCAGGTAGCATACCGCATGACCTCCGCTGTACTGGCCCAAGTACGGAAGGAGATAGAGGAAATGCTGGCCTTAGGAGTAATTAAGAAGTCAAATAGTCCATGGGCTGCAGGGGTGGTATTGGTCCCGAAGAAGGATGGGACCACCCGCTTCTGCGTGGACTACCGTAAACTAAATGAGGTCACCACCACTGATGCTTATCCCATGGCCCGAATAGATGAGCTACTAGACAGGCTAGGGGCAGCCAAGTTTGTGTCAACTTTGGATCTGAGTAAGGGCTATTGGCAAATTCCCCTCACCCCCGAGGCTCAGGAGCGGTCAGCCTTTATAACCCCACTGGGATTGTTTGAATGTACGACAATGCCGTTTGGGATGAAAAATGCTCCAGCCACATTCCAACGGATGGTTGATGACCTGTTGGGGGGGTGTCAGGAATTTGCCCAGGCTTACTTAGATGACATTGCCATCTTCAGCCAGACGTGGGAGGATCACTTAGTGCAGGTGTCAGAGGTCCTGAGGAGAATCAGGCAGGCAGGGTTGACCATTCGCCCAGACAAATGCTTCATGGGCATGGCAGAAGTGCAATACTTGGGGCACCGTGTTGGTGGGGGAATCATACGACCTGAACCGGCAAAAGTAGAAGCCATTGTTCAGTGGCCCCGACCCACCAACCAAAAGCAAGTACGAGCGTTCCTCGGGATCGCAGGGTACTACAGAAAATTTGTGCCGCAGTATAGCACTGTTGCCAGGCCCCTGACTGACTTGACAAAGAAAAAATACTCTAGACGTATAGAATGGACCCCAGAGTGCGAGGGAGCCTTTGACGCTCTGAAGGCAGCATTGACCCAGTCCCCAGTGTTAGCAGCCCCAGACTTCAAGAAACGATTTCTGGTACAGACAGATGCTTCAGGGTGTGGACTCGGTGCTGTGCTCAGCCAAGTGGGGGAGGATGGGCATGTAGTTTATTTATCCCGAAAGCTGGTGGATAGAGAGGTAGCCTATGCCACCATTGAAAAAGAATGCCTGGCCATAGTGTGGGCCCTAAAGAAATTACAACCCTACATTTATGGGCAAGAGTTCACAGTAATTACAGACCACAACCCCCTTTACTGGTTACAAAGATCTGCTGGGGAAAATGGGAGGTTATTACGGTGGAGTTTAGCATTACAAGGTTATAACTTTACTATCTCGCACAAAAAGGGAAAAGACCACTCAAATGCGGACGGACTCTCCAGAAGAGAGGAGGAGAACCCTTCATTAAGGAACCCACCGTGCCAAGGAGAACATCTGGAGCCCGACCACCAGACTCCAACTGTCCCCTTGATTTAATAAGGGGGAGGTATGTGACAGACCCGGGCCTTATATTGAGAATATCGTGCCAACCCGGTCTGTCCTCAGTGGGCCAATTGAACAACCATGGCCCACTCTGTTATTAAATGCCGCCCGGTGGCCAGATCTGTTATTACTGTGGTGTCCAGAGAGGGAGGGGAGAGGCAGCTCACAGGAAGTGTGAATCAGCTGTGGACCCTGTGACATCAAAAAGTAGTGGAACGGGTTAAAAAAAGGAGGGTCAGGACCTTATCTAAAATCAGTAGGGGGTCTCTCCCTGTTTGCTAACTATTGTTCTAGCAAGTCTGCAACACAGTCTGAATGGCACCATCACAGCAAGGGGTGACCACTGATGTCATGCACTATTTCCACCCCGGTTACCACCCAAACTCTTCACACCACCAATCACAAGAGGACAGTGAGTGGGGGGGGGTGGTGAGAAGGGACCAAAAAGGAGCTGTCTGGGGGATGGGGGTTGTTGTTGGAGAATCTGGAGACAGCAAGGACCTGTTAGAGAGTAACCGTATTCTCGCAGGGCCTTAAAGGAATGCTTGAGGCAGGAGCTTCTTGACAGAGATCGGACAGTGTACCTCTAGGACTGATACTGTTACCACTCCATCGGGAGACACTCGCAGATTCTGGGGAATTGGTGAGCCTACATCCGTAGGGAGACTGATACCCAGGGTCCCACCAAGCTGGTGGAGAGTTGGCCGAGCGGCTGGGATCAGCAAGATACACAGACCCACCTTAAGGATCAGAAACCCTGGCCCACTTGGATTGTCAGCTGTGGATTTTATTACCAGGAGTTTGGGCCTGCTAGGACTCTGTGCTTGGAGGTAACCTGCTGGGGATTTTGTTGGGGAGTTTTACTTGCACTGGTGATTTTCTGACACTTGATATATTTGGCGGGGGGAACAAGTTTCTCCTTGGGGAGCACTGTTGTATTTTACTAAGTGTGTGCACTTTGTTTAATAAAAGGGATTATTATTTCTTTCCTGTCTCCTTACCAGTGTGACCTGTGAACCTAGAGGACCGGGTATCTAGAGAGCTTTGGTAATAACCCCGGTGTCCTCACACCGCCATCTTCACTCGGGCATTGATCAGGGTAGAGGGAGGGTGTGTTAGGTGGTCCTCTGTGCTGTTTAGTTCTGTGCTGTTTAGTTCTGTGCTGTTTAGTTCTGTGCTGTTTAGTTCTGTGCTGTGCTGTGCTGTGCTGTGCTGTGCTGTGCTGTGTTCTGCAGTATCAGTCCAGTGGTGCTGTGTGCTGTGCTCTGTCCTTCTGAGGTCAGTGGTGCTGCTGGGTCCTGTGCTGTGTCCTGTTCAGTCCAGTGGTGCTGTGTCCTGTGCTCTGTGCTTCTAAGGGCATAGTTATTTCCCCATTATTCCCAAGTTTTTAAAAAATAAAAAAAAAGTAAAAAAAAATAAAAAATTAGAAATTAAAAAAAAAATATATAATTATAACCAAATGTGCAAAACCAATCCAGCAGTATAAGTCCATTGGTACTGCAATATTACCAAGTTCACACATTCTGCAGTATCAGTCCAGTGGTGCTGTGTCCTGTGCTCTGTCCTGCTGAGTTCCGTAGTGCTGCTGGGTCCTGTGCCGTGTCCTGTTCAGTCCAGTGGTGCTGTGTCCTGTGCTCTGTGCTTCTAAGGGCATAGTTATTTCCCCATTATTCCCAAGTTTTTAAAAAATAAAAAAAAAGTAAAAAAAAATAAAAAATTTAAAAACAAAAAAAAAATATATAATAATTATAACCAAATTTGCAAAACCAATCCAGCAGTATAAGTCCATTGGTACTGCAATATTACCAAGTTCACACATTCTGCAGTATCTTGTGCTACATATAATGGAGACCAAAAATTTGGAGGATAAAGTAGGGAAAGATCAAGACCCACTTCCTCCTAATGCTGAAGCTGCTGCCACTAGTCATGACATAGACGATGAAATGCCATCAACGTCGTCTTCCAAGCCCGATGCCCAATCTCGTAGTACCGGGCATGTAAAATCCAAAAAGCCCAAGTTAAGAAAAAGTAGCAAAAAGAGAAACTTTAAATCATCTGAGGAGAAACGTAAAGTTGCCAATATGCCATTTACGACACGGAGTGGCAAGGAACGGCTTAGGCCCTGGCCCGTGTTCATGACTAGTGGTTCAGCTTCACCCACGGATCTTAGCCCTCCTCCTCCTCCCCCCCCCCTACAAAAAATTGAAGAGAGTTATGCTGTCAGCAACAAAACAGCAAACAACTCTGCCTTCTAAAGAGAAATTATCACAAATCCCCAAGGCGAGTCCAAGGGTGTTGGTGGTTGTCAAGCCTGACCTTCCCATCACTGTACGGGAAGAGGTGGCTCGGGAGGAGGCTATTGATGATGTAGCTGGCGCTGTGGAGGAACTTGATGATGAGGATGGTGATGTGGTTATTGTAAATGAGGCACCAGGGGGGGAAACAGCTGATGTCCATGGGATGAAAAAGCACATCGTCATGCCTGGTCAGAAGACCAAAAAATGCACCTCTTCGGTCTGGAGTTATTTTTATCCAAATCCAGACAACCAATGTATGGCCATATGTAGCTTATGTAAAGCTCAAATAAGCAGGGGTAAGGATCTTGCCCACCTAGGAACATCCTCCCTTATACGTCACCTGAATAACCTTCATAGTTCAGTGGTTAGTTCAGGAACTGGGGCTAGGACCCTCATCGGTACAGGGACACCTAAATCCCGTGCTCCAGTTGGATACACACCAGCAACACCCTCCTCGTCAACTTCCTCCACAATCTCCATCAGATTCAGTCCTGCAGCCCAAGTCAGCAGCCAGACTGAGTCCTCCTCAATACGGGATTCATCCGAGGAATCCTGCAGTGGTACGCCTACTACTGCCACTGCTGCTGTTGCTGCTGTTAGTCGGTCATCTTCCCAGAGGGGAAGTCGTAAGACCGCTAAGTCTTTCACAAAACAATTGACCGTCCAACAGTCGTTTGCCATGACCACAAAATACGATAGTAGTCACCCTATTGCAAAGCGTATAACTGCGGCTGTAACTGCAATGTTGGTGTTAGACGTGCGCCCGGTGTCCGCCATCAGTGGAGTGGGATTTAGAGGGTTGATGGAGGTATTGTGTCCCCGGTACCAAATTTACTACCGGGGCCACTCCACTGTGCAGTCCATATTTAGGTGTATCAGATATTAAACAACGGTGACAGTTGATGCCCAATTTTTTAATTATATTGTGGCCTCGGTACCAAATTGTGTACCGGGGCCACCACACTACGCAGTCCAGATACTTGTTTGGTGGAATTCAGACCAGTTGAGGGTTTTATTATTATATTGTGTGGACCACTCTATCTATACCACACTACAACTCTATACCACTCTATTTCATACTTTAATTCTATTTCATACTTTAATTCTATTTCATACTTTAATTCTATTTCATACTTTAATTCTATTACTAATTAATTACCATAAAGAGGAACAAAATAAACCAATTTTACCAAAAGTATAATATGACTTAGACTTACAAACACTACACTTGAAAGATCGTGCCTTTAAATGAAAAAGTCAGTCTTCATTGCACGACTATGTGCAACAGGGACAGTTTTTTGGGTTTACAAAGTCAAACAATAACACTTTGACCCTGTCTGTCTGGGATCTCAATGACGAATTGTCTGTACCATGTTTGGAGGAGGTATTGTGGCCCCGGTATCAAATTGGGTACCGGGGCCACCCCACTATGCAGTCCAGATACTTGTTTGGTGGAATTCTGACACGTGGAGGGTTTTTTAATTATATTGTGGCCTCAGTACCAAATTGTGTACCGGGGCCACCACACTACGCAGTCAAGATAGATTGATGCGTATTGCGTATCATAGATAAAGTACATTCAGTGGTGTGGGACAAATTGAAAAATATTCAAAATGCACTGACATTATCAAAAACAAGAGGTTGTCACACGCTAAAACTCCAACATGTATATGATGGAGAGGATGGAGGAGCAGCCGTTTGTGTAGTGTAATGCAGATCTGTTGAAGGTTTTTTATATATTTTATTGTGGTGCCCAGTGCCCACTCCTCTACGCAGTCCAGGTACAATTATTGGTGCGAATCATAAAAGTTCAGGGTTTTTAATATATTGTGGTGACCCACTCCTCTACGCAGTCCAGGTACAATTATTGGTGCGAATCATAAAAGTTCAGGGTTTTTAATATATTGTGGTGACCCACTCCTCTACGCAGTCCAGGTACATTTATTGGTGCGATTCATAAAAGTTCGGGGTTTTTAAGATATTGTGGTGACCCACTCCTCTACGCAGTCCAGGTACAATTATTGGTGCGAATCATAAAAGTTCAGGGTTTTTAATATATTGTGGTGACCCACTCCTCTACGCAGTCCAGGTACAATTATTGGTGCGAATCATAAAAGTTCAGGGTTTTTAATATATTGTGGTGACCCACTCCTCTACGCAGTCCAGGTACAATTATTGGTGCGAATCATAAAAGTTCAGGGTTTTTAATATATATTGTGGTGACCCACTCCTCTACGCAGTCCAGGTACATTTATTGGTGCGATTCATAAAAGTTCAGGGTTTTTAATATATTGTGGTGACCCACTCCTCTACGCAGTCCAGGTACAATTATTGGTGCGAATCATAAAAGTTCAGGGTTTTTAATATATTGTGGTGACCCACTCCTCTACGCAGTCCAGGTACATTTATTGGTGCGATTCATAAAAGTTCAGGGTTTTTAATATATTGTGGTGACCCACTCCTCTACGCAGTCCAGGTACAATTATTGGTGCGAATCATAAAAGTTCAGGGTTTTTAATATATTGTGGTGACCCACTCCTCTACGCAGTCCAGGTACATTTATTGGTGCGAATCATAAAAGTTCAGGGTTTTTAATATATATTGTGGTGACCCACTCCTCTACGCAGTCCAGGTACATTTATTGGTGCGATTCATAAAAGTTCAGGGTTTTTAAGATATTGTGGTGACCCACTCCTCTACGCAGTCCAGGTACAATTATTGGTGCGAATCATAAAAGTTCAGGGTTTTTAATATATTGTGGTGACCCACTCCTCTACGCAGTCCAGGTACAATTATTGGTGCGAATCATAAAAGTTCAGGGTTTTTAATATATATTGTGGTGACCCACTCCTCTACGCAGTCCAGGTACAATTATTGGTGCGAATCATAAAAGTTCAGGGTTTTTAATATATTGTGGTGACCCACTCCTCTACGCAGTCCAGGTACAATTATTGGTGCGAATCATAAAAGTTCAGGGTTTTTAATATATTGTGGTGACCCACTCCTCTACGCAGTCCAGGTACAATTATTGGTGCGAATCATAAAAGTTCAGGGTTTTTAATATATTGTGGTGACCCACTCCTCTACGCAGTCCAGGTACAATTATTGGTGCGAATCATAAAAGTTCAGGGTTTTTAATATATTGTGGTGACCCACTCCTCTACGCAGTCCAGGTACAATTATTGGTGCGAATCATAAAAGTTCAGGGTTTTTAATATATTGTGGTGACCCACTCCTCTACGCAGTCCAGGTACATTTATTGGTGCGATTCATAAAAGTTCAGGGTTTTTAATATATTGTGGTGACCCACTCCTCTACGCAGTCCAGGTACATTTATTGGTGCGAATCATAAAAGTTCAGGGTTTTTAAGATATTGTGGTGACCCACTCCTCTACGCAGTCCAGGTACATTTATTGGTGCGAATCATAAAAGTTCAGGGTTTTTAAGATATTGTGGTGACCCACTCCTCTACGCAGTCCAGGTACATTTATTGGTGCGAATCATAAAAGTTCAGGGTTTTTAATATATATTGTGGTGACCCACTCCTCTACGCAGTCCAGGTACATTTATTGGTGCGAATCATAAAAGTTCAGGGTTTTTAATATATATTGTGGTGACCCACTCCTCTACGCAGTCCAGAAAGATACCTTGTTGCAACGTTTTGGACTAATAACTATATTGTGAGGTGTTCAGAATACACTGTAAATTAGTGGAAATGCTTGTTATTGAATGTTATTGAGGTTAATAATAGCCTAGGAGTGAAAATAAGCCCAAAAAATTGATTTTTAAACTTTTTATGTTTTTTTCAAAAAAAATACGAATCCAAAACCTTAAATCCGAACCGAGACCTTTCGTCAAGTGTTTTGCGAGACAAATCCGAACCTCAAAAATAACGAAAATCCAGATCCAAAACACAAAACACGAGACCTCAAAAGTCGCCGGTGCACATCCCTAATTTGTACCCCTTGCATTGCAACATGGTTTTGTTCAGAAAACTTGAGTAAGAAAACTTTTTTTTGTCCTTTCCAATTTTTTGCTTAACTTCCCTTAATAAATCAGGCCCGGTGCCTCTGGTTTGCATTTCAGGACTTAGGAAAACTATCACCCCTGACAAACTCAGCGTCCATCCCTCCTGCTGGTAGCGTTCCTTTCTAATCACATCTATAACCAGGAAGCTCCCCCCATCCTCCTTTTTTCTTTTTCTCTCTTACCCTGTCTTTACTAATGATGCCCAGATGGCATCACCCAACATTCTTTCTCTTTTCTCCCTCTCTTCTTTTTACCACTCTTAAAATTTGCCTTTGATTGTTCATTGCGAAAAAAATACTCTCATTTTGTAGGTTATGTTCTACATGACTATGCTTATGTAACCCAATGTTAATTATACTGTTACAATTTAATAAAGGCAAATTACACACAAAAAAATGGGAACAATGGGCCTGATTCATTAAGGAAAGTAATGCAAAAAAATGAGTAACTTTTCACCTGGACAAAATCATGTTGTATTGGAGGGGGAGGTAAATTTAATAAAATGTGCGGACGGATTTATAGTTGGGTAGGGTATGTAATAGATCGACTGGAAATTTCAGTGTAAAAATAAAGCTATCAATCATTTGTGCCCTGCATGAAAAAAGAGCCAATATTTAACTTACGTGCAAAATAATTAACTAATTTGCACCCCTTGTATTGTAACATGGTTTTGTCCAGGAGAAAACTTACTCAATGTTTTGCCTTACTTTCCTTAATGACTCAGGCCCAATGAAACTTCAATCTTCTGAAAGAGGAAATAAATCCAGAAATAAAAATGCACTATGTTAATAATTATAAATAATCGGGGCTGCTTACCTTTGGACAAATGTTAATGTTGGTTTGTTATTAAGCTTAGTCTTTTTTTATTTGCCCATCATTGATGTCACTGTTAATAGAGTTTGATAGTTCAGAGTTCAAACTATATTTTTGGGCATGTGTGTGTTTGCTAACCTTGTGAATTCACTAACTGACATGCATTTTAACTTGGGCTTGACAAAGGCAAACAAGCAAATCCAAATTTATTTACGTCCACTAGAGCTGCTTACCACCTATGTAAAAGGTTTTCCTAACATGCCCCTTTACCTAGCCCCAGAAGCTGCTACAGACCCAGCAAATCTATTTAGTTTAACACTTTTATATAGTGAGAGAACTGTGAGCTAAAGGGCCAATCAAAAGCCACAATATCTTGATTGCAGTTTTCGACTGGTGCTGTAAGAATAATGTGGAGCCGTTGTTCCTGGAGCTCTAACTAGGGGCAGTACCTATTTGGTACCGGGGCCACAATATATCACCCTCAACTGTTCGGAATTCCACTGCACAGCTGTCTGCTCCTACATCCTCTGCAGCATATATAGGGTGTAGTTCGAGCGTGTCAATGCCTCTTGTTTTTGACGATGACAGGTCATTTTCATTAATTTTGGATTTGGACCCAACACTGAATGTAGTTGATACGCATCTATCTGGACTGCGTAGTGGAGTGGCCCCGGTACCCAATTTGGTACCGGGGGCCACAATATATCACCCTCAACTGGTCTGAATTCCACTGCACAGATAAAAACAAAGAACATAGAATTGAAAATGGCAGTTCCTCTTTTTTGGAACTACAGAAATAAAGAACGTAGTAATAGAAATGGCAGTTCCTCTTTTTTGGAACTATAAAAACAAAGAACATAGTAAAAGAAATGGCATTTCCTCTTTTTTGGAACTACAGAAACAAAGAAGGTAGTAATAGAAATGGCAGTTCCTCTTTTTTGTAACTATAAAAACAAAGAACATAGTAATAGAAATGGCAGTTCCCCTTTTTTGGAACTACAGAAACAAAGAAGGTAGTAATAGAAATGGCAGTTCCTCTTTTTTGGAACTATAAAAACAAAGAACATAGTAATAGAAATGGCAGTTCCTCTTTTTTGGAACTACAGAAACAAAGAACGTAGTAATAGAACTGGCAGTTCCTATTTTTTGGAACTACAAAAACAATGACCGTAGTAATAGAACTGGCAGTTCCTATTTTTTGGAACTACACAAACAATGACCGTAGTAATAGAACTGGCAGTTCCTATTTTTTGGAACTACACAAACAGTGACCGTAGTAATAGAAATGGCAGGTCCTCTTTTGTTGGACTGCAAGAATATATTGCTCTATAATATTTTTTATACTTTTTCAATTATTTTTTTTTATTTTTTTAATATTTTTTTTTTAATATTTTTTAGAGATTTTTATTCTTTTTTTTAAAAGATTTTTGGCTGCTTAACAAATTGCTATGGACTTATCAGAAACAAATACAGGACAAAAGCACCACTGGACTCAGCAGCACAGACACTGGCCAAAGCACCACTGGAATCAGCAGGACAGAGCACTGGAAAAAGTACTACTGCACTCAGCAGGACAAAGCACCACTTGACTAAATAAATCAGCAGGACAGAGCACTGGACAAAGTACTAATGCACTCAGCAGGACAAAGCACCACTTTAGTAAAGTTATCAGCAGGACAGAGCACATCAACCTCTCTCTTCAGTAACCACAGGGAGAATGAAGATGGCGGCCGCGAGCGGGTCATTTATGAGATCCGAGTCTCGCGAGATCCGATGCGAGACTTGGATGTCATAGCCTCGGTTTGGCTTCATTTGGCGGCCGAAAGTTCCCGAACAGTGCTCGGATCCCGTCGGATCCGCACTGTTCGGATGGGCTCGGATTAGCGAAATCCGAGCCGGCTCATCTCTAGGTAGTAGTGCAGCTATAACAGACAATATCTTATTTAAGTCATAAGGCATTTATGGAGATTATTTTATTTATTTTTTTAAACAAGGAGCAAGCAATAAAATTGTAGACAGGAGAAAAAAATGGGATTTAAAAGTGCAGAGCTGAACAGTACCAATCAAGCTCCAGCAGCACCACACATTTCTCTTAAGTCTGAAATGAAAAGTGCAATCTTGCTCAGGTATGACAAGCACCAGCTAGTGTAGGTATTAACTAACACACGTCCTGTAATTTACAAACAGATATCTAAGCAGCAGCAGTAACCTGAGCTGACCTGATCATCATGTGACAAGTTCACAGGTCAGAAACTGAAGTGAGATCACTGGGCAGTCAAGGATAGGAATTCCTGCATACTTGTGGCACATGTAAAGCTGGGAAAACACCTATGCTATCATGCCTCAGATGCAATGTCTCTAACAATTTCACCAATAATTGAAAACCCCGATGAGCATGCTGTTACATGCATACACACCTACACAAGTTACTCTCAGATCTGTGATCTTCATCACTCATAACCTGCTGAAAAGATCATGACTCTGTAGACACTCTATAGATATCTGCCTACACTGCTGGTCGTGAGTGAGTACACACTTCCACATATGTGGAGACATTGCTCCATTCCTGATCGTGATTTTTAGAAAACCAAATCAACAGATGCAATGTGTTTTAGTACGATCATAAAACATGAGCATGGGAGAGTACACACTCTTCCAATATCTAACTAAACGGTTGTGAATCTTGTGATCTGCACAATAATTGCATAGATGTATACCAGGCTGTAGTTATGGGATAACTAGGAATTTTTACACTGCAAAATCGTCCCCTCTTACAACATTTTACACCACAGCTCCTTTTGATACAATATACAATTTCTAATATAGGAATAGCAATATGCAAAATACAGATACTAAAAATGACTTTCATTATAAAACCACATTACCAACTCCATTATCATTATTATTCCATAGAGCACATTTCAATTTAAATTGTATTTTTTTTATTTTGTCACCTCCCCAATCTGATCTTTTTACCCAAAGTAAAATTGATCTCCCTCTCACTGGGCCACTGCTTTTCACCCTTAGGCAAGGTCGGATTAAGGAAGGGGGGGACATATGCTTCAGCCCCCCCTCTATCTTGTGCCATCAGGGGGACAGTCTGGAAGTTGGAGTCTGACCCCTCCACCGGGAGCAGCCACCTCCCCTCATTTGACGACGGATCCGCTAACTCGTCCCTCCTATCTTCCAGGTGTCACATGGGAGGAGCACAATGTGACAGGTGCCCTTTCTTGTGTGCAGAACTGCAAGAGAAGCAGAGCGGGAATGGAACAGGGTAAGTGTGAGGGGGGGGGGGGTCTTAATATAATGTGTTAGGTGAGGGAAAGGAGGGGAGTAAGGGGGTCTTAATTTTATGTGGAAGGGACGGTGTTCTTAATATAATGTTTGGAGTGAGAGAAGGGAGGGAGGGTGTTAATACAATATGTGATGGAAGTGAGTGAGGGGTGTTAATATAATGTGGGTGGGAGGTATGCTATTAGTTTAATGGTGGAGTGTAGGTGGGGGTTATTATTTAATGGGTTTTATTTTATTTGTGATATGATGGTCAGGCTATTTAATTTATTAGTGGGCTATTTAATTTAATAGTGGGGTCTTAATTTAAGATGGGGTGATGGGACCTTTAATTTAATGCTGGAGTCGTTTTAATTAAATATGAGGCTGTTTGGGGAGAATGAGGTCTATTTATTAAATGTGAATAGGAATTATTTAATGGCAGTGATGGTTGCAGGAGATAGGTATGTTTATTAAACATATATACCATTAATTGCCAGCATGGGGAGGGAAGTCTCTACTGTAATATGGGTGGGAGGTAGGCTATTATTTTAATGATGGACTGTGGGTCAGAGCTAATTATTTAATGGTGGGTTTTATTATATAACAAAAATATACAAATAAGATCCTATTTTGCAACAGTCTCATGTTATACTCCAGTATATCCTGTCTTTTTATAGTGAATAGTGTTTGAGTTTCCTATGCAATTCCAAGGTTTGCACACCTTGGGCTGCAATAAGTTGAGACAAATCCAGCTAAAGGGTGCAAATTGGCATCTGGACAAACAATGATAAGAAACAAGAGCTGCAAATGAGTTTTGCATGTAGGGAAAGTGCTGCCTGCAAACTACAACTTTATTTTTTATACTGACATTTACAGTTGAGCAATGTGCTACCTCCCTCCCATCTGTCCACACATTTTAACTTTGCACCCCACTAGCATAACATGGTTTTACCGAGGTGCAAAATTGCATTTTTTCACATGATGTATATTTTTATATTTTTTCTTAGTTCAGATCCACCTAGTTGTGCTTACTCCTGGTCTACAGCTGTGTAGGCATATGTATTTCAGAGAGATAATATGAGACAGCAAATCAGCTCTGCTTTATATAATTTTTGCTCACTTGTATTTTTATAATTCCAATTACATACAGGTTCACCTATTTGTACTTACACCTGGTCTCCAGTAGAGGCAGTATAGGTATAATATGAGAGGAAGGAATGTTAGATAAATTTAGAGTGATTTGCATGCACTTAAATTCTTAAGCATTGGATAAACCACATTTGTGTTTTTATATAAAAGTATATTTTAGAAGGTTGAAGTGCGTGTACCTGCTTACACCACCTTCTGACATGTCTGATTGCTGTGGGTGCTAAGATCTCTTGTTAGTTTAGTGTGTTACACTACTGTAATGTTGCATGCTTAGCAGTTGAATGAAAACGCAAAATATTTGCTAAGTGTCGCCTTCTGTTGTGGTGGGAACTCGTCCAGCTGCATACTCAGGATGCCGAGGTGAGAGATCCCGAGTGACCAGCGTTGTAGATGGAGGAGGAGGTTGCAGGGTGTGTGGTGGTGGTTGTGGGAGTAGTTTGACAGCAGAGGGAGGGTACGTACACACATGGCCCTCCTCCCAATCACAGCAAGAGGTGAGCTCTGGTTTAACAGCCTCACAACACGCAGCCAAAGGAGCTGTCACCACTTGTGAACAAAGTGAGCCCAGCTTCCAGCACAGACAATTCATCTGGTAATCTGGATTTATTTTAGTCTATTGGGGGTTTACACGATCTCACTTTATTGTGAACAGTAGTCAGTGGAGACACAGCTGCTGCTTAGTGTGGACGTCTATTCAACAAGTGAAGAGAACTGAAAGTGACCAGGATTCATCTCTGGAGCTCGCACTCTCATCATTACTTACTTTTGTTGAACGCACGTTTTATTGACAGTCATCTGTTAAACGTGTTTATAATTTGGAAAGTGGATCAGTATCTCAGTGTGAATGGGAAAAAGGAAACTGGATTTAACTTGAGGCAGCAGGAGAGCAATCTGATGACTGCACCACTATATGTCCAGATCATTGAATCCACAAGGTGGGACAATTAGATCAAACCTCTCATGACTTTATGTACTGTGCACGCAGTTTACCTTAATCACTGCAAGACGTAGACACTTTTCTGTCAGGTCGCTGAAGCTGATCGCTAAGTCCATGGAAGAACTCTATCTCTCTGTCTAAATTTACTGGACCGCCGAGTGCTGTGACTCAGTATAAGAGGCTCAGTTTCAGTAGCCACCGGGGTTCTTCTACTCGTCCCGTAGAGAAGTGCAGCTAGTGGGAGAGGTTTGGAGTGTTGCCCCAGAACTTGGTGTTGTTCCATGTGAGCCCAGCACGGGGGGAGTGTCAGCGGATCAGCTGCTGCAGCAGGAGATCGCAGAGCTCACACTACCAAGGCTGATCATGGCGAAATGGCTGAATAAGTATTTCAGTCTGGGCAACAATAATAACAACAAGACCAAAAGCCCCCCGCAGCCACCCAGACCGGATTACAAAAGGAACGGGGGCACCGAGCGCTCCTTCCACCTGCAGCAGCAGCCCTTCCCCCAGTATCACCACCACACGTCCCCGCTGCCCGGGCACTGCAGGGAAGAGAGCGACCTGATCAGAGCCTACCGGGCCCAGAAGGAGAGGGACTTCGAGGATCCGTACAACGGGCCCGGTTCGTCTCTCCGCAAGCTGCGGGCCATGTGCAGGGAGGAGCAGCAGGGAGAGGGCAGGAGGGGCAGCGTCAGGGCGCCAGGGTGCAGCAGCAGCAACAGCCTATTCCAAGAGCCTTACCCAGGCTCCAGCACCAACACCACCTCTTCGTCCTCTTCCTCGTCCTCCTCCCCGCATCTGTACCGCAGCAACAGCGAGAGGAGGCCAGCCGGAGCCAGGCACCAGCAGCAACAGCTGGCAGGGGGATCGGAGCTCAAGTACATCGTGTCCCCCAAGCACCGGCTCATCAAGATAGACAGCTGCGGGTGGAGTGACACCGGGGGTGGCACCGGCGCAGGTGGGTCCGGCTCAGCTGGCATCACATGGAGCCCGACAGTGACCGGAGGAGTCAGCAAGAACGAGGAGCAGAATAACCCTGGCAAGAAAGACAAGGTAAGAATAGGAATCTATTGTAGTCATTGCATGTGCCCCAACTCCAGGCTGGTCACCTTATGTCATAGTGGTTGCCTTTTACCTCCTCTATCAGGTATGTGATAACGAATTCCGCGTTTTATGTGTTTCTTGTTCATGTCAGGAATCAATAATTCTCATAACGTCTCTGTCTGGCTCGATCTGTCATACATATGACAAACAACCCTAGTAACCCCCCTCTGACATGCGCTGGCCTACAGCCTACAGATCTCTCTTTGTAATGGACTTATTACTTCACCTGCCCGGGGGTGTCTGCTCCTAACCTATGTGATCATTCAGCGGTCTCTTTCTGCCTGTCTGCTAGAGAATTGTACTCCCAACAGTCTTGAGGTGGTCATGTAGAAATCATTGGCTCAGGAGAAATCATAAACTATTGGTCATGTTTTAAAAATGCTTGCTTGTGTATGTCATGTGTATACTGTAATGATTAAAATATTAAACATATATAATACACTAGGTACAATTTTATTGTTATGCATGGTTAATTTGTACTTGTTTTTACACAAATTGAAAGTTATAATTTTTACTGCAGAAAGTCTGCTTATTAGTCTTTCATGACCTGATACCACATCACTTTTAAAACTGTTGAATTTTCAAGCATAGCATTGTCTAAATATTCCTTTGTTTCCATCCAGCTCTATGGTAAACCATGTCTTTGACTTCTCTATACAAAGAGGTGATTTTGGCCTTCCATCACTTGTGACTTATTTGTGGTAGTTTATTTTAGTTTCGACTTGTATTATTTTTTCTCCAAATGTTGAATATATTGTTACTTTGCAGAGAAACATCACAGTACAAGATAAACATTTACAACTTGGGTACCATTGGGCTTGTTTGTTGATCCTCTTTGTTTTCTCTAGATGATTGTTACATTATTAACACTATAGTCATGATTGACATTTGTATAGCGTCAACACAATCCACAGTACTTGTACAATAGTGCGTCAAGTAGTGTCAGACACAAGTATAGACTCGCACACATGGTAAAGAGGGGGCTATTCTGTAGAGGTTGCAATCTAGGTAATAGTACATTCCAAACAATGAGCACCTTGTGTTTTTTTAAATGTTGTCTGTGTTTTTCTTTCCAGTGGTCAACGTGATCTTTGTGTATGAGAAAGTTTAATCATAGCTATTTTCCTGGACAGATGTCATTTTATGGTGACCTGTTACCTGAAAATCCAGATTCTTGCCTTCGTAACTGTTGCATGAGAGTTAAAATATGGGTGGAATTTATTGCATGAGCCTGTACCTCCTTTCTACAAACTTGTTTACGAGGATATAATATCATTCTGCCAATGTAGTGCCTTACAGCTGCCTTAGCTACTATATTATATGCCTTATGGCTATTACAGAAACAAATGGTGTTCACCCCTGTTAACCTTTGGAATGAATGAAAGGTCTAGTGAAATCAAGTTGTAACATAAAGTATGCCTTTTAAAACCTGACGGTATGTCGTTTCTGTTTTCTGATAAAATATTACTTACCTATGAGATGATCCCATTATAAAAGGTTTCAGCGATTTGTAGCAGTGATATGTAGCTATATTCACCTCGGAGCCTAGGAAGTTATGGTCCGCTCTCAAACAATGCACCATATTTACTGTATTTTTTAATGTTAAAATTTTTAAATCTTACTGTAAAATGAAGTGCAGACTTGACATCTGTACAATATCGTTGAGGTTTAAACACTCAAAACTGTTATAAATGCCTAAAACGTGCATTTCCACAAGTTACTTGAAGGACCTTTTTGTAGCTGATGATGCTGTTGATGACAGCAACATCTAAACAGAATCCTAATTACAACCATCACATCTTTGTGTATCCTTTTTCCTACAGTGACTGGACAAAGAGTGTACAAGAGGCCATCAGCATTCTTCTTCTGTTTATTATAATTATAAGGAAAACACTATTTGTTGTCTTTACAGCCTGCAAAATACAATGCAATCAGTCGGGGGGAAGAAACCATTCAGACTTCGGCAGTTTTACTGAAATGCCAGTTAAAAAGAAACCATATAATTTATTATCTGTTGCAGTTAAAATGAACCTTAAGTTGACCATGTTTTAGCAACAGGGTATTTTTTCAATTGGTCACTACGGCCATCCATGTGTGGTCAGATCTGGCCAGGTAGCACGTGAGCTTGTTATTATGGTTTTCAAATGACTGCACACTCCATCCAAAAGCATTCATCTGCTGAATCTATTTCTAAGTGTACTTGATAATGATGCTATCACATTAGGAAATGTAACATGTGACATTATCTGTCCAATTTGCCTCTATCTCTATAATATCGGCATGCAATGTGTGTAGCGTTACTCTCTCCACATACAGTGTCATCTCTTCTTCCCCATTACTAAAAAATTGCATTTGACCATAAACATGAATGGCCAAATTGAACATAATAGTGCCTTTTACATGCTCTGCTGAGCAATTGGATTGCCAAGTGGCCCAACTTTTTCACAGACACATGACAATGGAGTAATCACCAAACCAGACTTTCCATTCTGACTGATAAACCCTTTCATTTGGTTTTATAATCTTTCACTGCTATCCTTTGTGGGCCCCACATATTACAATGTCTAAAGCTGGGTACACACTATAGAATTTTCCACCAACTTTTTATGCCAATTGATTTTACATGCGATCGATGGTCCGATCGCTCGGTCCATGGACTGCATACACACTAGCCTTGTTTTAGAAGATAAAGGGAAGAGCGGAAGTCCCTTTAGCGACTTTTTACAGCCATGTTGTCGTGAGCAATGATTGCAATTTCATACACATAGGTCGGAAGTTTATACACAACGGAAACGAGATTGGAATGAAAATATTAAATGGTACGGCCAACCAAATGAGGCGAAATCGTCCATTTGGGCAGACTTTCGACCATCGTGTCACTACACACACTGACCCGACTTTTGAACGAGCGGTCGTATGTCGGCTGGTTGAGCAGATTATTGGACAAAAACCCTGTAGTGTGTACCTAGCTTTACACATAGTTCATAAAATCCTTTGGCAGTAGCCTAATTGTTTTTGATTGTTTGTTTTTTGTAATTTCTGTAAATTTCAACAGGTACATACACATGTACTTTAAATAAGGATTCTATATATTGGTGAGGTTAGGTGGATGTCTTAGTGAGCCACATTTCCTGACCTCTAAGAAACCACAGCGTGCTGAAACAATGATACGCTCAGTCTGCGTAACACTTAAAGGAGGAACAGCCCTGTTCTTTCTACAGGGCGGAACACACAAGAGACCTCTTGTTAGAACTATTGATTTACAGAGCGATGGGTTTTGAGCCCTGGAGAGATTACGGTTACCTGAGGAATAGGGTATGCGCTTTTCTAAAACTTTGGGGATTCCTGTGTTTAGTTGATAGGAGGGATATAACAAGTGTTTTATGTGTAGGGATCAAACATCAAAACTGTAGTATTATATAGTGCTAACAGTTAAGATTACACTACTGAAGGTATTTAAGACAGATTTAACTAGAGCTCAACACCACCCGGGTGCCATGACTTTGTGACTTTTTGGATAATTTATATGGGTCTGAATAGATATATCCTTAGCTCTTTAAAATGTTAGCTGTCTCCTTAGGCATCAACCACACAGATGGTTTTAATCCCTTATGAGCTGCCCTTCATCAACTGCTGAATGAAATGGGAGCTGATTAAGTTTACTTAGGGATCATTGATCTTTATGCTAAACTGGAAGCATGTGCACTCTTATGTTCGAGAAAGTGGATGGATGGAAAAGAATAATTCAGTGTTCTGATTTTTATTCTATATAATATCTGTGTGTGTATAGTGATCCCTATATGAAGCTGTGAAATAGACCACATCTCATACAGCTTAAAAATGCCGGTGTAGTCAGCTGGCTCCTGGGACATTGCAAGGCCCTATCTCACTGCTGTCTCAGATGTTCTTTTCGTCAAAGGTTTTTTTTTTATTGATGCTGGAAGACATAGAAAATGCAGGACGTGTGTTTTAATAAAATATTTCTGCATTTGCTCAGCTGAATATTCTCTTTCTACAACATACAAAGGTTTTTTTCTCTTTCACTTACAAACTCTTGTGTAGTTCCTTTCTGTTAGTATTTAACATAGATAAGAGACTGCTGATTTAGACCTGTTATTGGGCAGTGATAAAGGTCCTTCTGAGCTGTCATTGCTGAAATGACATTTATGCCATGTATATCTGTGAGCTTTAAATAGGATAAATGAGCTGTTTGACACACTAGTCTGTAGTTCTGTTGCATATTTGACACTAGATTGTACTAGATCGTTCACTGGGTTGATGTTAGATTGATTTGCATTTTCTACTCAAAATATTTTAAAACCATTGATACCCGAATGAGCATCTTGTAACATCTGTGCCTGGAAAAGCAAAAAGCATTTTACTTTTGTATTGAGATTTTAACCTGGTTCAAGATATTTAGATTTATACATCATTTAACTGGTTAACAGTAGAGAAGGAAATTGCTACAGTACAATTAAATGACTTGGCTGTTTATTGCTGCACCTGCCTCTTGATGTTCCTGAGCAGGAATGTCTCGCTTCATTGTGAAACCTTTTCCTATTCTGTGGGCTACATGTGTTTGCAGACCTCTTGGTTCTTTGCATACAGTCTTTTGTGTGTACAAAGTGACAGCAGCAGTGCTTTGCGAATATTTATTTGTTTCTCACCTGCCTCTGTCTGGTGCCGGCAAGCTAATATATCATATGAACACCAGAAGAGGACTGGTGACTACCTATATCTGTCTTAACTTGAAGATGATAGATCGAAGAAAATAATGTCTATTGTATCTATATCTGGTCATTTTGAAATTCTTGTTTTTCTACATTACCATATCCTCTAACCCCCCCCCCCCCCCCCCTAGGGAAAACAAAAATGATGCGGACTACATTTTGCTTCAAAACATTGGGAGTGCAGCGTATATAATTAACGTGTCTGGATTTATATGGCTTATCTGGTAATCTTACTCATGATACAAGTATCATCATAATTTATTTATATAGCGCCACCAATTATGCAGCTCTGTACAGAGATTGTCATTCACATCAGTCTCTTGCCCATTGGAGCTTACAGTCTAAAGGGCATGTTTGACAATAACCGCATCTTTGACACAATGATTTTCATTCGTTATTGCAATACTAAGTTCAAAACCATTTCTGAAAGTGTTCTGCCGCAACAGCAGTCGTGACAAACGACTGTCCCGGCAAACACACAGTTTACCTATCTGCTCTATAGTCACTTGTGAGGATACCACCCTTAGCTGGGATGGAAGTTACCCTCTGTGGGATTCAACTCACTCGGGTGGACCAAGATATATCCAAAATAAGACTTTATTACGACAGCACAACACCACAAGATGTTCACAAGTTACAGGGTAAATGGTAGCACGTATCCTCCAGCAGCCTCCTGCAGTCAGCACTCCAAAGTCATAATCTCTGTCCCTTTCAGGGTCTTATCCTCCCGCAATATTACCACTACCGTTTAGCAAAACAGTTATGGTGTCTCCTAGCCTGGGTTACTAGCTCACACCAACCCTGTCCTGGTAGGGTTCCCTCCAGCGGCACCACAGTGCCTGGCCCAGAGTCCTTTTCACTGATGTCTTCTACACCAGGATCCTCCAAACTAGCATCCCCCCCTGGCATTCTCCTCGCCCTATATTATTTTCTCTGTACCCAGGAAATAGGGTCAAATGTCTCCAACCTCCCCTTTACAGAAGGGGCCTCCCAGTCAACAATTTAGCTGCTAGACATACTGTCCCTGTTACCTTGATTAGACAATAGAATGGCTTGACTCAATTAGCTGTTTTGGCTGGATACACTACACATGGGGTTACAATAGTACATCAAGGAATGACACTGCATGCTTACATGGAACAATAAGACTTTTGACACATGATATCAGCAGGGTTACACAATATAAGTCTGTGATACCTTTTGATACAATTACATTTATATTGACACATATTGATACATTTCCCCATGCTATTTCAACCAATATATTACTGTGGAGGCACATTGCATATGAGTAGAAGTTCTAACCTCATTACCTCTCAGGTTATCTGTTGACCTAGCTAATTAACATGGGCTGCCAGCTAGTTAACTCAGACATTGTTCTGATAACAAACCTCATCTCAGCTGCACCCCATACAATACACATTTGAGACAAATGGTAATTACATTAGCTACCACAAGCAAAATGACTGCTGTTGTTCTGATATTTTCACACAGTATGGCAATATTGTTTCTATTTATACTACATACAATATCACAGGTAATAGTATGGGCAAAATGTGTCTAATAACATGAAATAATAATACACATAATACACCAATGCTCTGGTGTATATACTTAGACTGGGCCAAGGATTAAAAAGTACAATAAACCGTGAGAAACGGGTGATGATTACATAGTTCTCAGTCCAGTAGTACCCCGTTTCCTCACATTCCTCCCCTACTTTTTAAACTTGAGCCCCAGTCTCTTCTGCAGACACTACTGCAGGTTTTATGTGGTTTCCCACGAGATGAACCAATTTCCTGCAGGGCTGTGCGCAGCCTCCAGCGTTCACTTGCTGCACCTTGTTATATTCTTGTAGCCGCCAGCACCTATCAATTCCCAGAACCTCTGCGGGAAGTCTCGGTCTCCTGCTCCAGTAGCTACTCTGAGCCCTGCTGTCTAAGAGCCTTACCGACTGCCTTTCCCTGGTTGTCTGGGGTCCTGTCTGGCTACGCCTCCCCCTTTCCCAGTTCCCTTCTGCACTGGGATTACTCATTTCCCCAGTCTGCACCCGCTTATGCACAGGGTTCTTGCAGGAATCCTGCTGCACACTATCTCCTGCAGGGACTACTGAGAGTAACATCACGCAGTCATCAATGTCCTGCTTTTTATGCTGCCTTCTCCCCTCCTGTGTCCGAATGTCACTGTTGCAGCCATGCCCTAACATATTCTTGCAGTCTGCACAGTTGGCTATGTAGCGGTCTACATCCCTCGCTAAACCTAACCACATGAACTGCTGTCTGAGCCTGGCTCGTGTTCTCCTTTTTCCTCTGTGATCGGTACCCCCTTCCCCATGGGCCTGAGCTATAAACCGATCCCGATATTCGGGTGGGACTACCAACCTGTACTTATGATATGGGCTGGACACCGTATACAGTAACCCATCCAACCAAGCACAATCCTCTACCACCCCAGTCTTATACGACATATCTGCTAGTGCCCGCATCCCTTCTAGATCTGGATCTAGTAGCTGGGCTTCTTGCAGTCTAGATTTATCCTCCTCCCCCAGGACTAACCCCCCCTCAGGATGGTCTTGGCTACTCACCCTCAGAGGCCCGGAGATGGTAAAGAAAGGTTGCTGATACCCGTTAGTTACTGGCGTGTAGAAGTGGTTGTTCTTCCTCTGCCTGGGGCTCACCTTTCTATGGGCTTTTTCAACAAAATAATTCCTGAGGTCTTGCCCCAAATCATTGCCCAAAATCACCTCATTGGACATTCCTGTCATAACTCCAACTTCTACCAGGTTGTTACAATGGCCCCAATGCAACTGGACTTGGGCTGTTGGAATCTCTGCCCATCGTCCATCCTCCATCCTAATTTTAAAGTACTTGTTGGGGATAATTCTTCTGGAATCCACCAACTCGGGGCGTACCAGGGTGATGGCTGCCCCACAGTCTCTAAATCCTTGGGCTTTTCTGCCATCCACCCATACAGGTTTCAAGTGCCTGTAAAGGCGTCCTCCTGTTGTTTGCCTCATGTCAGCCACAGCATTGCAAGTGGCCTTTACCCCCCTCGCCTCTGGCGCATCAGGGTGGTAGTGTTTGTTTTTCCGGGGGTGGCTCCTGCCAACAACCCCCGTGGGAGGGAATTGGTCTAATTGACCTCCTTTCCTGGGACACTGCTGTTGAAGATGTCCCCAGTATTCACATCGAAGGCACCACTTCCCGACTTGTCCCAAGTGTGGTATTGCTTGTCCTTGACTGCTGGGTCGCCTTTGGCCTTCACTCTGCCCCTTTTCTGCTTTATCCCAGGACTGTGGGTTACACTTTGCCACCCAATCCTGAAGGCTGGGAAATATCTCAGTCAGCCCTGCTTTTACCAGCTCAAGTCCTTTTCTCCGGATCCACTGACTGAGGACGTGCTGCAGCTCTTGACGAAGCTGACCATAGTCATAGCTTCCACTGTGCACTGCTGACTGGCCTGGGGTGGGGGATGTTTGTATTGTAGCTGCAATCTCCTGAATCCTTACTGGCTGCTCCTGGTCCTCATACAACTCCTTGGCTTTCAGGATTTCTGCAACATAAGTCCCAACTTGGGTGCCTTCCACTGCTGGGACCTCTGCTATTTTCATCCTGCCCGCATTATCGAGTAGGCACAGGTCCCATTTGCATAGTTTTTCCACTAGTTGTGGCCTGAAGTCATCCTGGGTAGTAGCAATTTCCCTTGTCTGGCATAATCCCCGGAGTTCATCCAGTTTTAGGGAGTTATACTTGATCATGTCTCACGTTTCTTGCAACTCCTCTGATAGGCTTCCTTTGGGTGCTGTGTAGCCCGTGCTGTGCTGTACCTACAAGGCCCTTGGACTGCAACCGCTTGCGTCCCTTGCAGCCTTCCCAGTTCTTGCAACACCGGGCCGAGTGATCCCACTGCTTGCCACCAAATGTGAGGATACCACCCTTAGCTGGGATGGAAGTTACCCTCTGTGGGATTCAACTCACTCGGGTAGACCAAGATATATCCAAAATAAGACTTTATTACGACAGCACAACACCACAAGACGTTCACAAGTTACAGGGTAAATGGTAGCACGTATCCTCCAGCAGCCTCCTGCAGTCAGCACTCCAAAGTCATAATCTCTGTCCCTTTCAGGGTCTTATCCTCCCGCAATATTACCACTACCGTTTAGCAAAACAGTTATGGTGTCTCCTAGCCTGGGTTACTAGCTCACACCAACCCTGTCCTGGTAGGGTTCCCTCCAGCGGCACCACAGTGCCTGGCCCAGAGTCCTTTTCACTGATGTCTTCTACACCAGGATCCTCCAAACTAGCATCCCCCCTGGCATTCTCCTCGCCCTATATTATTTTCTCTGTACCCAGGAAATAGGGTCAAATGTCTCCAACCTCCCCTTTACAGAAGGGGCCTCCCAGTCAACAATTTAGCTGCTAGACATACTGTCCCTGTTACCTTGATTAGACAATAGAATGGCTTGACTCAATTAGCTGTTTTGGCTGGATACACTACACATGGGGTTACAATAGTACATCAAGGAATGACACTGCATGCTTACATGGAACAATAAGACTTTTGACACATGATATCAGCAGGGTTACACAATATAAGTCTGTGATACCTTTTGATACAATTACATTTATATTGACACATATTGATACATTTCCCCATGCTATTTCAACCAATATATTACTGTGGAGGCACATTGCATATGAGTAGAAGTTCTAACCTCATTACCTCTCAGGTTATCTGTTGACCTAGCTAATTAACATGGGCTGCCAGCTAGTTAACTCAGACATTGTTCTGATAACAAACCTCATCTCAGCTGCACCCCATACAATACACATTTGAGACAAATGGTAATTACATTAGCTACCACAAGCAAAATGACTGCTGTTGTTCTGATATTTTCACACAGTATGGCAATATTGTTTCTATTTATACTACATACAATATCACAGGTAATAGTATGGGCAAAATGTGTCTAATAACATGAAATAATAATACACATAATACACCAATGCTCTGGTGTATATACTTAGACTGGGCCAAGGATTAAAAAGTACAATAAACCGTGAGAAACGGGTGATGATTACATAGTTCTCAGTCCAGTAGTACCCCGTTTCCTCACATCACTATTGCAAAGTGGTCACATTTATGATGGTAACCAGGGGAGAGCAGGTAAGATGAGATGAGGTATCCGAAGATCCCTCTATCGCAATGCTCTCCCCATAGACTTCATTGGCTATAACATCGTCTTCAGATGGTGTTTGCCATCGGGCACAAGTTCCTAAAATCTGGGACTTGGTAAATTATGCTAAATAGTAGTCCGAATAGAAACCTATGGGGACTGCTTTTGCATACAATAATGGACCGCAGCAGATATCTGAGATACCTGCTGTGATCCTTTAGTTATAAATAGCTGGGATCCTAAATATTACAGCTTCTTAAATAGGCCCCTAAATTCCCTAATACACACACTCGCACTGACACACACTAAGGGGTATGTTTACTAAACTGTGGGTTTGAAAAGTGGAGATGTTGCCGATAGCAACCAATCAGATTCTAGCTATCATTTATTTAGTGCATTATACAAAATGACAGCTAGAATCTGATTGGTTGCTATAGGCAACATCTCCACTCTTTCAAACCCACAAATATATCCCTAAGACTAATTTACCAGTACATTTTTGGAGTGTGGGAGGAGACCTAATCTATCTACCATAAATGAATTCTATATAAATGAAGTATATGCTCAAGGACATACCGTACCTTTTGGTTTCCTTAGAAGAATTGGGAATTTATAGAGATGGCAAAAGAAAAATCATCTGAGTAGTTAATATTTTGTTTTTTTTCCCACTAACCTTTTGGATTTTTGTCACAGCTGCTCTCTACCTTTGGCTGGTCTCTGCTCTGCGACTGTAGCCCCCTAAGTCACAAGCAGTGCATGATGCTGCTTTTCCTCTGACCTCTACTGGTTCTGTTAGTGCAGCGGCCTGGTGGCGTTGCGGCCTAAAGTTATCTTCATGTGACATCGGAGAGGACACTTTGTCTATATCCAGTAGTCTGGGTAGTCGATGATCACA
The DNA here is from genome assembly GCF_038048845.1 of Mixophyes fleayi. Lineage (NCBI taxonomy): Eukaryota > Metazoa > Chordata > Amphibia > Anura > Limnodynastidae > Mixophyes > Mixophyes fleayi. The sequence goes on from NC_134402.1 coordinate 277,718,775, forward strand.
CCCAGAGATAGCGGTCACTGCCATCATCTGGCTGGATTTCAGTAGCAGATGAGCCAGTTTAATGGAATCACATTGCCAACAAAATCATTTATATGGGATCAGCTTTTATGTAGTCAAGGTGCCAAGATTGTAAGGTGTTTTGGACTGACTTGAAGATTCTGTTCACAGTGCTACATAACATTGGATGTCCATTATATAAATGAGAAACTCCTGTAGTTCAGTTGTTTTAAAATATCATTTTAGAAGACAAATGTATTCCTAAACTCTCATCAGTCCAACGTAATATTTGTAGAAACTCAAAATTTGCTGAAATGTTTTGCTAGAAGTACACAGTACAATATATTGTCTATTTTTATTTCCTAAAAGTTCACTAATGAAGAATTGTCTTGTGACAACCAGCAAGCTTTATGCCCTGAGGCCAGCCATAAACATACATTGCTTTTTACATTATAAATTACATCAAACCATTTTATTTGCAGCTTTCCTCTTGGAAGTCTTGTGCAGTATTGCCATGCTCAAACCATACACCAGGAGAGAAAGTTAACTCGTCAATATTGTACATTGTTGTTTACTTTACCACTTTTATATTCCATTTTACTGTAAGATGTAACTGTTCAGGGAAATCAATAGAAAAAAAAGTTGCTATATTTAAGACTATATTTTTTTTACAGTGGATAAGAATTAATGTGCCTTTCACTCTCCCTGCCTCTGGCAAAGCTAAGCATTTCAGTGCTAACCCACTTAGGTGATGGAATCTCTTACGATTTATCACTCATGTCAAAACAATTGCATGACGTTGCTTTTTCCCCTGACAGCTCGACTGTAATGTAAGCTGAAATAGACATTCTGAGTTAATGAAAAGCAACCTATTAAATGTTGTTTCTTTCAATTGCTTCTTTGCAAATCACTTGGCTTGACATGAGTGGTGTTATTCAGGGTCAGGAAAAGGGGAAAAAAAGTGACATCTATATCCATCCTCGGAGGGTGCAAGGAGCCAGTTGTTTGCGTGCAGTAGAAGAACAAATTTACATCTCACAATTGCAGAAATCATCAGTTTCTGCATAGTGTGTGAAGTGTAGACCAGGGGGATTCTGTTAAAGTGCAATTTGCAAAATCGCCATGGACCATTCCAAAAATAATCTCTGGTTTCTGACAGTCAAGATTGCCTGAAAAACGACGTTAAATAAGTGTGTATGTGTGTATATATATATATATATATATATATATATATATATATTTTGCTTTGCCACCAGCACCATTGTTGATAATTGGGCTGGAGGTTAGTACCTGCTCAGCCAATTGCAAGCGACTAGCATGTACCGGTAAGTATTGATTGTGATTGGCTGAGCTTTCCATTCGTTAATATGTTCAGTGCATTTTAGTGGACTTTCTGCTCCCATTGTTATGTCTATTCAGATGAATACCTAGGAAAAATGCTGTGGTTTTTTTTACAAAGTAAAATTGCCTGAATTGGACTTAAATACATTTTTAATAGATTGGACAGTTTGGGGAGATGAATTAATCATTTACTTTTGGGCATTTTTTTATTTTTTTTTATTTTTTTTTTTACAACTGAACAAAATAAATCTCCCCTATGGTTTACATACATATTGTAACACAATAAAAAGAAGAAAAGAATAAGAATAGAAGTATAACCGTACCAAGCAGTTGTTTGAAAAGCCAGGAACATTTTCTGGAACAAAACCCGCCTTGGGCCAACCTTTGCAAAACCAGGGAAAGTTATCAAAAATATACAGCTTTTGAGAGATGTGCTATCTCATAAAACCATATAGTAAATTGTTAGATGCATGTGTACAGTGGTGGTTGGCATTAAATTAAGTGTCATATCTGTGCATTTTACTTTTGAATTCTTGGTTAATCAGTGTGTATAAATTATAATTATATAAGTTATATAATAATCATAAGTGTATAAATTAAAAGGTGCATTTAAAGCAGTGGTAGTCTTAACAGAAACTACTTAATTACGACAACACTAAACCCAGCTTGGTAATCGTGACTGCTGCAATTGTCGATATACTGAAAATACACACTCCTTGAAAAAATGACAAGCAATTGCGATAGAGGAACGTGCCGGCACAGACATGTACGTCACTTTGAAGGACGTTACATTTGTGCTATTAAGGGGGCAATGAAAGCTGTAAAAACTCTTCCTAAAAAAACATTCTACAGCCCGCAAGTCACTTTAAATGTTTGTCGCAGTACTTTGGGGGTTCTAGTCTACTTGTAGAAACACAGTATTCACCTGTAGTAGGGAATATAGATTGTAAGCTCCACTTGGGCAAGAACTGATGGGAATAATTATAATTAGTTCTGCAGTATATGAAAAATAACAACTTTTTTTGTAAATAAAATAATAATGTTCCGTTCTCAATAGACTGCTCCACCAACTAGAATGCCTTTGTGTATGGAGAAGCAAACAAATCTAGAGAGGCGAACATTAAATTAATTGTAACATCACAGAACCCCCTCTTTGATTAAATAAAGCTTTTCCATTTTCCTCCTACAGGGCTCATTTATGGCTTTCATTAATCATAAGACTGAAGGAACATTGGGACTGTCTTTATTACGTTTGGCACTTTTGTATGTTTTGAAGACTTGTATTGTTTACGTTGCTCTGAGGGAGCCCAGAAATCTGCTCCTCCACAGACATACAAAAGGACCGTGCAAAGCACAGCCTGATATAGGTGTAGTAATGAGATCCAATGTACAGCTCTGAGCTGGTGAAAAACTAAGGTCCTGTTGCAGAGTGGAAATTGTCATTTCACTTCAGTAGTCTTGCGTTATAAAATGCGCTCCGTACACAAGTGCGCCCTTATATACTTTGTAAGGGACACCCACAGTTCACCAAACACCTCACATTGGTTGGTGCAAACGTCTGTTCCACTGAAAATGCCGACAACTTGTCCCATAAGCCCATTATAACATCACTAAACAATATTTTACAGCGAACCTTGATATTTTTATGCATTGTAAATGAGGCCCAGTGCATTCAGTCTGTGGCAATGGTTCCCAAAGTATGCGCTGTGGCTCCTTGGGGTGCCGCGACCAGGGTCGGTGGTAAGCAAGGCGGGGCACTACTTGCTAATTATTTTGGGTTAGGGGTGCCTTGAACTGAGAAAGTTTGGGATCCACTGGTCTATGGCAATGGCTAATCACTGAATAAATGGGGATGTCTTCTTGAATAGCCAACCATGGTATTACTGTTTGTGCTGTGTGAACACCATCTCTGTGACTGGATGTTTCTCTACAAAGGTAATGTGCAGCCCCTTTTGTGGGATCAAAGCAACTTGTAAGGTCCCTGAAAAATCTCCTGAAAGTTGCCAGCGATTGCTGTGTATACAGCATAGTTGCCCGCTCTCCAGGAATGTCAGACTCCCGAATTCCGGGAAGGCCATGACGTGATTCGTGGTGAATCGGGTCTTTTTGGCCCCAATCTCACAAAATGACATTTTCGCATCATTTCATCGTGGGCCAATATGTTGCGATCACTTCGCCCTTTGTCCATCCTCACGTTAATGGACAGATTCCAGAGAAATTACTACGGCAATTTCTCTGGATTTTTGCTTGCGGCTTAGAGTAATAATGCACAGCTATTACAGAAGTATTGGTAATAGTACGAAGGCCACGTTGTTCTATGGAACAATGCTGGGAATTGAATCTGCCTGTAAGTGTATATGAACTACAGTAAACCTTCTATTCAGGAGAATAAATCACTGCTGCAGTTTTTATAACTATTTGCTGTGGTGTTTATCTTACTGTATCTGTAAATATCGTGGTAAACTAGGATTTCTTTACCACTCCTTGGTAAACTGTACATCCGACAGATTCAAGAGGTCCTTTAGACTGTAAAATGTATTCCTACATAATAGTTTTTTGTTTACAATGTAATATATACAGTTATTGGAGAAGATAGTTAAGACAATTACAAATATACAAGTACCTGATAAGCATTTCTGAGTGTATAGGAAACCTCTTGGTCAACATTAATATAATAGATTTTGTTGTGTCTTCCACATGCCTTGATAACCATATTGCTGATGTGTGATAAGTGTATTCTTAACACAAACTCTCACATCTATTGATCTATTTACATTTTATTTTATTGTAACTAAAAATAAATCCAAAAAGAAAAAAATGTCGGCACCAACCATGATATGCAGGTTGATTATTTAGTCTGCCATCTTGGCCGTTTGCTTGGTCAAAACATATCAGAAACTTTGAGGAACAGTTTGTTGTCTATATGTAACATGTAGCAATGGAATAGAACGATAGTGTGAATAGACTAAAGAACTTGGAATGCTTAGTGGGCCCCACAGTTAAGTTGGTAAAAAATGCCACTGGCTTGAAAAGCAAACCTCGGCAGCTTAGGGGCACTAGCCCGACACTCTTTGGCTTTGAATGGCAGTTGAACAGACTTGGCACATTGCAGACAATTCCTTAAGTTGAGGTCAAGAGAATTTGTTTAGATTGCTGTGTCTCCATATGTGTTGCTTGCACAGTATGCCAGTAATGCAGCTCTAGCTATGCAGGTTACACTCTTATTGACAGCCCTTTTCAATGTCTGGTGTGTAACGTTTTTTTTTCATTACACAGGGAGCAATGTCTGTTCCAAAGTTTTTCTTCTCATTCATGCAGTGATTTGTCATTGGAATGTCTATAGTAAGTGGCCTATTCATTCTCACAGAGCAGCACATTGAGTGTCCCTTTTGATATGCATGTGTTTACTCACCAAACCTTGTGCGCTAGTTGATCTCGGAGACACATAATCTGTAATTATAGTTGCATTTAGAACTTGGTTATCATACAGTTAACTTAATTCACTAAGTGCTAGTGTGTGTGTGTGTGTGTGTGTGTGTATATGTGTATGTGTATATATATATATATGTATATATGTGTGTATATATATATATATATATGTGTGTGTGTGTATATATATATATATATATATATATATATATATATATATATATATATATATTAGTCTTGAAATTTTGACAATTAGTGCTACAGTAAAGCAATCCTGAAGAGCTGTTTTTGTTTCATGACCTTTTGCTGTATCTCCTTCATTCTACTGCTTCTATGGTACACCTTGTTCTCATCTCTTCATGTACAAATAAGCCTAAAAAGTGACAATACTTTAATCTACACAATAGACATCTACTCATCCATGTGATATTTTGGTATTTTATACCAACTTCTAGTTTCTATTAGAGATGAGCGCACTCGGATTTATGAAATCCGAGCCCACTCGAACGTTGCCGATCCGAGACAGATCCGGGTATTAGCGCCAAATTCAAATCTGAAACTGAGGCTCTGACTCATAATCCCGTTGTCGGATCTCGCGATACTCGGATCCTATAAATTCCCCGCTAGTCGCCGCCATCTTCACTCGGGCATTGATCAGGGTAGAGGGAGGGTGTGTTAGGTGGTCCTCTGTCCTGCTATATCTCGTGCTGTTCAGTTCAGTGCTGTGCTGTGCTGTGCTCAGTCCAGTGGTGCTGTGTCCTGTGCTCTGTGCTTCTAAGGGCATAGTTATTTCCCCAATATTCCCCTGTAATTAAAAAAATAAAAAAAAAGTTATAAAAAAAATTTAAATAATTTTTTAAAAAAAAAAAAGTAATTATAACCAAATTTGCAAAACCAATCCAGCAGTATAAGCCCATTGGTACTGCAATATTACCAAGTTCACACATTCTGCAGTATCTTGTGCTACATATAATGGAGACCCAAAATTTGGAGGATAAAGTAGGGAAAGATCAAGACCCACTTCCTCCTAATGCTGAAGCTGCTGCCACTAGTCATGACATAGACGATGAAATGCCATCAACGTCGTCTTCCAAGCCCGATGCCCAATCTCGTAGTACCGGGCATGTAAAATCCAAAAAGCCCACATAAGGGTGGGTGTGAGGGCCCAAGGACAATTCCATCTTGGACCTTTTTTTTTTGCATTATATGACCAATCAACAGTCGTTTGCCATGTTCAAAAAGTAAAACCAAATTTAAACAAATTCAAGAAATTAAACCAAAAGTAAAATGCCGTGTCATAATTTAAAACAAGAGGTATTGACATGCTCTAAAACTACTGTATTGTTGTTTATATTTTATAAACACTACACTTGAAAGCTTGAGTCTTTCAATGAAAAAGTAACTGTCCATTGCACGAATATTTGCAACAGGGACAATTTTAGGGTTAAGAAAGTCAACTAATAACACTTCGACGCTGTCTGTCTTTATAAACACTACACTTGGAAGTTGGAGGAGGTATTGTGGCCCCGGCACCAAATTTACTACCGGGGCCACTCCACTGTGCAGTCCATATTTAGGTGCATCAGATATTAAACAACGGTGACAGTTGATGCCCAATTTTTTAATTATATTGTTGGCGCTGTAAAAAATTGTGTTCCGGGCACACCACACTACGCAGTCCATACCCTTTTTTGGTGGAATTCTGACCCGTGGAGGGTTTTTTAATTATATTGTGGCCTCGGTACCAAATTGTGTACCGGGGCCACCACACTACGCAGTCAAGATAGATAGATGCGTATCATAGATAAAGTACATTCAGTGTTGTGGGGCAAATTGAAAAATATTCAAAATGCACTGACATCAAATATATATATATCAAAAACAAGAGGTTTTCACACGCTGAATCTCCAACATGTATATGATGGAGAGGATGGAGGAGCAGCCGTATGTGCAGTGTAATGCAGACCTGTTGAAGGTTTTTTTATATATTTTATTGTGGTGCCCAGTGCCCACTACTCTACGCAGTCCAGATACTATTTTTGGGTGTAATTCAGACCTGTTGAAGGTTTTCTATATATTATATTGTGGTGGCCAGTCCTCTATGCAGTCCAGATACTATTTTTGGGTGTAATTCAGACCTGTTAAAGGTTTTCTATATATTATATTGTGGTGGCCAGTGGCCAGTCCTCTACGCAGTCCAGATACTATTTTTAGGTGTAATTCAGACCAGTTGATGGGTTTTTAATTGTATTGTGGGGAACACTCCTCTACGCAGTCCAGAAAGATACCTCGTTGCAACGTTTTGTACTAAAAAAAATAAATTATTGTGAGGTGTTAGGTGTTCAGAATAGCCTTTAAATTAGTGGAAATTATTGTTATTGAATGTTATTGAGGTTAATAATAGCGTAGGAATGAAAATAAACCCAAAAAGTTGATTTTTACACTTTTTAGTTTTTTTTCAAAAAAAATCCGAATACAAAACCTTAAATCCGAACCAAAACGTTTCGTCAGGTGTTTTGCAAAACAAATCTGAACCCAAAACATCGAGAAAATCCGGATCCAAAACACAAAACACGAGACCTCAAAAGTCGCCGGTGCACATCCCTAGTTTCTATGTAGGCAGCATTTTGGGCAGTTTATTTGTTCGAGCCAAGGAAGGTAATTTAAGTAGAGCAGTACTTGCTTTTCACAACACATCTTTGTGTGTTACTGTGGATGTTTTTACAGGTGTACTATCCCATTAAGAAAGTTAATTTTATATTTGTACATCCAGTACGGAAAATTGTGTTTTTAATTTGGGATTCCAAGGACCCATCTCTGGCACATGTGAATATATCAGCCACACAGCATGTCCTACAATTGTCCCACTCTGTAATTAATTAAAACTTTTCCAGCCATTACCAATTTAGTGCTTGTTATACACTCCTATATGTTTCATACAATCCCTGACCATAAGGCTAAGTCTTTTTAATACATTGGCTCTTACGATTTTTGAATGTATGGTTAGAGTTTTCTTGTTTTGTTTTTTATTTATTTGTTTTTTTTAAAAAAGTGATTTATTTTTTTGTATTAAGTGGATCTGTCCCCTAAATACAGTGGATTTGTATATTATGTGGAATGATCCAGTATGCAGCCTTTCTACTTGCAGTAATCTGTGCCATCACTAAGGCACTGTCTGACTAATAGTCTCAAGATACAAGTTCTTAATGAATTGATAGGCTACATTTTCATAAATACTACTTCAGCCTTCATAATGGCTGTCCACAATGTGTGTTGGTGACAGGTCCACTTTAGTAGATGTTAATTACTCAACCTCTCACGGTAGTAATTTTTTTGCCCAGTTGTTTTGCATACGAGTACTCTTGTCTGCATAAAACTGCCTATCATTGGTAGAGGATTACACTTTATACCATATTAAGTATTCAGCAAAAGGTTGAGTCCAATGTTATGGCTTTGTGTTACTTATTTGTTATCTGGGCATATTAATCCATTTTATAATGAAGAAATTATGTCAGTCACAACTAAATCCTAAAGAAAATCAAGATTAGCATACTATTTTTAAAAGAATTTGTTGTGGGTCTCAGAATGCTGATTATGAAATGTTCCCCTGCTGCTTTCCCTTCTACCTGACACTCAACCTATGCGTGTGCTTGACTGGAGAATTGAGACCACTATTCCCTCTAGGAGCCCAGAAACATATTTAATTTTTTTTTTTTCTTGTTGTTTTATTTTAAGACACATGGGGGCATATTTAACACTCGCCATTTATTTGGCATGGTCATTTTCGTTCCTTATTGCAATGATAAGGAATGAAAGTTCATGACCATTTATTAAAAGTGCTCTGCCAGGACAGCAGTCACGATAAACGGCTGTCCCGGCGAAATCCTGTCTCTTCTATGGTCACTATGGCAAAGTGGCCAACCTTTGTGATAGTCAACAAAGGGGAAAGCAGATAAGATGCGGTGAAGGATAGAAACCTATGGGGACTGCTATTGCTTACGATAACAGTGGGACCTCAGCAAAGGTCTCCGTTATAAATAAGTGGTGGATTCTTATTGCAACTGGCAAAAGTGTGATATTGACTGTAATATTCAAGTGGATTCTTCATTCTTCAGTGGACAGCTGCACGTAAAATAGGCCCGTCCTATTTGCAGATTTTACCATTTGCATTTTGACATTGCTTTGACATGTCCCTGATCCATAAACTTTCTGCACTGTGCCACAGAATGCTGTTTTTTCTTAGTAGCCTGAGGTAAGGAAGGGCTAAGTTTTTATTGGGGAAATCCTGGCAAGGCAGCAGTTGGTGCATTTACTAGCAGTTTAGAAAATATAGAGCGCTGCCGTAAATACAGTCAGATGTTATTTTATGTTTGTTGTCGTAAACTCAGCTGTGAAGTGGACAGAAAAGGGTATGTTAAGTATGAGGCAGACTAATGCCTTGGTCATGGAACTAGTATAACAGTTCAGTGTCAATGCTGTGACTCATGACTCTTTCAATTGGAGGAAGAAATATGAGTCTACTTTCTGGAAGGCTCCTGCTGTCCTTTTTCCATGCTAGAAGTGAAAGTAAAAACATATTAGCTATTTTTCTGTATAGTGTGTGTGTGGGGGGGGGGCTGGGAATAGAACCATTTATTAAAATAAAAATGACCATTTGGTTGATTAAAGGGGCCTTTGTGATGGAAGAAATCTAAAATAATTTCTCTGCGGAGTGATAGTTAATTCAAAAGTTATTGCAGTGCTTTTCTCAAGTTAGGTAGTGGGAATGCGTGTTTTATCCTTGGTAACCACAATCCAGGTGGTGCTGTACTATACAATGTTTGTAAAAATAAATAAATAGGGCATTATTATGTTGTTTTTTTGTTTGCTTGATTTTTGTTATATTTTAACCAGAAGTCAAATGGTTCATGGGATTTAGCATTCATTCGTGTTTGTGAGCAGTGCACTCCCCACAAGAAAAGTGCTTGTAACCTGTACATAATCTGCTGTAGGCATTATTCCCAGATTCTGGTTAAAACCTGCACAAATATTTCCTTGAGAAGTATTGTACAACACGCAGCAAAGGAACCTCGTCATTCTATCTCTATCTCATGAGGTTCACTTGTCTGCTTCCTAGTCCAGAGCAATGTCTCTCCTTGCTCCATCCTTGTCGTCATTCTAGGGATTTCCTTCTGGCCTGCACAATATCACTATGTATTAATGGTCATTGTACATTACTAGCACGCTGATAAGTAACTGCAAGATTAGCTACTGTATAAACATTCCAAGGGTACTGGGTGAAGGTTTGTGTCGCATTTGTAAAATAAACATTTGCTTTCAGAGGGTTTATGTGTAATGTCATATTGCACCACCAAAGAATACGAATGATGAATGCATTGTTCATTTGCTAATTGTCAGATTGAGGTATTGGTCCATAAAAGTAAAGAAACACAGAGAAGAGCCCTAAATGTCCTGTAAGGAAATAATATTTAAGATGATTATGTAAACAAAGGGACTTATTTCTACTGTAATTGCGATGATTGATTAATTTGTCTAATTGTATATCGTCTGATATTTTTATAAAATACTTCCTAACGTGAACCACATATTGCAGAGAAATACTCATATTACATGTCGCCTATTGCAGAGAAATGCCACTATTTCCAGCTATAATTTGCACAGACAGCAGCCAACTACTTCTCATATTATACAGATAGATAGTTAAACAGAAATTCTAGAAAAGGCTAACCCCAAACCCCAGCCCAATGGTCTCTTTCATTCTACAGAAGAACCTACATTTTGTACCATCATCATCACCATTTATTTATATAGCGCCACTGATTCCGCAGCACTGTACAGAGAACTCATTCACATGCCCCATTGGAGCTTACAGTCTAAATTCTCTAATATACACACACACACAGACAGACACTGGCAGACAGAGACTAGGGTTAAGTTTGATAGCGGCCAATTAACCTACTAGTATGTTTTTGGTGTGTGGGAGGAAACCGCGGCACCCGGAGGAAACCCACGCAAACATGGGGAGAACATACACACTCCACACAGATGAGGCCATGGTCGGAAATTGAACTCATGACCCCAGTGGTGTGAGGCAGAAGTGCTAACCACTAAGCCACCGTGCTGCCCACAGCTAGTTAAGTTCTGGTCTTGTCCTATACTTTTAATGGGAGGTATTCTGCACCTCTAGAACTTTGGAGGACAAGAGCATTTCCATTCCCACTACTAGAAATATAATACAACCTTTCACACACATAAAATTGCCATGAGACAGTCACCCTCTCATGATTAATATAAGCCATGTATGCAAGTCTAATTCAGCATTATTTTAGAGAAAACCGAAAAGTTTATTTGGTTGAAACGGATGGTACTAAAGCAGTAAGTGGTTTTACTTGGATGTGAAGATTTTGCACAGTGTGCCTGTAAAGATCACGGAGGCGGCTTCCAAGAGTGCAGAGTAGACGTGCACCTTTTATGCACTGGATGGAAAATGTCAAAAACCAAGGCGTTTTACAGTGCGCGTGAGGTGCCTGACTCATTAAGGCACGCATTGTGCGTTTGCTTTAGAACGCCTGTAAGTCTGGTATCCATACACCCAAAGTCCTCAAGGAACAGATCAGAAGATAAATGTGGTGATGACTAGGTGTAGGCTTACTCTGCTCTACTAGACAAGACACTGCAGGATATATACAATACCTATGTGGAATGTAAACCCTCAAAACAACGCACAGAAAAAAAAACCATTCAATTAATGTTACCTGTAACTAATATAGGCATTAATGAGAAAACAATAAAAAAAATCAAAAAAAAATCATGAAAAGCAATTGGGTTGTTAATGTGTACTGTACATAACATACATTTTTATAGTTGCTCCTGATTGCAAACACATGTTTTTTGCATACTCAACTGTCATAAGTAGTATTCGGGACTTAGACTAGCCCTGTAGCAGGATCAAGGGATACTGCAGAAAACCATGTAACATCTGCGTGTGTCGGAGGCTGACTTGGACCTTGCAGCATGATGGGAACGCCCTTACTGTTTATTGAATATGTGCATATTCCTATTTCCCTCCCTAAAATCATATGGTGTGGAAAGTGGCCTTTGCACTTCAAGACCACTTGGACGTGGCTGCATTCCTTGACGTAGAGTTCGGTCCTCGGCATGCGCAGAATGAATGTGCAGACAGTACGCACAAAATCGGCAGATACACTACTTAATGACTCAGGCCCGAGGTGCGCTTCATAAATGACCTTTCCTTTTCCATAAATTGAATTTTTGAGTAAATTGTACAGATACATTTATGATACTCTTTCAGTACACAGTTGTAGGTCCATGCCCCAAAAAACAGTCCTTTAGTAACATGAGCTTATAAACTCTTTGGATTTATTTAGCCATTAAAATGTGTAATTTCTATAGGTTTTTCTTATTGCCCCCGGCATAGTTGATCACTTTCAGTTAGAATGGCTCATGGACCACATTCTACCCACAGACATCACAGTTCCATCTGGTACACACTTTAGCACAATGCAGTCATTGTCAAAGCTTGAAATATCTTGGCTTCTGTAACCTATATTGCATGTTACAAACACACGTGAACCATTGAATACGGATTCCTAACAAATTGTGGTGTTGACTAATCTTGTGTACAAGTGTGAATTGCTTTATGCTGTCTGGGTTTTGCTTTCATGGCTAGAAAGTCATGTAAGCCGGAGCCTGTATATTTGTTGTCGCTGAAGATGTGTTGTTTTGGAGAAAGAACGGGATACAATATATTGTGAGATTATTATTTTTTTTTACTCTGGATCTGATTGATAAAATAAACGCTTGCTTGCAAACTGATCAGCCACATGGTTACTCTAAGCATTTCATTATCCAATTTACCATAGTCGTCTATGGCTAATTTAGAGCATAATTATATGGCAACACAGAAAACATATCATTTTGACTTTGTGATTTCAGTACGCTGTGCCAATGTGTTCAGATTTTATTTTCTTTTTCCTTTACTGCTCATCTTTTTCTGCAATCTTCCACTGTCATAAAATTCACAGTTTATGTCCCTCTATAATTTAAATACCTAAAAAAGCATCCTGAAATACCCCAGAGCGTTTTAAATGTAACTGTGGAGTGCTGGGTTCCAACTTGTTCTTCTGGTAATGTCTCTTCCATGTTTAACTAAAGCCGTATGCTGGAATCTCTTCCTCGGTGGAATTCATAATGGTAAGATAAAGTTTCTAAAATCATAGCTGTCAGCTTTACATTTTAGATGACAGACTGTTTTCTTTCTGACACAGATTCCTTTTCTTTTATATTGTCAACTAAACACACCACAATCAGGCTAAGGTTCTGTTTTGCATGAAAATGAGGAATTAAGTGACTGAAATGATTTTGCACTTATTATGGAGGGGTTGTACATATTAAGATGGTGTGAAATAATAACTATAAACAACCTCAAAGAGGAGCTCAACTACCCGAGACTAGGCAACTGCACTGATAATAAATATTAGTGAATAACCTAAACCTTACAGCACTATAGCAATACAAGTGCTCCATAGTCAAAAAAGTAATGGTCAAAAGAATAGACAATTAGTAGAACACTATATAGTTGTGGATATATGTACTATATACTATGTAGGCAGTAATTCAGGTTAGGATCTTGTACCATCGGAATATTTCCACACGTCTTTGCTTCTGAGCTGTCCCTGAAACTTTTACACCACTATTGGTGGTAATATAATTAATTTGTGTGTTCTTGCAGGGTTTTATTTGTTTTGTTTTATTTTTCACTATTTTTATATTTAAAGTCACCTAAAATTACAGGTATTTCTTTTATCTGGACAAAAAGTTTCCAGATAAAGTAGCGAAAATGACAAAGAATAAGCATTCAGCGTTGCTCTGTGCTAGAAATGCCAAGGGCAATGTGGGGCAAAGCTCAGGGCCCGGTGCTAGGGTTCTCAGCGCCCTAGGCAAAATTTCAAACACCCCCCACCACCATAGTTTGAAAATAAAATATAGAGCACGAGGTGCCAAAAAAAGTCATATTACCCACCCATTTTTTTTTTACCTCCCTACTTTGGGCACCCTCTTTTTTAAAAATAATAAATTATAAATAAATAATTAGATTTTATTTACTTACACTTTTTTCTCCTGAAGTCTGGTCAGTAGATGCAGGGGAACTCTTCTAACCTCTTCTCTCTTCTCTTCTCTTCTTTTCTTTTCAATGCCTGCTCCACAGGAGGCGGAGCGATGCATGCTGGGAGGGGAGTGGGGCATCTGAAAGAACTTTATTCACACTGTCTGTCACTGACAGACAGTGTGATACTTACTTCTCCGAGGCGCCGCCGACAGACTGTCACATGATCACTGACTCAGTCAGTGATCATGTGTGTCAGTGTCCACGGTCCTTTTTTTTTCCATCTCAAACAGCCGCCGCTGCACTTTTCTTCCAAGCCGCTGACTAGATTAGAAAATCTAATCAGCGGCGCCCTGAAGGTCCCGGCGCCCTAGGCAACTGCCTAAGGTTGCCTAATGGGAGCACTAGATATAATGTAGTTTAGTATACCTTAGACAGGGTGCTCCCAAAAAAAAGAAATACTCAGATCCAAGCATTTTGGATAATCTCATACTGTTAGCCCAATCTGCAAAGATACAAACTTGTTTTATATATGAACGGGAAACTCTCCCACTGCAACCGTTCGCGACATTAATAGTACCAAGAACTACCCCCATTTTAAATCACATTGATTACAAAGCCTTGACAGTATCTCAGGTTGTATGGATTTTAAAATATTCTCTATTGCAGAAACCATCTCCTGAAATCCGATCTTGTTGCGTCCTATTGATTGACACCATATTGTTAATGAAAAATAATATTGCTGTTAGATAGGGAACATCACAATTTAAATAGCTGGTCAGATTGCTTTACACAGCATAGGAATTGAAGGCAGAAAAGAACCTAAAGGCCCACTTAGACTGCCCTTCTTTTTTTTGAAAATACATTCGGTTCATTATTACAGCAATTTATTTTTTGTAGTTTTTTTTTGTGACTTTGTTTTTGTTTTTTATTTTTTATTATTATTATTTAAAAGAGGAAATATAGTTGTAATGTTTCAAACAGAAGTAAATCCATCAGTTTAAGAAAAAAACATTGGTAGACATAAGACTATATTTTCTCTATGAAATGTTCATCACAATAGTGTGGTTTCTTGTTTGACTATAGCCCTCCACGCACTTTATAGTATTATATATTATTCTGGAAGAACAGGAGTGAATCACAGAGGAAGACAAGGTATTACCACTTTTATGTTCCAAGATATTTATTTGCATATAAGTATGTGACGTTTGGTCATACAGATTACAACACAGTGTTGGATACAGGAAAAGAAATCAACCAGTAATATGTATAGTAACAATCCTATAAACAATTTTTTCTAAATAGTACTTTTATACATACTTGCCAACATTTTGAATAGTGAATTCCGGGAGATCCCAAGCAGGGGGCATCGTTGGAGGGCGGGACGCGGTGAATCGCAAAATTCTGGCTCCAAAATTACGCGATTCACTGAGAATCGCGTTCTTTTGGTGGGTAAATTGCAGTAAGAAGGATACTTGCCTGCTCACCCGGGAGTCCGGGAGACCTACCCGGGTCTCGGGAGTCTCCCAGACATTCCGGGAGAGTTGGCAAGTATGCTTTTATAGAAGAGCTCTTTATCAGGATGGTCATGTACTGACAGCATTAGTTACGCAGCTGTGATCATAACAATTGAGGGAAAAAATGTCATGGAAAGTTATTGCTTCCCTTCTTACAAGAAAATGAAAAGGGAGGAAATTATACCAAAATAGAGAATGTTATGGCTGTAATTGGCGTGCCGTTCATAAACACTGCAGTACATCCATCTATAAGACTGAGAAGGAAATCAAAAGTTTGAAGCATGAGAAAGGAGGCTTAAAAATGCATGTGGTGTAAAGATTTTAAGTTTAAAATGAAAAACAAAGCTGTATAAAATTGTTCATGTCAAAGAGCATCACTGAAACTCATACTTCTGTACTAGTTTGAGAAAAATTAAAAATATATCCAGTATTTGTTTTCGTTGCATATTTTGTTCATTTTACTCACGCTGTTTATGTGTTTGTCTGTTTTCATTTATTTGATCTCTGCCATAATTAAAGGACAAATTAAAAAAAACCTTTTAGTATGCACATTGTGGACGCAGAGTTTTGCCATCCTTCAATTCCTGCACATGAGTTATGGGAACTATTCTGTGTATGTGAAGGAAGTGATCTATAATGTATTGGGAAATACATAAAGATGGAATTCCTGACATTACGCATCAGGCAGAGAGAGGTCAAGTAAATCATACCAGGAACATGGCAGGAAGACGTGGAAGTATGTTAGAGACAGAAGGGAACACAGGCACGGACTTGCTTTTCTGTAGTCAAGATCTGTCAAATTACATTTTTGCATCCAGATGTCTCATTTCCTAATATCCAAAAAGGGTGGTAATATTTTTAGTAAACTGTGTAATAAAATAAAAAAATTTTTTTTTAAAAAAATGTATTTATTTATTTAAACATTCACTATTTCTTTTACTACAAAAAGATGAAAAATATATTTGTAAATTATATGTAAAACACAAAGACTGATATATAGGGCATGCAGCATTTGAAAGAATCATATATGCTGTATTACCATCTATTGTGTTAAGATCTATTACTTGGTCAATGGCTTGTTTTCAAGTCACTTAATGAAAGTATGTGATTTGCTCAGACCGCATTACCTTTATGCATTTCACTCAACATTCATTGCACCTGACATTGAAATTTAAAAAGGGATCTATCCGTTTGATGACCGTAGGGGTCATTTACATGGCCACAAGGCATCTATATATTGTAGCTAGTTGGCGAGGTATCCTATTTTGCATATTTATGTGAAGCACACACTATATTTATATTGTTCAATCAACAGAGATAAAACTGCAAAAAATGCCTTCAGCAGCTAAAAGGAGGTAGATATTTTCAGAAAAAGTTTTAAGTGATTGCTCTGGGGAGGCGGTCATCCAAATAAAATAGGCTTACAATTTAATAGTTAAATTTCATTCCAGTGAAAAGTGACCTTTTAACCCTATAAAACACGCCACTTAACTTCTCTTCCACTAGCAGCTGCTTTTTAAAGGTTCAGTGTGACCACACAGCAGGAATTCATCAGACTAACATGATAAAATGTCATGACTGGGATTCATTCGCAGAGATTGCCAGACGTTGTATTAATAACGTGCCATTTAGTTTTATTTATTTCTTCTATATATTGGGTTTAGTTCTTTACAGCTGGCTCTTAATGGAACATATAATCATTTTGTTTTTTAAGCCATCTGTGCTAAAGGAAATGGGTAAAATGTAATTATTTATTTATTATTTTGTTTAAAAAGTTCAGAGACTTGAAATGTTCTTATGTAATTGTATGTGTCTTGGATTATTTTTGTCTTGTATCATTACATCGTTCTGAAAGGGAAGTTGTGTTGGTAGGTTCTCAAAGTAGATTATAGTTTCAAAGTTGGGTTTTGGGAGGGGGTTTGTAACTACTTATGTTTGAAATTATGTCTGACAAGTCAGTCAATACAGCAATGTGCCTGCGTTCTTAAATTCATTACACCAGGGCTTACACCACCCCAACTTCCCTAGAAGTTATATTGCAGGCATCAGTTGCGTAGGCATGGAACAAAACATTTTACCATCTACAAAAACGTAATTTATTATTGTCTTTTATTTATAAGGCACCACAGAAGGTCTGAAACGCCGTACGTGATATAAACAGAAAGCAGTGACGCATTACATAATTAACAAAATACAAATACCAGACATACAGAATAAACAATATACAGATAACATGGTAATGCAAATCAGATTATTACGGGACAGTGAGTGAGAGGGATGGTAATGACCAACTGGAAGTAGGCCTGAGCTCAAAAAAACAGAACTAGGGAAGCAGGCCTAGAGGTCCAAAGGGTGATGGAATAGTAGAAGGAGAACACAAGGAAAGAGGGCCCCACTCGTGAGAGCTAGGCTATTGGTATTTCCAGTAATATCTGACACTGCTAGTTATTAAATGTTTTTTTTTTTACATGCTTGACTGGGACCTCAGACAAGGAAGGAAAAATAGGCAAAGTTGGAAAGATGAGGTGGGCGGTGCTTGATGATGTGATTCACAGTGAGCTTGGGGTGGAGCCAGGGCCGTAACTAGGGCTGTGCGATAGGGGCGACCGCCCAGGGCGCAACGCTGAAGGGGGGTGCAATTTAGGAATATTTTAGGTTAATTTGGTTAAAATTGAGGTCTGGGGGGGCGGCATTTGTCTTTCTCGCCCAGGGCGCTAGAATTCTAAGTTACGGCTCTGGGTGGAGCAATCACATCATTAAACCCACCCATCTCAATGAACTACAAGGCAGGGGTGTGATGCTCCCACACAGGGTTTACTGGTGTGTACAGGGGTTGATGATATGGTTCACCTATGGCCTCACCCACCTTGCAGCAGACAATCTCTCCTGATATATTTGCCTGTTCTGTGTGAGTTCCAGAGGTCCTAATTAATGATTCTCTAAGGCTTTCCGCAAGGGTAGGCATCACCCCTGTTGGAGCAATCCTAATGACATGATAAAATAAAGGTCACTCTCTGGTCTTATTGGTCAAGCAGGAATTATCCATCTAAATAATCAGACAGTTGTGGTTTTTATGGCCTCTACCTTGTAAAAAGAGGATTGTTTTAGTACAATTAATCTGGTAAGTGATTTTGTATTGAAGTTGTAGTAAAACAAATCTTATTTCTCCTTTTACCATGATTAGTGTGTTTACGAGATGCAAAATACCCACTTTCTTTTATTTAAATATGATGAATGCGATTTTCTGACATAGGAAAGAGGGGGCAGAGATGTATGACATTTATTTGCCCCAAGAAACCCACTAAAATATATAGCACACAGAATTTACATCATTGTGCCACACTTAACAGCGATTGCATGAAACGGCTTTTTATTGCATTTGTGCGTGTCTTAGTTTACACAGGCAACTGTTGCTACTGTCTGTGGCAGTCAGTTTAACGGTACTGACTACCCTGACAAAGAAGAAGACAACAGGAGGACACCAAATGCCTAGTACAGCAATCCGAAAAAAATCCTACTTACCAGGATGTAGATGTCTTCATGGGACGACTCGTGTTGCCAACTGTGCAAGATGACGTCATCACAAACCGCGACTTGTCTTAAAGCGACGATGGATGGACCCAGCTGTCATTGATGTAATGTAAGTATTATGTTAGGGGTTAGGGTTAACCCTAACCTTAACCCTAACCTTAACTCCTAACCCTAATACCCCCTAAGTCGGCAACACAACGAGTCATCCAATGAAGACATCTGCATCCTGGTAAGTAGGATTTTTTTCCAGGTCACTGTAGTAGGCATTCGGTCTCCTCCTGTCATCGTCTTCTCTGTCGGGGTAAATTAATCTTGAGCCTGTGCAGGTTTGATCCAATGGGCCCCAATCCTAACCCATACCTGCATCCTCAGATATTGAAATACAGTCTAAAAATGAGAACAGCGCAGATGAGGGCAATTCCTTATTGATTATCCTTATAACACTATGTATATTTACTAAACTGCAGGTTTGAAAAAGTGGAGGTGTTGCCTATAGCAACCAATCATATTCTAGTTATTTATTTAGTACATTCTATCAAAAAGTAGCTAGAATTTGATTGGTTGCTATAGGCAACACCTCCACTTTTTCAAACCCCTAGTTCAGTAAATATACCCATAACATGTCCAATTTGTTCTGCATGTCCAAATCAAAGCTTCTCCATTGTGTCAAAGGGAAATCCTTAAAATATATTCAGTAGAATGCATATGTTTTTCTTCTAATCCATAACAGCCAATGGGATCCTAGCTTTGGTCAGAGCTGAGAACAGTGATGAAAGCAAATATTTTGTCCCTATGAGGTACAGCACATTTGTGCTATTTGTTGATGCTGTTAAATGAGGTTAATGTCTTATAAGACCATTCATAAAGCTGACCACACGCTGCAATAAATTGGCCCAGCATTGTCACATGTGGCCACTAGACCTGCTGTTTCTAGGACGCAAAGCCTCCTCCTATCAGAATGTGCTGCAGCGGGATAATCAGGGTCTGTGTGTGATCATCCAACAGCCCCGATGAATTAACCTCTGTACATAAATGGCAAGATTTTAGCCAGACAGGACAGTGACTCCGTTGCTGTCTGCTCAATATTTTTTTTTGTAAACTACTTGACACACAGCTGGTACCACATGGAGCATTATGCTAGCGCTTCCTGGAAGTTCATTCTTTGAAAACGAACCGTACTATTATTTTAATCTTCTTATATCTCTGAATTTGTAGGGTTAATCTGGTAGTCACTGCCTTTGAGCATTCTGACAGCCTGCTAGAACTTTTTACATGATAAAGTACTTTCTTTGTAATATTAGAAATTATCCGATTTAAGTCCTATGGGTGTAAAGCAGATGTACCAAGCAAACTTCAATAGTGCTGTCTTATTTCTTACATCGATTTTACACATCGTTATTGTTCAAAAAAATCCACATTATTGTTATTCTGATTGCATACATCTGCCAAATCTTCCCCAAATCAGCCTTTGAAAGGCATCCAATTCTATATTGTTTAAGCTTCACATCGTTTGATAACATGATCACGTTGTAGGACAGAGAAGGAGAGCCAACATTGTTCAGCCGTTTTTCACATGTAATTCTACCTAGTGCTGTAGTAATGGAGATTGTAAAATCGATATAGTTGTGTAAGACTTGTAGATTCACATGTTAATGATTAACAGCTTTCATGAGTATGAGTCGGTCAGTGATTTTATTGGGGACATCTTTTGGAAAAGAGTATGTGGTATTTGGTCATGTAGGACTTAGAACGACAACAATATTCCTTGTTTAATTTGAAGGTCTAGTCACTAAGAATTCTTGTTCCAGGGTAAGCATTTTTTTTTAATTTGTAAGGCTGGGTACACATTACAGAATTTTCCGACCAATGTGTTATCCACAATGATTGTACCTACGACTGAAGGTTCGATCGGTCGGTCATACATACACACACACTTCATTAGACGATTGTTTGGTACACACTGAAGCGATATATGGGGTCTCTGCAGCGATATGCCAAAGAAATTTAAATAAAGGGCTAAACCTCACCGGCAATCCCACAAACTTCAGATTCAGGAAAAGGAAATACATCACCATTCATTCTATAATCTTTGTGTATAGTGTACGTTTGTTCGCAACTCCACATTAACTATTTATTTCAATATGGATACTGGAATTGTTTCAAGTTTATTAGAAAGTAATGTCATACTTGCCAACGTCGGCAAGTTGTGATTCGGGAGATTGGGAGGAGGTGGGCGTATGGGGGCGGGGAATCGGTGTTTTGCATCATTGTGGCCTCGCCTCCTAGATTATCACATATCACAAGACTATTACAGCAGGGGGAGGGACCACGATGACGAGCAAATCATGCCCTAAGCCCCACCCCCTGGACAGTAACCGGGAGGTTGGCCTGCTCTACTGGGAGTCCAGGAGTACTCCCAGGAATTTAGGAGTCTCCTGAACATTTCGGGAGAGTAGGCAACTTTGAGTAATGTTAGAATGCAGTAGCCAAGTTAACTTTAAATATGTTAGTGTATCAAGAAGTTATGCTATTTCTTTTTTTTTTTTTTTTCTACATACATTTGAATGGATATTGTTTACAAATAAATGCTATCGATAGTAACTGCACAGTTTAGTTGGTGCACTTGCAAGAAAGATAAACTTCAAATAAATAAATTTATCATGTTCAATACACATGGTATTTGGGAAACATGCAGGTGTTAAATTATCCAAGTGGCATATGCCATACACATCTAAATACACAGCTCTGTGTTTTTGTTTTACACAGGTGCCTAATTATGCAAGGAGACAGATGCAAGAGAATATATATATATTTTTTAGTACTGTTCTATACACATAGAGGTTTTACTTATTATAATATGTAAAATCAATACACAAATATAAGAATATTATGTTGTATTTTAAAAGTACATATGTGGCCTTTTATTGATTTCTTCTTCTTATGTCACTTCAGGAAATAAATGATACTGTAATGAGAATATGTATTTTCACATTTGGTAAGAATACACTTGCATACAGCAGCACATAAATGTCATATGGAGCGTGTAAATCAGGTTTACTATAGCTTCTCCATTAAAAGCCCATTATTCCCATTTGACTAACCTTATAAACAACTCATATGAGTTGTTTATAAGGTTATGGGTATTCTCACATTATTATATGACTAAGCCGCTATGTGAGAAGCGGGGATTGTATGGACAATCAATTAAGAGAACACTATTTAAGATCGTGGAAATGTCTGCCTACTATGCCTTGATAAAGATTTGGTATTCGAAACGCGTTGGCAAGGAGGAGGTGACGTAAGCAGAACGTGAAAGGCAACTCACATCCACCCAGGAATAGCGGAATCTGTGAGTGATCGAGCCGGTGATCTGGACCCGGACATAAACATCTCCTTACGTGCCCGTTTATCTCTGAGTGGGGGTAAGAGTCCACCTTCACAAGAGAGTCGTGTATATTACGATATATGTTTTTATTGTTTTAGCGGGATGTGTGCCCGTTGTTGAAATAAATGTACCAACGTTTTTTACACATGAGGAATTCTCTTTCTTTCCCCATATTGGTACTGAGTACACCATAACTTCAACCCAAAGGAAAAAAAGTCACCCACGGGACTTGGTTTTCCGTTTTTGGTGTAAGTGTACATTTTATTCAGCCATCCGGTATTCATCACGGGGTGTTGCATGTTCTATGATAGATTTCACCGGTGAGTAGGGGAATCGTAAAGAGTGCAACTTTTTATACCTTTCACCAAATTTATTCTTAGACCCCATTTTTGGATGTTTTTTCGTTTTATGTTCAATGGACTGATATGAGAATCAAGAGGATTGAAAGTAAAGTGGAAACCACCATCAAGATTGACTTTTATTTGAATTGTTCATATAAGACTTTGATGCATTTGTGTTTTAGAGTATACCGATAGCGCCATCTTGTTCCTTTTATATTTTGCATTGATTATTACCTTGAGCACAAAAAGGGGATTTGTGCTAAAAGGATATAGAGGCTGCATTTGGTTTTTGTGCGCAGGGGCTTCCATTATATTTAGCTCTGTATGCTTTCAATACTTGTTGGGGAGAGATGGCTGTGAACAGTGCAGACAGAAACGATTTGCACACAATCTGGTCCCGGGGCAGGGTCCAGCCACCTTAATCATACAGTACCCCAGGCTGTGAGGGGGTTTTCAGGCACTAGGAAACCCCCCCCCCCCCCCCTCGATTTGCCTATGAAAGGGGTCTCTGAGGAGCTATCGGCAGACGGTCATGGTTTACTACAAACTGCAGGATCAGAAGGTGGTTGGAACAAGATTTTTAGTTCTGCTTAGCAATCAATTGAAACACTTGGTACTTTGGAACGATTATCGTCCATCCGCAGAGTATACACACTAATGCGATGTTTGACCGAACAGTCGTTTATCGGGTGATTGGCTGAAAAACCTGTAGTGTGTACCTAGCCTAACTTGTAATCCTCTGATTATTCTAAAGGAAACAAATTAATGTGTCTCATAGTCTTATTTGAAAACACTTGGCGACTGATTAGAGAAGATTTACTGTAGATGAAGGCTTAACCATTAATTAGCGTCACTCTAGAATCTCATACAATGCTTCCAGTGTCATACATTACATATGAAACACAGCTTTATTTTGGATTGCCTTCATAAATGTTACATTTAGTGTTGCTAGGTGATTGCTTTCAGATGTATAACCACACCCATTTAGTTGTATTTCTTAATAAACGATATGCAGTCACCAGATAAATACCGACTGAGGAACACCTAACTATTGTGCTATAGAAAGTATTAGAAAGCCATTGAGTTCATGTGATTTTTTTTTTTTTTTTTTTCTTTTTCTTTTGGGGTTATACATTAACAATTCCTGGTCTTTTGTATCAAAATCCAGCCAGAATAGGTGTCCACACTAGTTGAGTAAGACATTACATTGTTTAAGGGATAACTTAGAAAAACTGCTTTCATCAGTGGGAGTGAAAAGAAAAAAAGTGTAAACTAGCTGGATTTTTTTTTTTCTCTACTCTGATAAATATTTTATTTTGACATGTATTTAGCAGTTGGTTATATCTAAAAAAAAACACAATTCTCAGACACTCTCAATGTGCCGTAAATATAACAAACAACATTAAAATAACTAAAGAGATTTGTAAACTCAGAAAATAATTTAAAAATACATAACATACATTAAAACCAACCAGGTGACATGAGCATAAATATATATGCAAATATAGGTTAACATTACTGTAAAAATAGATATATTTATAAAATGCTTCCGTCAATGGTAAGCTGGCTGCACTATCCTGAAAAATATACCTGTACTGAAGACCTTCAGTGTGACATTCATATCCATATTCAAATAAAAGCATGGTCGGAATAGAAGATTATGAAGGAGAGGAACCAAGTGATGCCCTGTGGAATCTACAAAATGGAAACACAGATTTAGGTGTAAACCAGTGGTTTAGGTTTGCATAAATGACAGCTAGAGCCAAGGACAGAGAGGTTAAGAATCCAAATAGACAAACCGTAGTCAATAGTACTCTGCAGTAGTTGGAACACCGGTATAGCGACAAGGGGTGGTAGTATGCACTAGTTTGTACAAAACAATGGAGATATGGCAAGGCTAAATAGGCCATGACTGGAAATGCCTCCTCCAAAATGGGAACAGAGCTGGTTGATGCAAATATATGTAGAGTGTATAGAGTTACAATCTTTTGAGCAGACCGTTATGAGAGATGAAGATCACAGATCCGAATGTAAATCGTGTAGGTGTGTACGGAAGAATCGGCATGCTCATCGGGACCTTCAGTCGTTGGTAAAACCGTTACAGAATTACACCTGCAGTAAGATTGCATAGTTGTGTACCCAGCTTAAGACTAGTAGGACCGTCCGTCTAAAGAGCTTGCTCTATACCACCTCAGCTCTGCTGTTGCTGTGTGGGCTGGAGGGAGCCTGGCTGAGAGAAAGCGTAGCACATAAAGAGCGCTCTGAAAAATGTTTCTCTTGAGAGCACATGTAGTTTATTTTTACATGCTTGTGTGTGTGTGTGTGTGTGTGTGTGTGTGTGTGTGTGTGTATATGTATATGTATATGTATATATATATATATATATATATATATATATATATATATATATATTTATACGCACTTTCAGCACCTAGCTTATCTTGTTCTCCACAGACTACCACCTGATGGACTGCTCTCACATTTATTACTGTTCAATGAATATTGTTACCTTTGTCCTGAGAGGGGACTAGAAGGATGACAATAAGTTCAAGTGCTGCAGAGAAGGAGGTGGTTCAGGCCTCTCAAATAATAGGACAATAACATGGATGTGCTCTTTTATCTTGACTGATTGCATTACATAGCACTAATGGCTTATACAAGAAGGCTGTGTACATAAAATGTTTCCAGTTAGTCAAATAAATGACCTAATGGTATTTAATTTCTTTGTCCGCTTCTATACTAGGCACACATGCATATTTATGAAGGAACCTCACATTCACTCATTTTATACATTGCATCAGAGCTGTCCACAGTCTGGTTCCACAATTCAGAGGGTGTTTAGTTACCTGTATATATATATATCTGTTAGTCAGCAGTCACCTGTTATGAGTCTATGCAACTCTTATCGAGAATATTGGATATTGGCAACATTTGTTCAAGTAAGAAGAGCCTTCCTGTAGTCTCACGGAGATATATATATATATATATATATATTCTCCATATGAAAATATTGCTTACAATGTTGTAAAATGTGACATTTAGGCTGTACACTTTGCAATGTACCTGTTTTAATAAAACTTCCTGTGAAGATACCAGGTTTTCTGGCCCAACTCTACCCACTTCACGCTGGCTGGCCACCCTGGGTGCTTTACTATGCCAGGGAAGTCTACCCAGTACCTTCTAGGGTTCTCAGTCACTCAGGAAAATGCAGTTAGAAAGTAAATCAATACATTTAATGTAACAAAAACAATCACTAGATTATTATATACACACAGTAAATAAATATCAGACAGGTTTACCACATCATCTGTCCCTTACCCCACAAACTTAAGGAGTTAGTCACCTGGCTGTCTGGACTTGATGACCCGTGGATCTGCCGATGTATTTCATTGGTAGAGAGCGGCAAATCTAAAACCAGACACCCTGCAGCTTACAGTGCCAGAATGAATATCATCTCCCCCCCCCCCCCCCTCCACCCCACCCAGAGTGACTCCTTATATCTAGCGTCTAATTTCCACAGTGTTTTCCCCTCTCTGGGCAAACCCCTGGATCTATCCATCTTAACCATTTGTGGGTGCTGTATCAGGGGGTTGGAGGGGGAGTGGAAATGAGCTGTACTTCCACAAAATGTCTGAACTAATCATGTTGAGAACAATGGATACTAATTGACCTTCCCCCTCACCTGTATCCTGCAATCTGATCCTTACCCATAACCCACCTGGCTTCACTTTAAGGACAATGACTAACATCTTTCATGCAATATCAACAAGATACAATATACATATTTACAATGAGCTACAATGTCCCCTTATCCACATATAGTCACTGCAGTTGTAGTCTGTTGAGCTGGGAAACAAAAGCAAGGGCTATAAAAAGTACATGCTATAATCCACATTATGTGAGAAACGAGGGACAGGCTGGTTATGGTGTTATCAAACTTGTTTTGTCACACTTCCTATTGTGTGTTTTATATCATTTTAAAAGAAGAGTACATGGGGCTGTTAAGACTAAATACACTGTAAATGGTGAAAAAAAAATCTTCAGATATTGGTAGATATGCATAGACAAAAAGGGTATTTGTCAAGAAAAAGACTGAGGAACCATTATCCCATTGTATTACAAATAGAAAAGTACTGTTGCAATGCTATAATTTCATTAAAGCAGTGTCATGAGTAAGTATGAAAGGGAAGAACTCTATCATGGAAGAGTCCAAGTTTTGCTGAATTTGCTCACGCCTAGTTATAGAAATAAGACTGAGTAAACCTCTTTGAAATTCTGTGAACGGCAGTATAAATTGCGAGTCGAATCTACACTTCATAAAATCGTGAACGGAAAATATGTAAACAGCAGATGTGTGCAGGCATCGGGATCAATGATCCTGATGCACAATTTTCAGAGCAGTTTACGACAGAATGCAGCACGAGCAAATTGTGCAAAACTGCTTGTCTTTATGAGACCCAAAGGAGGAAAAGTACATTTTAAAAGTAAGCATTTCTGTAACATATAAAAAGCCTGATATATAGCCCATTCTTCATTTACTGTTGAAGCAGTGTTATTCAGGGAGACAGATGCACGTTAAATCCCCTTCAGGTTATACTTTGTATGTAATATATATTTTCTGTTAAAAGGATGAGATTTTTTCAACTTCCATAAGGTCTTTGCAGTGAGCTTTTAAAAGATATATATATATATATATATATATATATATATATATATATATATATATATATATATATATATATATATATATATATATATATATAAAATTATTTTATTGTGGTCGAAGTGGACATTTTAAAAGTGGTATACACCCCACTGATATAATACATAAGAAAAATGAACAATATTATATAATTGATTAATATTAGTATGTAGCACAGGCTATGTATTGCTGAGCTGAATAACCTAAATAATTGGACCATTTATTTTATACAAGAGGGAAGTGATTCTCTAAATAAGCAGAGTTTGAGTCACAGCTTTGCAAGCTTGCTGTGCAGAAATGCTAGGCCACTTATGTCTCCCTAATTTAAATGACTTTAGAATCAACTTTATGCATCGCTCCCAACTTTGCAGCAGATTAACTTGGGGCACCTATTGAACGTGATGTGGCCACTTCACAATAGGGGCTTGGACCGTACACCTGGGGTCTCAGAAGCCACTTTTATTTTTACATGCACCAGGGTCAGGTGCATGTGAAACATGTTCACCCAACATTCTGATCTGCAGAATGGCACTGTCCTGTGTAGGAAGAGGCGACATAACCCTCAGATTGTGAAAATGTATTTTAACCGCAAATAGTCATAATTGAAAATTTACATTTTGTAGTGGATTTGTGGTATTTTAAGTGTAAATGTTCTGGTCATAAGTTGTAAAGTTTTTGTTAATCAGAATTGCCATAATGTTTTTTGTCTATTGTTCTAAACTTGTCCTTTAATGTCATTACCAGAGGTCAACACACGTGCCCCTTATATTTTCCAAAGTCTGAAATATCTCTTTAGAAGTTCACATTTAAAAAAAAAAAAGAAGAGTTCTACTTCTGAATAAACATGAACTGCCAGAACTGGTCGATTTCAGTTTTGGTTTCTGCAGACATGTAGATTTATTTAGCATTTATTTTAATATTTTCTTGGGTGCCTAGGAAAACCTATCTGTTCTTCAAATAAGCTATACATAGAGATGTACAGAATGGACATATTCATGAAGGGATGTTTCAGAGACTCACAAAGTATGGGGGGCCTCCCACACTCCTGAGAAAGCAGGCAATTCTCCCATAGTAGTACGAACACAGTCACATAGATGTGCCTATCTCTTCGGGTTATACCTCCTCTCCGTAATCTTCTGTATGGGAGGAATGAAGAGTAGGCAAGCATGAGTTATATAGTTGTAAAAGGAGACTGTTGACCATCAGCATATACATTGTATAGAGCAAGTTCTTTAAAGGATAATCTAATTTTTTGGCTATTTATCCGGTTCAAACTATCCAGGGGAACCTGTGAGCCCCGCCGCTACTCCACTGTTGCCTTTCACCAGCAGGAGCGTGGCGCAGTAATGGGCACAAACAGGATGTCCGGGGGGGAACTGCCGAATAGCCTAAACAATGTACTCCAAGTAAGTAAACATTTGGAGCAAGAGTTCTTAGGATACTGCATTTTCCGTTTTGGGTGGAATTATCTTTTAAGTTAGCGATGACACGTTTCATAGCCAGCATTTGTAAACCTAAACCAGATAGGAACCTTTAGTATTATTTGATCCAGAGGGTGTTGCGACTCCATCTTTTGTCTCTTTAATATTAATGACAATGCTGTCCTGTACTATTTTAATGTTTGTAAATCTAAATAAAAAAAAAAATTGTCATGTACATATCGGTGGTAGAATATTATAAGTGTCATTCTACTTGCTACAGTTAAAACACACAAAATAATTTGCTTAAATGAAATAGTAATCATTTTATGAATTAAATGAAGACATCATGCTTGAGACTCGGGCCTGGAAATGTGGCAGGGTCTAGCGACACCCTGGCAACTAATATAGTGTTACAGAACAGAGCAAATCCCAGTAAGCCTGTCTTGGTTTAATTTTGAGTGGATTATACTTGCTGATTGATTACGTACAGCAAAAAAAAAAGGTGTTTCATCATTACCACATGATTTTATGCGCAGTGTCAATGAAATGTTATTGTAGCCTGTAACTGGAAAACGTAAATGACAGATTTTATTTATTTTATTTTAGAGGCCTACATGATTTCCCAGCTTATGTTTGTCTGGTGTGTGTCAAAAACTCTTGCGAGAATGTGACAAAAGGGAAGAAAGAATGTTGGTCTTTTAGTATTCTAATACTGTCTGTTTAATAAGACCTGTATAAGGTTGTTTCTGACTCGTATTGAATAATCAAGAAACATGTCATGTTTGATAGATGGCCACTTATTAAGTTACTGTTTGCTAGACCAAGCAAATATTATTTATATGTATAATCTGCATCTGAACCCGCTTCTACCCATAGCCTGCCCTAAAACCCACAGCTAATGGGATTCATTCAAAACTGTCAGAGCACTCTTATTGTGTGCACGTTAGACATGTTCTTATTATTTTCTTGTGTCAAGGGGTCATTTACATTCACTGCAGGACTCAAACAGCGAGTAAAAAGCTGTCACACCTGTGATCATCAAACCCTAAGGCAACTGCTGTTGGCATTCACATCTGAACACGTACAATTCCCAATGTATATAAAATGCTGGAGAAATGAGGCCATACAACAATAGTTATGCTAATTAGCGATGTGGGTTTTTTTTTTTCTCATCTAAATCGTACCCCAGAAATATATGTAACCCAACCAATGCAGGCCTAGTGCCTCTAATCATATCGTTGTGAGGACTCTATATAAGTAGCAGGACAATTAGTTGGCAAGTAATTACATTAGAAATTACACGGGCTACAGTTTTGTGTAAAGTATCAAGAGAAAAAGCTGGCCTGCTTTCGTCAACAAAGAAAATAAATTGACTCTTTGGAGAAATTGCGTTGCCATGTGTCTGTCTCCATTCAGGTCTGCCATTCTCCAAACATTGGCAGCATGCACGTGGATAAAGGAATTTATTATTCAAAAATGAAATGTATTCATACTCCTGTAAAACGTGTTAGTTTTCTAAATGAAGCAGTAATTCTGCAGCACCACTTAGCAGACAAAAAAATACGGATATAAGTGTGTTGGCAATTTTAAGGATGTCGGGGCGTAATTATACTTATTTGTTCTCCATGGCAATTGTTTCTTTCCGGCTAGACCTAGTAATCACGAATAACATGGCAATTAATGGTAGTAAGCTTCAGAATGAAATGATTTCATTTATATTATTATATTTAAACATAACATAAAATGTGTGTTCCTATATTAATGCAGAATAATAGATTTTATGGTCAGTGGTAATCAAGTTGCTTTGTTTAATAAATTAAAATGATAATTGTATTGCTCTCGTCTTGGATTTCCTTTACCCATTTGGAGAGCTATGTGCAAAGTAGGTACATCCACTGTATACAGTAATAAAACCATTGTGTTTAAAACTTCTGTTTTGCTTTTCAGTGTTTTTGCACGGTAGCTTTCAAGGTTTGTGTAAGTGTAAAGAAGCGATTGTGCTAGTAAAATGTGTGTGTGTGTGTGTGTGTATATGTATGGATATATATATAATTTTTTTTAACCAAACAAAATTGCTAATCGAAACAAATCTTGTGGAAATTAGTCAAAGAAAGTAAAAATGTTCAACCATAAACCACTAGTGTTGAATCTCTATAATATATAATATTATGAGCAGACCAGATCCAGCAGACAGTAAAAGGCCTCACGGTCTAACCCGAGCAGCGAAATAAGTTACAAGGACCCTATGGTCCTGGTCTACACTGACCTTTGTGCTCCTGATATGTTTCTGAACCAAATAATGTAAAGATGCTCAGGCTCGGTTCCTAGGAAACCGGACACACCCGAACTCAGGGGAGTCGAGTTGGCTCGGTACTTTCTTGCTTTTTCGGGAGGCAAAACGTCATAGTGACGTCGTCGTATCTCACAAGTTTTGGAATCTATAAATACCGCCCTCCACTGCGATCTAGCGCCATTTGAGAGAGGGATACAGAAGGGGAGGCCTGGAGTGTAGAGCAGTTGGGCAGGCAAAGTTAGAGAATTGAAAGAGGAGGGTGGTAGCAGTGTTAAAGAAAGTAATCAGTGACATACAGGAGAGCTCCATAGCTCCAGTGTTAAATCTCATTGCAGAAAAATACAAATACTATTGCTGCTGGCAGGGTTGGTGTAATTCTGCAGTCCAATTCTACTGTGTTATATAGGTAACACACAGATAGGAGAGCTGCGTTGCTGATTGTCATTGCATAAAAATAAAAAATACTAGTGCTGTCACGGTTGGTATAATTCTGCGTTGCTGATTGTCATTGTTGAAATACAAATATTATTCCTTGCAGGCTTTTCTTCTGAATTTGCAATTAAAAGTGTACAGTGTTATCCAAATGGATTCATAGCAGTACACAGAAGAGCAGGAGCACCAAGCAGCTGCTGGCACCAGTCATGATGATACTACATCATCTGGTAAAGCCTATTTAAAAGTACATAGTATATTTAAGTCAGGCAAACAAAAATGTAAAAAAACACCTTTAACCTTGGAAAAAAAAGAGCTGGAATCCAGGCAAAATTTATCTTCAGGAAAAAACTAAAATTGCCAACATGCCATTCTACACACGCAGTGGCAAAAAAAGAATGAGGCCTTCGCCTTTCTACATCAAGTGTTTGTAATCAGCACTTTACATGAAAGGTACCTAACTAGATTATAATTTTGTGGGAATTAGGGCTTATTTGAAGCTCATTGATGAACTGGCTTTTTGCTATGAATTTCAATGGCTCTTCTTAGTGCATTGTCTGGCA
Organism: Mixophyes fleayi; assembly: GCF_038048845.1. Classification (NCBI taxonomy): domain Eukaryota; kingdom Metazoa; phylum Chordata; class Amphibia; order Anura; family Limnodynastidae; genus Mixophyes; species Mixophyes fleayi. Next base: position 277,750,854 of record NC_134402.1, read on the forward strand.
CCCTGGATTGGTGTGTGTCTCATAAAACCACGCATCCCGGGGGGGGGGGGGGGTCAGCGCTCGTTGCCATGTATTGGCTGTATAATTACCTCACTTAGCCAAAAAACAGGTGGAGCGATCAAATGAACCATAACTGGTTTCATGATCTAAGGACAATTCCATCTTGCCCCACTTTTCTTTTCTGCCACTGCTGTGTGTCAATGTGTCCTAGATGTGCTAGGAACTGCTGTGCGTTTGAATCATTGCTCTGTCGCTTACCATCCAGCCAGATCGCTGCAGTCTTTGTCCAAAAGTGTATGAAAATAATATTGTGACCTGTGAGGTTGTTAAAATTGTCTGCAAATGACTTTAAATTAGTGTTTTGAGGGTAATAATAATATAGGATCAAAAAAATAGCAAAATTTATGTGAATTTTTATTTATTTATTTTTTTAAGCATATTTTAGCAATTTTTCTAAAAGAATACAGAACCAAAGCACAAAGCTAATTCAGATCCAAAACCAAAACCGCTTCACGGCGGTCAGTGAGCATCTCTAAAATGCCACTTTATTGAATTTTAATTACTTGTCTCTAATAATCAGTTACATTTACAACCAGAGAATAAGAATGCATAATAATTACATTTTATGTGAAAAAATAAGTGCAAAGTTTCTTTATAGCTGATCAATTACCATGGGCAAATGTCTCACACCTGGCAGTGTCCCATGAAGGTCTGAAGAATATTTTATGATGTGTTTTGGAGATTATGGGCCTGATGCAGATTTGGTTGCAAACTGGGCATAATTTACAATAAAAGAAATAGCAACACATAGGAGGGAAATCAATCGCATTTATACAGTAAAAATATCTGCTCATTTTTGCTTGCACCTCTTTGGGGTTCGAGTAAAAATGAGGGACATTTCTGTGAAAAAAATAAAAAATTTGCTAGAGGTATTTTGCGGCCACCATAGAGTGGTTTTTATGCTCTTATGCTGAGCCATACACATCTTAAGATCCGTGCTGGTCTGCACCGATAGCGTATGTGCCTGGTTTACACTGCACATCTCACTTGCGTCCCTTATTTTTATCCATTTGTTTTACGTGCAATAAATACATTTGCTATTAGGCATCAATCAAACGTAAAAATACCTCATTAATATAGCAGAAACAACTCGCCCTCTTATGTACAAAAAAATGTTTTGTGTTTTTGTTTTGGTTTTTAAACATTTTTTTTATTATTGCAAACATAGTTTCTGTAAATGTTAATGTGTATATTGTCTTATCAGTCATTTTGTTTCCATTTAAAAAAACTTATCTCTATTAGAATATTATTGAAGTTGAGATTTTGAGCTAAGCTCCATAGGAAATGCTTATCAGTAAGGAACACCTATAGGTCTGCAAAGAAATTAAACTTGCCCTATACCCAGTAACAGTTGTTGAAGTAGAAATTTAGAAGTGGCGATATGGAAAATGTAAGTGTATGGGATTTGATAGTGTTACAATGAAGGCGTTTGAGAACCGTATACCAGCTCACTCTGACAGCAGCATAAGACACCATTAGGTTATTGACTTGTCCAGAGCTACATAATATGGCAAAATTGGCACACTTTACTGACAAAAATAAAACCTACATGTTCATTAATAAAAGTTTACAATTTAAGAGTGATTTACTGCAAACAATCTTAGTGAAACAACATATAGGGCAATATTTTCCATGTACATTTATATTTACTGGATGGCAGTGGCGATTCCGGGGGGGGGCTTGCTGCCGGCGGCTGCACACTATGTGCAGGTCCGTTTGCAGTGACAGTGTGCTGCCCGGCTGCTCTGATTGTGTTTTAAACACAATCAGAGCAGCCGGGCAGCACACTGTCCCTGCCTGTCACTGCTGAACGGACCTGCACATACTGTGCAGCCGCCGGCAGCCTCAGATGTTAAAAAGGGGGCGGGGCCTAAATTGCCCCCCCCCCCTACATCGCCCCGGGTACAAATATTCTCTAGATCCGCCCCTGCTGGATGGTCTTATGTAAGTCTGGCAGTGTAGCATAGGCATATAAAGTGTACAATGTATTACTAAATAGAGGATAATTAATGTTATAGTGGCTTAAAGCTGCACTATCAGCCATAGAAGTTATTCCTGTTCAATACTTTTAAATAGCTGAAAGGGATGTGGCCATCCAGAAGCCACAATCTCCACCCCTAAAAGCATGACCCACCTATAGATAAAGCTGGGTACACACTACAGAAATTACAACCAACTTTTTATGCAGAGCGATTTTACATGCGATCGATGATCCTATTGCTCGGTCCATGGACTGCATACACACTAACCTTGTTTAGGACGATAAAGGGAAGAGCGGTCGTCCCTTTAGCGACTTTTTACAGCCATGTTGTCGTGAGCAATGACTGTAATTTCGTACTCACTGTTGTGGATCGGTCGGAAGTTTATACACACTGCACAGCGGAAACGAGATTGGACCGAAAATATTAAACGGTACGACCAACCAAATGAGGCGACAATCGTCCATTTGGGCAGACTTTCGACCATCGTGTCACTGCACCCACTGACCCGACTTTTGAACGAGCGGTAGTATGTCGGCTGATTTAGCCGATTATTGGACGAAAACCGTGTAGTGTGTACCCAGCTAAAGATACTGTCCTGGAAAATAAAACTTGTACACTACCTCTTTATTTTTTAAATTATCCAAGAGCACAGTAGATAAAAATAAAAATAAAAACCCCCCAGATATTCCCAAAAAAATCCTTCATGGGAAATCCCTTCTAAGAGACAACATACTCTATGAACAGTCTATTTATACATTCCCCAGCAGCTGTGATACAGATATGAACACACACACACACAGGGAACAGCTGGTGGTAAAATATAATCCAACAAATATAGTTGTATATGATAAAAATAGAAAACAAACATTCTATAGTACAGGCATAACTCTTAATATAACCGTATTTAACACATTTAATTTAACTCCAAAATAGTACGACACAGAAATCAGAAAGCTTACAATCATCTGCAAGAAGCCTGCTGATAGCCTTAAGAAACCTTTACTGCATCTTAGAAAAATGTAGTATGTTAACAAAACCTCCATTATCATCCAGCTCTTCTGCAGTGCCCAAAACACTGAAGCATATCATTTTACATCCATGTAATGGTCAGATGACTCAGTATCTCAGGATGACACCAGTAAAGAAAAAATTAAACGCTAAAGCTCTGTACCCCCTCCCCTCCTTCATTTATAGCCTTATTCCCCGAGACACTACTAAAATGCTGTTGGCTAGACTTTTTGGCAGTTCTTTTCTAAAATCAGCATTTTATGTGCAGAAACAGGGAAGAAACACATCAATACTTAACATGACTATACACATTTGTAACTGCAAGACCGTTTATCAAAGGTTGCATATTGCTTCGATGAAGCCTAAAGGATTACACATTTGCAATTAGTTTGTATAAATTAAAAGGAAGATGAGATGCAGAGTAGACATACCATCAACTGTTAAACCACAGTAAGTGATGTAAACAAGAGAAATCTAAAATAATCTGTCAATCATAATACTGTACATTTTTTTTTTTTTTTTAATTTCCTCTTCAGATTGTTTTGAAATTGCTACTTTTATCATAGCCTTGAACATATAACAATAAAAAGCTCAGGATGGTTTGAGATATGTCCCTATGTCTATCGTTCACTTGCAGGATAACTTCTCTCAACTCTGGAAACTTTGTTTTGGTGGAGTTAATGGAGATAACTTGAACAAAAATGATACTTGGATGCACAGTTTGCCTGATCAGCAAAGCTTCCTGATGGCTCTAACCTGTGACACTATCCTAGAACACTCTGTTTTCTCCTCTAACTGTTCTTCCTGTTTAAAGTGGTTCTCAATATGGCAGTCAACGACGGCCTCGGAGAATCCTGCAAAAGGTGCATCCAAGGTAAATATATCTATTTAACTTTCTAATCTGAACTCCAGCCAAAGCAAATGTTTAATTTTGGGTAACATTATTCTTTCTCATCCGTACCATGTGCATGTACGCCAGAGATGCATTCCATGATGTGATCAGAAGTCCATTTACCTGGTGGGACAGAACAGGTTATAGCAGGGGAGACACAACAAAGAGCTCCCCACTCTGTGATTTAGGTCATACCATACAACTTGCATAATTTCAGCAGGTACATCATGGTATGTTTCCACTTACCTCCTAAGTCTCCTGATTTTGCTGGAACAGTTTTGTTTTGTGGATGCCTAAAGGAGCGTGGCTTACCTGGAAATGGCTGTGTACTCGTGGAAGATGAGCCTGACATGAGTAGACCAGGATCTGGCCCTATGGCCTATGTTGTCCTTCGATCTGCATCCCACTTTTTTTTCATTTGCGAAAACCTGTGCTCAATTTATCAATGCTCAAAATGGGTTTTTAATTGAATTAATTATTTTAGCACTTGTTACTTTAAATAAGGGAGAACATGAACAGGCCATGGTGTACGTGGTAAAATCATATTGGACGGCAGGTGTAATTGTAATTTACAATATTACAACTTGTTAATTCTTCAACCCCCAGAAACATAGCAGGATTCCAAAATAGTGACTTGCTTTCTGTGCAGAATATTGATATTGTAGGAGGTGTCTGCAGTGACTAAGGCAGCATTGTGTGTGTGTTACAGGCATGTGGCAGTTGGGTGGATATATTATGACATGAGGATTTGGTGCTCTTAACATCACAAATCTGTCTTTCACCACTCCAATTATATGCTTCATGAAAATAGGTTGTGTTGCATTTGTCATAACATTCAATGTGGTTAATTAAAACCACCTCCCTACATCATACATTTTCTCTTCTGGTTTTCATTTGCTTTAATAAAGCACAGTTTTACCAGGATTTAAAAGAAAAAGATTAGCTAAGAGGCCACTACATCTTATGTACAAATAATAATTGGTTAGATCATTATTATTATTACCTAGTTGTTTTGTGTATCTAATTATTCTCTTGTCATTTCATTCCACAATATTATTTTTATTAAAGGACACTGTTATTCATTATTAATAATAATTATTTGTATAGCACCAGTATATTCTGTAGCTATTCGAAATATGGGACAAACTCAGTAATAAAATGAAACTGGGTATTATAGACAGGCAGAAGGTAAGAGGGCCCAGCTTACAATCTATAGGGAAATAGGTGTTTGATACATGAGGTTAAAGTGCTAGATCTTGCATATTGGTCGAGCAAATGTAAACTGTGCTTAGTGGGCTATATCACTCAGTCAACCAGCAATGTTGGTCAGGGGGTCTAAGGGTTGTTTGAGCACAGAAATAGAACACATATACGTTTTGTGTGAAATGTGCAGAGGGATGATAATCGGGTAGAATATAATATAGGTGAGCTAATCTGGTAGAGTAGGTGAAAGGGTGGAGAGAACAGGACAGGCAAGCACTAGACACGCCCTGGGTATAGCCACACGCCCCCATTGTGATGTGGCCACGCCCCCGTCCCAATGCCATCGACCCAAGTGTTGTGGGTATAGTGTTGATGAAGGGCATTCCAGAGAGTGGGTACATCTTAAAACAAGTCTTGTAACCAGGAAAGGGAGCAGGTGATGAGAGATGCAGATTTTGTGCAGAGTGGAGTTGTTGAGTTGGGAGATATTTTGAGAGTGAAGAGATGTATGTTGGTTTTTTGTTGATTGCCTTACGTGTTAGTGGAAGTATTTTGTGTATCTCTATCTGCATTTTACTGAATATAAAATACTTCTACTAACATATAAGGCCATCAACAAAAAACCAACATACATCTCTTCACTCTCAAAATATCTGGATTCAAATAGTATGTGTTCATCCTTATCGCTTTGAAATGTTCCAGTCACTTATTATGGCATACTTCCAAACAGTCCCAAATTAGGCGGGACAGTTCTCATTTGAGGACTCTGGTCTGTCATACCGATCAGGACAGCTTTGTCCTAATTGGTGGGAAGATTCCTTGCAGCAGTGAACTGGTGCAGTGTGCACAGCAATGAAGGAGTTTGGAGGGAAGGAGAGAACAAGTCAGCCTAGTGCTTGAAAAGAGCTAGGCATACCCCTGGGGTGTAGTCACGCCCCTGGCCCACTGTCGGAGAGACCAACGTTGGGAGATATGATTAAGGGCATTATTAATGGATTGATGTTTGAGTTTCCACGGTCTTATAATCCTAACAAGCTGTTTCTGCTCATGACAGTACATCCGTGTTATTGCTGCTACATGTAAGAAGAATGTATAAATGTTCTGTACTATAGTGTTGGTTTAAACTTACAAAGAATAATGGATTTCCTACTGTTAGGTTATGTTAGCTGAATGGATGAGAAAATCTCATTTGCATTGTTCGGATATCACTTTTTGCAGGTTGAAATTAACCACCATCTCTCATGGAGTTACCTTTTATCTTAGTTTGGACATATCACAATAACTACAAGATGTCTGCGTTATATTTACATATACAGGGGCTCATTTATGCTGGGTAAACACTACAGAAAATCTGTTCCAATGCAATATCGTTAATGATTTTACCACTGCCTGAGTCCCGATCAGCATGTGGAGTCTTGCGGACACACTATACACTGATTTTGCTTGATTTACATTCATATCTATGTTCTCCATCTGTCTTAATCATCTGCTGAAAAGATTGTGACACTGCAGACTCTATGGAGATCTGCCTACACTGCTGGTCATGAGTGCATACACACTGCAGAATTTGTCCAACATCGTTCCGTTATTTATAGAGCTTTTTAGTCTGGTTATAAAATCAAACGATACAATGTGCTTTGGAGTGAAACCACATGATCGTGGGAGCGTACATACTAATGCAATATTGGACCTGACAGTTGGTTATTGTGTGTTTGGCTCAATAATCTGGTGAAAAAACATGTAGTGTGTCATTTCTTTCAGTCGTGACAGATCATGAACCCGCCGGTGTATGAAAGTGCAAGTTGATAGTAAATCGACAGTAAAATGATGTAAAGAAAATCGACACGCTGCAAATCGCAGTCCCTACTTTTGGCCATTATTCGAATACAAGTCGCCATATGTATGAAGTTGCGATTTTGCAAACTCATCCGAGATTTATGTGAAAATTAGCACGTTAGCTTTGGATAAGCGAGATTAGCAAACACATCAGCTTTCCACTGTTGGTTAATGAAATTTGGCCCACTAATTTATTTATAAAATAATTTGGCACCCATATCATTAATAATCATTTCTACCCCTCTAAACAAGAAGTCATGATTACCCTCCATAGTTAAAACTTGTATTGTGCCTGTACTGTTATGTTAAGAATGGCCAGATAGCTCCAGCAACAAGCTGTTTGCTGTTTCTGTTGAATCTCGGGCGAGTTTCTTCTAACTCTCGGGCGTGACTCATCGCTGGCAGGATAGGCGTTTTAAAATCAACACACGTTTTAAGAAATTGGATTTTGGAATGTCAAAATCGCAAGCTTTTACATTTGGTGACTTTGCTGATAATTTCGTCAGTGATCTCGAGCAATTTGCTGCAAATTTGAAATCGCTAAAAAAATTACAGCTTGATACATTTACCCTGGGGTGTCTGACTGGTAGAAAAATCTGGATCGTCCTGGGAAAACCGAGGCCATGGTAGCTCTGTCCATTTTACATACATGTATTTTTTTTTCCCAACTTGTCATTTTATTGACACAATTTAGATATTACAATAGATGGATTGCAAAATAAAAAAAGTATATTACCATGAAATGGTGTTTGTTTTGCTTTTAATTTAGCAAGATATCTGTTCTATCTTGTGCACTACTTACATAACATTACCTCTGGTAGTATAATCTTTTTCCAACAAGGGTATTGTTTATATCCTGTATCTTTTGTTCTCTCCTTACAAGAAAGCATAGTGGGATTCAGATGGAACACTCTTCTCTTGCATCAATACAGAGCCCTCTGCAATGTAAACACTTTAAGCCCCTTATAAAGCACATAAATTGTATATTGGTTATTCCCAAAACATGAGTAGTACACCCTGAGGATAGGGCTGGAAACGGTACGTCTAGACATTATTTCGCAGGAGAGGGTATGCTGACAACATCGGTCCTTTTTATAACTCACCTGAGAAAAATCCAGACCTCTCAGCACATCTCTCCAGCTGTTCTCATCACAGCTTTGAAGAATCAAACTGATTTCTTATTTAGATTTTCATTTAGATTGCTAGCAAGTCAAAGACAGATGTTATATACTGGGGAAAAAAAACATTTTCTAACAATAAAGCCAACAAATAAAGTCTTAAATTTTGAACATCCTTATTGTGGCAATGAATATAAAACAAAATAGCAAGAGCTGTATCTAGCTGCTTTGCTATATTTAATAAGACCACTTTATTTTGGAGCTGTTGTAGACTTTGGTATAAGAACATCAAATGTTGTAATGCTACAAATCCATAATCCTAAAATGTAGTTTCGATGTAACGGAAGTGGTCTGATTCATGTGTACTGGGTACATTCTGTCAGTGCTGTTGACTTGCTTTATATCTTTCATTGGCTGCCTGAGCATCATGGAGACATAAACCGTTTCGGTGTTGCTGATTTTGATAGAGTAGCCTTAAAGATTTTTGAAGGAATTTTACACATTTGTGGACTAAATTATAGCTAAGGTACACCACCAAAATGCATTTTGTCGTGGGTTCCTCACCCGCAGGGAGCTGTTATCAGCACACAGCTAGGAGAACACTGGCAGAGTTAGCATTCAGAACAGGGCGTGCTATTCTAACTTCAGCTCAGTATATAAACAGTGAACCAAGCTTCTGAGCCAGAGCCATGGCTGATCCATTTAGGAGCCGTGTTCGCCCACAAACCACTGTTCCAGCTGCTTAAACGTGGTTTAGAGGTGCTAACAACTCTCTTCTCTCCAGCTTGTTAGTGCTGGGGCTTCATTGTTTTTTTTTTCCGGTATAAGGATGTAGTATTAGTAAATGGCTGCTTTAAACCTTGAGTACCAATAACTACAAATTGATAAATCTAATTGGAATTATGAGGCATTTATTTAAAAAAAAAAAAAAAACCAATTAAACAATACAGTTTATAATACATTATAGATTAATCACTTTTAGTGACTAAAAATACAATTAAATGTAAAACAAATGGATCCTGTTAACAATGTAACTGAGAACTAGAACACCTGTTGCCCCTTTAAATGAGGATTATACTATGCCAACAGGGAACCTGATTTTTAAATGGCTATTTTGAGTGTCCAATCCACATAATCACTAAATGCATGCCCAGAACAGCACCATACGCCACAGAACGCAGCCACGTTCAATTCCACTTTGAGTGTAGATGACATTTAATACAGAATACGATTTCAGGAAGAGAACAAGTTGGGGAAGAGGCGTTTACCCATAGTCAATGTACAGTAATGGCGCGCCAAACTGTAGTGCGCACAGCAGCATCCGATTCAAGCTGTGGGCTACAGGTCTAGTCTACGCTCTGATTACTAGTGGCGATGGCTGTGTATGTATGCTATTACATGATTTTGCAATCAGAAACAACTGTAAAAATTTATTTTGTAGACATTCATAACATACTAATGTGTTTCATGGGGGGAAAAACATACTTCACCGGTATTCATCATGTATCTTTCAACATTTATCTTTCCATCCGCTGCCTGTTGTATTTGTTTTAAAATGCACGTAAATCGCGTATACGTACGCCCAAACGTACATTGCACTCTCTCTTTGTGCCTTAATGGATCAGGCCCAGAGCGTTTAGCAATGAATGACTCTAATTCTGCATATGTGTGGCCTTTTTTCTTTTATAGCTACATAACATAGTTTACATACTTTTGGTTAGTAATTGATACTCTTCAGTTACTGTGTGTTTATGTGTAAACAGAATATGATCTATATGTTTATGCGGTTACCCTTTAACTGTATAAATGCAACAAAAGTAGGTTTGGCCAACAGCATACTAATTTCAACCTTTTTATTCACAATCTGCTCTGTAGAGTTTTTGTAACACTGTCAAATACTAATTTCTAAATTGTATTCAGATTCTGTGAAGATGATTTAAGTGGAAATGTAATCTTAAAGCTGCATTACCACTTGCTCCTTCGCTGTACAATGCTGTTTTATGCAGCCATTTGTCCAGGGGTTCTGTGAGTGGGAAGACTCAAAAAGTTTTACCAGTTCTATATTCTAGAAATAGAGATGCCTTGGAAAAAAAATTGTGTTTTCAGGGAATTACCGCATTAATTAGTAACAAGGCTCCAATATCTGCTGTGGTCCCAGCCTCAACTTTCGTAAATCCAGTCCCCATTCGTGTTTGTTGGTGTTGGCCATTTTAGTATTTTGGGGATAATATAGCAAGAGGGACCTTCAGAGCCTTCCCTGGCAGGATCCCCATTGCATATTCTTCCTGGCCACAGAAACTATTTGCCGGGACAAGTTCTTATCAGAGCTGCTGTCCTGGCTGAACAATGTTAATAAATAGATATGTTTTATAATTTCTTATCAATGTGAAAAGAAATGATAACCGTACAATACAATGGGCCATAATTAGATCCCTTCTTATGATGCAAAGTTTTGCGCATGAATATATGTTTACGATTTTAGCAAATAGAAGCTTTTTTTCTTAGAAGGGACACAAACAGTTTTGTCCAGTAAATTGAGGTCATAGGGATATTCAAGATGTTAAAGTTATCCAATGATTTCCAGCTATTTTCAGGCCAGCAAATGTCATAATAGAGTGGTTAAGAAACCAGTGTAAAACTTTGGGTGCCAGCATAATTTTGATGCATAATTACCTTAACCACCAATTCAAAATAAGTGGGGTTTAAGAAGCCTTTATGGCTTACCAATGCCTTTAGACTTACCAAGAATTCTGGTCTTGGCACGTTGACCATGATGACCTCTAGCTTCATATGTATCAGCAAGTCATGTAGTACACTGATTTTGTGACTTTTTAGTTATTTGCAGTTCAGTTTCTTATACACTCTAATTATCTCCATGCTATTAGCTTTTGGTCCTATCATCCCCTTTCTGCTTCCCCATACATCACAATTACTTGCCTGTCCTGTGTGATGAGCACTTAAAGATTTACTAACTTAATTTCAAACTTTGTCATGTGCATACTACAATACACTACAGCTACCATTACAAATAGCTGGCGCCTGATATGAGTGCACATATTTCTTAATGTTATACTTAAATGTGGGACATTTCAGTTCTATAAATGGAACTTTGCCCGTTTTAATATTAAGTGATCTGAGACCTGATTTGAGCAGTTTGCCTTTTTGCTTGTAAAGTTCTAGAACAATGTCTTGGGCAACAATGGACAACATTCAAGGGCCGCCAACCTTTAAAAGGTCTGCCCAGTACCCTTAATTTCAGTAATATAAAAACTGCACTAAAACAACCTCTGCACCCCAGAATCACTCACCTAGAAAAGTGTCCCCACGTTCCACTCGGACCTCACAATTGCTGCAAAATTCTTCAACGTGCCCTTAGACCAAGACAAGCCCTCAGATCTCACATGTACTTCAAAACTCTTTTCACATTTCCCCATATTATATAACACTCTCCGTACCCTCCTCCCACTTACCCCCCAAATGCTACTAAGGTCTCCCCACATACTCCCTCTGACTGAGATTACTAATGACCACCCCACTACTAATATAGTATCATCTATTAGTCATTAATTACATTTTTACAGCTGAAATTAATTGCATTAATGCCAGCCTAAAAATTATTGCTTACCTTGTCTCTCTGTCAGGAGAAAGCTGATTGCTTACCTTGTCTCTCTGTCAGGAGAAAGCTGATTGCTTACCTTGTCTCTCTGTCAGGAGAAAGCTGATTGCTTACCTTGTCTCTCTGTCAGGAGAAAGCTGATTGCTTACCTTGTCTCTCTGTCCAGAGAAGGTAGTGGAAGGTGAAAGACCATGTGGTGCAAAATACAGCACATTCTGCTGAGGTGTGACCTTCTTACATTGTGCAGAGAGGTCACATCATGAGAGCCTGTAGCTCCTGTTCAGTCTTATTCTCTGCTGTCTGACAAAAAGCAAGAGAATAAATCAGACTGGGGACAAGACCCGGGGGTAAAGCAGGTAAAAGCTCACAGGGCCACTGACGGCCTGCGTGCCACTTGTTGCCCATCACTGGTCAGGGACTTGTATATCACCTATCTCAATTCCTAAATCCTTTTCATGGGATCAGGTGCATGCCTCTATTTTTGTATAGAAAGGTAGATAATGAAAGGCCCCTATGGAATCACTAAGGAATACCTTTGTGCTCTATTCTGCCAACTTCTCACTGGAAGATTAAGCTGGAAAATGTCACTGCAATTCTATTTTTCCTTGTAAGGATACCTTTAATATAACTTCTAAGTTGTCTAGATCATAGTTGCCTACTCTCCCGGAATGTCCTGGAGACTCCTGAATTTCTGGGAGTCTTCCCAGACTCCTGGAAGAGCAGGGCAACCTCCTGGGTCCTGGCTACACTAAATGAATTACATGGTGGGGATGGGGCTTATGATGTGAATTGCGCATCATCGTGGCCCTGTTCCCTGCTATAATAGGCTAGAACTGATGATGTGTGTTTAGGGGGCGGGGCCAAATGAAACTATTTGATGACCCACGCCCATCTGCCCCTCGCATCTCCCGGAGGCAAACTTGCCAAAAGTCGGCAAGTATGGTCTATATATGATCCAGTTAATTTACTTAAGTAGGCAACAAACCAACTGCTCTTGCTGCCAGGCCTGAGCGACATGATTATTTTACTATGTGGCCACACATGTGGTTGTGCAACTTGTACTGATGATAAGATCAATTTGGCTTTTCATAAGGGGACATATAACTGGATCTGGCCGCCACGTCAAAGGCTGGTGCTATCAGTCCAGTTTGCCACCAATGTCTTGTGTGAGCAACATTAGTGTTGCTCAATTAGAAACAAATGCTGATGACAAGGAGACAAAAACAAATTAATATGCCCACAGGAGCTTCCAGTCTAGAAAATTACTACAGGAATAACTATTGGGCACCAAAATTTTACTTTCATGCTTAGTTGTACAAAACTGCATGTGAGGCAATGTTCTAAAATCTACTTGTTTTGATACCAATATGTGTTGTATGATTTTCTTGCCAAGTTAAATAGGGGTACTCTTATCATTGATACAGGATTCCTTCAGCTATTGCTTGGCAATGCCAACCATGTTGTCTATCCATTTGCATGACTTGTTTTGTTGTGTATGGCTGCTATGCAGGTATCCTATTGTGGCCTTTAAATGCAGCAAAACTGATGAGCAGGTTTTCCCAATAATCTCTAGTAGACACTTCTTTAAATTGGGCCACTGGAAGAAAAAAGGGTATTGATCCACAAAATAGCTTGGTCAAAATTAATGGACATTGCTGGAACAGTAGAACAATGGGAACACTTGAGTAAGTCCACTCTGTGTCTTCTAACTACTGTGTACTAACTTTAATGATTCTTCAATTACTTACCAGGAGTCCATTGTCTCTGCAGCAGTAAAACAGCAGGTGGACTATTAGGTGAGTGTCACTAGTTATTAACTCTAAATCCTGTGTTGACAGTAACTAATGCTTTGTTGAGTCTTCTACTACTCACTTATTTGATGGCTATTTGATTGGTGACAGCAATAAACAGAGAGAGGTGCTTGTAACAGATTTGTAAATACAGATTGCTACGCTCTAATTTATATGGATGTGTGTTCAGTTTCTAGATTTGTTCTACAAAAGGGTAGTATGTATAATCTTTGTGGCACTAGTTTCCCTAGATTCATTGTGCCTACTTTCGTTTGTTTGTCAAATCACTTGCCAGTAAAGACAGGAGGGAGACATGTTCAGTTTAACACTAGACTTGGCACATGTCCTAAATCAACTTTAAGTGTAAAAATAAAGCTATCAAGTATTTGTGTGCTACGTGACAAAAAAGTCAGTATTTTCATATGTGCAAAATAATAAACTAATTAGCACCCCTTGCATTATAACATGGTTTGTCCAGGATCAAATTGACTTCCCTTTTTGGCCTTGCTCTCCTTAATGACTCGGGCCCTCTGTTTGTTTATTTTCTCGTACTGTAAATCACCATATTTGTACATGTATTTAATGACAAATATGTCAAAAGACAACATTGGAAACTTCGCAACAACACCTTCTTGGTGGTAAAATCAGTTGTTTAAAGAAAAGATATTGCCTCTATTTTTATTTCCTTTTTTGCTGTTATTTTCAACTACTAATATCCCTTCATACATTCACATTGAGGTCTTGGAAACATTAGAACTTGTGTACAGTTTATTCACAGTAGTAAATTTAGTGTAGTGGGCTCTAAGGAGCCAAATCCCTTCTGTTTTTGGTAAACTACAATAAAAGTCATCTTAAAATACAAAGTATTCCCATATTTCTACTTTAAAATAGCATTGCCTTACAAAACCAAGTGAGGGATGTAATCATCATTTGAGGGATTGAGGGCAGGCATATACATATCAACCTTATATCCCTGATCCCCAGCTATGCATCCACAGCTGGCACTTATAGGAACTGTAACCTCAGGAAAAAATCCTTTTGCTTAATTGTGTCTAGTCAAGGAAATGTATATGCTAGACATTATTTTATATTATCCTTCTATATAAGCCATTAGCAAATTCTGGGGTTGTGTCTGCTATCTCTGGCTGCTTTCTGTGATGTTTTCAGTCCACCTGGACATCCTTCAATCTTGTCACACATGCCACTAAACCATTGTACTGTAAAAGCGTTGTCATACCTTCATAATATTTTCAGGAGGACTCTGCTGACAAAGCTCCTCATTTATTGAAGTTCCATTTATTTTGTCTTCCCTTCCCAGTTTTATTATACAAAGTAGATAAAATCCTGCAACAAAAATATTTTATATAGTTACATCTTAATATTTACATCACACAAATACAAAGGGAAAATGCCACAAATATAACGTTATATATCGCATAGCCGGGTCTGTAAAGCAATATATTCTACTTGCTTATAGTTTCTTCAAAACAGAAAAAAATTAGAATCACTTTTTTTCTGAACCTACAGTGACAGGGCTAAATATAGACCAACAAAAAGGTAACCAAACATAAAAGTTGTCACTGTACAAAGGGTCATTGTTATATGTCATTTTAGTTGTGCGGTTGAATAAGAATGATTAATTAATGGTGACAAGCCTATTAAAATGCAGAATGCTAAGCAGCAGTTCAACCTTAGTGAATGCTATATAAATTTGACCTCCCATGTAATATATTTTATCCCTACTCCGTATTTGAGTCTGTCCCTTTAAGTGCAGTTAATTGGAAGTAAAGTGACTATTACAGTGTAAGCATGTGGAGTTTGTGGAATCAGCAGGGAGTCTGAGACACCATCCATCTGCTGGTGACAAGCCAGCATCACAAAGGGAATGGATGGTAGTTCAGCTCCAGGGCTTTCACAGATAAACCTACCCTTTTTTTTCTGACAAGAAATTACTGCTGGCTGATGCGCATTGTTGTCTCTGTACAGTGTGCAGTGCCTGTGACAGCCCTTCTGATTACAGCTTGTGTATACATCACTGAAAAGACACTTGAATTCTAAACAACGGCCAATCAATCTTTGTGCTTAATGGCACAGAAATACTGTCTTTCTTCTGCATTTTGAACACCATGCAAAAGGTACCACCTAGTTCATTTTTCTAAAGCAATAGTACTTAGCTATAAAGATTGTGAGTACAAGAAAATATACTTAAAAAAAACAAACATAAATATCTAATTTTTATCATGTAATAGGAAAAGGATGATTCTGTATTTTTGTTTTTTCATTTTTGAATAGTTTGTTTTACGTGTAATTATGTCTTCTTGCTATGTGTGTCTAATTAGCCGTGAGAATGCTAAATTGCTGCTTTCTAGACAGTATTATTTGAATAACCGAATATTCATGTCAAATATAGCAATGCAGGGCATTGTATGGAAGATTTTACATATATATTTGTGGATGTCTCAATATGCCATTTTCATACTGGAACATATTTTAGGTTTATATCCACTAAGCTTACAATACTAGTGGCTTCAATGTGAAAATGGGGGGGGGGAGGGGGTATGTGTGTGTGTGTGTGTATATATATATATATATATATATATATATATATATGTGTATATATGTGTGTATATATATGTGTGTATGTATATATATATATATATATGTGTGTGTATATATATATATATATGTATATATAGATAGATAGTATTGCCAAGAGCAAAGTTAAGATGTTTGTCAGTGTGTTTTGGATCTGGATTAACCTCGTGTTTTGGTTTTGGCAAAACCGCAGTTGGGTGTTTTGGAACCTGATTTTTTTTTTTTTTTAATATAAAATCACGTTTTTGTTCCCCCCCATACATTACACAGGTCTGCAAAAAAACATTTTTGGACAGCTGTTTTGGTTTAGTTGACTGACTGATTCTTACGTTTTTTGGTGCGCTGAATCCAAAAATTACAGCCGTTTTGTCCTGGGATGTCAGGTTTTCGAACAAACGGGTGGTCATCATTTAAAAAAAATCTCTTAACGCAAATATTTTATTTACATGAAAAATATTAACTCATTTGCACACGTGACAACAAAATTAACACCACACTCATGTAGATTGCTTGTGAAATCGTCTTTTTTTAAACTCTAAACTTCTTTTTGAGCGTTTCCTCTTGTAGGTGGCTTCCGGAAGATCCCTGTACAACATCCAGCAGTAGTCAGCCATCATCGTAACACTCCATTTCCCTTGATACCTTCTTTCCATTTCTTTTATATCTTGATCGAAACATTCTCCCTGCTCTTCACTCACTGCTCCCAAATTTTCAGGAAAATAGTCAAGGTGTGAGTTGAGAAAATGGACTTTTAAGCTCATCTAGCAACCAAGCTTGTGGAACACTTTCAACATTGTTTCCACCATTTCCTTGTAATTTGGGTCCTTTTGGTTTCCCAAAAAGTTTTTTATGACCACAGTAAAGGCAACCCATGCTTTTTTTTGAGTTGAAGTCATTGAACTTATGAAGCCTTTGTCGGATATGAGTTTTCTATTGTCCGGGCCAACAAAAACCCCCTCTTTCAGTTTTGCCTCCATTAAACCTGGAAACTTGGATCCCAAGTACTTGAAGCATTCGCTATCTTTGGGAAGTGCCTTAACAAATTGCTTCATTAATCCTAATTTTATATGGAGTGGTGGTAATAAAACCTTCTCAGGGGGTACCAATGTATCTCTGAGAACATTCATTTCACCAACAACTAGACTTCTTGGTGGCCAATTCTTTTTGCTTCCAGTGATTTTGTCGGTCTCTACTGTCCCATAAACATAGAAAACAAGGGCATTTGGTGTACCCAGCCTGTTGTCCCAGCAGTATACACAATGCTTTTAAATCCCCACATACCAACCAGTTTTGGTTTCTGCAGTTTCTGCTGCTTTTTCACCATGAACTCTCCACATATGAAACAGAAACTGTCAGGCGAATTTACACACTTTCTTGGAGGCATTGCACTAATTTTGAACCACCCAGACAATAGCCGGATGACGACTGAAATGAAATACAAGATTGTGGAGGAATCGAAGAACAAGTTAATGCATGAAAGAACATGTCCAGGCAGGCCCTAGCAAGCACACTCAACAATGCAGTGATCACCATCAGGACCAATAAACATGCATTTTCATGTTTTTGGGAGCACTGGCAGTGAAAATAAATTTGTTTTTCCACGTTCAGTTTTTTTCCCCAAGTATGATGAATTTGAAATTTTGCGATTTCCAGCTACCTGTTTGACCTAGGCCCATTTCGATTGTGAAAAAACCTGACGTCCCAGGAAAAAACGGTAGTCATTTTCGAATTCAGCGCACCAAAAAACATAGGAATCAGATAAAATTATGAAAACAACTGTTTGGTTGCAGACCTGTGTTATCATTGACCTCAATAACACTAATTTCAAGTCATTTGCAGTCAACTTTAACCACCTCACAGGTCACAATATTATTTTCATACACTTTCAAACAAAGACTGCAGCGACCTGGCTGGATGCTAAGCAGCAGAGCAATGACACAAACACACGGCAGTTCATAGCACATCTAGGAAACATTGTCACACAGCAGTGGCAGCAAAAAGCGGTGCAAGATGGAATTGTCCTTGGGCTCTCCCACCCACCTTTATGTAAGATATTGAAAAGAACATGTACAGTTTAGCAAAGCAAGCACTCCAGCAACAAATAGTGCCACTTTTGTGGCTGAAGTGCTTGGTTTGTTTGGGCCCCCACAAAACGAGCTAACAATGGGTTTAAGGCACCTAAGTAAACAGTGCTTTTATTGAACTCTACTATGACAAGTCATGCATCAGTGGAAGCAGTTCTTTCCAGTGAAGAAGGCCATTGTCATTCCTGGGCATAAGACCAAAAAATCCACCTCTTATGTGTGGATTTATTTTTACACAAATGCTGACAACAGTTGTCTAGCGATTTGTAGCATTGCAAAGCCGCAGTCGGTAGAGGTAGGGACCTTAACCAGCTAGGATCCTCATCCATGTTACGCCATTTGAAGCGAGTACATGGAAAGCTTTTGTGAAAATCAGAAACTTATGCTAAAATAATAACAACAAGCAGTCCAGCATCAGCTACCTCCCTTCTCTCAGCTAGATTCCAGCACCTGCAATCTATACCCCCAACACCTTCATCATCAATATCCTCACAAGTGATCGGAGTTATCTTGCCTTAGAAACTTGAATGCAGGACTAACTCCTCCCCTATTCAGGACTCCTCAGAAGAATCCTTGAGCGTTAGGCCCACTGCTGCTGCTCCTGCTGCTGGGGGTGGTTCTTCAACCCAGAAGCAGACCAAGAAGAAGACTACTAGTAGTTTACAACAATTGTTAAACAATCCTTTGCAAGAGGAAGCAAGTATGAAAGCTGTCACTCAGTCGCAAAGCGAATCAGACGCCATGGCGACTATCCTAGTATTAGATCTGTGTCCAATATCCACTATTAATGCAGCTGGATTTAGACAGTTACTTGAGGTCTTCTGTCCCTGTTACCAAATTTCATCATAACACCATTTTACTAGAAAAGCTATTCCTCACCTCTACCAGAAGGTTTGTGAAAATGTAATTATTGGGCTACAAAATGCCATTCTACCCACTGTACACTTAACCACAGATATGTGGACAAGTGGAACTGGGTGAACTAAAGATTATATGCTTGTGACAGCCCACTGTGTTGGTGATTTGCCTTCACCAACAGGGACAGCAGCAGCATGTACCCAAGAACGTCACGTTTTTCAGAGGCAGGCTACTCTGTGTATCATCTGCTTTACTAAGAGACATTATTGTTATTATTATCGTAGATTTGTAAGGCTCCACAGTGCCGTACAGTAGGAAAGACAAGGACATACATAAAACAGGACTTACGTAAAACATGAACAGACAGGAGGATATGGGATTTCTGACAACGCCACCAATATTGATAGAACATTACAACGGGGGGAATTCCATCACATTCCCTGTCTTGTTTACACAATCAACTAGGTGATGCAGAACTTTTTAACAAATGACAATGACATCCAGGAGATGCTGTCTGTGTCCCGAAATATTTAGGGTCATTTTTCGGGATTCTGCAACAGCATGTAGAAGAATGCAGCAGCTGCAAGAAGAATATAATTTAGGGGGAATGTACTTTAGTCCAGTGCAGTGGAGAATACTTTCCGTGTTGTGCAAGGTGTTGAAACCACTCAAAGTAGTCACCTGTGAAGAGAGTGCAGACACTATTAGCTTGAGTCTAGTGATTCCCCTAATAAGACTTTTTGTAAAAGCAGCAAGAGAAATTGAAGGAGAAAATGAAACAAGCAATTACACTAATTATGTTGGACTTGTAGATTTAGTACTTTATTCGCTCCGCCAGGATCCAAGAGTTATCAACATCTTGAAATCGGATCACTTCATTTTGGCGACTGTGCTTGATCCTAGGTTTAAGGGCTATTTCTTTCTTTGAAACTGACCCAGATCTCAAGAGATGCAATGAGTTCCTGGTCAGCGAGCTGACAGCTCAAGTGGTACATGACTCAATGACGTCTCCTCTTTCAGTTTCTCTGGAAAATGCTGCTAGGAAAAAACTTAACTTTCCCAAGACACCCAGTGGTGGTGCAGATGAGTCTGCACAACTTTTTGACATTTGGTGTGGTCTAAAAGAATTGCCCAAAAATCGTGAAAGCTCTTCCGTAAAATTAACTACAAATTCCATGAGGAAGGCCATTACCGGCAATTACATTTAAAGTACACAGACTTCTGTGATGGTGGGTTCCAGCAGGGATGAATTAGTATTGTTTGAGGATGATGTACACACTGATGAGGGAATATGATGACAGTGTAGATTGCAGGTGCTGAGATCTAGCTGAGAGAAGGGAGCTAGCTGATACTGGTATGCTTGGTAATATTTTAGGTAGAATGGCATGTTGGCAATTTTATGTTTATATACAGTAAACGTTCACCTTTGTTAGAGAGGTGTGTGTTTCTTTAAAAAGGTACAAGTTTTTTATTTACATTTTTTTTTCCCTGACTTAGAACTACTATGCACTTGAACATAGGCTTTAGCACATGAGGTAGAGGGATTAGTATTATGACTGAGACTGGAGAGTGACAAGGACACTTGCACCCCTCCTGTTTCTGTATGAGCTATGACACAGTAAAATGTGACTGGAGACTTTTAATAATACTGCCAGCCCTATTATTTGAAGTTCTGTTTCAGCACTTAACACTGCCACCTCTCCTATTTCTGGGTGGCTATGGCACAGTACAATAAAACTGCAGATTTTGAAGAACACTGCCAACCCTATTATTTCTGTTTCAGCAATGACAATTAGCAATGGAGCTCTATTGAATGTCACTGAAGACTTTGAAGAACACTGCTACCCCTGTTCTTTCTTTTCTACCTATAACCCTGCCCTAGAGACTGCCAAGAACTCTGCTACCCCTTCTGTGTCCCTCTGTGAAATGGCGCTGGATCGCCGTGGAGGGCGGTACTTATAGAATCTAAAACTTGCGAGATCCGATGATGTAACGATGACGTCTTGCCTCGTTTTCAATTCCAACGGCGCACAAAAGAACCGAGCCGTCTCGGCACGGTACTTGGATCTGCTAAGTTCGGGTGTGTTCATTTCTCGGGGAGCTGATCCTGAGCATTTCTAATGAAAATTGGCTTCTTAAATGAATAACAGTGTAATAGCTTGCAATGAAATAAATCAAAAGGCAGGTTTCTGAATACGTAAACCTTAATGGATAAAACATATTAGGAGGGATTTGACCTTTATGTTCATCTTATATACAAGTTTTTATAACCGCTATAGATTTAATGTACATGTAACATTTTCAGAACTTATTAGAATTGAAGATAAAATTGTGATTGTTAACTTCAGCTGGTCATTTGATCTAATTAAATTGTAGCTGCAATGTGACCAGCCTTGTCACATGTCTAGTGGTTCACAAAGTCTGATTGAATGTCCACACCTGACACTGATGCAGGGAACCTCCTTGTTCCAGTTGGCCAATGATGCCATATGTGCAATAATGTGCAACAATAACTGACCAGACTATTTATCTTGGACAATCAATTTGTCTACTTAAATTGGGTTTTGATTGGGTTCTATAATTGCCCAATTGACAATATACATTATGACCTCAGCCTTAAATTCTGTCATGGGAACTGTTAGATAGAGTATATTTGTAAAGATACCTTTTCATATAGAATCCCTTTTTATTTTAGGTCTGATGTTCTTTAAAATGCCACACACACTCTTACAAAAACATTGTCAAATTTTCACGAGAGACATTATAGTCTATATTTTAAGGGCTCAGTCGCACCAAATCCGCTGTTAATGGGTTTTTCAAATATTCTGTTGTAAAGTGTAGCTTAACATCATTGTTTTCACATCAGGCCGCAGTGTGTGTATTTGTTAGATGAAATTAAACATTAAAAGACAATCCAGGGGTCATTGGGCTTGACAAAATAGACAATGTTTACACTAGACACTTCTTTTAATTCTGTGTTCCAACCCCATTGAAAAGATGTGTGAGCTGATATTTGTTCTTTTCTTTTAAGCCATTATCTTCCATCCTCTTTTTGCAACCTTTTTGTTTAGTTTTATTATTAGCTAAGCCAAAGCATTAAAACCATACAAACAAAGTTGCTCTCTCAGCAAACTCAGGATGGTGTTATACCTGTCATCTTGGTTTACTAAGGAGGGACAATTTGTTGCCGATGAGAGCACTGAAATGACCCTAACAATGCGAACTACAAAAAAGCAGCTATTGTGCAAATAAGGGTATTGCCCTCCACACTTTGATGTTTACCGTGTAGATGTTTAACAGTATAGTCTGTGCCTGTGTATGTCTAGGATTTTCCAGGCACCCTGCAGTAATATCTAAATAAAAATGTGTAGACTGGTTTAGTTGAGTCAGGACACATCATCATCATCATCATCATCATCATCATCATCATCATTTATTTATATAGTGCCACTAATTCCGCAGCGCTGTACAGAGAACTCACTCACATCAGTCCCTGCCCCATTGGAGCTTACAGTCTAAATTCCCTAATACACACACACACACACTTTATCAGCCAATTAATCTACCAGTATGTTTTTGGAGTGTGGGAGGAAACCGGAGCACCCGGAGGAAACCCACACAAACACGGGGAGAACATACAAACTCCACACAAATAAGGCCATGGTCAGGAATTGAACTCATGACCTCAGTGCTGTGAGGCAGAAGTGCTAACCACTACGCCACCGTGCTGCCCATATTATGTGCACTTTGCGGTGGTGGACACAAAAGCCACGTCACCATGGTGTGCCAAGTACTTTTGAAGCACAAGGTCACCCTCTACCCTCTTCATCCTTTTCTGTTTTCAATAATCTTGCTTTCAAAAGCATGCTCTCTCTACACAAATCCTCCTATCGGCCAGTGCACACCTCGGCTCCTATGCAATGATGCCCTATTACTCTGCAAACCCACACACTTTTTAGTGGTAATCCGTGAATATCCATGCAAATCAAGGTGCGCTGGTCCACCAAAGAGGACCAGCGTAGTGTCTTGGCTCTTTTGCTCTTCGTTAATGAGGCCCACAAGCTTAATTGACAATTATAACTGACATCCATTATCCATAATTTTTCCTAAAACTAAAATCCACTGTTGTGTATCTGTGAGCAGAAATTATATAGGATAACATAGCTGATATCGTTCACGTTCTTTAGGCATCTCATGTAGATATTTCTCTGGAGCTAGCCGGATTCACTGTTGTTTCCATCAGCGTAAAAACATGCTTTGCAATTACCAAGTGTATTAATACTCATATTGGCTTTAAGGGTCTGTGTGCATTAACAACTGCTGCTGCAAAACATACTATCAAAGTATACTTCCAGTTGAGGTTGCCAGGCACACATAAATGTCCCACATGTTGTTGTTAACTTAGATTAAAATAAAATTGAGAATTTCTCATTTTAAACCCAAAACTTAATTTGTGTTATTTTAACACTAGCCGCAGACAAGCCCCAGTAGACTCGTAGCAAAAAGGCCTCATGTAATAACCATAAAGCTGGATATATGCTGTGCTTTAGACCTCTCACACACAAGTGCTAAGGTGTCCAAGTGTGTGTTCAGCATGCTGTGACTACTTGTGAAAAATAATTTCTGTGAGATTGTGCAATTAGTACCTTTGCCGGGCAGCATGGCATTGAAGGGGGTGTGCCTAGCTTCACCAGTGGGTGCATTTAGTGTCCCCAGGGACATTTCCAGCACCGCCAGGTGAAGCCTATAGTACTCTGTGCAGCATGCCGCCAGAGGGGGTTTGTGAATGGGTGTCATGCCACCAGAGGCTCTATAGCATAGCAGGGCTGAAGGAAAGATTATTATTATTTTTATTTTAGTGTTAAAGTTATGGCAAAGTTGGTGATAACCAAGCAGCGCAGCAGGGACATTACTGCCACACTCCTTGATGAATAGTAAGGTCTTGCACAGGGGCCCAATCACTTGTGAAAACATGGTGACTAAATAGAGCAATGCAAAATAAAAAATAGCCCCATCACTGAGATAAACATTTTATCAAATGATAGGGATTGATAAATAGGTCCTAAACTCTTTTTAACTATCAAAAAAATATCTCTATCAAACTTTAAATTGAGTCACAAAGACCCTAATTCTTCCTGTCCCATGATACATGCACATACTGGCTAGTTCACGTCATCACATGCTCTGGCTGGCAGTTCAGAAGGCACATTGGGGATCTAGGAGGTTAGTCTACCTTCCTGGGAGGTCTCTGAATATTCTGCCATGCACACATTATAGATATGATTCTCACTTTTGTGAGAACGCTGCGGCTGGGGTGCAGCAGCAATCTCACAGGGGTGCCTCGGCCAAAGCCGTTGGTAAGCAAGGCAGGGGACTACTTGGTAATTATTTTGGCTTCAGGGTGCCTTGAAAAAATTATGGAGACCCTATGGGTACCCCGAACTGAGATATAATCACTATTTCTCCCAGTGTTTTCTCAAGATGTGCTTTCTGTGTGCTGGAGTGCAGCAGCCATTGTCTTGTAGTACAGATCTTTATCCTGCTAAATATGTCGCTGGATATCATTATTATATTCTAATATGTAGGACAGTCTGAGAGGTCAGTTGTCTAAAAGAGACACTACAGAAAAAGAAAATATAGGAAATGTATACAACACCTGTCCTCGTATATGAGAGAAATGGTCATTTTCTGGATGTGCAGGAGGCAAAGCAGGGATCCAGGAAAAGTGTAGGACTGTATTTCCTAAAATTGACAATAAAATTACAAGGGACATAAAAGAGTCTACAACATGTATACATATAATACAGTACAGCAGAATCGGCACCTGCTCTCAAATCTCCCCCACTGTTAACACCACAATTTCCTCAGTCTCCCAAGCCCGCTTCCTTGATGTCACACTTGACTCCGACCCTCTGTTTTATTCTTCACATCCAGACTCTTTCCCAGTCCTGTTGATTCCACCTTAAAAACATTGCCAAAATATGCCCTTTTCTTACTCGAAATGCTACAAAAACTCTTATCCATTCTCTCATCATCTCCCATCTTGACTATGGTAGCCTCCTGCTATCTGGCATTCCCATGTATCCACACTTCAATCCATCCTAAATACTGCTGCAAGACTGATCTTTCTCTGTCTCCACTCCACATCTGCTGCACCACTTTGCAAATCCCTACACTGGCTCCCTGTGCCCTCCAGAATCCAATTCAAATTATTTGCCCTTACCTACAATACTCTCAACACCACCCCTTCATACATCTCAAATCTTATATCAAAATACACTTCCTTACTGTCCTCTTAGATCTACATCTGACCTGCGTCTTGTCTCTTTTCTGGTGACCACCTCTTGCTCGCCTTGGAAGTTGGTGCTTCTGTCTTATCACTCTGTAGCAGTGGAAAGCCAGAGCTTGTGTGATTGACTTACAAGTCATTTGGTAACCGAGCTACGCCATACAGACTGCAGTTTAATGGAGTTAAATACATGGCTTTGCCGAGTGATGTCCCAACAGGTAGCCTTACAGCCAGCCATTTGTATGGAAACGAGCAGGGTGTTTGGACTTATCGGGGCAGATCTTATCCATTTTTATTTGTGAATAATGAGAATATTGTGTGTTTACTTACTTTAA
This sequence comes from Mixophyes fleayi, assembly GCF_038048845.1. Classification (NCBI taxonomy): domain Eukaryota; kingdom Metazoa; phylum Chordata; class Amphibia; order Anura; family Limnodynastidae; genus Mixophyes; species Mixophyes fleayi. Next base: position 277,776,520 of record NC_134402.1, read on the forward strand.
CCAGACTCCCATTCTTTTTTTTCAAATTAGTGTTCATGTATACTATTCTAATTAAACAGAGAGATTATTAACAAATCTAATATCATGCATGAATACAGACATGGAAGCAGTCTCTCTCTACCAGTTAGGTGGTAGAATTGATGCAGAATTTTTCATCTTTAAAGGCCAACTTCTCCTCAAATTGGATCCTTGGGTTTATTTTTATATTGTTTTAAAATAACTAGCTACCTGGCTACTTTAATCAAGTATCTCTCTCTCTTTTAGTGTGTATTTAATGGCTTCTCTCTTATATCAGTTTGCAATGGTTGTAGATCACAGTGGTATCAGAAAGTGAATGTGTGTTTGAATTACGTTTCATTCACCCTACATTTAAATATTATCCTTTTCCTTTTCTTTATTGATTGGCTTGTTATACAATGTCCTTATTTCGATTTTGCCTAATGTACTTTGTCATATTACTTTGTTTGATAAACAACTGTGTTATAAAGGTTGCAGTGAAACACAATAAAACAACACTGTCTGTAAGCTTCCCTTCCTAGTCACTTCAGCTTTTTTTTTAATCTCAAATGTAACTGTTCTGAGCTTTAAAGGGCAGAATTGGGAGATGGTCTGAAATGGGTTATTTTCCTCACCTTTCTTCTTCTTTCAGGTTATAATCGCTGATGACTATTCTGATCCTTTCGATGCCAAGAATGAACAAAAGAAGAAGGAAGTAATAACTGAGAACAATGGCTACATGGAACCTTATGAAGCCCAAAGACTGATGACTGGTAAGATAAAGCATATCTATCTATGAATGCTACTGACCCACGTTGATCAATGCCATCATTGCTCTTCCCCTTTTAAGTTCACAAGCCACCATGGTGCCTATGAAAAAAAGACTAAACACAATATTTTCATGTTTCTTCTATGTTACTGTGACTTTCACTTCAGCAGATTGTCAACTTGTTTATCTTAATTACTGTAGGTAGATTTGCATTTGCTATTAGAACAATCAATCTCCACACTGAAGAATTGGGTGGTGGTGGGGAGGGGTGTTGGGGTTGGGGTGCTGGTAGGCCTACTACCTAGATTCCCACTGTACTTGTAGGACCTGCTTACCTACTGGCATTGTGAGCACAATACATTCCAAAAACTGGAAAGCAAATTAAATGCTACTGCAACAATACACTACAACCAATGCCACTTGTTAAATTGGTTTCTGGTGTCTAACCTGTTTACATGCATTCTACTAGCATTAAAACAGCTAGCAAAACACTTTTAGAATATGAGTCCTTAGTCAGTCATATCGGTGGTTACAAATAATAGACAACCACACTTATTATTATTATTATTATTATTATTATTATTATTATTATTATCATCCTTTATTTGTTAGGCGCCACAAGAGTTCCGCAGCGCCGTACACAGCACAAACAGTAGACTAAACAAGGTGAAACATTACACACAGTAAACAAAAAATACCAAAACTTCAGAGACTCCAGGCAGGCTAATGCAGTAAAGACGGAGCAGAAGAACAGGTATGGAGAACAAAGGGAAGAGGGCCCTGCTCAAATGAGCTTACATCCTAAGGGAGGGTAGACACAGGGAGCAAGTTGAAGAAGTGGGGAGAGAACAGGGGGGCTGGGAGGAGAGAGGGGGAGAACAGGCGGAGGAGATGAGATGAGGGGGTTAGATGGAAGGTTGGTAGGCTTTTAGGAACAGGTAAGTTTTTAGTGCCTTCTTGAAGGAGGACAGATTGGGAGAGAGACGGATGGAGCGAGGGAGGCCGTTCCAGTGAAGGGGGGCAGCACGGGAGAAGTCTTGGATTCTGGATTGGGAAGAGGTGATCAGAGTGGAGGAGAGGCGACGGTCATTTGCCGAGCGCAGGGGGCGGGCAGGGGTGTGAATAGAGAGGAGGTTGGAGATATAGGGAGCAGTAGACTGGGAGAGAGCCTTGAAAGTGACGGTCAGGAGTTTGAAAAGAATTCTGTAAGGAATGGGGAGCCAGTGTAGGGCAAGGCAGAGAGGGGAGGCGGATGAGGAGCGGCGAGAAAGGAAGATGAGCCTTGCAGCCGCTTTGAGTATAGAGCGGAGGGGGGCGAGATGGGAATGGGGAAGGCCGGTAAGAAGGAGGTTGCAATAATCAAGGCGGGAGATGATGAGTGCGTGGATGATAGTTTTGGTGGCATCTTGGGAGAGGAAAGGCCGGATGCGGGCAATATTACTAATCAACTTAGTAAGCATAAAGCTGGACACACACACACTTATGTAGTTCTGCACTGTCTGTTGCAAATTGGACAGGCCAACATCCAATGTACCACATGGAGGCCTGTCAGTGAGAATGGCCAAACAGACATCAAAAAGTTGAAAAGACATAAAAATCTAAGCTATTTTTAGCAGTCAATGAAACCCAATATGTAGTGTGATATCAGGCCAAGTTAGCCAAAATGACCAGCAAAATCACATAAATGTAGCCAGCTTTTCAATTCCTTTGATGTCAGAATACATATCTCTTCTGCTTTAAGAATGAAAAGGAAAGAGCAGGGTTAATGGAGAGATATAGTGGATCTGTATGGACTTATAATACAAATATCACTTGTAAATATTCTTTTGTAATGCATTTAAATATGCATTATGCAATATTTTCTGATCAAACTACAAAGGCCAGCACTAAAAAAAAGTGTAACTGCTCCATTTCAGAATGTTTTGCTGTCACTATTACACAAGTCATTTTACATAAAGGAATGACATCAATTTTCAGCAAAATTAAAATTGGAACAGTTCTAGAAGAAAATGAGATGTCAATTTTCAAGGCCAAATTGTGATTTTAAACTTAGGACAGGGCCATCAATCTTGTTTTAAGCAGCAGGTGATTGTCATTAATTAAGGCTCCAGTCTAATTCTGAGCTTCCAGCTTGTGTTTTGTCCTTGGCTGGATCAATGTGACAGACAAATCCTTTGGCTCTTGTATGCTGCATAAGGACCAACTTGGCAATTTGCTTCTCTCAAAAAATACAAGTGTGTGTACATATGGGAGAATATAAACAGTTGTCTGATGCTTGGATTCCTAAATTAACTCTTTTTAACTGGAGTTTGTAGATTGACATAGATTTATTATTGAAACCATGAACCGTATACATTGTGCAAATGGTACATTTCATTGAAATATTAGATCTGATCCTGGACCACTTAATATGCTGTATAGACTACTGTAGGGAGTATCTTTCCAATGCTGTTTCACAATGAAAGCATACCTATATATCTTTGTGTGCATGGAAAGGAGATAGATATATATAGGGAGGGGGCTACAAGTATCTGGAACCAGGAAATGAAGCTTATACTACCCAATCTGCAACTGTGTCCAGTATTATTATGCAGCCATTGATTGACGTTCGTATCAAAGGCTGTGATATAATTGAGCTGAAGGTTATATCTAAAATAACTAAAGTGTTTATTTTTGACTAAATATGTCCACCTGCTCTCTTCCACTCCGCTGCAGCAGGCTGCGCTTTTAGAAGGAAAACATATCTACCAACATAACCAAGTGGGACATTCAGGACAAAGCAAGTGTTCTGAGTTAAAGACGTTGAGGGAGAGATTAAAGGGACTTTGCTGGGTAGAAATACACGGTGTGAATTATTCAATTCATAGACGGGGGCAACCAATGATCTCATTGGAGCTTAAAAGATTTACAGTCTCATCTTTTTGACCCGTATCAGACCCCATTAGTTCAATATCCTAAAAAATGTGGGAGGAAATTTAGCGGACTGTTATGTAGTGGGGAGGTGATACTCTATATTTTAACTGACTGCAATGGAATGTCAAAATAACACTGAAAATGTATTTTACCTTCAAGTTTCATGTTGAAAAATGTTAATTTGGGGGGTTTAATGATCCTCTAAATATTAATTTTTAATAAACTAACATATACAGCAGTTTGAAAAACTACAAATGTTTGAAACGCCAACCAGTCACCAGAAAGGGCAACGGAGCAGTATAGTAATACAGGGACACAGCCAAGAACAGCACCATTCAGGTACAAATCTTTGAAACTTGGCAAAGTCCCCGCAACCAACAGTTGGCAACTAAGAAAAGTTACTCTCCCTTCACTTCCCTACCTACAAAATACATTTCTGAGGTATGTAAGTGTTTTAACCAGGTGTAGTTAGTGGAATGTAACATTGCAATTATTTTCCCATAAAACATGATCACACTGAAGAATTCTTACATCATATCAGTCAGACTAGTACTGCTTGTTATTGAATTCACCCATAGGGAATCCAACAAGGTTTTCTCCCATGCCGGAGATGTTTGTGATAAACAACTTCCTCTTATTCAGAGGAACGGCATTTGTTTTGGATATTCTGGATGTGAACTTGTCGTGAATGAGCAATAAAAAAAAATTATACAGCGAAAGCTCAGGAATTTCCTGTGTATTCTACTAGTGCTGGCAGAACAAGGTGACCCGCCCTGTGCAAGTATGAGACGTGAGTACATTAGGTAAGCATTCACAGCCTGCTGCACGGCCACTAGGTTGGATCTGTAAGTAAGAGTTCATATGTTACCCTCTGTTTGCTCCCCATACCACTGCTTGTAATACTGAGAGCCAATCCGGATCAGTCAATGGGCAGTAAGTTGTGGACTGCTGCCAAAATCAATAACTGTATACTGTAGGATCATATCACTAATAACTATGCTGGAAGAATAGTATTCAAAGTTATATGTAACATCTCCGTATCAATGTAATGAGTGTGAAGCATTTAATTATACTAAAATGACAAGATCACCTTTAGTAATTCATGCAAATTGTCTTCCAGTGAGGATTTAACTTCATGTTTTACTGTTGACTCGAATGTCATTTACTGGAAGCATGGTATTTATGGCACTCAATAGCAAAACAGGAGGTTATTAAAACAATTGAATACAAGTAGGAAATGATCGGCTTCAGACAAATGGCATGCAGACTGACTTGTACAAATCATGTAATAATATGTAAGCAGCGTGTGAATTTTGAGTTGCAGAATGTTGAGTAGTTATAGTAATTACAATACAATTAAAGGCAAGCTGAACAATAATATGTTCTCCCTACCTGGTTATTTTGGTGTCTTGACAGTTAATTTTAGGTGGGACAAAATAGTGTGGCTCATTGTATTTAATCCATTCTATGTGCTCTAGTCACCAGCAGGTTTTCTGTTATTAAGATTATCACTGAAACATGCTGATTGTGTGTGTGTCAGCACACGATGGGTTCTAGACTATACTTTTAAGTGCTTGAAATCCAATAGGAATAAGGGAATAGCACATTTGGGATACTGAGCATAGAGCAGCAGCACCTAGACAATAATTAAAAAAAAATAATGTTTGTAGGTGATTGAAACAGACAAGATAATGCTTAGACTATTGAGAATGCCATCTCTTTTGGCAGTAAACTTAAGCTGGGTACACACTACAGAAATTTCGACCAACTTTTTATGCAGAGCGATTTTACATGTGATCGATGGTCCGATCGCTCGGTCCATGGACTGCATACACACTAACCTTGTTTAGAACGATAAAGGGAAGAGCGGAAGTCCCTTTAGTGACTTTTTACAGCCATGTTGTCGTGAGCAATGACTGTAATTTCGTACTCACTGTTGTGGATCGGTCGGAAGTTTATACACACTACACAGCGGAAACGAGATTAGAACGAAAATATTAAACGGTACGACCAACCAAATGAGGCGACAATCGTCCATTTGGGCAGACTTTCGACCATCGTGTCACTGCACATACTGACCCGACTTTTAAACGAGCGGTCGTATGTCGGCTGTTTGAGACGATTATTGGACGAAAACCGTGTAGTGTGTACCCAACTTAAGTTTGTGGCCACTAAAGCAAGATAAGACAGATGGGGGGAGTCACACTAGTTGGTATGCCTAGTGAGGCCAAGGGTGAAGGAGAATAATTGACAATGCTTCCACTTTTCCACAGGAACTTTTTGACCCCTCTCAGCAGCTGTTGACCACTGGCATTGTTTGTTGTTTTTTTTTATTTATTTTACTAAAGGAAATACTCTCATGCTTTATTTTTAAACGGAGCAATAGTGGTGTGTTGGGGCAAAATAGATTTAATCTCTTGGTCTTTCACCCAGCCGGACTTCCAGGGCTTTGTCTTTGAGATCTAACTTCTCCTCTGAGCCAAATTCAGTTCCTGGAGATTTGGAGCCAGATCCTTGGGCACAGCCCAGAATCGCTGTCTGAAGCGTTTTGGCTCTTGCAGCAGAAATGTGCCTTCTAGTTCATCAGTTCCCATCCAATGATGGGTGGACCTCTAACACTACCGCTTTCCAACCCCCGTATTCAGGGCAAGTGAAGCAGCAGCATAATACTACCTGGCTCTCCCAAATGCATCACTTCTTCTGGGTTTATTAGAACCCTGACAAACTTCTTTGAGGGCTTATGGCACTGCATGTGCAGGAGTAACGTAGCGGTGACCCAGTCAAAGTATGCGTATCTGCAACCAATCTCAAGCATGATGTATAGGTAGGTTCTTTATACTGCAGGGCTTAACAATATTTTTAGAATCTGTGGTAAGATCCAGCCCAAAAAATTTGGAGTCCGATTCCTACTAGGGCTCTGTCTAGCTCTGTCCCCAATGGGACAGGACAGATGTGAATGATTCAATTCTCTGGAAAGCAGTGACAAACATTTTCTTATGGCTGATAAACATATGCCTCTGTTATTTCTCCCTCCTCTCAGTCACATACACCATATTACATACCTCTGATGAATGTCTTTTTTCAATTTCACTAACTTAATCACATTTTCCCTTCCCCTCCCTCATCTCACTTAGTCTTCCTCAACCGCATCCTCATTAGCCTCATTTACCTCCTCAATATATTTCTCCATCCCCACTCATCACCAACTGAATTTGCCCCTTCACCATTACTAGTCCTCTCCATCATCAATAATCACTGCCACCTTTTTGGAATAAATAAAACCTGCTACAAAAGGAGTTCCCTGGGCTCTGATTGGCTGGTGGGAGGCTGGGTAGTGTAACTTAGTCAGCACAGTTGTTGTTATGTTCCTTTAAAATTGGATAGTATCCTGGCACTAATAGATTCAGAAGCTTTCATAGTTTTAAAGTACATTTTTCATACAGTCTTCACTGACTCCAACCACATCATACCATTAGACACTGTTGGTCAGCTGATAATGCTTCTGGTGTACAGTATCTACACGCACTTTCCCCACTACCAGCTATAGTTATTAATCCGCTAACTTTTATATCAATTGTTCCCTTTCTTTACCACCTGTTTCATGTCATTGTATGTCATTTGTTTGCGTTATAAACCCCCCTCAATGTACTCTGCTGTGTAATATGCCTCATGTAGTAAATCATTAATCTTTTATATTTAGTTGCCCATTGACTGGAAATATAAGCCCGCATAATTTTATTTTTAGTCATTGGCAAACAGGTGACTTTTTTTTTTTTTTATTACACCCCATAAAGTTCCTGATAAAGAAAAATGTTGCTGAGAACATTGCTGAGGTAGAGCAGGGGTTACATTTCAGTCTTAGATCACTTCATATATACATTGCTTAGTGTTACTCTATTGTTACATATTTGTGGAGTATATTTGCCTGTAATCTCACTAAGCTGAAAACTGTATTTGTAATACACGACCTTTCATGACTCAATAGGTTCTTTCTTTAGCTGCTTTATATGCTGTAATGAATAGTTGCTATCTAAATTACTCCAGCTATATACTCTTTGCTGCCACATAAACTAGGTCTTTACTTTTGACCTTCGTTCTAATGGTTATCTCACTGTGAATGACAATGAGACTTTTCTTCTCCCTACTGTGACAGAGTGTTTGCTTTTGATATGTGATTACATTGGAAAATGCACCTGTACAAAGCACACAGTTGTAGATGAGTATGTTCATTTGTCTGATAAATGTAAATAATTCTCTGATAGAGAAGTAGACAATCCACGTATGTGGGGTGTAAAAAAACCAGAAAGAAAAAACCCCAGATATCATGGTTTGTACAATGCAGTTATACTTGTGTTTTTTTTTTGTGTGTATACAATACATACATACATACATACATACATACATACATACATACATACATACATACAACTATCATCACTGTTTATTTGTAAGCTGTCAACAAAACTCTCTAGCACTGGTTAGTCTGTATAACAAATCCTTCAAAAACAACCGCTACATGGATGCAAAATAAGTACAGGCGGGATTGACTGTTAGTGAGGAGAGAGAGGCGGACATAACTTGTGAGAGATTATATACTTATGTATTTTTTTCTTTTATAAACAGTTTGGTTTTAATTCAATTGTCTACATAAACTGAAAAAGCACCCTAAAGCAATTATTGGCCCAAAAATAGAAAAGTGGACTATAAACTGTAAAGAACATAGTAAATAAATCACAGCTCTCTCAAGAAACACAAAATGGCATTGAGGGCAGCACGGTGGCTAAGTGGTTAGCACTTCCACCTCACAGCGCTGGGGTCATGAGTTCAATTCCCGACCATGGCCTTATCTGTGTGGAGTTTGTATGTTCTTCCCGTGTTTGCGTGGGTTTCCTGGGGCTGCTCCGGTTTCCTCCCACACTCCAAAAACATACTGGTAGGTTAATTGGCTGCTATCAAAAATTGACCCTAGTCTCTCTGTCTGTGTGTCTGTGTCTGTCTGTGTGAGTAAGTTAGGGAATTTATTTAGACTGTAACCTCCAATGGGACAGGGACTGATGTGAATGAGTTCTCTGTACAGCGCTGCGGAATCAGTGGCGCTATATAAATAAATGGTGATGATGATGATGATTAAAGTATGAGAACCCTAGAATATAAATCATGATTATACAGCCACCCTATATACTGCGGACAGAGAGCAGTTATATCGCTAATACATGTGAAATAACGGTTAAGATATCTTGATGAGATATTGCCTGTCAGTAGTCCCAAACTAAATAACATTGAATCCAGAAAGGGGGGCACTAAGACCTACACTGAGCAACTTTAACGCACATTACAAGAAAAAGGTATGTATGATGAATTTTTTGGTGTGCTTTATCTAAAATGACAAAGAGGGAAATTTTAAGAGGGACTACCAGGCATTAACTGCATAAGAAATAATAAGGATACTAACATGTTTTTACAACAGTGGACGAAACTTGATCCGATTTTATTTGGATATTACTTGGTGGATTAGAAAGTGTTGCATTAAATATCAGAAGCAATGTGGTGAAAGCAGATTGATTTGACAGACGCATTACTCATTCACCCATGTGAAAGCCAGCGCTACATTTAGTGAAGTCTTTGTTGTTTTAACTCATTCCTAACAATTTTAAGGCAGAATACAGAGAAGTGAAAAATAAGACTCACTGTACTAAGTTTCTAGTTATTGTTGTATGGAAAATACATCCCATCTCTAAGTAGGATTTCACTTTGTTGCTGTAGATGTTCATTAAAGCAGCAGTCCCACTTAGAAGTTTTTCCTTTCTTTAGATAGCAAGTTAAGCATTTATCTGAGTTTCTGTGCCCCTTCAAATCATTATCTCCTTTTCAAAATCTCTCTGCAACTGGCAGAAATATTTTGCGCACTCCACACTGGCGTGTCATGTGATGGCATAGGAGGAAAGATGGATGGAAGGATTTTACAATGCAGAGTGCATATCGAGCTCAGAGAGGTGTTCCAAAGCCTCTCTGTTCACTATGTCATGTGATGTGGTTGCCATGGTAGTCTAGGACACTGTGCAGAATTATAGATCATTCATAGAAGCCTGAAAGAAAAATGGTAAATACCAATGTTCTTTTTATACCCTTCAAAAGTAATTTATGTTTTTATGGAATTGCTGCTTTAATTCTAAGCAGACAAAGTTTCTTTCCATACTGGCATGTATTAATGAAATCATTGTGCCTACCTGCTTATATTTATATATTATCATAGTTAGTGTTCTATAGGGCCCCACTGTCTACAATGTCATAAATGCTTAACTGGCAACATTCCTCAATGGAAAATTATGGCAAGTTACACAATATTATAAAATCCATTTTGTAAAGCTCTGCCCCTTTCATGCACTAAAGATTGGAACAGTTGTATATACCACCACATTCATTCCTGTGATATTTCTAAACTCTGTATGTGTGGACAGATTGTTTAACTTTAGACTTAGGGACCTATTTATCAAACGTATCATAGTTTTAAATTCTTTGAAAACTGCAGTTTCTGCAGGATTAAGTCAAGTTTAAGTATTGGACCAATTTTTTAAAGTAACAATCGGTACTGTAGTTCCCATAGTTATTTATGGGGGCGGCAAAATGGGGCAGTTTATCAAGCTCTGAAAAGCTTAGCTTTTCTGAGTTTGTCCTCTGTTGCTAATCTGAGGATTGCAGCTCATACTCCTTTTGAAAGGCCCACCAGAGAGGACGGTGCATAGTGTAGATGTCTACTGATGCCTCTGGCAATCCATACGCTCCCCCCCTTCTTCCTGTCCACATTTGCAGGCACTAATCAAATTGTCAGACTTTTAATAAAATCAGCACATGGGGACCCCTTAATACCAGTACCTGATTACATGTGACTGACATGCATGGTGAGAGGTAAGTGGTATGCCTGCCGCTCCATTCACAGACTCTGTCAGTCTAGCATTGTATACACCGAGGCAGTATAAAATTATCCCCCACCTACATCATGATGTCATTCCTTTGCACTGCCTTCTGTGAAATATCATCACAGATAACCGCTCTGTGCTTGTGCAGTAGACAAAGGGAAGGGCTGGGCATATAAGGAAGTCTCTCTTCTCTGTGTAATGCGAGCAGCAAAAGATTACACTGTCACTGATTGCCACTGTATGTGTTCGCTTGGACAGCCATTTATTGGAGACGCTGTCCCAGCTGAACTAAAAGGTTAAATTGCTGCAGATTTCTTTTCGGTGTGATAAAAATAATAATTAACAGGCAGAGAATGTGGGGGATAATGAATAGGCCCTTAGGGCTGAATTGCCTTTGTGTAAGAGTATTTAGTATGTATGCTAAAAAGGGAGCCTTAATGGGTTAATCATACTTGCCAACTTTTAGAAGCTCCGGGAGGTGGTAAGTGGAGAGGGGTTGTAGTGACGTGATTGTGCAACGCAACGATTTGCAGTATTGCACAACAGAGGGAGGGGCCTGATGACACACATCATGTAATTAAGCCCCACCACTGTCTGGGAGGGTGCTTACTCTTCTGGGGGTCCCGTAGGACTCCAGGAAATTCAAGGACCTCCTGGGCATTTAAGAAGAATAGGAAAGTATGGGTTTAATCGTGCAAATTAAGCTATATAACCTTTAACAAGAGGCAGTTGCCTTCTGCATGATGAGTGAAAGGGACAGTTATACTAAATGCAACTTTATTAAATTCCTATAATCAATATTTTGTAAAGTTAATAGTGAAAGTACACTAGAGTTGTAAGAAAAATATATTTTCTGTTTTAATACAAACATCTGAAGTTCTCCCAAGGTTGGGGAACAGTTGCATAAATATTTATGGATGTCGCTTTTTTATATCTAGGGACATGTACTTTAGTTTAGTTTAGATTAGTGGTCCTTTAGAGCTGGCATTAAGGAGCCAGCACAGTTAAATAATAAGTACATACTTTAGCAAGATCACAGTTTGGACTAAATACAAAATACACTTTCTTTATATTCTGTCTAGTGAAATATTCTCCATGGACTAGTTTTACTCCTGACCTCCACCTCACCTTGCTGAAAACTTTGTAAGCTGAGAGCTTGTTAGTTGTCTGCCTAACGAAACCTTTCATATGTTAAACCATCTGGAGGTTCGGCAAACAATGCTACATAAATGTAATTTTATAGTCCGAACAAGACCTGGCTATTCTGCTGGGCGCACACTTCAAACACTGCAGATAGGCTGTAACATTAAGCTTACCTGACAAATTGAGTCCCAGCATCCACCCCAAAGTCAATTGTGGAAGTGTTGCTGTGTTAACTTCTCTGCCTCGCTGAAGGTGGAACGTGCCAGGTTTAGCCTGTGGTTTTCTATCTAAACTCTTCCAGCCTCTAGCAGAGAAGAATGAGTGAAGGTACAAACAGCGTGGTTTTGTCTTTTTTTTTTTTTTCTTTCTTGACATTCTCCGTGATCTGACAGCTGCTGCTCCCTCATTTACCAGCAAGTTGTCCTTATGATATTGTTGCTGTTGTCATCCAGCATCAAGTCATTCTATTACAACCATTGTGATCCATGGTGTACTTTAAAATATGAAAGATAATGACTGCTTCTTCTTGGCTATCTGTTCCCTGTGTGATACTGATGTGCTCCTTGCTGGAGGTGTTCCAGTAACACTTGTTCAGTTCCATTGTTCATCTTATGCATAAATTATTAGTTGGATGTGTTTAGAATCTAGCCAAAATATATTTGTGTACTTTCCACTTGATTTACTCTTTCACATCAGCAGTAGAAATGAAACATATAAGGCAAATCTAGATAAAGGGTGCAAATTTACACCTGCTTCTGCAGCTAGCACACAAATGCTGGGCAGCTTTATCTTAACACTTCGATGTAAGTAGCGCTAGGACACTCCACCTCCCGACTTTTTTTTTATCTAGCTGCACATTGTAAATCGCCTCACGCAACATGGATTTGCCAAGGTGCAAAATTGCACCTTCTAGCTGGATTTACTGCTAACTCTTAATGAAGCCCATAATATGCCCCTACCACTCCATATTTCTTGAACAATTTTTTTTTACAGGCACTGTCACGGAGTCGAGGCTTAATAACATGATTTGCGTCATTGAGCCCCGCCCCTGCCGCGCAACACAGCTACTCCCGACAGGGGCTGTAGCTGCAGTGAAGCGATGGCGCCACCACCCACACCCTCCCACACATGCCAGCAGACCTCCCTTCCAGAGAGAGTCAAATGTTGGCAAGTGTGGTTTGTATGGATTGAGAAGTTGTTTCCACATTGTAATTGTTATACTAAAGCATAGTATAGATAGACATAGAAAAAAACCTGTTTTCTGGGCTGGAATAATTTATTTGGATCATCCCTAATACCTCAGGCAGTACTCCATCAACTGATACCTGCACCTATAGAAGTTATAGAACATAAGGTCTAATAAATTGTATCCATTATCGCTCATACCATACACCCCACGGTACCTTCCAATATGACCATTTCATTTAGTGACTGATGCTTGTTCATGCTTTTTTTCCACCAAGTGAGCCAGGAGGTATTTTTTGCATGACTTATTTAAAATCAGCTAATGTTTAATTCACTTGGAAAATGAGCAGGAAAAACAGGAGCAAAAGATTGTCTCCCAAGTGAAATGGGTCTTGGAAGGTATGCATCACTGCTCTGTAACACTTAAGTACATACACTACTGAATTAAACTACTTAAATTAGTTGACATGCTCTTAGGAGTTAGTAGTGACTTTTTCACTTTTCTTCTTTTATATTCACCTGGGAATCGGTCATAGATTTTATCAGACAAGCTGGTCATTCCTTAAATGTCAGGAGCTGGTGGCAGACAAGTTCTCACATGCCCTTTTCACCTTCTATTAAATCTCCTGTCAAACATAGCAATGACATATATTGGATCTTCAACAAAGTGAAATAACAGACTGACAATTGAAATATATACAGTAGATATAAGGATTTTGTTTTACAATACACTACAGATTATTTGCAGTATTGTTTTTTCAGTGGAGCAATTTGCTAAGGACAAAAGTGATTTATCAATATTGATAGGTGTTTTGTTTTTTTATGTTCGCTGTAGAATTGGTATATGTATGGTACATTTTCACATGTGCATAGGAAGAGACAAAAATCTGAAAAAAGAACCACAAAATCCAAGTTGGCTTATATGAAAGAGCTACTAATTTTGTATTTATTAATCTATTTCTACTAATGACATATAAATACTGTTTATCTGGTAGGTTAAGCTAGGTACACACTACAGGGTTTTTGTCCAATAATCGGCTCAACTAGCCGGCATACGATCGCTCGTTCGAAAGTCGGGTTAGTGCGTGTAGTGACACGATGGTTGAAAGTCTGCCCAAATGGACGATTGTCGCCTCATTTGGTTGGTTGTACCATTCAATAAGTTCGTTCCAATCTCGTTTCCATTGTGTGTGGTGTATAAGTTTGTGACTGATCCACAACAGGGTGTACGAAATAGCTGCAAAAAGTCGCTAACGGGACAGCTGCTCTTCTCTTTATCGTCTAAAACAAGGCTAGTGTGTATGCAGTCTACGAACCGAGCGATCGGACCATCGACCGGATGTAAAATCAATCAGCATAAAAAGTTGGTGAAAAAATTCTGTAGTCTGTACCCAGCTTAAGTTAGTTTTCATTTTGTCAGAAACCAGAGTGTGTGTGTGCAGTGTTCTCCCCAGAAAAAGTTTGCCAGCCGGGTGGCAGTAAGAAGCAGCCGGGTGGGGGCTGTTGTAATACTATGCAAAAATAATGAAAAAGTTGGAGGTTATTGCGCACACCTGCCAGGACTGGTGGTCAGTGGTCTAACACACTGCTGTAGTGCTCACATAGTGCCTGTTCTAATAGGAGAAACAATGGTTTATTTTATTATAATAGGACTCTGTTGGGCTCCAAGAGCCGGATGGCAAGTAAAGACAGCCGAGTGGAGCACCTGGGAAATAAGTGCTGGGAGAACACGGAATGTGGTAAGGAGTGTAGAATAAATATAAATAATAATTTTATTCATACTGGCCAACTCTCCCGGAATGTCCGGGAGACTCCCAGATTCTGGGCGGGTGTCCCGGACTCCCCGGAGAGTATGGCAGCCTCCCGCATCTGCCCACTTCACCACTTCCTAATGAAGTGGACAGAATTAAATCCAAAATGCCGCGATTCCTTGAGAATTCCTGTAAAATTACGCGTTTGTGTCATTACGTCACAGGAGCGAGGCCAAAATGACGTGATTTCCTGAGATTCGATGAGTCATATGGCTGCAACCGTAACTAGTACTTTGTGTACATGTGCAGAAGTAAAAAGCGTATTATATGCAGCAACTGCGCTTTGCGTCCAACTCTACATGACCCCCTTAATGCATAAATTCAGCAAGGTAATGCTATTGTGATTTATGGACTCTTTAAGCCAGCAGAGCAGCTAGTGTGACAGATTTCATAAATAGCTAAATATGTTCTTTGTACACAGCAATACTTTAATTATCATTTAGGAGTAAATATAGTGTGCTGATTATTACAAATAGTTCCCCTGTCATTCTTAGTTTGTGATTCATAGACTTTATTCAAACTAAACAATGTGAATTGTATCTATAATCATTGTCACAAATTTATGTCACCTTCGAAAAATAGCCAGTTTCTCGCTTGGTACATTTCTCATAGAAATATATGCTGTGCAGATCTGTCAACAATACAATTTCATTTTGTTTTGTTTTAGCTTTACCCCAGTTTGCAGCCAGGCACCGTTGATGGAAAGCTTTTCTTATCTCTTTCCACCCATATGCTTCAGGCAAAATGCATTTTGTGGCATTCTCTTATTGCCTGCTCCAATTTAGAGATACATTTCAGCTGCTATTTTTCCACACTGGCTCTAACAAAAGCGAAGGCAGATGGTTCGATCATCATAATTGGGATCCCTGCCTTGTGCACCCGCAACATGATTTACACATACAGTCTCGTTCTGGCGACTATCACGTCCATCTGTGTGGATAGCATCCCGTGTGAACTGCAGTTTTTTTGTCCTTGGGCAGAGGCACCAGGAACCAATAAAAGTCTAATGAACTGCCTGCTTCAGACTGTAAGTGCTTACAGCAAAACACAGCTTTTTGGCCAGCACTGCAGCAAACACTTTAGCTTACGACTCATCTGTCTGGTATCAGTGTTTAAGTATAACGGCATTAAAACAAAAACCTAAAGTTTTTATTGAATCCAGATGTCAGAATATGCCAAGCCAACTAAGCTATAATTCTGCCCACAGGTATGAAGTTTGTCCGTGTGTAGAATCAAAAATGCCAGCAGGAAAATGTTAGAGGGGAAGAAATTGAGCTAGTGACAATGGATATGTTTTAAAAATGGATATGCAACAGTCCTATGAGATCATATTCCTTGGCTCCTTTTGAATGAATGATAGCTGATAGACACACATGACTATTGTGTCTCATATAGGGGCACATTTATCAATATTCACATAAAGTGAAAAATGGTTTTCAATCCTTATCGCGATGATAAGGATTGAACTATTTCTCAAATTTATGTACAACCCAACACAGAAACAGCAGTTCCGATAAACTGCTTTTTCTGTGATAAAAAAAAATCATACTTACCCCGCCTCTTCGGAACGCGATGTCCACGGATCTCCTCCAGGTCCTCTTCACTTGTCTTCTTACGGCAATTGCGCATGTGCAGTTCGATTAACTGCACATGCACACAGACATCCCCGCTCTGTCTCTGCAACTATAGTTGCAGCGAGCGCGGTGGAGAGCGATGAGTGACAGGGAGGGATCATGTGATCCCTCCACACATGCGCTGTCCAGCTCTGCTCTTCGGAGCTGAGCTGACAGCACTGAAATTTTTCATTTATGATAATGTACGCCAGCTTCAGCTGACGTACATTCTTAAGACAAGTTACTAAAAAAAACTTTTTTTCGGAACTTGTTAGATTGCGACCAGGAGCAGTCACCATACTTTAGAATGGTGACTGCTCCCTAAAACGAAAAGGAGTGCAAAGCAGCAGATATCCACGATATCTGCTGCGATGACCCCTTCTTAAATATGCGGGACACACGGAGGGACCTGGATGTCACGGTAAGTGCACATAGTTCACTATCACTATTTCTTAAATATGCCCCTTATAGTTTTGGTATTTGGGGATATTGCAGACACTATGGCACATATTTATTAAAGAGGACATTTTTAACACTATCTGTTTAAACAGGAACAGCAGTCTCAAAATCTCTCCTATCTTTTCTATGGTCACTATAGTAAATTGACCACCTTTGCGACAGTGACCATACAGCAGACCTGAAAATGTACACATATGGTAATGTACGCCAGCCTGCGCTTATGCTAGCCACACATTTTAGGCTAGGTACACACTACAGTGTGTTCAGCCGATTGTCGGGCCAATCAAATGATAAATGACCGTTCGGCCTGATATCTCATTATTGTGTATGCTGCAACGACGAACGACTATCGTTCCAAAGCACATTTTATAGCTTAATTTGATTTTTAGACTGACTAAAAATCTCGTTCAACAATGGGATGAGGACGTTCCAATTCTGCAGTGTGTATACACTCAGGACCGGCAGTGTCCATATATGTCTATATGTCTATGGAGTGTACAGAGTCGGAATCTGTTCAGCCGATGGTTAGGACAGGTGAAAAGCACACATCTGAAGGTAAATCGTGTACAATGTGTTCAGTGAATTGGCTTTTTTTTTAACTTGTATTTGGAAGGGGGGGTTTGTTTTTTGTTTTGTTTTTTTAATAGTCGATAAAATCATTATAAATAAATGTTGATGAGGACACAAAATTTCTCTGCAATATCCTTAGAGCGCCAGCAAATCCCTTAGTGCTTTACTATTGGAGACAAGCAAAGTAATAAACAATACTGGGTAATACAGACAGAGGTAAGAGGGCCCTGCTCGCAAGCTTACAATCTATGGGTCAGTGGGAGCCGGATACATGAGGTTAAATCTACATATTGCATATTGGTCAGGCCACATTGCAAAGGTAAAAAGTGATTTGTATGATACCAGATCCAGTCACACAGCTATGTTGATCTGGGGTCAGAGGGTTGTTGTCTTGTGTAAATTTTGTAAACGGTGGTAATAGGGTAACCTAGTGAGGTTAAGACTGTGGTTGAGGAATATTATAACCTTGCCTAAAGAGGTTGGATTTCAGAGAGCGCTTGAAGGTTTATAGAACAGAGGAAAGACTTATTGTGCGAGGGAGGGAATTCCTTAGATTGAATGCAGCTCGAAAGATGTCCTGTAAATGGTAATGGGAGGATGTAATGAGTGGATGATACTGAATTATTATCTAATTAGATCTATGAAGAGCTAGGCCACTCCCCATGAGGGTCAAAATTGCACAATTCAGATTACAAGGGTTGGGTACAATTGTAGTGCAATGGGAATGGGCAGTATGTGTTACAATTATATTTAATGGTCAGGCAATGGGGGTCATCAGGCAGCCTGCTTTTCTTAACACCTAATCAAATCTGGTCCAGTTAAATTTTGATTCTGTAACATGAGGACCTACAATGTGAAATTGTTGGTCTGTTTATTTGTACTAAACAAATTGATCAAGAAAAATATTTTTGTGTGGTAGCTTCAGTTTAAACCATTGTTTATATATATATATATATATATATATATATATATATATTTTTTTTTTTTTTATTTAAATATAAAAATACATTTTATACCTGCACACTGAAAGGAATAATTCAGATGATTTCCAAGGGAGAAGCATCCCTTGACACACCTCACAAAAGATAAGACATGCCATCTTGTTATCTCCATTAAGGTGAAAACAAGATAAGGCAATGGATGGGGATTTCCTTGAAAGAATTGGTATATCACCCGCCCTCCAAGTCACTTGTCAAAGTTACCTAGACAGTTTAAATCCAGGGGAAAACTTGGGATGTGCTAAAACGAATAATGAGATTCAAACCTCAGAAGTTTAATCAAGAGCCCAAAGTGTTATGCCTTTTTTTTTTTTTTTTTTTGTGTTCATTTTACCTAAAGCAATTCATGTTAAGCTCTGGGCTCCAGGAAGTCTGGATCCTTTCTCCTTGTGGATTCTGAGTAAAGACTTGAATGTCTTACCCTTTGATGCCATCTGCTAGATTCAGTCTTTTATGTGTCAGGAGCAGCAAGTGATGCCAATTTGACTGTATTTATATAGCCCTTTTTTTACACTTCAGATGAATGCTCCAACCTCTTCTATTTCCTTAGAGACATTTCACAGAGGGCCCTAAACCTAAAATGCTGGCTTCTAATGCAAATTATCATTTTCTCAACCTGTAATGTAACCATTGACACTACATATATTGCATAATATCCTCTTAGCATCCTTTGCATATTCAAGTAATTAGTACTGAATTTATTTAACTAAACTTCTATGATGATCTGGAGGGAATGCAATAAAAATGTTTTCATTAACCAAGTGAAAATGTGGGAAAATCCATAGCTAGCAATCAGACTTTTTTTTATTTATTTTTTTTGCTTTCATTTTTTAACACTACATCAATTGAAGCTAATTGGTTATTGGTTGATATGGATTATTGCATACTTGCTGTAAATAATAAATAATCCTCATTAAACTGTTTTATTCAGCACTTCTGGGTAACAATAGCGCACAACGATCTGGTACAAACACATACATCAATAGCTTAATAGTCAAATGTCTCTATATTTTTACACAAATAGCAGTGTAGCCTAAATGGCAGCTCCACTTGTGTGCATATAAAAATGTTAAGCCTCCAAGTAAGACGTACAACATGGCTGCCAGCAATTTCCAGACTCCTGTCGTCAGGATTTTCATAAACTACAGTACATTTGTAGATGCAGGCAGATAAAGAGCATTGAAGTTTAAATAAAGCATAGCCTTAAAACACCAGTCCAGTGGCAATAACTTTCTTCACGTATTGGCGTGGATTTCTTGCCGGTGCTCCGGTTTCCTCCCACACACCAAAAGCATACTGGGGAATTTTGACTGTGAGCTCCAATAGGCCCAGGGACAGATGTGAGTGATTCCATATTCTCTGGAAACACTGTGTAATGTAGTGGCGCCATACAAATAAACAGTGATAATAATAAATCAGATATTACATGGCTGCATGCATGATTTGAATGCAATATTTATTTAATTTTACTTTCAATGAGTAAATACAAAGTTTTTTGCTTTTATTTCACAGTTGTAAGAAGAGCTGTTTGGGATCATTAATGTCATTCTGAAAATGTACATGGACAATGTATATACAGACATTTTGCATAGCATTATTATTCTCCCCTTCTCTTTAAACATTGTCTTTCAATTTACTTGTTGATACAACTGTGTAGCCTACCGCACAGAAAATTAGTTTGAAGGTTTTGTGCATTTTGTTTACGGTTCTATTTGCAGATGTATATATTAGGACATAGGTTTCATGAATAAGATACAGATCTACTTAAAAAGAAACCAAACACTAATTTTAAAAAGACTTTGGGGAGCTAAAAACATTATTTGTAATGTATATCTGCTACATTTGTTATTGGGTTTTGACAGATGTTGAATGTTTTGTTTTGTTTTTTTCGTTTTTTAGGCTAGTTAATGAAAATGTGCATTGTGCAAATACAAATATTTGTTGCGAGTCTGACAAAAAAAAAGAAAATCTTATTGTGTGACTCTGTTACCATTTCCCCATCCCAAAAATCAGACAGCGACATCTAAGTTTTTCTGTCTTTTTGTTTATTTGACAAAGCACTCGTCTTTATTGAACTGTGGAATGGGAAATTGAAAGTCACAGTTCTGTGGATTCATTGTCCTGCACTGGTTCCACAAATACATTCGGCTAAAATTTATTTGTTGTGCTACATTGATGTTAAGTAGATTAGAAACCAACTTTCCACAGTTGTTTTCGTTTAATCTTGTATTTATTGCTATTTTAACCTTTTTCAATTTAATATTTATAATTTTTATACTTTTTACCTGTTTCAAAGATTAGTAAACTTTCACACTTTAAACTTTATTTAGTTCAAAGTAAATCCTGCTAGAAGGTGCAGATTTGTACCTCAGAAAAACCATGTTGCACGGGAGTGGAGGGCTTAGTTAAAATTTGCAGACCGAGCATGACCTGACATGTCCTAGCTCATTTTCGAAGTTGAAATTTTATAGTAAAGATGCTCAGTATTTGTGTGCTACATGTAAATGCAGGCAGTATTCAGTTCTTGCATCGCAACATGGTTTGTCCTGGTGCAAATTTGCACCATTTACCTGGATTTGCTACTGAGTCTAAATGAGCCACATGAAGTGTAAAATGACTTGTGTTCATAAGTGTTACTGAACATATATAGAAAAATGAAAATTACCCGACTTACAAATGTGTTGTTTTTACTTTAGTCTATGTTCATATGCAGCCATGTGGGCACTATGTTCTTTATACTCATTGACTTGCCGAACATATATACTTTGACAAAAGAATTTGACACCTTGAATTAGAGATGGTCACTGACCCCCGTGTTTTGGTTTTGGATCTGGATTACCGTCGTGTTTTGGTTTTGGTTTTGCAAAACCGCCATTGCGTGTTTTGGTTTTGGTTTTGGTTTTGGTTTTGTTTGGTTTTGTTTTGCTATTTTTTTGGAAAATCCATGTTTTTGGGCCTAAATTAACCCAATTTAGTGCTCCAACTGTTTTAGAGACAAGTAATCTAATTGTTGAGGTAATAAATCATCCAAAAAAACAGTTTAATTCTTCGTTGGTAGGCCTATTCTACACACAAAACAGATTGTCTTCCTCTCCATCTATGCATATTGGCAATGCAGCCATCGTCTTTGAATGTATATTACACCCTACACTTATAGTTAAATATGTAAAGAAATGGAAAAAGCCAGTTTGGTTTCTGTCTCTCAAGGCCCCCCTCCACTTGTATAAAATACCAAAAAATTAAGCCATTATAGACTGTACAATATTAATTGACATGGAGAAAGCCAGTTTGGTTTCTGTCTCTCTAGGCCCCCCTCCACTTGTATAAAATACTAAAAAATTCAGCCATTATAGACTGTACAATATTAATTGACATGGAGAAAGACAGTTTGGGGTCACTCTGTCTCTCTAGGCCCCCCTCCACTTGTATAAAATACCAAAAAATTCAGCCATTATAGACTGTACAATATTAATTGACATGGAAAAAGCCAGTTTGGTTTCTGTCTCTCTAGGCCCCCCTCCACTTGTATAAAATACCCAAAAATTCAGCCATTATAGACTGTACAATATTATGAAAAATGGACAAAGCCAGTTTAGGGTCACTCTGTCTATGACACCCTACCCTTAAGGATAAATTGCCCTAACAGCAGCCTTTCAAGATGGTATGTGATATGGAAATGCCACAAGTCCCTTTCCTCTTTGGGGGTAGATTGCACCCTACACTTACATATAAAGTTTTAAAAAGATGTTATCGGCATCATCTTCAGCTTAATCCTCACCCTCATCAGTGTGTACGTCATCATCACAGACTATCAATTCATCGCCGCTTGAATCCGCCATTAGAGAACAGTCAGTGCTTGGATGTCTTGGATGGTGAAGGCCTTCCTCGTGGAAGATGTAGTTCATTTTTATAAACATCATTTTCTCCACATTTTTGGGAAGTAACCTTCTACGGCGATCACTGACTAAGTTCCCTGCTGTGCTGAACACTCGTTCAGAGTACACACTGGAGGGTGGGCAGCTTAGGTATTGCAAAGCAAGTTTGTACATGGGTTTCCAAATGGCCTGCTTTTCTTCCCAGTAAGGAAAGGGACTGTCTGACATTTCCATATCAACTACCTCTTGAAAGTAATCCTCCACCATCCTTTGCATGTTTATACTCATATTGGATGGCGTTATGGCCAAAGTGACACATTTTTTTGAAAAATCCTTCAAACCAGCCCAGATGTTAAATTGTTCTCGTCTGCCCCCTGTGTCTTCCCTGCTTCTTTTTTGGAAATTTAATTTTTTACGAGCAACAGCTTGAGAAAGTGAAGGAGGACACGTCGTCAAGCCGAGGCCCAGTTCAGCGGCCAACTTGCTGAGCAATAGCTCCTTGCAAAAGTTCACATCTCGCTCATTTACAAGTAAAGACTCAATGTAGGTTTTAAACCTTGGATCAAGCACAGTGGCCAAAACGTACTGATCCGAGTTCAAGATCTTAATAACTCGAGGATCATTGTGAAGCGAATTAAGTACTTGATCGACAAGGCCAACATACTTTGCTGAATTGCTTGCTTTCAGCTCCTCCTTCATTTTCTCAAGCTGCTTTTCCAATAGTCTAATTAAAGGAATGACTTGGCTCAAACTAGCGGAGTCTGCACTGACCTCAAATGTCACAACTTCAAATGGTTTCAGCACCTTGCACAGCACTGAAAGGATTCCCCACTGTGCAAGAGTGAAATACATCCCCCCTCCTTTCCCAATGTCATGACTTGTGCAATATGCTTGGATGGCTTTGCGCTGTTCCTCCATCCTCTGAAGCATGTACAGGGTGGAATTCCACCGAGTTACCACCTCTTGCTTAAGTTGGTGGCAGGGCAAGTTAAACTGCTCTTGGAGCTGCTGTAATCTCCTACATGCTGTGGCTGAATGCCTGAAATGGCCTGAAATTTTACGGGCCACCGAAAGCATCTCCTGCACCTCACGGTTATTTCGTAGGAAGCTCTGCACCACCAAGTTGATGGTGTGAGCAAAACAGGGAATATGTTGGAAATCACCCAGCTGTAATGCTCGCACTATATTGTTGGCGTTATCTGAAATGACATACCCTGGGGAGAGTCCGATTGGTATAAGCCATGCATCAATCACATCTCTCAGTTTGCGTAACAAATTGTCAGCCGTATGCCTGTTAGTGAAGCCGGTGATACAAAGAGTGGCCTGCCTGTGACAAATGTTACATAGTGGTGTACATGCTGCTGCTGTTCCTGCTGGTGAAGGTGAATGACCAACCCAGTGGGCTGTCACAGTCATATAGTCTTTGGTTTGGCCACTTCCACTTGTCCACATATCTGTGGTTAAGTGAACAGTGGGCAGAATGGCATTTTTCAGCGCAATCTCTACATTTTTACACACTTTTTGGTATAGTTGTGGAATAGCTTTACGGGAGAAATGGTGTCGCGATGGAATTCTGTAACGCGGACACAAAACCTCAATTAACTGTGAAAAACCAGCTGCGTTTATTGTGGAGATTGGACGCAGATCTAACACTAACATTGCAGCCATGGCGTCTGTGATTCGCTTGGCGACTGGGTGACTGCTGTCATGTTTGCTTCCCCTCGCAAATGATTGTTTCACAGTTAATTGCTGAAATGTAGGACTGCTCATTTTATTAACCTGCCTCTGGGATGACGATTCACCCCCAGCAGCAGCAGCAGCAGGACTAACGCTTTCTTCAGAGGAATCAATAATAGTGCCGGAGTCATCCAGCCTTAAGTGGGATGCCGGGCTAACTCTGAGCGCTACTGAGGATATTGATGAGGATGGTGTGGTGGGTGTATTTTGTAGCCGTCGGTATGTCGGTGAGCGGAGGGTCTTAGCTGATGAGGGAGTGCTTGTATTCTTTTGGGAAGAACTTTCAGCTTTTCCCAACACTTTGCCATGAACTCTCGTTAAATGGCGTAACATAGACGAGGTTCCAAGATGGTTAAGGTCCCTCCCTCGACTGACTGTGGCTTCACATACACTACAAATGGCTATACAATTGTTGTCTGGATTTGGGTAGAAATAATTCCACACATAAGGAGTGGATTTTTTTGTTTTATGTCCAGGCATGACAATGGCCTTTTTCTTGTCACGTGCCAGAACTGCTGCCACTGGTGCAGGACTTGCACAAACAACCTCATCCTCATCAACATCCTCATTAGCGCCCTCGTCGCCTACACAAATCTCCCCCTCATCCTCTTCTAATTCCAAAGTGGCATCCTCAATTTGGGTATCACCGGCTACACTCTGGCTATTAAGGCACACATCAGCAGAATGCTCATGATTAGACATCCCACTGTTGGATGGACTCTCCACAGGGATTGTTGTCATTTGTGAATCAGAGCAAACATTCTCCTCTAATGCCTTACTGTTATCTTGCAGCTCGGCTTTGACGTGTAACAGTAGTTGTGCACCAATTGTAGGCTGGGTAACTTTTTGGGATCTGCCACTAATAGCCAAAGGTGAAGGCCTCATTCTCTCTTTGCCACTGCGTGTGTAGAATGGCATGCTTGCAATTTTTTTTTTATCGTCACTTAACTTTTGCTCAGTTACACTTCTTTTTCGCTTCAATACAGTAAATTTTTTTTTGGTTTTTGTTTTTTGCACTAATTTGAAAACACTCTGTTGTTTGACATCGTCTTGGCCAGATGACGTACTGGGAACACTAACATCAGGACTGGTGACAGAACCTGGTTGCTCATTCAGATCATATGTGGACTGCTTTGAATCCATTCTGAGCGCAAACCACTGGGGAGTGCTAAAAATTATTTAGTAGATACTGCTGACAGATATGACTTTTGACAGCCAGAAATATTAATGCACAATTAGGGAGGACACCCCAAAAGCACTGAGGAGTGCTAAAAATTATTTAGTAGATACTGCTGACAGATATGACTTTTGACAGCCAGAAATATTAATGCACAATTAGGGAGGACACCCCAAAAGCACTGAGGTGTGCTAAAAATTATTTAGTAGATACTGCTGACAGAAATGACTTTTGACAGCCAGAAATATTAATGCACAATTAGGGAGGACACCCCAAAAGCACTGAGGAGTGCTAAAAATTATTTAGTAGATACTGCTGACAGATATGACTTTTGACAGCCAGAAATATTAATGCACAATTACGGAGGACACCCCAAAAGCACTGAGGAGTGCTAAAAATTATTTAGTAGATACTGCTGACAGATATGACTTTTGACAGTCAGAAATATTTATGCACAATTATGGGGGACACCCCAAAAGCGCTGGGGAGTGCCAAATATGAAGAAAAAATAATAAACCTCTATCCTCCTCTCTGCACTAGCGATTTTGGTTAGAGCAATTGCAAGAACAATATTGTATTCTCTGTCCCTGCTCTAATTAGCCTATGACTACACCCTGCTCTCTCCCTCTGTCAAATGGCGATGGATTGCTGTGGAGGCGTGTATTTATAAAGTTGAAGTATCGCGAGAACCGAGCCCCGAGATCCGACGACGTCACAATGACGTTCGGCCTCGATTTGGATTCGGAATGGGCGGGAGAGTACCGAGCTGCTCAGCTCGGTACTCGGATACCCAAAGTTTGGGTGGGTTCGGTTCTCGGAGAACCGGACCCGCCCATCTCTACCTTGAATATGCACCTAATTTATGGTCACTTAATCTGCAGTACACTTAGTGCTGCAGAAATGAATATGGTGATACTCTGCTGGCTACAAGCGGTACTGCAGCTCCTGTCTTATGGAAGCTTTCAGGCACTTGTAATGCCTGGTACAAATTTAAATAGATGCATATATAATTATATCCCTGTCACAGCTTATTTCAGGAATTTTGTATGCCTTCCACATTTGAATGTAAAAAACATGAAGTTTGATCACAGTTGCAGGGAATAAATATACCTTGATTTTTAGATTTTTGTAAGATTATAAATGTTTTAGCAAAGAACTCTTGCAGAAAAATCATATGAATATGTTGTTAAAAGAAAAAGATTGCTGTTGAACCTGGCTCAATTTGTGTTATTGCATAGGAAAACAAAGGACTTTAAAGCTTGTCAGCAATTATTTTTAATAGGAAAATGGAGCACAGGAGGAAGATCTTTGTGTGTAAGATTATTCATGAAGATGTGTGAAATAAATTGTGAATGGAATGAGTGGTAAAATGCATAAAGAACTGGCAGAGTAATTGTTCCCTAAAATAGGGCTTTGATAGTTGCTGGGTCTTGTATTACCTGAAGTTATTCCTGCTCTGTAATCAATTTCTCTCCTGTAAGAGAAACCAGAAAATGTGTAATGATCATTGATTATTGGAAAATATTTGCAACATTAGAACAAAAGATCTTATCGTATCAATAGTCTTGGGACAACATAGCATGTACTCTCTAAAGATAACTTCTTGGAAATGAGCACTGGACTACTATTAAATTACCTGAATGACCTACAATTCTTAATGTTTTTTACATTTTTTAACATAAAAAAAAAATGCCAGTTCGGCGCACAGAAGCATCGAACTTGGTTATGTCCTGGACCCTTTATTGTACTAAGGTAATTTTCCAGCTGTCATTTAATCAAAGCGCAACTTTTGAAAACCCAAGCCTTTTGTTTCAAATTACTTTTATATATGCATTTCATATAGAAGGCAATTATATATAACTTCCTGGGGTAGATTGATCACACTTTCTAAAAAGGAAAAGTGAAGGTATTGCCAATGGAACCAATCCAATTCAAACTATAATCTTTTAGAATATAGTAGATAAATGAAAGTCAGAATTTAATTTCTATGGGTAATTTTTTTTTTTTTTTTTTAAGAATGTTTGATAAATCTACCCTCTTGTCACATAATCTCATACTCGCAATACAGGTAAATTTTATAGTTGTTTTTTATTAGCTGCTTTGTTGTTTTTGAATTACATTTTGCTTTTTAGAACAAAGCTGTGTTTTGACCATTTTTTTTTTTTTAATATGAAAAATAATATAGTGTTTCGCTTGAGTAGACACCTTTACTAACACGTTGTCAGCAGAGTACGTTTTAATATGTTGGCCTTGTGATAGGATTTGTGACCAGAAATTATTGAACCTAAGCAACAATTAGACTGGACTGTTATTTAATTGTTCTTATCTGGAGATAGCTTGGACCAGAGCCAGGAATTTATCTGAGCTTTATTGAGCTCTCATTCGATCAGTAAAAACAACCCTTCAAGAAAATAAAGCCCATGCAGGGAGCAAAGTGTTTGTGTTGAAATTGGTGCCTTTGCAAATGGGGCAAAAAAATAAAGGTAAAGCTTATAGGCTAACATACTTTAATTCTCTGTTCTGCTTATTACATGAGGTAAATGGAAGGGTCTGGATAGATTAAAACCTACGTGAGCTCCATGGCTTTTCTTTTACATCCATACTATGCGGGCAAGGTGATAATTTAAGACTTTGCAGTTAATGGTTGCAAGATCCATTAAAGAGCACAGCAGGGGCACTCTCAGCCCCATCTCTTCCCCTAGTTTATAAGCTGCGGGGGCACACCAATCATTCTTTGACCCTCTCGATGCTCACAGAAAGCCTCCGTTGTCTATTGTAGAGCATAGTGTTGATAAAGCTTTTTTTTTTTTTTTTTTTATACTTCCCATGAAAGGAACAGAGACTTATAATCCTTATAGACAGCCTTCAGTATAAAGTGATTTAAGCTGTTTTAAAACCCTTATTGTCTTGTCCAAAAAGCCGTTTTAAAGAGCAGTAGCGATTTTAAGATGCAAAGAAAGTGCTTCATTAAAACGATCTCCCAGCTTCCAAGCATTAATATTAGAGGATTGTTATTAGTCACTTGGAGCACTATACTACACACATACTTTTCTGTTTTAAAATTAATTAATTTCAACCAGTAGGTGTATTCATGCATATTTGCTTTATTTATTTATTTATGCCATGCTGGCATCAGGTCAGTTATTGTTCTTGGCTAATTTCACACAATGTCTATTTGTAGTCAAACTGTAAACAAATATTTTGTGCAAAAATACATAAATTCTGCAACTGTTGATCAGTTTCAGTTTGAGATACTTGAATTGGCCATAGGCCAGAGAAACTACAACAACAGATGCAATTTCACTTTCAGTTGTAATACACTAATTTACTTAATGAGTCGCTTAAGAATTTTTTTTCTTCCTAACCCCTGATACAAAATACTTTTACACTAATATGTTTGTATTCATACCTTGTGTATACTAGTCTTATTTTTACTTTATAATTCCCTTTTTCTATAAGTAGCATAGGTATTGTTCTTTGTGCAGAGCAGACCTTTCGAAGTGTGTGTGTGTTTATATGTGCATGTGTAATATATATATATATATGTAACCCCCTGTCACTGTGTGTAGTGTGGGGTGCAAAGGGTACACAGTGCACCTCCTTCTCAAGCCCTGGCTAGCTGATGGGCATGGGTGTAAATGATCAGGGGGTCCCTGCACATGCAGGTGTTTCTTTGTAGTTAGTGGGACACAGGTAATGTCACTTTGGTGCAGTGTAATAGAAGTCACAATAATTTGGGCGCCAGACCATCTCTATAACAAACTCAACTCTTTATTTACACTCTTCCTCCAGCACGATAATCATAATGGTTGCAGCAATAAAGAAATATATGTACAGCTCCTTACTCTCTCCAGCACAGTTCTTAATGAGCAATACGAATATGGTTGCAAATATATCTCATTACTCCTCCTGCACAGTTCTTAATGTTATCCAGATGTTATATAACATAAATCATTGGTCTCTCTTACACTCCATACTCACTGCAGATCACCCTCCTCTGCAGGGGCACATGCATGGATGCTAATAGGCAGGCAGCCTCTCCTCCATGCAGCTCTGACACACTCTGTGTACCTCTCAACTGCAGCTCACCCCTCCTCTGCGGGGATGATGTCTCCTGTGCTCTGACACGTCACTCTGTGTACTCTCAGCCTCAGGATCTGTCACTACAGCTACCAGGCCTCTTGTAGCAGCCCTCACTCCAGGGCCTCTTCCATGCAAAGTGTCCCCCTCTCTCTTGGGTTCTCTATAGTGGCATGGAGTTCTCCCCCTCATCCAGGGCACACATTCCTTGCCCTGGCTCAGTCACCATGCTCAGACTTCCAGGGAATGCTGGGGGAGCCTGGGAGCTTCCACCCCAGGTCCCCAGCTACAACTCTCCTCTTGTGTCTCCCTTCTCAGTTCCTATCCCCCCTTAATGACAGCCCCTCCTTCCTCTCACTTAGTCTCACAGGCTGGGCTGGGTTATCACCATGGTAACCAGTTTATGTAACTTTTCAGAAACTTCTATCTTACCCTCTAGGTGACCCCTCCTCTATTCACTGAGGTAAAGGTTTAACTAAAACACCACTAGGGGGGTGTTACATATATATATATATATATATATATATATATATATATATATATATATATATATATATATTTTTCTTTAACATGTATGGGTTAATTTAATAGATCTATTTGTGCCAAAATAAATAAGTGTACACTGGGGCATTACCATACTTGCCTACCTTTTTAAGGCAGCTGTCCGGGAGGGGGTCCGTCGAGGGGGCGTGGTGCGCCGTTAGGCGCCGCCCCTGTCAATCTTAGGCAATTTTGGCCAATTGCAGCAGAGGTCGGGGCCACGATGCCGTGTTTAGCCCCGCCCCCATCTTCAACAACGGCGACTGCTGTATCCGGGATTTTTGCCTGCTCTCTCGGGAGTCTCCCGGACATTCCGGGAGAGTAGGCAACTATGCAATACTCTGCAGTCGAGCATGTTTTAAAGAGTGCAAAGTACCACTAAAATTAGTGGTAGTTTTAGTGCATCTTTTTTTTTTTTTTTTAACCAGAAAATCATTAAGGCTTCTTACCTACTGGTATTTTTCTTATGCTAAGAAATGCAAGTAAAAATAGTTGTCCAATGTGTTTTACATGCATCTGTTAGTAGCCTCTTTACTAGTATATTTGTGATCGTTAGAATCGCTTATGCTTCCCAAATGCATTTACTTTCAGTAAACCAAAGTAAATGGAAAAATAAATGTTGGGAAACCAGTAGTAACACACCAAAGATGGCAGAATTGCCAGTGGGTATGCGGTCATTAAAAAAAAAAAACCCCCAAAAAAAACCTGTGGATTCTACTTTTAGAAACCCATCTACATGCATTTTACTATATGCATGGAGCCTTAAGCATTTCTCGTTGCATCTTGCTATATTCTGTTCTAAATCTTATTTAACTTCACTTGGCAGTTTATTAAGTTTAAGTCGTTGACTATGCATTTGGGGCAGACTGTATATACTAGCATAGTTTTTAACCTTTTACCTGTTTATATGTCACATACCTGTCAGAGAAATATTTTTACACCTTTATCACCAATTTTTATTGAAATAAAAACACCCCAAAATATAGTTCACCAATGTATTAATAACAAATGTCTTTTTTTGTAATCCAGTGGGACAATCTTCTGAATTTGTAAAGCAAGGGCATTTTTCCTAATTTTGTAATCAAAGCAAAATCTTCTTAATTTGAAACAGTACCGTAACTAGAAATTTTAGTGCCCTGGGCGAAACAGGGCACAGGTGCCCCCCATTTAAATGGGCGTGACATTTGCCGAGTGGGTGTGGCCAACCTAATGTGGTGGTGTGGGGACGGCACTGCCCGCCCCTGAATAGTTACGGCTCTGGCCTTACAAGAAGCATTACTAAATTCTGAAGATGTAAAATTGACACCATCTACATTTATTCATCACCAATGACAATACTGACATACAGTAAACAGTAGATTTAAATAAATTTACAAAGAGTGCTTTGGAGAAACCCCAACCCTTTAACAACTGTCACTCCCCCTCTCCCCAACGGAGAAGCAAATCAATTTAAATAAAAAAGGTTGTACACATCGCAAATGGTGCAAAACTGCAGAGGTCCAATCAAAAAAATCTCACTAAATTCAAACAATTAGAAAGTAAAAGTGTTATTTCTGCTGTGATTACAGACTGTACTGTACTTTCTAATCACTAATATAAGCTTATAAATTGTGTCCCCTTAAAATCATTAAATCAAATCGAATTGTTCATATTAATAGGTTAAAAAATGCATGTAAAACAAAAATACATATTTACAATAGCAGTGCCACCGACTGAAAACATTCCACTAACATGCTGCTCCTCCTAGCCGAAGCCCTCTGTGCAGCCAGCCATTTTCTTGGGGCTCTGCTAGTTCTGTAAGGACCAATCATTATTCAGTAAAAAAGTACCAACCTCAGTAGTTGTCTATTGCAGTCACTGGTACCGGTAAATTAGAAAGTTGTATCCGGGAGTAGGGGCAAATGCAGGATTTCCAAAACGGGGTTTCCAAATGTTTGTAAGGGGAAACCTATTTAACAAGCATCATGGTCGTAATTGCACCGCCACAATACCTGTTCTGTTATTGCCATCACAGGATAGAGACAACAGATTAATATATCACAACCAAAAACCAAAACAACCCCTGATATGGCGCCAATATGTAGACTAAAAGTAGTACAATAACCAATATGTTCTAATGCTATACTGATAAAAGATAGCAACTATAAGTACGATATATGACAGGGGTCAAGTTGCTGCAAAAACAAGTTGACTGCACCCACCTGAAAACAAACCGTTAACACACACAAAGATGCAGCGCTAAAAACTCAGCTGTCTCAAAAACTAATATTGTACAAATAAAACTGGGTCAAGGATCATCAAATGTACACATTTATTACAATACAATAATAAAAACAATATATAAAAAATATACCTAATAATGCTAAATAACCATGGTAGGTGGTGGAATACTCCCCATGACATAAAACACAGTGCACTGTGATATATTATGTATGTATATAAAGAGGATGATAATAAAGTTGCTCATGAGTTAATTGATCAAAACAGCAGATCTAACAGCTGTCACAATGTAGCCAATGCTGCAATGATCAAAAATGTAGAAATATATATAGAGCTTATAGAATACTTCCACAAGAAAAAAATGCTATTGGTTGCCACGATGATCCATATAAAAATGGTAATCAATGAAAACTGGACGAATATTAGTGTTTTGGTATCTGTATAAGACTCTATGTGAGTCTAGTTCGAGCACAGATGGTGCAGAACTAACACTCAAGTGTCTCAATGAACATAAGTCTCAGAAATTTCTACCATAGTTCCAGTCCATACCCCATAGTGTAGTATATTAGACAAATCAAAAGTGAGCAATTGATGGTATATAGGCTCACTGTCTCTAGCCGTACGGAATGATAAGATGTCACATACCCAGGGCCTGATCAGCCAACAGGCTGACCAGGCTGCAGCCTGGGGCACTGGGTCGGGGGGGGGGGGGGGCGCAGCGCTGGTGAAGTGGAAAAAAATGATTTCCTTTTTTTTTTGTTCGATTCAACCCGCCTGCCCCCCCCCCCCCTGCAATTCCTACCTTATGGTGTCCGCCCCAGCTCCAATAATCAGCATGCAGAAGATGACAGGCAGAAGCTGACAGCTAATCAGAAGCTGTCAGCTGCCGTCAATGCAAGCGCAGTGCGCTGTTTAGTGTGGTCACGTGAGATGTTAACATCTCACGTGACCACACTAACCAGACAGACCGCGCCGGCACTGAAGGAACAGTCACCGCCGGAGCACCCGAACGGAAGAGGTGATCGTTGTCCGGCAGCCACCCCAATGGTAAGTTAGACTTAAAACTGCACTCTTCTCTATGGGCTGCCCAGACATGAGTTAAAAACGGGGGGGGGGGGCGTGCGGATGACTAGGCTGTGCGTGGACTCATTATTCTTGACCAGGGGAGGGCAGTGGCACAGTTCATGGCTTCGGGGGTGGGGGAAATAGGCTGCTGGGGGATAATTATTGTTCTCTATATGGTGGCCAGAGGGGGGATTATAACTCAGGGGGGGAATAAACTGCTGGGGGGATAATTATTGTTCTCTATATGGGGGCCAGAGGGGGAATTATGACTCAGGGTGGGGGTGGATAAGATGCTGGGGGGATAATTATTGTTCTCTATATGGAGTCCAGAGGGGGGATTATGACTCAGGGGGGGAATAAACTGCTTGGGGGATAATTATTGTTCTCTATATGGGGGCCAGAGGGGGAATTATGACTCAGGGTGGGGGTGGATAAGATGCTGGGGGATAATTATTGTTCTCTATATGGAGTCCAGAGGGGGGATTATGACTCAGGGTGGGGGTGGATAAGATGCTGGGGGATAATTATTGTTCTCTATATGGAGTCCAGAGGGGGGATTATGACTCAAGGGGGGGATAAGCTGCAGGGGATAATCATTTTTCTCTACATGGGGGTCAGAGGGGGGATAAGCTGCAGGGAGCTTTAAAATTATTAATTGACTAAGGGCTGGGGCAATCGCCCCCTCCCCCCCTGGATCTGCCACTGCTTTGGTATAGTGTATGGAGAAATATGTAAGGCTTCTGTGAACAGCAACAGAGAAGGATTTACATTTATTGATGTGAACTATATATATATATATATATATATATATATATATATATATATATATATATATATATATATATATATATATATATATATATATATATATATACACACACCGCCACTTCCGCTGCCTTAATTGTAAAATTATTCTAAATTTCCACTTTGACCACTGTGTATATATAGATATTGGTTGGGGGGGGCGTCAACCAGTATGTTAGCCTGGGGCGGCTGGAACCCATAATCAGGCCCTGCACATACCGCTCCACATACCGGTAGCAGGTGAAACTCGGATGGGAATCCGCTCCTATCTTACACTGGCTGTCCCACAGTATAAGTGGAAATCCTAGGAATCACAAGCGCACCACACTTATAGATGGTATCTGTAGTACCTCTGGCTTGCCGAAGTAATATCTTGGCCGTGTGCGAGCAATAATTTGAATCAGTGGAGCACGCAGATCACACTATTTATAAATAGGCCCCAGTGTCTCAAATATAGTTAATAGCATACTAACAGCCACTCACCTCTCAGCAGAAATGCTGTCGTCCCTGTTGTGGGGGTATAAGGGGTGCCATCTCTGCTGTGTTACCCTCAGGCTGCATCATGTGACGGGCATGAAATCATGCATGCGCCCCTTTCTTTCTTGCTGATCTTTCTGCGACCGCAGACAGTTTCAGCATACCGTGCAGATACTGCTTTCTGGGTGGATTGATATGAATGTGAGGGGGTTCTGGACAACTGTAAAATAAGTGCACACCTGGCACACACATGTAATGAGATGGCAAAATGAGATACACACAAACAGGAGGAAAATAAAGGGACACAATGTAGAAATAGACATATAATCACAAGGGGGGGGCAGAAAAACACACATGGGGAGACACAGGCACACAAATGGAAAGGCAGAAATGGACATAAACACACAAAGGGAAGAGCTATGCACACATAAACAGGGGGTGGAGGGGGCACGAATACAGAGGGAGAAAGAGGACTATACATGCAAATTTGGAGAAAGAGATAACACAACCAGGGATAGAGGAAGCTGATACAGACACACACACTAGGAGGGGGGAGGGGCAAGAGACACTGATACACAGTACACACAAACATGGGGGGAGGCAGGACTGGGCTGCTGAAAAGTGTGAATGAAGACAGTCACCTGCTACTCTGAGTAGTGGATCTGCTCTGTTTACTAGCAAACATGGATCAAAGTATGAAAAAAGGGGGAACCCTTCCCTAAAATATCCCTTATAACCTAAGTTCTACCTCTCTATACTCCCCCCTCTCATTTATTTTATCCCCATTTCCGTTCCTCTGTCTCTTCATCTTACATAAGATACTTTCACTTACCTCTTGCTGTCTGCTGTAGTGCAGTGTGGCAGCCACGATCTCCTTTTTTCTGTTCCTGCAGTGCTGTCAGTAGCGTCCGTGAGCTGCAGTAATAGGCTGCACTGACACTACAGTCACACAGTAAAGAGGAGGGTGATTCCTGGCTCCGCCCACTTTTTTAATAATTTAAAAAAGAAAAATGGAAAAAACCTCCGATTACCGGAAGTGGGGATACAAGCACAGGGTAAAGGGGTTGCTGGGCAATTGAACCCCACCCCCTGAGTGCGCGCCTGCTGGATGTTATAACTCATTCCCTGCATCAGAAGCAGTCACTGAAAGCAAACTTGCGTTCCAAATGCCGAACTTCCTGCTTTCGGGGACTGCTTCTGATGCAGGGAATAAGTTGTTGCTTGTGGCACTGTGTGGAACTATTGAGCCTGGGCATATAGACAGGTGTCGGGCGGCTGTGCCCCCCCTGGGCTTGCGCCCTGGGCGAAGGCACCGCCCGCACCTGCCTAGTTACGGCTCTGATTTGAAATCCCATTGAATTCTTCATGGGAAATATTTAAAAACCTTTCATAGATGACACAAACTACTGGAGAAGAACAGTTAACAATGCTGTGCAGTTTCATTCATGCCAATGGCCAATTCATTTCAAGGTTATTTCTACATGTAGCACACAACTCCATTTAAACGAATTAAGCAATGCAATAATACAGCACAACACTTGGGTACTTCTAAATTATATGTGCCATTTCCACATGAATATATGTAATATTTTGTGACAACCTTGCATAACTTGCGAACATTTCAAATTTCCCTCTGTCTGGCTGATGTCTTTGAATAAAGGCAGCAGGTTATTTGCAATCTCATTTGCATTTTTTTTACATCATTAGTCACCAGCCACAGCAGAAGTGAGGTTGCTTTTCTAAGTATCACTTTCACTTTGTAAAAACTGGTGAGAGGCTCTTCTATTGTCCATTTCACATAGTGATAAAATTAAGTTGTTCTCAACATGAATCTAAAATGTTTCTTTTTGTTGTTCCTCTTTTTTGAATTCCCTTATTTAGTAGAATCCAACATGCATTGCACTTGCTGGGTATTAGCAAGAGTCGGAGGATGGGCAAAATTCTCGCATGGTTTCACATAACCAATTTGTCTGTAACCTTGGCAACAATCTGAGATTATTGTTTAGATGGGTCTCCATTTTTTATTCTTATAGGCATAAGTTATATTGTGTTTAGATGTTTCGTTATTCTGCTCATTGTAAATAAAGTTTTAAGATTTGTGCAGTCAAAAGTATTAATGGCTTGATAAAAATTGTGGCACCCATTTGTCAGATGTCAAATGAATTACGACATTACAATGGTTCAACTGGAAAGGCGTCTATATGTTCGGTTGTCACAAGATGTTACAGCGGTTCAGCTGAATGTGAAAATTAGTTTCCCAAGAGAACAGATGTACAGTGAGAAAAGCAGAGGGCCAAGAACAGATCCCTGTGGGCCCCAAAAAATAGAGGAAATAGGGTGGGGGGGTAACAGAGGTAGGGGGTGTTGGGTGAACCAGTAAAGAACTGTGTCACAAAGTCCCATTAAGTGCATAGCCAGTGGGTGATCGACAGGAGATAGGTCCAAGAGGATGGTTATGGAGAATTGACGCTTTAGACTTTATTGTAAGTAGATAATCACTTTTGTGAGTGCTGGCTCAGTGTAATGTTGAGAGTGGTAACCTGATTGCCGAGAGTCAAAAATGAAGTGGGAGGAGAGAAAGTGAGACAAGCAATAGTGCACAAGTCGCTCAAGTAGTTTGGATGCTAAAGTAGGAGAGAAATATGGAGATAGCTTGAGAGACAGGCTGGATCAGGAGATGGTTTCTTTAGAATTCGTGAGACTAGTGCGTGTTTAAATGAGGGTGGAAATCACAGAGACAGATTGAAAAGGCGAGCTAGAGCTGGGTAGGCAATGGAGAAGTTGAGAGAGGAGGTTGTAGGGTGAGATGAATGCAGAGACCTGGGGGTATATTTTCTAAACTGCGGGTTTGAAAAAGTGGAGATGTTGCCTATAGCAGATACTGGTTAGCATATATATAGTACATTCTATAAAATGACAGCTAGAATCTGATTGGCTGCTATAGGCAACAGCTCCACTTTTTCAAACCCGCAGTTTAGAAAGTATACCCTTTCCATTTGGTTACTGGAGAGAATGACCTAAAGGTGGACTGGGGAGTGAAGGAAGGTGGAGTGTGCAGGATTTGGCATGAGCAAATATCTTGTTGGTGTGATTTTGTCTTTAAAGTAGGTGGCAAAATTATGGGCTGTGATGGAGGAAGGGTGGGGGGAGGTGTAGGTGGCCAGAGAAGCGAGTTTAAGGTGGCAAAGAAGTCACAGGTTATAAAATACTGGGTGGCGCTCAGCAGTGCTAGAGCGTTTTTGCAGGCAGCGGATCTGTTTGGTGTGCCATGGTTGAGATTTGGATCAGCTGAGACTATGGGGGAGATTCAATTCCAGACACGCATCATTACCGTTACTACGATAGTTGATGGACATTATTACCGTTGGCACAGTAATTTCAACTCTTATTTTTGCTCGCAGCTCCCTGAGCCACAAGCAGAAATCAATGTTAACATTACAGTACTAACAGTAATAATGCGCATCAATTACAATAGTAACGGTAATGATGCGTGCCCCATAGTCTCTGATGATTTGATGTGGTGGCTAGAGATGCACTATCTAGGGCTGAAGTGAGTATTATATTGTAGAAGAAGTAGCCTAATCAGGGAAGATCATAGTAGTAATAGGAGTAGTTGTTTTATTACAATGAAAAGTGGATCGGAGTAGCTATAGGTCGTATCTTTCTGTATATTATCCATAGACTACATTGATACAATGTTACCTAAGTTTTGTATTTATTTTTTTTACTTTTACATTTTTGTTTTTTACAGTATTTTTTAAACATAATTTTATTTTAATAGAAGCACATTTCTGTTTATCAAATACAATTTACATTTGTAGTATTAATACTAAACTTTTAATTTTCACAACACTTTGTAAATACTTTTTACCCCAATTTATAGATGATGCACTTTATAGAGTTTATATGGTTGGCATTATGGTTAGTATTGTCATTGAGCAATAATGTTTATATTTAAACATCAGTTTCGAGCAACATTTCTTTATCAACTCATTTATATTTAATTAGATTTTGAGCAAGGTTTTAGTTTGTAAATAGACAAAACTTTTTTTTGTGTGTGTTAAAATAGCCATAGCCCAGACAAAGAAAAAAGTTTTAAATGACCACGTATATATCTTGTTGTTGTTTTTGTACTGCCAGTAACTATTTTTCATTTAGATCCTTTTTCTCCCTCAGAGCAGTTTCTGTATTTCGAATTTATAGGTTTGGATGCTGCATGTTACAAAACAGCAATTTGCACTGGAATAGTAAAGTAACAGCCATCTGTTATCATAAGACTCAGCTAGTTTATAACATCCAGCAATATGCTACAATCAAAGGGGGGGGGGATTCGATTCAGCGCGATATGTCTCTGGAACATCCACGGGGACTCATCACACCGATGTTATGGCAGGAATTTCCACTGATTTTTTTTCCTGATTTTTTTTTTTCTTCTCTCGCCCCATAGAGTTGCGCAGAAAAATGATTGGAGATTCTTCCTATAATGGTGACATAGTGCGCAGCCGGACATCGCTTGACGTCCTCGCGGCACATCACCAGCAATTGAATCCCCCCCCCCCCCCTAAATTGTAAAGTAGAAGGCTACCTTAGAGAATTGTGGCTAGCAAATCACTCCTTCTTTGCCCATATTAGCCAGCTTTTAATTTTACTAGCCATGGTACAATTCGTTTCAGAGCCAAATGCAACTTGTTGCTAGGGTATGACTCAAGTGAAGCTTATCCTTCATTCTTTGCTTCAGTGGAATCATGCTGATTGTTATAAACTAGCTGTGTGAGTATGAAACCTTGTTATATAAAAAGGCTCTTAATGCATTATTTATAGTGTAGAACTCTTGCCTTAACAATATAACACTAGAATCACTGCTCTGGACTAATAAAAAAAATTGTTTTGATATGATTAGCCGGAAGGGGAAATCTTTTAAGACCAGTGTTTCAATGATTTGGTATAGGCAACTTTACACTTTTAAGCTATATCAATTGTAACATACTCTGCAAGTAATTGCATTATTTTATATATTTATTATTTTTTTTGCAATACAGTAATCATGAAATTACATTCTCTCTTCTCTCAGATATTCAAAAGCAAGAAAGTCTGAGCAAGTTGCCTCCGACGAACATTCAACTGTATGACACCCCATATGAGCCAGAGTGTAATGGAGTAGAGTCAGATTCAGAAAGTGTGGTTGGCCTTCGAATGCGAGAAAGCAAGTTGCCTCAAGATGATGACCGGCCTGCTGATGAGTATGACCAGCCATGGGAATGGAACAAAGCGTTACCAGCGTTGGCAGGTATCTAAACTCCGAATTTTCTTTGTATCTAATAACATTATGAAAGTGACCGTTTTGTTCTAAAAATTGTTGCAGGCTTTTGGGTTTTGTATCTTTTGTTCACTAGAGCTTGAAGGTCCGCAGAGGAACAAGCTATTGTAGAGGTGATGAAGAACTCTCACCTTGCCAGTTTTACGCTCGCATTGTGTTGCGTGTACTATGATTAAACGGTTTTCTTTTCCAGCTTGTTAAACCTGAGTAATTCTTTTTATGGTGTTCAGGGAAGTTTAAAGACCGTGTTTTCATTTCCCAAGTTACATAAAATATTAAGAGCATTTTCGCTTTTTTGATGAGGTCCAGCAGTTTCTTCATGTCTGATTTCAACTGTTCTGGCTGTTAATGTCGCACAACGAACATTTCCCGATCACACAAGTATGATATTTTATGTTTAATTAGTCTAACAGACCACCCAGAATCCAGTCAACAGGGGCCTGTGCACTTCAGCTAGCTCAGCATCTGTTTCTCTAATCATGTCTAGTTTTGCAGAAAAAAATGACTCTTTCAGCCTTGTCATCAGCATGATTAGGTGATTTCTGAAACAGATGCCTTCCCCTTCTGACAACAAGGTGATTATTGTTGGGTTCATTGGCTTTAGTAACACGTAGCGTGTCTTTTATTTGAACCAGCAGGGATATCTTTATCATGGAATTGTAAAGCTTTTCTAAATTAGCGATTTGTAGTTGAACAGGTTTAACTGATTCAAATTAAACTTCTATTAAACACACATACTGAGGAGTTGCGTACTATTAAATGATGTATAAAAATTAAAACTAAGGGGTTCTCAGACCAGGAACAAAATACTTTGTAGCACACTAAGTTTTAGTGCTTTACAATGGCCATGGCAATGATGAAATGATACATCTTGAATCCTATTTCAAAGCAGGAAACTAATATGAGGAAAGCACTGTAAGTTTGATAAGTACGTTTTTTATATTGAAAACTTATAGTACTGAATTAGTCATATTTGGTGCATGATTATGTCATAAATTATCTATAATGTGTTGTAAGGATATGCCAGATCATTTACAGGAGCATCACAGCAAAATTGAAGGGTTTTACTTAAATATTTAAAATTGTATTTATTTGCATAGTAACCTAGCTTGCACTTCTAATCAGAAACAATAGCATCATACACAATCAATGAGGTCATTGCATTCTGATGCATTTAATTTTAATAACATAGAGGTTTATTCACAATGTGCAAATATAGTAACGCATAGCAACTTGCTTTGTTACTGCACATTCAGACCTTTATGCAGGTCACATATGCTGTGAAAATCTGCAACAATGTCCAGTAATTAGGTGCAGAATCGTGTG
The DNA here is from genome assembly GCF_038048845.1 of Mixophyes fleayi. Classification (NCBI taxonomy): domain Eukaryota; kingdom Metazoa; phylum Chordata; class Amphibia; order Anura; family Limnodynastidae; genus Mixophyes; species Mixophyes fleayi. The sequence goes on from NC_134402.1 coordinate 277,817,513, forward strand.
GCCCAAAACAACCCCCATCTTGCCAATATGTGATCAATCGGATCATTATTGAACATGTTGATCAATGCAGTCGAAAGATTACCTTAAAGTGGGTCCCTGTGGTGCCAGAAGTAGAGATGGGCGGGTCCGGTTCTCCGAGAACCGAACCCACCCGAACTTTGGGTATCCGAGTACCGAGCTGAGCAGCTCGGTACTCTCCCGCCCATTCCGAATCCAAATCGAGGCCGAACGTCATTGTGACGTCGTCGGATCTCGGGACTCGGTTCTCGCGATACTTCAACTTTATAAATACACGCCTCCACAGCAATCCATCGCCATTTGACAGAGGGAGAGAGCAGGGTGTAGTCATAGGCTAATTAGAGCAGGGACAGAGAATACCATATTGTTCTTGCAATTGCTCTAACCAAAATCGCTAGTGCAGAGAGGAGGATAGAGGTTTATTATTTTTTCTTCATATTTGGCACTCCCCAGCGCTTTTGGGGTGTCCCCCATAATTGTGCATTAATATTTCTGGCTGTCAAAAGTCATATCTGTCAGCAGTATCTACTCAATAATTTGTAGCACACCTCAGTGTTTTTGGGGTGTCCCCCATAATTGTGCATTAATATTTCTGGCTGTCAAAAGTCATATCTGTCAGCAGTATCTACTCAATAATTTTTAGCACTCCTCAGTGTTTTTGGGGTGTCCTCCCTAATTGTGCATTAATATTTCTGGCTGTCAAAAGTCATATCTGTCAGCAGTATCTACTCAATAATTTTTAGCACTCCTCAGTGTTTTTGGGGTGTCCTCCCTAATTGTGCATTAATATTTCTGGCTGTCAAAAGTCATATCTGTCAGCAGTATCTACTCAATAATTTTTAGCACTCCTCAGTGTTTTTGGGGTGTCCTCCCTAATTGTGCATTAATATTTCTGGCTGTCAAAAGTCATATCTGTCAGCAGTATCTACTCAATAATTTTTAGCACTCCTCAGTGTTTTTGGGGTGTCCTCCCTAATTGTGCATTAATATTTCTGGCTGTCAAAAGTCATATCTGTCAGCAGTATCTACTCAATAATTTTTAGCACTCCTCAGTGTTTTTGGGGTGTCCTCCCTAATTGTGCATTAATATTTCTGGCTGTCAAAAGTCATATCTGTCAGCAGTATCTACTCAATAATTTTTAGCACTCCTCAGTGTTTTTGGGGTGTCCTCCCTAATTGTGCATTAATATTTCTGGCTGTCAAAAGTCATATCTGTCAGCAGTATCTACTCAATAATTTTTAGCACTCCTCAGTGTTTTTGGGGTGTCCTCCCTAATTGTGCATTAATATTTCTGGCTGTCAAAAGTCATATCTGTCAGCAGTATCTACTCAATAATTTTTAGCACTCCTCAGTGTTTTTGGGGTGTCCTCCCTAATTGTGCATTAATATTTCTGGCTGTCAAAAGTCATATCTGTCAGCAGTATCTACTCAATAATTTTTAGCACTCCTCAGTGTTTTTGGGGTGTCCTCCCTAATTGTGCATTAATATTTCTGGCTGTCAAAAGTCATATCTGTCAGCAGTATCTACTCAATAATTTTTAGCACTCCTCAGTGTTTTTGGGGTGTCCTCCCTAATTGTGCATTAATATTTCTGGCTGTCAAAAGTCATATCTGTCAGCAGTATCTACTCAATAATTTTTAGCACTCCTCAGTGGTTTGCGCTCAGAATGGATTCAAAGCAGTCCACATATGATCTAAATGAGCAACCAGGTTCTGTCACCAGTCCTGATGTTAGTGTTCCCAGTACGTCATCTGGCCAAGGCGATGTCAAACAACAGAGTGTTTTCAAATTAGTGCAAAAAACAAAAACCAAAAAAAAATTTACTGTATTGAAGCGAAAAAGAAGTGTAACTGAGCAAAAGTTAAGTGACGATAAAAAAAAAATTGCAAGCATGCCATTCTACACACGCAGTGGCAAAGAGAGAATGAGGCCTTCACCTTTGGCTATTAGTGGCAGATCCCAAAAAGTTACCCAGGCTACAATTGGTGCACAACTACTGTTACGCGTCAAAGCTGAGCTGCAAGATACCAGTGAGGCATTACAGGAGAATATTTGCTCTGATTCACAAATGACAACAATCCCTGTGGAGAGTCCATCCAACAGTGGGATGTCTAATCGTGAGCATTCTGCTGATGTGTGCCTTAATAGCCCGAGTGTAGCCGGTGATACCCAAATTGAGGATGCCACTTTGGAATTAGAAGAGGATGAGGGGGAGATTTGTGTAGGCGACGAGGGCGCTAATGAGGATGTTGATGAGGATGAGGTTGTTTGTGTAAGTCCTGCACCAGTGGCAGCAGTTCTGGCACGTGACAAGAAAAAGGCCATTGTCATGCCTGGGCATAAAACAAAAAAATCCACTTCTTATGTGTGGAATTATTTCTACCCAAATCCAGACAACAATTGTATAGCCATTTGTAGTGTATGTGAAGCCACAGTCAGTCGAGGGAGGGACCTTAACCATCTTGGAACCTCGTCTATGTTACGCCATTTAACGAGAGTTCATGGCAAAGTGTTGGGAAAAGCTGAAAGTTCTTCCCAAAAGAATACAAGCACTCCCTCATCAGCTAAGACCCTCCGCTCACCGACATACCGACGGCTACAAAATACACCCACCACACCATCCTCATCAATATCCTCAGTAGCGCTCGGAGTTAGCCCGGCATCCCACTTAAGGCTGGATGACTCCGGCACTATTATTGATTCCTCTGAAGAAAGCGTTAGTCCTGCTGCTGCTGTTGCTGCTGCTGGGGGTGAATCGTCATCCCAGAGGCAGGTGAATAAAATGAGCAGTCCTACATTTCAGCAATTAACTGTGAAACAATCATTTGCGAGGGGAAGCAAATATGACAGCAGTCACCCAGTCGCCAAGCGAATCACAGACGCCATGGCTGCAATGTTAGTGTTAGATCTGCGTCCAATCTCCACAATAAACGCAGCTGGTTTTTCACAGTTAATTGAGGTTTTGTGTCCGCGTTACAGAATTCCATCGCGACACCATTTCTCCCGTAAAGCTATTCCACAACTATACCAAAAAGTGTGTAAAAATGTAGAGATTGCGCTGAAAAATGCCATTCTGCCCACTGTTCACTTAACCACAGATATGTGGACAAGTGGAAGTGGCCAAACCAAAGACTATATGACTGTGACAGCCCACTGGGTTGGTCATTCACCTTCACCAGCAGGAACAGCAGCAGCATGTACACCACTACGTAACATTTGTCACAGGCAGGCCACTCTTTGTATCACCGGCTTCACTAACAGGCATACGGCTGACAATTTGTTACGCAAACTGAGAGATGTGATTGATGCATGGCTTATACCATTCGGACTCTCCCCAGGGTATGTCATTTCAGATAACGCCAACAATATAGTGCGAGCATTACAGCTGGGTGATTTCCAACATATTCCCTGTTTTGCTCACACCATCAACTTGGTGGTGCAGAGCTTCCTACGAAATAACCGTGAGGTGCAGGAGATGCTTTCGGTGGCCCGTAAAATTTCAGGCCATTTCAGGCATTCAGCCACAGCATGTAGGAGATTACAGCAGCTCCAAGAGCAGTTTAACTTGCCCTGCCACCAACTTAAGCAAGAGGTGGTAACTCGGTGGAATTCCACCCTGTACATGCTTCAGAGGATGGAGGAACAGCGCAAAGCCATCCAAGCATATTGCACAAGTCATGACATTGGGAAAGGAGGGGGGATGTATTTCACTCTTGCACAGTGGGGAATCCTTTCAGTGCTGTGCAAGGTGCTGAAACCATTTGAAGTTGTGACATGTGAGGTCAGTGCAGACTCTGCTAGTTTGAGCCAAGTCATTCCTTTAATTAGACTATTGGAAAAGCAGCTTGAGAAAATGAAGGAGGAGCTGAAAGCAAGCAATTCAGCAAAGTATGTTGGCCTTGTCGATCAAGTACTTAATTCGCTTCACAATGATCCTCGAGTTATTAAGATCTTGAACTCGGATCAGTACGTTTTGGCCACTGTGCTTGATCCAAGGTTTAAAACCTACATTGAGTCTTTACTTGTAAATGAGCGAGATGTGAACTTTTGCAAGGAGCTATTGCTCAGCAAGTTGGCCGCTGAACTGGGCCTCGGCTTGACGACGTGTCCTCCTTCACTTTCTCAAGCTGTTGCTCGTAAAAAATTAAATTTCCAAAAAAGAAGCAGGGAAGACACAGGGGGCAGACGAGAACAATTTAACATCTGGGCTGGTTTGAAGGATTTTTCAAAAAAAAGTGTCACTTTGCCCATAAGTCCATCCAATATGAGTATAAACATGCAAAGGATGGTGGAGGATTACTTTCAAGAGGTAGTTGATATGGAAATGTCAGACAGTCCCTTTCCTTACTGGGAAGAAAAGCAGGCCATTTGGAAACCCATGTACAAACTTGCTTTGCAATACCTAAGCTGCCCACCCTCCAGTGTGTACTCTGAACGAGTGTTCAGCACAGCAGGGAACTTAGTCAGTGATCGCCGTAGAAGGTTACTTCCCAAAAATGTGGAGAAAATGATGTTTATCAAAATGAACTACATCTTCCACGAGGAAGGCCTTCACCATCCAAGACATCCAAGCACTGACTGTTCTCTAATGGCGGATTCAAGCGGCGATGAATTGATAGTCTGTGATGATGACGTACACACTGATGAGGGTGAGGATGAAGCTGAAGATGATGCCGATAACATCTTTTTAAAACTTTCTATGTAAGTGTAGGGTGCAATCTACCCCCAAAGAGGAAAGGGACTTGTGGCATTTCCATATCACATACCATCTTGAAAGGCTGCTGTTAGGGCAATTTATCCTTAAGGGTAGGGTGTCATAGACAGAGTGACCCTAAACTGGCTTTGTCCATTTTTCATAATATTGTACAGTCTATAATGGCTGAATTTTTTAGTATTTTATACAAGTGGAGGGGGGCCTAGAGAGACAGAAACCAAACTGGCTTTCTCCATGTCAATTAATATTGTACAGTCTATAATGGCTGAATTTTTTGGTATTTTATACAAGTGGAGGGGGGCCTAGAGAGACAGAGTGACCCCAAACTGTCTTTCTCCATGTCAATTAATATTGTACAGTCTATAATGGCTGAATTTTTTAGTATTTTATACAAGTGGAGGGGGGCCTAGAGAGACAGAAACCAAACTGGCTTTCTCCATGTCAATTAATATTGTACAGTCTATAATGGCTGAATTTTTTGGTATTTTATACAAGTGGAGGGGGGCCTAGAGAGACAGAGTGACCCCAAACTGTCTTTCTCCATGTCAATTAATATTGTACAGTCTATAATGGCTGAATTTTTTAGTATTTTATACAAGTGGAGGGGGGCCTAGAGAGACAGAAACCAAACTGGCTTTCTCCATGTCAATTAATATTGTACAGTCTATAATGGCTGAATTTTTTAGTATTTTATACAAGTGGAGGGGGGCCTTGAGAGACAGAAACCAAACTGGCTTTTTCCATTTCTTTACATATTTAACTATAAGTGTAGGGTGTAATATACATTCAAAGACGATGGCTGCATTGCCAATATGCATAGATGGAGAGGAAGACAATCTGTTTTGTGTGTAGAATAGGCCTACCAACGAAGAATTAAACTGTTTTTTTGGATGATTTATTACCTCAACAATTAGATTACTTGTCTCTAAAACAGTTGGAGCACTAAATTGGGTTAATTTAGGCCCAAAAACATGGATTTTCCCAAAAAATAGCAAAACAAAACCAAACAAAACCAAAACCAAAACCAAAACACGCAATGGCGGTTTTGCAAAACCAAAACCAAAACCAAAACACGACGGTAATCCAGATCCAAAACCGAATCCAAAACCAAAACACGGGGGTCAGTGACCATCTCTAGCCAGAAGTGATCTGTCTGCTTAGCCTCACCAGATCTCATCCAATTCAGTCACTTATATGTGCGGGTAAAGAGAACACTGATCTTATCTTGTATGTCTTTCATTAAATTTTGGTAGGAAATTAATCCATGGTATCAGAATCCAATATATTACAAGAGCATATATGCTTGTTGACAAAATATACATTTTTGAAGATTTTTCTCACATTTTATCGAACTTGTGAACACAAACACACGGTTAAACTTAAATTTTGACAGCCCTTTTAGATATTTTTGACTCTTAACTGGCTACAAATGGCTGTGTGTTTGGGCCTATCAAAATTGCTTATTCAGGTCACCACCCGAACTGGAACTTTCAGACATTGCCCCAAACTCCTGGTAATTATGGTCGGACGGTGACTGCATTTTAGCATCCATAGAGCCACAGATTTTTTTTTGCATTTGGTGTTCTTGGATTGGTAACAGGTGTCTGTACGTCTGGGGGGATCAGGCTGAGTGGTCAGCTCACCCTGTGTATTGTCCTCTCAATACAATGTTACAAGGAGAGGTAGCTACAGTCTAGTTTGCGCTGAATCATTGTATGCTGATAATGAAATGGTCTGAGTGGGTAAGTGAGAGCTGGGTAGATTGATTGGGTACAATAATATACCAACAAAAAGGGACTTTTGCGGTCCGTTGGACAACGCTATTATGGCAATTCTATTTAAACATATGTTCTTAATCTTTCACAGTAAATATATTTTTTGTTTGCTGGAAAATGCATTGCCCAGTAATAACATTTCACATTAAAGCAATCTACTTACATACAAACATTGACATTTGTTTAATCCCGTTCTCATATCTGTTTGTATTTTAGGGTTTTAGTATTTGTTTCATGGTGTCTGGAGCTGAGCTGCCGTTATGGGCTACTTCCTTGCCTGTGGCTGCAGGAAACAAAGTGACATGCAAAAGCTTTTATATGATTATATAATAAAACGCCCCAGGCTGATTTTTGGAGTTGCTGCTATTTGTATGTAAAACACCTGTCATCTCAGGATTTTAAAAGAGAAGGGTTATTGCAAGCAGGATTTCTACAGCTGCTTTGTCACTTTGCAGTATGGCCTTTATGCTCAGAATGAAGCTTGTTTACAAAGCCCTGCTGTGTTATATTAAATGCATTATTGAAGATCTTTATAAGTATCTAAGCTGTACCAGGTTTGTACTGTACTAGGCTCAGACAATCCTGACAAATTATTTTGCTACATACCACCTATACTACTCATCTGCACACTCTCAGCTCCTTTGTCTCAGATCTGCCCTCTTTCTACTAGTTTGTAAACTCTCTTGCATACCTCCCAACATTTTGGGTTGGTGGCATCAGTTAGAGGGGCGTGGTCATGACTCACTGGGGGTGTGGTCACATCACAATGGTTGCATGACCACACCACGTATTCCCCTTCATTGCCGTGCACAGCAGTGAACCGAGCAATACCTCCCTAATTTCCAACCAGTCGGGACAGCGAGACAGAGCCCTCAGACTGTCCCACCTAAACCGGGACTTTTGAGATGTTTGCTTTTGAGCAGGTCCCTCTCTCCCCTGTTTTCACATCTGCATTTCTTTTGGCTACTGTGTGTGTTCCTGTTTTATGCATGCTCTGTTTTCCACTGTCTGACACTATGGAGCCTTACAATCCAATGGCAAAACTAATGCACTATTGAGTATTGTACTATCAGACCCGAATCACCTAGAGGTAGTTATGTTTTCTATAGTTTAAAAAAAACAATAATAATTACGCAGTGTGAATGTAATGGAAGAAAACATTACAGAAAAATGTCTGCACAGCATCTGTTACCAACATCTAAGTAAGCTTTCATTTCTTAGCCATTGCACTGAATGGTTCCTATCCATTTTTTACACAATATACCAGGCTTTCCCAAATCCATTCCTTAGGGAGCCCTAACACTGCATATTTTCCATACCTCTTGCTGGAGTACAGGTGTATTCATTACTGACCGACACATTATAACCGATCCACAGGTGGTATAATTCTGTCGTGTGACCTAGAAAACCTGCAGTGGCTCCCTGAGGTCTGTAGTTGGGAAACCCTGCAATACACAGGGTTTCCCAATTCAGTTTGTTACATTTGCAGCAAAGTGTTGTCCAAATGTGAGCAGAGTCCTGATGTGCACCACTGTGTTTTGTGCTGGTACTTTGGTGTGGATCACCCTGCTGCAGTCCTCCCGTTGACATTGCAGGTGGCCACTAGAAGTCCTATGAAAGCCGCTGAGTTGCTTTTTTTTTTTATATGTCTGTGCCTTCAGATTCTTTATCTGATTGAGGTTCACTGTGGATGACATTAGACTCTGTCGCCATTGAAAGTCTTTGTCCTACTTTGAGTCCTTACCATATTGATCCTGTTACATCACCATATAACCTTTTGTCCCAGCTAGTTTTCACATCTGGCTGCGTGTGCTCTTCTCTTCTGAAGCAATTTTAAAAATTACATAATTAAATTTAGAGTCTAATGATACTTATTTGCACCAAAGTAAAAAAGAAATTAAGTTTTTGTGAAGCCCATAGCTTTGGTGACAATCAAAACCAATACATATATAGTACATTCTTTATTCATTGCACAGAAGACTGAGATCAACATCCCCTCTAAGGCTTGAGATCAACATCCCCTCTAAGGCTTGAGATCAACATCCCCTCTAAGGCTTGAGATCAACATCCCCTCTAAGGCTTGAGATCAACATCCCCTCTAAGGCTTGAGATCAACATCCCCTCTAAGGCTTGAGATCAACATCCCCTCTAAGGCTTGAGATCAACATCCCCTCTAAGGCTTGAGATCAACATCCCCTCTAAGGCTTGAGATCAACATCCCCTCTAAGGCTTGAGATCAACATCCCCTCTAAGGCTTGAGATCAACATCCCCTCTAAGGCTTGAGATCAACATCCCCTCTAAGGCTTGAGCATGCGCAAAAGTCCACCATAATTTGCCATTGCCTAGAAGGTTGGTAGGTCCCATCCAGCTTCCCGAAATGCTCCATGACATACTTGTTGATGGCTTGTTACTCATGAAGCCAGACAATTATGCTAGAAGTGCATTTTGTTCTGGTGGGGACTGTCATTGTCATTGTTTATAATCATAATTTATTCCTAACCTGAAGTGTATGTGACATGTCCTTGACTGTGTAATATTGATTCAATTTAGAGCACTTTTTTGCCAGCATCAAAATGTTTTGCACACTGAAAACTCTGTGTGCTGTGAAGCCTGCTACAGATGCTAATATACCCTGATAACAGGACTGGTGCTAGTCTGTCTGTGGCGCCCCCCCCCCTCCCCCCCTGCAAAAAATTAATTTGCTGCCTTTTTTTTATAAATCATTTGTTCATCCAATAATGTTTTTCATCTTTTTATATGTATCAATACACTTTAATTAAGTAAGTTACACAAATAAATACATCAAGCAGCAAATAGTTATTGCTATATGAATAATTTAAATTAAGACTGTGCCCCATCCTTGATAACACTGTACCCCTTCGTTCTTTACTTGCCTTACTATGACCTTCTTTTCTTCAGTCTTCTGGCTTCTAGAGTCTGATTCATTAGTGATCTTATATCCCGTTTTTTGCTTATCTTAAGCAAATCCATGCTCAGAAAAGGGAGATGAGAAGCAAAATCCACTGCATAGGTGAAGAATTTCTTAAATTAAGATGAAAATCCATCTTAACTTCATTCTTATCTCCCCGTTTCTTCTTAAAAATAAGCATCTTAACTTTTGCACAAGATAAGATCACTAATGAATCGGCCCCCTAGTTTTGTAGCTTCTTACTGACAGTGTCAGGAGCAGGGCGCCGCTGTTGGTGGATGCAGTGGTATGTTTTTACTGGGCCATTGGACAAGCGGGGAATACAGGTGGAGCAAACTGCCTCTCTGCGCACACACCAACCCCAGCCTTGCTTACTGCGTTCCAGCTCGGATGATGATGACTTGTGGAAAACAAGGCACATATGCTGCCGAAGCAAAGCTGTTCGCACAAGGCACATATGCTGCCGAAGCAAAGCCGTTTGCATCTTGAGATGTGTACGTTTCTGCATATGAGTAGAAGTACACTATTTTTCTATGCTGTTGTCTTTTAGAGTCATTTATACCCATTTTGCCAAGAACACTGTATCATACCCATATCCTAGCAAATATCTTATTTAGCAACTACAATGAGCACACTATGTTGTCTTTTCATTTAAGTAGAGCTGAAAATTGGTCTGTATTTTGCCTCCTTCTGATTTTCTCTCATGAGGTTGAAGTTATCATGAAGAATTAAAATGCAGTTAATTTCAGTATTAAGTAGTGCAAAGAAGACGTTGGAATGGCCTTGGTTTGCTTCGCTGCATTTAAAGGAGGTAATTGGCTTTTAATAACCTTTTCATGCGGTTGGAAACAGATATAATTAAATCTAATCCTCTCGTACAAGACTTCCACAGACTTCACAATAATTCTCTTGTGGAGGTTGTGTGTTTTGTATGTTAAACATCTCCAATGCATTCTATGGCTTCCAACGCATTATAACCACATTTATTCAGATTATTATTTTTATGATTATCCTTTGCTCTGCAACCAACTGTTCGGCTGTAGTTCTTTATCTGTGTATTCTGTGTTTTTAGGATCGCAGTAAGTCTGATTAAAAAAAATATATAATGTTTTTCTATTCTGCACGTAACACTTGTGCCATAGACCAGGAGTTTAATCATAATCATTTCTTTCTGTGGAGTAAAATTATGCCTCCTAAAGACTTTAAGGGTTTATTTTTATTCACCCCACCACTATTGGATACTGGGTTAAATAAAAACATGTACATGTATGGTAAATATGATAGGAAGGCACATACTAGCCAATAAACTAGCGGATATAGAACATATTTTAAAAAACACTTAAATGTATGTAAATATATACAATTGCAGCTGAAGCACAGATTTACAGAGCACACTTGTCCACATAAGTTGTGCAATAACATTGTCGCTTTCTTGCAGGCACGTTTGTCACCCAGGTCATGTAGCACCATGAACCTAAAATATGCCCTTTTGATATGCCACAGTGTGGTCAAATTTACCATATTGCATTCAACCTCACATCAGGTTGCCTGGTTTAGAGTTGCACATAAGTGTGTTTGTGTCACGTTAAGATGCATCTTGGTGCAAAATCCAATAAACTGAATGTGCACAACTTGCATTCTATTGCATTGGCCATATTTTGCACTTGGGGGTGGGGGGGGGGGGGGCTTGCACCCCTTTCAGATGTACATACATAGCAAAGTATGTGGAAACCCAAATAATGACATCCATATCTTCTTCTCATTTCAAAAATATGGTCATTAAAATGAAGGTGGTCACCCTTTGCTTCTATAACAGCCTCCACTCTTCTTAGAAGGGTTTCCACTAAATTTTGGAAAATATCTGCAGGGATTTGCCTTTATTCAGCCACAAGAGCATTTATGATGTTCAGAACTATAAGGCCTGGCTCACAGTCTGTATCCCAATTCACCCAAAGGTGTTCGGAGTTGATGTCACGGCACTGTGCAGGCCAGTCAAGTTCTTCCACACAAAAATCAGGAAACCATTTTTTAATGAACCTCGCTTTGTGCACAGGAATATAATCTATCTTGAAAACCTGAAAGAGGAAATGATCTTTGCCAAACTCTTGCCACAAAGTTGGAAGCGCACTATTCTCTAGATTGGCCTTGTATGCTGTAGCATTGAGATTACCCTTCAGTGAAATTAAGTGTCCCAGACCAGACCACGAAAACAGACCCAAACAATTACTCCTCCTCCACCAACAGTTACTTTACAGTTGGCAGTGTGCATTCGGTTAGGAGTCCTTCTCCAGGAATCCGCCAAACCCAGTTTTATCCGTAAGACTGCCATATAGTAAAGCGTGATTCGTCACTCCAGAGAATACGTTTCTTCTGCACCAGAGTCCAACGGTGGTGTGCTTAGCACCACACCAGCCTATGTTTGACACTGTGTGAGTTGATCTGAGGCTAGTTTGCGGCTGCTCGTACATGGAAACCCAACTCGTGAAGCTTCCAAATCAGTAACAATAATATTATGGTGTGTGCCATTTTTGCTAAGGCGTTTCATTTTTATTATGTCTTTATCTGTAAAGCACTATTTACAGTGCCACATGAAATCCGTTACCAAGATTTCCTCCTAATTCCCATTCCCATTATTCTAAGAAACAGATGATAGCTGAAAAAGATCACTCTTAAATATATGGTGCATGTAATTATTTTTGACTTCTTTTCAACAAGTTTAACTTGCTTTGTGATTTCCATTTTCACTTAAATTTGGTCAAGTCCAGTCAGTCACCCATGTGAGTGAGCTTATCTAATGGAATCCAAATAAAATCATGACATTTGTCACTGTGACAAGGTCATCCATTTAATGAGGGCCACACTACAGCGCTAAAGATGAGGGTTATATAATGATTTGAACATTTGTAGGCTTGAGCATATAGGAGATACACGAGGAAGTTATGTTTTCATTCTCATTTCCACCAGTCTAAAAATAATTCTTATCAACCCCTTTGCTGGTGCTGCCGAATTAAAGACATAATTGGTCATTAAGTTAATTTGAGAACCACATTCCTAAAGATAAAACACTTCTGAATTAGATTGTTTTTTTGTATGTTATGTTTTTTTATTATTTCTAGTTCACACAAGTGTATCATTTTATTTAATTATGTATTGTTTCCAAGCTGATTAGCGTAACGTGCGTTTTTGTTTTGACATGCAGGGTTAGCACCATAAATGTGTTCTGTTAAGACATAACTAATAGTGATAACATAATGATACTTTTTTTGTACAGCATTTATGGGTGGAAAGCCCCATACTGTTGCTGTAACCAGTGTGCTCATGCCTTCTGGTGCACGCTATCATGCCACATTTATAGTCGCTTAAATCATTGGTCTTGCTCACTTGGACTTGCATAAACATTGTCTGTTGGTACCTGCTTACATGCTTTTCCTTGGAATAGGCATACTTGGGACCAGATCTGATAACTGTCACAGTAAGTATAGTATCCTAGAGGTGGCAATAGTATAAACTATTGGCCAGTACAAATATCATCTACCTCACAATCGTGGGGAAAAAAACCCCGTAAAAACCACCAAAATGTATGCGTTCACTCACAGAGACCTATGGCAAGTACAGTATGTGTGTAAATATATGGTGTCATTTAGAAGTATAAGTTAGGCATTTTATTTTTTATTTTCCACTTGGTAATTTAAGTTAAATCCATCTGAAAACTACATTATTTACATTTTATAAATTTGCTCTGTTTGAGAAAATAATAACATAAAGGGAAATGATCATTCAAAAACATAGTAACGTCAGCTAAATGATAGAGTTGCAGGTGGTAACGTAAAACTCAAATGTCCTCTCCACTTCATGTAACTCCCAACTCAATATGTCTTGACGTATTCCAACAGATCCAGCGTTTGCAGATAGAGAGAGTTTGAAGCGAATGCCCCAATATGGCTTTAGTCTATATGTTCACAAGAGCATGTTAATGGGCGGAGTGATTTTGTCATGCCACACAGGTTACGTGATTGGTCTCATTTGTTCGGATGTTTGAGAAAATCAGTGGTTCGAATATTCCGTACGGCAGACACAATTGAAAGCACCAAATAACAAATTGCTGGCAATCTCATACACTTACGTTTAGATATATTTTTTTGGTGTCAGAAATGGGTTGTGGTTATTGCTGCTCTGTAAATTGATTTGTTAACCATTAACTCAATCTTTGTATTTTTGCAAGTTGCAGTTCTGAAAGACACTTACCCTGAGACACAAAAAGCATTAACAGAAATATATTCATTCTTAATATTCCAGTTTTCTTAATAATCCTGTAATCGCTAAACAAAGCTAGTGTTCAATAATAATATGCTGGTACATCTCCCAGGAGACAATCGCTCGTTACACAGTCTACAGTTGTAATGTTATACATATTTTTACAGGAAGATTCTAGTTTGCCAAACTATTAAATAAGGACAAAAGTAAACACAGACATCATGAAGTTCATTATAAAATACTGTGCGACTAATAGTCTGTCCGATCTCAGCATCAGTACGAGCCATTTTATTTAGTGTAGTTGAACATGGATTATCTTGCACTTTTTTTAGACTTTTTTTTTTTTATCCTGTTTAAAATATAAGCCATTGAAATTGTATCTCTTGTTCAGATTCCCCGACTTTGATTTAGCTTGCATGTGCATTTTTAACTGGCGCCACCAGACATACCACTATTAAATTTACTTGCATCATATTGGATGTACTTTTATATTGCTCAGGTGTAAGTAATAGTTTTGTGGACACAAAGACAAACTTTGTTTTGAATGAACAAAGAACTTTTTAATGAACATTTCATTTTATTTGCTCCATCTTGTATATGATAGCTGTCATGCAGCTTGAAGCAAATCAAGCCATTATTTGACATAGCAATACAGTATATCAAAGGCTGTGTAATGCTGAGCTGGATAATGTTTCTGAATAATAATTGTGAAAAATACATAATGGAATGTGCTCACTGTGTTTTTTATTACACCTTGGCCTGCTAGGAGGGCGTTTCTTCTCTGTCTGTGGGTGAGTGTCAGACATGCAGATTTGCTTTGCAGAAATTATTTGTGTGGATTCATACACAGGGACAGGGCTAGTGATGCCACAGCAGGTTAACGGAGTTAAATGTTATTTTTTTAACAGAGTTGCACAGGGGCAATGCTTCCTGTATAAAAAAAATTGAAGAGTAATGTATATGCTAGACATAGTTTTAAGCGTACTTGGGTAGGTCTACTTGGACTCCTGGGAGAGCTGGTCATTCTCCCGGAGATGATGTGATTCTCCGGGAATCACATCATTTTGGTCCGCCCTACGTTGTAAAATAACGCGTTTGCATTATTACGTCAAAGGGCGGGACCAGTATGACGTGATTCGCCAAGCCCTCATGCCCACCTCCCCGTCCCCAAGAGACTCCCAGAGGCCAACCTGGAAAAGCTGGCAACTATAGTGTTCTCTCTTTGGTGTAGAGTATGAGCATATTCAGGCTGTTATATCTCATCTTAGCCTGCTCTCTGTCCTGTTTTGAACCTTTTCAGACTTGACCATGCCCCAAAGATGTCATACCCTGTCTAATGATGACATATATATTTATTATCGTTGGGCCACACCTCCAAGCTATTCTATGTATTGTGAGAGGTTCATCACACCTCGATGAGATTGACAGATGAGGTCTGGGAGGAGCTAACACACCTTGACCTTAGCAGCCTCACACTCCCACCCAAACATGTAAAGTACTTTCTGACTCATGATTTGAGACGTTGCTAATCAGTGCTGCGCGGCCCGCGTTAGTGAGAACGACACATATGGAAAGGGGTGTGTCCACACTAATGAGCCACATGAAGGGATGGCTAGTTAAAGAAAGTATTAGTTTAAGAAATAATTTTTCCCCCAAATATGTGTATATTTCTTCTATAAGAACTACCTCTGTTCCAGCCTGCACATAACGTGTGTATGTACAATATATATGTGTATGTATGTATTTATTTGTTAGCGTTGAACTGGGGTTTGATTCCAGCCATGTCTGTGTGGGTTTCTTTTGGTGCTCCCGTTTCCTCCCACACTCCATTGACATACTGGTAGGTTAATTCACTTATGACAAAAACTAACCTTAGTTTGTGTCTACATCTGCATAATAAGGAATGTAGATTGTAAGCTCCACTAGGGCAGGGACTGATGTGAATTATTAAATATTCTCTGTAAAAAGCTGCAGATTATGTAGATGATATATATAATTATTAATAAAATATATATATACTATAATATTTAAAGATCACTTTTCCTGAGAAATACATTTCAACACACAGAGCCACATCACTACTGCCAAGATTAGGGATGTTCTTTATTTTATGTTCCTTTTGATTTTTCCTCTCTTCTATGAATAGAAGAGGTTTTCATGGGTGACTGTTTCTGTGTGTGACTGTGTGAGGGCGAGCAGGTAGAAATTGCGTCGCGCTGCCCTTGTGTGACTGTGTGTGGCTTAACAAGCTTGTGTGTGACAAATCTTTTTCATTTGAGCATGGCTAACTCTGTGAATATGTGATGAGGGCCTAATTCCAGATGGCCACGTAAAACAAAGTGGAGAGAAGCTGAAAGAAACATACAGTACTGATGTCTGTGCACGTCTTTCACAAGCAAGTGTAATTGTGTAAGGTACACCAAACTGATAGCAATTAACCAGTCATGAATGATGTGAATGAATTATAGTTTTACATTTTGTTTATCCATCATTTTAGTAGTTGAGAAATGTCTACATGAATATATAATCTTGTTTTCTTAGAGCAGATTGTTTGTGTACTTCTGTTAGCATAAGTATTTGTAAAATGATTTGTTCACAGAAAGATACTGATGATTAATATAGCTTTGCATTGTGAGAGCCTAAGGGGACTGACTTAGATATATAATTATACTTACCAGAAGAAATTGTATACAGTACACTCTGTTAAGATACTTGTCAAAATAGTGAATGATTTGTTTGTTTAGTAATCAAGCATGGTATGTACAACTAAATTCCATATTTCAAGAATAGGCTACGCTGACAAAATATTACCTTGAGGCCATAACCTCTGTTTTAACTTTAATAGCACTTGCATACTAGTCATGTTCTAGAGCTCTACCACTGGCTCCCTAATTTTCTTGAAGAACAAACAAACAAAACAAACTGCAGCATACTGAATATATTAAATGCACCTGTACAAAAGCTGTTGTATGGGATACATGGTTTTCTTGTAACACTGGAGTGCTGCAGCACTTTAACTGAAGCTCTTAGGTGTGACCGGGAAAGTGGGTTTCCCATTGGATGACTTAGTACAGGAGTATTTAATTTGTTCTTGCTGCAACGTTTTTTAGGTTGTAAACTACAGCGTTCTAAACCACTGCTGTTACTCTTTTACCATTACTCTGTTAGATTAATCAATTTAATCTGTTACAGCCCAGTTCAATGGCAGTGAGAAAAGACAGTCATCGCCATCTCCATCCAGTGACAGACGCAGACAGCTGAGAGCCCCTGGGGGTGGCTTTAAGCCCATAAAACATGGCAGCCCCGAACTCTGTGGTATCCTGGGAGAAAGAGTGGATCCAAATGTTACACTGGAGAAACAAATGTGAGTTATTTTCTGGAAAGTAATATTGCTTCGAAATGATTCCATTGGTTTACGGCCTTTGCATAGTTGCCAACTCTCCCAGAATATCTGGACTCCAGAAATCTGGGTCAGTCTCCTGGACTCCGGGGAGAGAGGGCAATTCTCCCGATTCCCGACAGGCTGTGGAGAAGTTAATGGAGGAGGAGGGGCTTATTGGCGTAATGGACGCGTCATTGTGGCTTGATTCTTCGAGCCCTGCCCCCACACGCCCACTTGCCCCCCGGACCTCCCGGGACTGGAGCTGAAAATATTGGTAACTATGCTTTATAGACGCTTGAGCAAAAATGTTTTATCAATAACACAATTCTGTTCCTTTTAGGAAACTAGTGTAAGATTTGTCATCAAGCTTGCTAATATGTTAACATTGCAGATAACACTAACATTCAAAAAGTGACAAATGTCTCCTCTCTTCAGTTGGTACCATGGAGCGATCAGTCGGACAGATGCGGAGAACATGCTCAGGTTGTGTAAAGAATGCAGTTACCTTGTGAGGAACAGTCAAACAAGCAAGCACGACTATTCCCTGTCACTGAAGTAAGTCATTTCTTCACCCTTAATAACAGAAAACATACACACACGTTCGAAGATGGTGTAAGAAAAATAGGAATCAAAATACTGTTTTTAATGTTTAGACATTGTTTCTATTTTATTTTATTTTGTTGGTTTGTGATCTATATCGTCTTGAACATTATGGTTAGCCTTTTGTGTTTTTTTAAAATAGCCTGCAGGTTTGTTTTGTTTTATTGTTGTTTATTAGGGCTAGGGTTTCTCATTCATTAAATGCTGAATTCTATAAACCACATTGAAAAAAAGCATGTTGGGCAGTGTAGTTTTCACACAGTGAATACAGAGCTTGCACCAGAAGTATTTTTAATGTGGTTTACATCTGCACAGTGTATATTTGAAACTACACTGACTAACACACAAATTGAGAATGAGCTCTTAGCTAACCATATATTTATGAACACATGGTCCTTATTGGTGAGCTTGGCTACTGGCCACTACGGTGGATGGAAAGGACCTGTGAGTTATGCACCAATGCAGGTGAGGTGGAGTCCTATTTGGATGCTGCCATACTTCGGAGTATCAGTGATTTTTTTATGGTTAAAAAAAACCTTTGTTTCCAAGTAGTATTAGTATTATTATTATTATTATAATATAGCACCAGCATACTCCGTAACACTTCTTTGCCTATTGGCCCAAATGTATTTATAATTGAAACACATTCTCAGCACTACGCTTGGTAAATTAAATTACTGCAATTTATTATTTTTTAGTTTATATTTTTACTAGAGTCCATTTTCTCTACTTTTTTTTTTTTTTTTTTTTCCCCTTGTACAAAATCGTTTGAAATCTCTTTTAAGAAAATCAATGCTGGAGCATAAAGCACAGGAGCGTGTTATTGCTCTTGAGGTTTTGCACCACTGAGCTGTTCGGTTGTGTCCTGCTGTGTCAGCGTGGCTCTGGCACGCTATTAGATGTCTCCGTGTGTGCTCACTGGCATGCACCAGCAGGTGAAATAATGTGCACTCGATCTATCTTGCCTATACACAGCAGGAGGACATTCGGTTCATTCGTGCCTCAGCAAATAGCTGATGTGGGGGAAGCAAGACTGACCAAATATATTGGTCAACGGGTCATTGTGATTTAGCGGTACAATAAGCCATTGCCACTAGTAAAGAAATGACATCACAAAGTTCTTTAATAATTTGTGTAAGGCAGTCACCCTTTATAGGTCACCTTTTAAATGTTTCAATTACTAAAACCAAATAAAGCTGTTATCTTCTAAATGCTGAAATAACTCATTGGATTTAGGCCTGACACTTTGGATTACAATTGAGGCCCAGGTTAATTGCATTACTCCCTAATGTATTGTACTTTACCTCTGCTGTGCGACCTTAATTTATCTGGCAAATCCCTTGAATTTCCCCTCGCCAAGTAACAAGAACAATGATGCTGTGAGACTCCCAATAGATCTCAGTTGAGTTGTAACTTTCAATTAATGTTTTGAAGAGCATCTGTAAAATAGATAAAAGGAACCTGTATATGCTGATCAACTTGTGGTCTTTGCTTAATCTATTCTTAAAACTTACACTGTAACCCCTATTATTTGATTTCATTGCAAAATGCCATTGATATTTACCTAGGCTTTCTAGAAATGTACCAAATGTAATTAGATTATGAATGCTTACCTGTCTATAGACCAAGTTAAAATATCTGAGGAAAAACACCACAATTTAATCCACAAACTTGTGGGCAAATAGGCCAGTGACTCTGTCACTTTTGGTCCGAGTGGCAGGATCTCCGCATTGGTGATCAGTTTTAAAGAGATATTTTGTTTGGAAAGTAGAAATTTGCAGAGATTTGAAGACTGGGGGACCAAGTATTGAATCAAATCAAATTTCATTTTTCCTCATAAGCCCCAATAAATCACAATTTGCATTTTTTCAGTCAGTAATGAAGGGCCTGATTCATTAAGGATCTTAACTTGAGAAAACTTCTTTTCTCTTTCATCCATCTGGGGGACACTCCTTAACCATGGGGTTGAGTCGGGGGGAGGAGTCTGGCACCCAAAGAGTTAATTTTTTTCAGCTGACAGCATATCACCCCCGCCAATTCCCACATACCTCAGTTTGAATTGGGTGCCCTTGGAAGAAGGTTGCACCTGAAGAGCTCCAAGAGAGACAGTGAACAGGGTTCACTGGTTATAGGTTTTTTCCTTTTCTTTATCAGTTTTTTTTTTTGACAGTGGCGAGAGGCTCCGTGCAAACGGAGCTGACTCTTGGGAGAAGCGCCTGTCCGGGGGGGGCGGCCCTGCTGACAGAGAGGTAAGAAGCGCTTCTCACAGCGGGAAGCAGTCGGCAAGAGACTCTCCCCACTAATGCAGGACGGGCGCTGCCATTAGGCAGAGAGCGCCTTTACTGCTGAGGTTCCCCGGAAGCCAGCTGGAGTATACCAAGTTCCTCCTCCCATGGGGATGGCAGTGAATTCTTGAGGATGGTGCGCTTTGAGTAGCGCTAGCGGGGAACACATTCTAACAGGTTTTCCCCTAATATAAGAGAAAGGGCAAAACGCTGTTAAGGTAAACAACACAGAAGGAGAGCCAGTGGAAGGGGAATGTGTTTGAGGAACACCGCTTCCCCCCCCCCCCCCCCGCTGAGTGAGCACGTGGAAGATCCCTTTTTTGGCGCCCAGCTTCAAAAGGAGGACAGTTGTAGCAGTCATTTGAAGAGAAGTGCACTGTTGACACATATCTTCCACGCTAAGTATCACTTTGTTTCTTCTGTATATGCATGTGTATTATAAGACTATGAGGTGTTGAGAGAACTGTGTTTAAGGAAAACTATAAAGTTCTCCAAACCTGTCTTATTTAATCTGAAATACTATGATATGTTAATATAAACCTAATCTGTATTTTCTGATAAATTGGAGAAGTGTTTGTGAATTTTGAAACGTGATTTAGTTTTTCTTATCTTGTGATGGCAGATAAAAGCAAAACAACACGTACCAAACATAATGTCTGTTTAAAATGTAATGTTAAACTAACAAGTGAACGGCTGGATCAGGGGGGGCTCTGTGCAGCCTGCACTGTGGCTCCTGTGAAACAGCCTATAGACACCTCCACCATAACGGTAGATCCTCCTGAGTGGGCGGCTGCCTTAACACAGGGAGTTAATACCCTTGTAAATCTGTTATCTAAACCAGTTGAGATCCCAGCTACATCTTTGGTTTCTCAGGGTATAACAGTAGGAATGACAGATGAGTCATTTTCCCCAGGGGTCAGTGTATTTCCCTCCCCAGCCCTCCCGGGGGTTTCCCAGATGGGAGAGGTGGGTTGGTCAGCAGTGGCTAAAAGCCTGGACCGGCTTACCCATCTACTGGAGAACCCCAGACACAAGCGTAGTGTTAAAAGACGTAGACAAACAGCTAAAGCGCTGTGGTCAGTGTCAGACTCTGAGAGTTCCTCAGAGGAGGAGGGGGAATTGTTGGACGATTCAGATGTGTCCATTATAGAGTCAGAAGGAAACTCTAGGCACCAGGGTATGGACGATCTGGTAAGAGCAGTTCGTCAGACCCTGGGGTTTGCTGAAGAAGAGGTGACAAAGTCTTTGGACCGCTCCCTCTTTAAGAAGGCTTCTAAGCAGGTGGTCAGGTTCCCTCCCTCAGTTGAGTTGAGGGCTATTGTAGAGGCCTCTTGGAAATATCCAGATAAAAGGTTCTCTATGCCAAGGAAGTTTGGCGTATTGTATCCCCTTCAGGAGGAGGATATGACCCGTTGGGAACAGGTGGCAAAGGTAGATACACCTGTGGTGAGATTGGTTCGTCAGACTCCACTACCTGTACCCAGGTCAGCGACCTTACAGAACGCAACTGACAAGAAATTAGAATCCCTGCTGAAGTCGATCTTCTCGGCCGCCAGTATTAGCCTCAGGCCAGCATTGTCCTCTACCTGGGTAGCTAGAGCCATGGAAGTCTGGGCAGGGCAGTTAGAGTCTGCCTTGCAGGATTCAGATTTACTGCCTCTGGCCATGCAGCTAAGGGAGGCAGCAGGCTATGTATATGAAGTGGCCCATAATTCGACCTCCATAGCTTTGTCTATTTCAGCTGTAGTAGCTAGAAGGGCGTTATGGTTAAGGGCTTGGAATGCAGATTCAGAGTCTAAACGATCATTAGAATCCATCCCGTATACGGGTAGGATGTTATTTGGTCCAGAATTAGACTCTTGGATCTTACAGGCTTCAGCGGGCAAGAAGACGTCCTTGCCTGTAAATACTCCAAGACCTAGGGCTTGGCCTAGGTTTAGTTCTTTCAGACAGCCTCCTTACGGGGGCGGGTCTGGCAGAGGTCAGACTACCGATCCAGGGGCAGTGGAATCCAGGAGACAGTCCCGTAGGGGAAGGTCATCCTTTGCCCCTGTGGCACGGAGAGCTTCTTCCGCCAAGCTGCCGGGTAGACCAGCGGCATGACTACCACCCACCTCTGGTTCCAGTGGGTGGGGTGGGAGGACGGCTGCTTGGGTTTGCCCGGCAGCAGACAGGGTCCTCGGTAGACGAGTAGGTCCAGAATATCGTGATAGAATTCATGGGACCAGCTCACCTCAGGTTTTGGAAAAAAATTACCTCGCTGGCTTCTGTCAAATCAGAAAGAGCTCAGGGCTGTCGATTTGCTTCATTCAGACGAAGCTATACAGGCTTAGAATTTCCAGTAAGGGAAAAAGTTTTAGTCACACCCATTCAGGGTGCTAAGGCTAGACAAGTTGTTCAGTCTATGACCGAACTTCTAAAGTCTGAAAGGGTCACAGAGAATCCCTTGTCTAAGAATGAGTTTCTTGAGACTAGTGAGGGACTTGGTACGCAGCAGAAGGTTGTCTCCACAGGACAAGTTGAGGTCCTAGATGGAGTGGACAGGCAGGATCCTGTCAGACAAGAGGCTGTCAGTAGCCAGGTCTTTGAAGCTGCTGGGAAAGATGGTGACATTTTTCGCGACCTTACCCTGGGCAGGGTCCCATCCCAGAGGAGCATTCCCGTGCTCGAGGTACCAGTAGAGGAGATAGGTCCTCAGCTGGTGGTTGCTGGACAAGAACCAAACAAAAGAACAAAGACAAATAAATATTTGGACGTAGTGAGGGCATTACGTATATATGTTAAGAGATCTGCAAAGGTACGTAAGACAGAGTCTCTATTTGTGTTGTTTGACTTTTCCAAGCGGGGATGGCCAGCATCTAAGCAAACTATTGCCAGATGGCTTGCCCTGACTATCAGGGAGGCTTATGTCCAAAGTATTAATTTCCCTGTGCCGAAACGTATTGTTGCCCATTCTACCCGGTCGGTTGGGGCATCTTGGGCGGCTCGTAATTGAGCCACGGCGGACCAGCTGTGCAGAGCAGCCACCTGGTCCTCGGTCCATACCTTTAGGAAATTCTACCAATTTAATATATTTGCGTCTGGGGACGCCTCCTTTGGCCGTAGTGTTCTGCGTGCAAGGAGATCAGAGCGGTCCCACCCTTCAGAGGGATTACTTTTGTAAGTCCCCATGGTTAAGGAGTGTCCCCCAGATGGATGAAAGAGAAAACGGGATTTATACTTACGATAAATCTTTTTCTCTGAGTCCATCTGGGGGACACTCCGATCCCCCCCCGTCTTTTCATTGTTTTGTCTGCACTCCCCCCTCTGTTGAGTGGTGTGTCTTGGTTGATTGGCCTATCTTCCTAATGGCTTTTGTAATCAAACTGAGGTATGTGGGAATTGGTGGGGGTGATATGCTGTCAGCTGAAAAAAGTTAACTCTTTGGGTGCCAGACTCCTCCCCCCGACTCAACCCCATGGTTAAGGAGTGTCCCCCAGATGGACTCAGAGAAAAAGATTTATCGTAAGTATAAATCCCGTTATTTCAGTCTCGTGGACAAAACCATGTTATAATGCAAGGGGTGCAAATTAGTATTCTGTTTTGCACATAAGTTAAATACTGACTGTTTTTTCATGTAGCATGTTGGTTTTATAAACTGACTAAAAATCCCCATCAACGATGTAACGATGTCGGGCGAATGTGGAAGTGTGTTCACACTCACAACCAGCAGTGTAGGCAGATATCTTTAGAGTGTGTACAGAGCCTCAATCTTTTTAGCAGACGGTTATGAGAGATGAAGAGCACAGATCTGATGGTAAATTGTGTAGGTGTGTACAAATAACTCTGCATGTTCATCAGGACTTTGTCATTGCCAAAATCGCATGTGCAGTAATTTTCTGTAATGTGTACCCAGCTTTGCTCTAATCACCTGATGTGAAAGGAATCTGTGATGTCAGTAGCAACTATATAAAATGTTTTTTTATTTATGTAGATTTTTTTTTAAAAATGAAGAGGGTATAGCTAGTTGTCTGATTGTGCATGGTTGTATCCATCCAAGACAAACAACATTTTATTGTTTGAATAAATGTTCCTAGCTATTCAGTTGCATTTGTTTGTTATCTTTGAAATGTTTTCCCCTCACCCTTAGTGGATTCTCACTTTTCGGTGAGTTTTAAACAGAAAATGGGTATGTTATCACAAATAGAATCAAAAAGAATAATATGCCGATCTACTGGGACATATAGGTTATAGTACAAACTTACTGTGCCTCAAGGCTAGAGCATGTTAAATCCCTCAGTAGATGATTCTTAGCAGGAGAATGATGATCAGTTTGTAAGGCCAGTAGTACAGAGTACAAATGTTGTCCTACCTGTGTTGTTCCAACGTGTTTCATCCTCATTGCGGTCTTCCTAGAGTGAATAGCGACAGTTTTCCCTCTGCCTTTTAAATAATAAATACCCAGTCACTTGTCCCCAGTATGTAACATACTGTGCATGCGCTGATGGCATGTTACTGCTGTTTTGTTTATGCTTAGTGCAATATAACAGGATAAACAATACCTGCTGCAGCTTATAGTGAAGCTACTAATAGGACACTTTAGTATCTTAAGTGCGACTGGTTTTGTTAGCTATGGCAGTACTCACATTTTACTAAAAATTTAAATTTTAGCAATTTGTAGCAAAACAAACTTTTAATTTATCTTTCTCTTCCTACTCTACCATGGCAAGATAAATTCAGTGGGAGCTCTAATAGAGGAATTGTGACCATTGATATGGCAAATGTTTTTGTTTTAGTTACACAATCAACTAGACTAGCTATATTTTAATGTTTTAAAGCAGAATTTCCAGTTACTTTTCACTGACCCGCTCTTTTCCCTTAGTGTAGTCACAGGAACTGCACGCTAGTTCATTCCTGTAGTATAACATCGGGAAAAGATTCTTGTTTGCTCTTCTAAAATGGCCGCTGAGGGGAGTGGGAGGATTAGTAATAAGAGACCGACTCCGTGCATGTGACTTCTTATTCGTCTGTGTGGTCACAAATGATCATGAAAAATTATAGAATATTTGCTTGGTATTTATCTATTCTTCCAAGATAAATTATTTTATAATGTAATG
Source organism: Mixophyes fleayi (assembly GCF_038048845.1). Lineage (NCBI taxonomy): Eukaryota > Metazoa > Chordata > Amphibia > Anura > Limnodynastidae > Mixophyes > Mixophyes fleayi. The sequence goes on from NC_134402.1 coordinate 277,842,569, forward strand.
TTTCTTATACCAAATAAGAAAATATGATAAAATAAAAAAAAATGATGAAAGCAATGACTAATTTTAAGGTTGAATTACAAAGCATTAATGCTCTCCAAAAAAATGTGTGTGCGCTACTCCTTTCATGCATTCTTTGATAAGTAAATGATAGGGTGGAAGTGAACTGAAACACAAAGCCAGGATCATAGAAAAATATTATTTTTCCATTTTATTTATACATGCAAAAACAGGCCTTGCTGTTCCTTCCTATGTATTCAATTTACCTCAGCAGAAATAAACATGATGGTTGTAAATAATTGTCTAGGTACACTTCCAGCCACATATTGAGTTTGCTGTTTCCAGAAGTCATAAGAGTAAATCATCCTGCTCATAATTAGTGCAGATTGAACTGAAAATGTGACTAGCCTGGTGCAATAAAACAAGTAAATTCAGGTCATAATGAGGACGTTTGGGATGTATGGTGGTAGTCAAAGAAATTGATCAGAGGAAACGAGTTAACTCTTCTGACACAGCAGGAACACCACATATTGGTATATGCAGTATTTTCATGACATTGTGACAAATAAATACAAGATTCTTACTACAAGGAGAAGTGTGTGTTTTAAAACAACTCCCTTCCAAATAATATATAAATATATAATGATGGTTAGACTAGCCAGACCGATGAACCAATCCGTTTTTTTCCTGCCTTCAAAAAATGATGGTATTAGGCAGTGTTTTATGGCTCTAGTAATGTCCACATCAAATCCGCTTCATTTGTGTTCTGTCAAACCCCAATTTTACTGTCTTGGTTTAAAATGTGGTTCTTTCATTTTAGCTTAATGTCTGTTTATTAGAATTGAATTGGTCATCCACTAGTAACATCATTTCTTTTATAAATAAATAAAAAAAATAGATAGCACAATGTCTCAAGCCAGGCATGTAAACAAATTAAATAGGTTTTAAATGTCTTTTTTTGGGGGGTGATTTACATCTTCAAAAATCATCTGTATGCATTTCTAGGACTAGATATATATATTTTTTTACTCACTTGCCCTTCAAATGACATAATGTGGCAGCATACTAAAAGTGTATGGCCATCATATCATGTTAGGCATTAATGTATGTAAGATGCCATTTATTTGCAGCAGGAGATAAATTGTATGTTTGGTGTCTCCTTTTTTTATTACTATTAACATTTATTTATATTGTACTGGTACACTCTGCGCTTTACAATTGAGAGCAAACCGTAATTAAAGATTGCTTTTCCCGCAAGCTCTCCTTTTACAAAAAATAGAGCATCTTCTCCTCCAAACCGTTTCTATATCTACAACACCTCTAAGGCAAAGTATAACATTTTCATACCTTTCTATTGAAATTTCGAGCACTGTCGACTATTTGTCTATGATGACCTGTCTTTGGTAATGTGACATTGTAAATTCTATAGTAGCGGCTTTAGGTAATTTTACCTATGCAAGAACAATGGGATTATTATTGCATTAAGACATTATTGCATTAGGAAAAGAGCATTGCTGAAATTTATTGATTTATACTGCAGGGAAAAATAAGCAAATTGAGAAATGTATCCAATTTCCACAAAATGTAATTTTATGTCTGCCTATGCAAGTATTATGCCTCTTAAGAGAACAGATTATTTTTATACATAAACTTCCAGTCAGCATATTATTATAGTTGAATTATTTAAGGAGTACGGTTCCTCAAAGGAGATGCTATAATCTTAGTGCAAATTGTTCTGACCCCATAGATCTGGATTTACTGTGGTTTTAAAACTCCATAAGCATATTATTTACCATCTGCCACCATGGCTTCCAGGTCTTTGCATATCCAATTAATTTTGATAGTAATTCACCTGATGACCAATTTGGCTACTAGATGTTTTCTCTTTGCTTGAAGCTTTTGTCACCAAGAAACTTATCAAAATCTGGCTGGGAATCATGGGAGAAGTACCAGGGGGGCACGCAGGATTTTTAGGGGGGAAGGTTTCCACCCCACCCAAAAAAAAAGCAAAAAAAAGCGAGAGCAGCACTGTACTATACAGCAGCCGCGGCGCTGTCAAAGAAGCTTCTTTGACAGCGCCGCGGCTGCTGTATAGTACAGTGCCGCTATGTGGGGCACTTCGTGAGGGGAGGAGTTTCTGGAGACCCAGAAACCCCCCCCCTGCGTGCGCCCCTGAGTACCTTGGCTGTACTTCCTGAAAGTTTTATCATTCTCTTGCCAATTGTCTCTACCAGAAAGTGTTTAAATTAATTAGATATTGCTCTAGTATTTGCGTATAAAAGAGAACACACACAAAATTATATGTTGTATAGGTGACTTTGCATATTTTCAGTGAGAATTAGACCATGCAATTGTATAAACAGACCTGTTTATATGCAAGAAGGCCCAGGGATGATGGGATTTGCAGTCAGATAAATTTGGATAGCCACAGATTTAAATAAGAAAGAGAATTTAAGCACAGAAATATACCCAACAGCTCCCATCATAGTTCAGGTAAAGAAATACATTGTTGCAAATTATCTGACTACATATTTTTGAGATTTTTATTATTTTTACATATTTTATAAAAAAATGGCTTTTTAATTGTTTTAAATTATTCTTCGCTTTCCTTAAAAGCGAAGTTTTTCCAGTGGATTACAATTTATTTTTACCTAACAAATAACCACAAAGATGACATAAGTGCACACCAAAAAATTGTTTAAAGTGTTATCAAGGGACTTATAGGCCACTTGCTTTTCACCAAACATAATGTAATTAAATCATTTAGGTTGTCATATGAGGCCTGTATATATGATTGTGTGTTTTACAACAAACTCGTCTAGTGCAGTTTATTCCTTTTAATCATCTTAATTTTATAAGCCATTGGGAAGTAACATTATGCATTTGTCAGGCAGTCTCTTAGCAGTATATAGATTTTTAGAGAGTTTCATGCCCTCTTAGAACTAGTTCCAATATCATCATTACCAGCAACTGACTGCTTTCCAGCTGCTGGTAAGACCTTTGTTCCCTCCTTAGAAACAGCTCATCTTGAGATTCAGGGTGAATTGGAGAACCTAAGAAACCAGGAACAAGTGTAATATATTGAATAATGGACACAGTCCTTTAAAATTAAAAGGATGTTATGATTCACGGAGGCGTTCTATGCTGAAATAAAGGCACAAGGCCACAGGCTGAGTGTAATCTTCATGATGACTTGCCAAATATGTAATAATGAGCAGTAAGGGGTGCCGTTATTCCTTATAGCACACATTTCCTACAGAATCCTGAATTGATTATATCAGAGCTCACTGTTTATACAAATATCAGTTACAGGAGTGTGTTACATATCTTGGCATCACTTGTGTTTTAGAACATAACATATTTATTATTTACAATTGTTGAGTAGAATCTATGACCATAAGTTACTTTGTTAAAAGAACCTTATTTCACTGTATGTTTTAATGTAGTAATGGGGGTGTGAGCTTCTGCTGTTGTTCAAGAGAAAATAAGAAGAGTGACACCCATGCATCATCCAATATTGAAATGTTGCTTACATAGCATTTTAAGTGTTGACGCTAAGGCACATACCTAAGGGAAATAAACAAAAATGGCATGAATAGTAGGCACACAACCTTTACTCGCTGAAAAATGACTACAATTCTCCGGATGGTCAGAGGTGCCAGAAACCCAACCTCATCCTTATAATTTTAATGGAAAAATAGGGATAGATTGTGCTTTCCGCAACCATTTTCATGAAGCCACACCCATTTCCGAAAATCCGGACTGTCGAGAGATATGCTTTACTGCTGTCTATAAGCTGAGTATATTATTCTTAAAGTATGTAATGAACAAGAAATTGGAAAGGTCTACAACATATTTATTTTAAAATATGATTTGTTGTTGTTGTAATTGTTAATAGTATACAATGCTATTATAAATGGCCTGGTAACCTATGTTTTAGTCAGGACCTGTAGGTTAAGCACCTCAGATCTAACCTTAGATGCACTCACATAGTGTTGATAGAACCAAGAGGAAACTGTTTTTCTATAATATCAACAAATATATATCCAATGTAAATATCTTCAAAATGAATGTTAAAAATCTCTGCAGCGAAACATTTTCTGTTGTGGCCGACTAAGATACATTAATAAAGAATGTATATGCAGGAATTCAGGCATCTGTTTGATGCACTGCGCAGGAATTCTGTGTTTTTAAATATTTCTATAAACTCAGTGGAATTGTTCAGGATTATACATTTCAAGCTGATGCTAAATTGAAAATGTTTAATTTGTTCAAAATTGTTTAGTTTGCTTTTCATGTCATGTTGTTTCATAAAATAATTAAGTAGAAATGATTAATGTGGTGAACAGAGAGCAGTTTCTGCAAACCATTTGCTTTTCTAACTAAATAAACAGTCTAAGAATAACTGGTTGTACTTGTTTAGCTGCAAAGTCTAAGGTAGATCGAAAATTAAAGGAAAACTATTTTGGTATTTTATTTTTCGGCTTAAATTTTTAGCTCTGTGTTCAAAGTTGTGAAGTGTATTTTATGTGCTTTTTACTTTTTCTTTTTTCTGTGTTACATGAAAATAATGTATCCCATAATTACCTAGCTGTCTGTAGTCAGGGCTGCACTTGGTGAGATGCAAGACTTGGTCAGAGCAAAAAGGAGTTCAGTTTTTTTCACCTTTTTTATGTTTGCTTTGTTTTGGTTGTTTAACTTATTCTCCCTCTGCGCCTAGGATATCAGGTGCCCAGAATCCCACTACCGCCACCACCACCTAGAAAAACGAATTAATTAAAATATGAAGAGAAACTATTGCTCTCCCAGTTATAGCACACCCAAGCACCTGTACCGATTTTTGTTTTTTGCTAAGCAGTGTGATTTGTAAGTTACCATATATTTCGTAGTGCTGGACAATCATCTTACAGATATGACATACATGAATATAGTAAACATAAGAACAGATACATGAATACATTTATGCATAAAACACATACATGGATAGTCATGAGCAATTACAGTTAGCACCGGTACCGGTACAAATTTCAGGCTTTTCTCCAGCCCCCATTCTAGTGTGTTTTCTCCAGTCGGAGAGGGGGCTTCTCGTGCCCCGTTTTATACAGGCCATACTCTGAATTTTCTAAAGCCCCCTCTTCTCCAAGTTTGTTTGTAAAAACTGTTTGTTTCATCCTTATTAAGGTATTTTGAGAAAGTAAGGGATGTTGCAGTTCAGTTGAACATCGCTGAAGTCTGCAGATGCTTAAATAGTTTGGAAGGTCCAGCATAAATAGACTCACCCTATAAATGCTAAAAACTCCAAGAAACAGAGTAAAATATATTATATTAAATAATATAATTAAAATTAGACATTCTTTTTAAGCAAGTAAGCTTTGTGTCATAAAAAATTGTCATAATATTGAAGCCAGACATTCACTAGGAGCTGGTGATATCGCTGAGTCAATTTCTGACAGCCCTAGGTTCCAGGGCCTTTGACATGATATGCTGAATATTTATGAATTTTGGTTTCACTTTTAGAATTGCTTCATCTACTGTGTAGACACTTATGTACTTTCCATTAAAGAATAGATTACCTGACATGAATCATTGGTTACATACACTGTATTTGAGAGTGTATTGAACAGCTGCTGTCCCCTGATGTTTAGAGATGATTTCTATAGGAAACTATTTGATCTGTGTAGAACTGGGTATGTGCGGGTCATTCTTCCTGAAATTCTGGGGGTTCGATATTGCTTATACACAGTAGGGAGCCATTTTACGGGCTAAAACAAATTCTCATGGCAAAGTAGTGTGTGTGTGTGTGTGTGTGTGTGTGTGTGTATATATATATATATATATATACACACACACTATATATGTGTATGTTTTGTATGAAATATATATATATATTTTTACTGTATGTGTGTATATGTGTATATATATATATATATATGTGTGTGTATATATATATATATATATGTGTGTGTGTATATATATATATATATATATATATATATATATATATATATATATATATATATATATATATATATATATATATATATATTATTTATATATATATATATGAGAGAGCATACAAAACCTTCACAGATAGCGCCCCAGCTGGAATCAAACCCATGACCCCAGCATTGTGAGGCGGAGGTGCTGTTGACCATGCCACTGTATTTTTACTGCTCCTAATTTTTACTGCTTACATAAATTATAATTCTGGACTTGTATAACAGCACATACTAGTCTAGAAAATATAGAAGAGCACTTGTACCTCTTTTTTTTTTTTGTTTTACATTGTCTTTTTATATAAGCAGACATAGAAAAAAATATATAAAGTAGACCTCAATTGAACTGCAAGTTTGCAAGTGATAAACAACTATTCTAATAACCAAATATAAATTTAGAGAAGTATCTAGTGTGATTTATTATCTTACACTTTTTATCATATTACTCTCCCTGTCTGTTATTAAAATCTGTGATCTTGATGTTCCGTTTGCAAGATGAGAAAAAGTATGAGTTTCTTGATATGTTTATTTTGTATATTTTTGTCGTGATCGTACATCAGCCAGCGGTTATGTAATGTAAATCTATGTAAGAAGAAACAAGTCGGATGTATTATATTTGTATCTTTTATAGAGATTTATTTTACACCAAAGTCTTCCCACATCATTTTGACAGCAGCATCACATCACTACCCTGTGCTGTTGTAGTTTCCTGTTTGTCTCCATCAACACAGGTCACTGCCTGCCACAAGGTCAGCATGCACACCTCTTGTAGTAAGCTGTGCTGTTGTCACTATTTTTTGTTACTCTATCCCACCCCCATTTTTCATATTTGGCCATCCACATGTGTACTTGTTGGCCAACACTGGGGACACATGGTCAGGAAATTAAGATTACCAACAAAATAGTGCTTTGACCCTAATCAAACACACTTTGAAAACATATTGACTCTATATTTAATGGTTATCTATTATCACTGGACTTGCCATTGCTATTATATGAATGAATGTTTAGACACTCTTCATACTGTTTTGAAGCATTTCTTGAATGACATTATTTTTATGCAGCTTTATGCATTTTAAACTCCTGAAACCTGCAAACATGGGAATGAGCTCTACATGTTAACTCAAGTCATCATTCCGATTACGATCATGTTTAGATATTCATCCGGATATTGGGTGCTCTTTCAAATTTAGTCATATGCATGTCCAAATCTAACGAAGATTCAGCCGAAGTCATCATCCAAATAAATCTGTCCTGTTTGACATTTGGGGGCTCTCCATTAGATATAGAATGGGAAATACCATCATTTTTACTGATAATTTTACTTTATTTTGTGCTTTTCTATGTACATATATGGCCAAATCGGAGAGAGATCCGGGTGTTCAGTCTAACTGTCCAGTATAAGGCCAGCTTAATTGTGTAGCATAGTCCTTGTAAAATCTACTTCTAGAACTTTTTTCTTTATCTTCAGACAAGAGTTATGGTGCTCATCAGTGTTGATCATGGATGGTTTGGTTGGGTGGAGATCACATCCAAACCTGGTTACCTTTTTGTCCCACTGGACTATATAAATAATTTTCTGAAAGTTACCATACCATCTAATAGAATTCCCTGCTGGACCAATGCACAATTGTAGAACATGTCTATTAATGTTAGCTGTGCGTTCTTAAAATCCAACAGCTGGGAAACTCCTAATCATGTATGTTGTATTTTCAGATGTAAAGAAACACATTTTTACACTCTGGAAAGCATTCCCATATCCTGCTGTCATCCACTTCAGTTTCTCATTGCTGGCTGGCAGCACATCAGTAAAGACAATTTGCTGTGCGGCTAGAACATCCTAAAGTCATTTGTAACCGATCTTTTGTGTTTGGCTGAATTATTTCAGTTGTTTACACAGCTCATTCTCTTGTCTAAAATAGGACAATGCTGAGGTTGTAAAATAAATACCATTTTTATTTTACCTTGCTAAAAGTAAAAGGAAAGCAAAGTAAAACCCCATTGAAATAACTCCAGGCAATCCATAGTTTTCAATGATTTCAGAATTCAGTATAGGCAGTGGCAGAAAATGCTCCTTGGTTAGTTGTAGACAAGCACTAGATTCTTAAGACTTTCATATTTGTTTTCCTTCTTCCTACCGAGGACTTTCTTGTTGTGGCTATTTCAGAACGTGCTACCCCTAAAAAAATAAATAAAAGATGACTGTATAAATACAGAAGGTGAACTGTATATGAAACTAGCCATCCAGTATGCAGCCAACCAACTGTTTTTACATTCTTATAACTTTTTAGATTGGAATCCCATTTACTATGTATCCCACTGCATAGCACTATTTGACAGTGTGTATGTGTGCAACATTAAAACCACTGACAAGTGAAGTGAAGAACATTGATTATCTTGTTACAATGGCACTTGTCAAGGGGTGAGAGAGAACAGTCTGTTCTTGAAGTTGATGTGTTGGAAGCAGGAAAAATAGGCAAGTGTGATGGCTAGATGACTGGATCAGAGCATCTACAAAACTGTCAGGTCTTGTGGGATGTTACTGGTATGCAGTGCTTAGTACTACCAAACGTGGTCCAAGGAACGACAACTGGTGAACCAGTGACAGGATCATGGGCGCCAAAGGCTCATTGGTATAAGTGGAAAGCGAAAGCTATCCCCTCTGATTCAATCCCATAGAAGAACTTCTTCTGTAGTACAAATTGCTGAAAAAGTTGATGCTGGCTATGATAGAAAGATGTCAGAACACACAGTGCTTCGCAACTTGCTGCATATGGGGCTGCATAGCCGCAGACCAGTCAGACTGCCCATGGTGACCCCTGTCCACCATTGAAAGCGGTTAGAATAGGCACGCGAGCGCCAGAACTGCACCATGGAGCAGTGGAAGAAGGGGGCCTGGTCTGATGAATCACAATTTCTTTTAAATCATGTGGACAGCCAGGTCCATGTGCGTTGTTTACCTGTGAAAGAGATGGCACCAGGATGGGAAGAAAGCAAGCGGGAGGCAGTGTGATGCTCTGAGCAATATTCTGCTGGGAAACCTTATGTCCTGGCATTCATGTGGATGTTACTTTGACACGTACTACCGACCTAAACAGTTTTACAGACCTAGTACACCTCTTCATGGCAGTGGTATTCCCTGATGGCAGTGACCTCTTTCAGCAGGGTAATGTTTCCTGCCGTACTGCAAAAATCGTTCAGAAATGGTTTGAGGAAAATAAGAGTTCAAGGTGTTGACTTGGCCTCCAAATTTCCCAAATCTCAATACGCTCGAGCATCTGTGGGATGTGCTGGCAAAATAAGTCCGAATCATGGAGGTCTCACCTTGCAGCTTAATAGATATGCTGCTAACGTCCTTGTTCCAGATTCTAGAGGATACCTTCAGAGGTCTTGTAGAGTCCATGTCTTGACAGGCTAGAGCGGTTTTGGCGGCACAAGGGGGACCTACACAATATTAGGCGGGTAGTTTTAATGTTGTGGCTGATTGGTGTATATATGTCATAATATTCTTTAAAGTGCCATCTGTTGACTGTAGGCTAGATGAGGATTGTAGCAATTGTAGTCCAACTAGAGCTGATAAGCCTTTGATGAAGAACAGGGGGTAAATGTATCAAACCCTCTAAAAAGAAAGTGGAGATGTTGCTCACATCAATCAGATTTTAGCTATAATTTTATAGAATGTACTTGATAAATAATAGCTAGAATTTGATTGGTTGCTATGGGTAACACCCTTCTTTTCTTCTCTAGAAGGTTTGATACATTTACCCCCAGGACTTTTTTCAATTTTGTCTGATTTTACCATTACAGTAAACTCTATTTAATCTTCCTACACGTGACCTCATAATAATTCTTTGTTGCAAATCTAGTTTGTATGTTGTATTACACTCTGTTACTGCAAAATATAGGCACTAAGATTTTCTTAAAACACATGGCTTGTAATACAAACCAGTTGATTGTGTTTTAAAAGTTTGATAGCTCATGTATTGTGCTTCCTGGAAGCCTCCATTAACACAACTCCACAGAGGAAACCAAGGCTCTGGCATATGATGCATATGATTCCGTGACATGTCACATCTGGTCAAGGAGCAGACTTCACTGCTGCCTGCGGTCCCTCACTTTCTCATGTACATTAGGGACAGATTTGAGTAGTTGCTGGGGGGAAATGTGCTCTTGCCTTTCTCCACAAACTGACACATAAAATTCGGATCATCTATCCGTGGATGCAAAAAAAAGTTATTCACTAATAGAAAGTCTTAGATTAAACAAATAGTGTTCTTTATATATTATTATATTCTGTTTTGGCTCACTGCACTTGTAGACAGCTTTGTAGCGTTTATTGTTTCTGGATGGTGATGGTGCAAATATTCATTGGCTTCCAGTACAGCTGAGTGCCGGACACGGGATTGGGGACTGCTGACAACTGTGTATGGTTTGGTTCACAGCCAGGGTGAAGCGGCTGCAGTGCATTCAATCCTTAATACTCCTGAAGCCTTTCCAGCATTGTATTGGTTAAGCCCAACACAATGGCTGAAGCGGAGCTTTGATGCAGGATCTTTGATCTCCAATAAGCTTTAGTTGGATGAGTGCCAGTACAAGCAATACATGTTTGTTTTTTATTTATTTATTTTCCCAAAAGCCAATGTCCCAGAGATTAGACAACCGTAACAGTAAGTTCAGGCAACAGTTTATTCAAAGCAAAATTCTAGTTTTTTTTATTTATAGATTTTTTTTTTTATTATTATTATTATTATTATTTGTGGCACTATACAATTGCAGGAAAATCTGACTGAAATGCAGTACTGGAAGCTGAGGTCTGAATTATGTCATGTAATTTGTGTGTACAATACAATAGTCTAAGCCTTGTTGAGGTACAGCTTGTACTTCAGACTGCTTCTGGCATGCACCGATCATTGCATTTTCTTTCACTTTTTCAGAATGTTCTGGATAACCGGGTAAAAAGGATAAAAGATCCCAAACCAGTATATTTATTTTTGTGTTTTCATATGAAATGAAGCAATGTGCCCACAAAGATGTAATTTTCACCTTTTAATGTTTAAAAGTACCTGTTGGCTGCACACAGTAATGGCAGCCATATTGTGAACTTTACTATGCTGGGGAATTTTGGTTATTTTGAAAGGATGACCTGATTCATTAAGGATCTTAACTTGAGAAACTTCTTATTTTAGTCTCCTGGACAAAACTATGTTACAATGCAAGGGGTGCAAATTAGTATTTTGTTTTGTACATAAGTTAAATACTGGCTGTTGTTTCATGTAGTACACACATACTTGATAGCTTATTTGTACACTGAAATTTAAAGTTAATATTTGTGTGCTACATGAATAAACAGTCAGTATTTAACTTATGTACAAAACAAAATACTAATTTGTACCCCTTGCATTGTAACATGGTTTTGTCCAGGAGACTGAAATAAGAAGTTTCTCAAGTTAAGATCCTTAATGAATCGGGCCCTAAATTTGCCCCACTACTCAAAGTCGATGGGTGTAAATTGTGGCTTGCACAGGCTAACCAATGAACACTGTTAACCAACATGAACATCCCTTTTTTCCATTTCTATTTTTTTTTTTGGGCAATTCCATTTTATAGTAGATATATGTACATACCTATTGCTTAAGAAGGCTACTGCTGTAATTTCTGGATTTATTGAGTAAATGTCTTTTCAGTTCATATCCATCCATGTCGGCCTAATCTTAATGGGTTTTCTAGCTAGTTATTTTCACAAATACTAGCTTTAAGAACCACATTTGAATTAAGCTGACATTTCTCACAACATTTATTTTAGTTGAAGCATAACTGTACAAGATGGCTTCTCTGACTCACAGCAGAAAAAATGTGGGGTGTTCCAGAAAATCATTACAGCACTTTCTACACCTTTTTTTGCCGCTCTTCTTTTGCTGACCTCCTGCCCAGAGAGGAACATTTTTATAATCCCAGCCAAAGGCTGGGGCTGCAACTTTATTGTATCTGTGTATTTATTTTCTCCTATTGTTGTCACTGTGCACTTGATTATTTGATAGGTACAGAAGACCCTTATGGACAGCATCATCTAGATGTATGAGAGGTGAGGTGGCTCTGAGACTTCAATGTCACTGCCTTCTCAGTCCAACCCTTCTGGAGGTGATAAATATTTTGGATCCCTCGGTGAGACTTTGGCTAATTCCAATGGAATCCCTCCCCATTTTGACTTGCTCTGGGGGTAAACGATAAAGGGGCACCTGTGCCCTTTTTTGTGTTTTGTTTTTGTTTTTTTTGCAATATATTGATAGAGAACACATACCCCAGGCTTTGTTTAAAAACAACAACAAAATTCTATAGAAGACAAACCCTTACATGGTATAAGTATGTGGGAGTACAAAAACGGTGGTAAGCCATACCGCCACTTCTCCTACTGCTTTGATTGTAATACTATCAAATTCTATTCACTTATATTTTCCGTATCGCCACTTCTAAATTTCCATTTCGACCACTATAATATATCCGTGTTGATTTCATTTGCATGATCCATATATCTAGGAATAGGTTGTCAAGGAACAGAATACAATATTGCCAACGGGATGGGTACGGTTTTTCGATGGCCACAATTCCGACAACGAGGAGACCTACAAATAAAAAGCGAATTTAAGAAAAAACGATTTCAATCAAAATAGACTTACCTGAAAACTAACACTGGACATCTCCGATGCACCAGCATGCTGACCGCAACTTCTTCCGAATGAAGACCTCTCCGGCACTACTCTTTGACGTCATCGTGACTTGTATTAATGTGTAAAGCGGCAATGTCGGGTTAAGTGTTTAAACGCTGGTGCATCGGGGATATGCCGCGTCAGTTTACAGGTAAGTCTATTTAGATTGAAATCGTTTTTCCCTAAATTCGCTTTGTATTTGTAAGTCTCCTCGCTATCAGAATTGTGGTAATTGTTAACAATTACCACCGGTTGCCAACATGTATTTTTTTTCTCCAGTAGCCTAATTCACAGATAGACAGACAGCTGTCCTTTTCCTGATTATCCTCCCTTTACTTGTGACACATTTGTTGCATGGCCAGAAAGTCTTTCCTTTCTGCTTCTGACAGTAGATTGGATAAAATTACATTTCTGCAATATGTAGTCCTAATTACCTTTCATTGCAGAGGTTAGTGTCTGTACCTGTCAGTGTAACATATTTGCTGATCCCATAGATTATGAAAGGGAGTTTAAAGTATTATGGAGGACAAACAGTACAGCTTTGGCTAAAATAACAGAACCTATAACCCTTTACCACCATGGAAAGTGGGGGAAAAAATGGTTTGTGAGTTGTCAAAAAAAACTTATTTTGAGGCGCACTGCATATATAATTTCTGCTGTAATGCTATATTCCCTCTTTGCATGCTATGCTAAATTAATGCATTACTTTTGCAGCCCACGGTTTATACTAATCAGGTTATCCTGTGCAATCCAATGATTGTTTTACTATCAAAGACGGTCATTGGGGCAGATTCAATTCCCTGTGTTGTTCTTTAGAACAACGCGGGCCACACATTATTATTAGTGCTACTACGGTAATTTCAATGTGGATTTTTGCCTGTGGTTACAGAGCTACGAGCAAAAATCAGCGGAGAAATTACTGTAATAACGGTAATGCGCAGAACAATGCGGGGAATTGAATCTGCCCCATGATATTAAAAGAACAAGGTACAGAAAACTGAAATCTCACAGACATTTAGATATACACACAGCCCAATAATCTGCTAATTGATATACATTATTCAGTGGAATGCCTTCACTCTGCCCAAGTCTTCCTACAGCCATTTTGTTTCTCCCTAAACGGCCTTGCGGCGGTAATCTAGGCACATTTCCGCAATCAAGGCACACCACAGTTCAAAATATCTTAATTTGCTTATTTTAATATGACTTGATTTTCCTTTTGTCTCAAAATCAAGGATTCAGTTTGTTTTTAGAGAAGTAAAATGAATGCAAGAAGCTAGTTTTCTTTCTGAAATTTCAAGACCGTACTTGTGGACTTAGTGGTTAGCCCTTTAAGGCCTTCTTTACAGGGATTCTGGCACCAAAATGGCGACATAGTTAAATCATAAGATTAACTCATGATTAGTTGGTCATATTATGGCGCCAGTAACCAGTATGGCCACTGGATTGTGATACTTCTCTTTAATTGTAATGTTCAGTCCCATGAGTGGAGCAAGATATGCATACCATTCAACTCTAAAGCCTTGTACTGTCCATTATTCAGTTATAAACTAAGCCTATTACAAATGGTTACCTCATACAAATTTTTACAATAGGTTATTTTGATGATAAAAATACTGTGTAACAGAGGAAAATGTCAACAAGTTCTATGATAAAAAAAAACCCAATACTTTCTATCCATGTTGTTGTGGTTGTAAAAGGAAGTTGGTTAGATCATGCCTTGATATAATTTTACACATCATTCAAACATAATGAAAACATTCTGTTTTTTTTTTTTTTTTATTATTATTAAAACAGCATTCCTCTCCATTAATTTCCCCTGCTGAAAACACACTTTAAGCAGAAAATTTACTTGGAGAGGACGTGTGTTATATCCAGGGCCTGATTAAGGGTTCTGGCCGCCCTAGGCTAATACGGCCGCAGCGCCCCCCCCCCCCCCCCCCCCCTCCGAATATATAGGTGTATAGGAACACTCCTGAATATGAATGTTCATGTGTATTCTCCAGCATTCAAATTTAGACAGATTGTGCCATTGTCTCTTACCTGTCCTTGCTCTTCTCTCTTGCAACTTTGTTATCCTCTCGCTGGCTTCTGGAAAGTTGGCGTCCTTTTTTGAAAATGCAAAAATGTATTATAATGCAAACCCTGAATGATTAGGCCCTTTAGTTAAAACAAAACACTCCATTATGGCCAGCTAAAAGTACCCCATTGGACAGGCATATATAAGCAATATCTGAATATTTGTTGTCAATCAAATACAAACCTCTACCAGCCCCATCTCACTAATATTTAGTATTCTAGTGATTGCTGAGACCACCCATGTGACCACCACACAATCATGAGATTCTGCCCCCCAAAGCTGCTCTATTTTTTAAATACCCCCTGCAGCCATTTTCCTTAACCACAACCCCCCCCGCACAGCCATTTTCCTTAACCCCTGCTGCAGCCATTTTCTTTACCTCCCACCCTGCATCCACCCCCTTGCAGCTATTTTCCTTACCTCCACTCTGCTAGCTAGCTATCCCCCCCCGTCACATCAAAACTCCCCCAGTCACATATATCAGCCCCCCTCCTCTGCCCTCCTTCATACATATCAACCTCTCTACCTCCCTATAGATTTTCATGGCAGCCCCCCCCTCCCACAATATACATATGCATGACAGTCCCCCCTCTCCCTCCCTATAGATATGCAGGGTAATCCCCCCCCTCCCTATAGATATGCAGGGTAGTTCCCCCCCTCCCTATAGATATGCAGGGTAGTTCCCCTCCCCCCCTCCCTATAGATATGCAGGGCAGTTCCCCCCCCCCCTCCCTATAGATATGCAGGGCAGTTCCCCCCCTCCCTATAGATATGCAGGGCAGTTCCCCCCTTCACTTACCTGTAGTTGTGCCAGCGTCACTCCTCTCCTCAGATCAGCAGATAGGAAGTGAAGACATCCTGCTTCCTGTCTGCTGCACAGCAACAGGCAGCCTGTCGATTGGCTGTGTGTTGCTAACCACTGACCACCTATGCTTTTGATCGTCGAGCCCTCCACCCCCGCGGCGATCCTCCCCCCGTGACGATCCCCAGCGGCGACCCCCCCCCCTCCCCCACCCCGAAAAAAAAATGAATGAAGAAAAAAAAAAATGTAAAAAAAAAAATAAAAAAAAAATACCCACAGTGCAGCGCCCCCCCCCGGGACCCAGCGCCCCAGGCTGCAGCCTGGTCAGCCTAGTGGTTGATCAGGCCCTGGTTATATCTAAAGCAGGAAGAACAAATATTTTTTTTTATTATTTTTTTTTTTTTTTTTTTTTTTTTTGATATCCAGCTGTATTGAGGCCCTGGCAATAAGAGAACCATTTCTGTGTGGCTAACATATCTATGATGAGTGCTCATTTTTGCCATTATTTTGATGTGACAGAGAAAAATGAATACTGATAGAGGGTAACAGGGATGCATAGATTCCCCCCCCCCCATCCCAAAAAAAAAGAATGCCTTGTTGTATAGGTAAAAATAACCAGAAGTGTTCTATATTTTTAATATATATATATGTTATTGCATCAAGTTATGGAATTAAATTTGCTAAAAATGGGAATTGATTGACACCATTGAATCTACAACAAGACCAATTGTCTGAGAGGGAAGGGGTGGCCTAATGTAGCCCATGTACAGTAAGGGCGTGGCCAATACAACTCCTGTATTTATCGTAAGTATGCTTGTTTTCAGCTGTATCTTTTACAACTGCACAGGGCAGGTGTAAAAGCCAGATGATAGCAATGACCGACACGCTAATTTTTGATTTAAAAATGACATTTTTGCATCTCAAATGCATACAGTGGTTCTGAGATCGCTTCTTAAGATTTATTTTCAAAACGCATTGTATGGACTGTACGTTTGAATAATTAGTTATATAGCTACTTAATGTGAAATAAGTTATGAAATTAAAAAAAATGGATTATAGTTTAAAGATTTTTTATTGCATTTATTATATTGTTGTTTTATTTTATGGTAAAATAAGTTATGTGCGTATACTTCATTCTGTTATGTGTATGTGTGTGTGTGTGTGCGTACGAAAAGTATTATACGGAGCATATTTCCACCCCTATCCAAATCGTAAGAAACTCTTTTGATCTGAATACGGTTGAAACTATGCACAAGTTGCATGCTCTTTTTTTTAAACACGTAAATTATGGTCAATTTGTATTTGGACTTGACCCAGGCCCTATATGTTTTTAAATATTGTGTGTGTGTGTGTGTGTGTGTGTGTGTGTGTGTGTTTAATTGGGGTGCATTCTTTTTAGTGGGGTCCAGGTGTTCATATTAACATTGGCCATCTGGATGATTTGAAACAACCATTCTCTGTTATTCTGTCACCCATGATTGTATTTTCCCTAACTGTAGACCAGATAATAAATTCGTTTGATAAAGAATGTTCCGAGCTAACACGTCTGAAGAGGCGTGGGTTAATTTTTTATCTATGGCCATGGGGTTCATATGGATGTAAATGTCAGAGAAACCTTCAAGAAGGAAAATAGGCTGAAGTGGTTAAGAGCAGAGGAATGTACACATTTTCCACCAGGCACAGTGTATATGTGATACAGTCAGAGGGTTCCTCCCAATGGGAATCTTTCATTTCTTCTGTCTGCTCTAATGTCTAGCAGCTGGGGACTTCCCCTGGTCTGAGTTCACTGAGAACTTAACCCTTTGCCAGGCAGAAGAGCAGACCTATCATAATATTTCTGCCAGCAACTGGCTCCTTTGCTATAAAGTGAGTGGAACCTACTGTACATTTGTAGTTATGGCAGCAGAGGGATTCAAAGTAGCTTTTTACATTCCCAATCATTTCTGTTTTTTTAATTGGCTATTTAACTTTAAAAATGTCAAAATCCACTCAAAGGCATAGTTGGTGAATAATATTAGTCCAGAGAAAATCTATAGGTCTGCTCCTGAGAACTGCAATATAGTAGGAACCACATGTGACTTGAATGAAGATTGTGCCTTACAAGCGGAGCCTCTGGAGACACCAGTTAGCTGTCCGTGGCTTATACCAGGAGGAGCACTAGCAGTGATGAATATGAAGCTGTGTAAAATTTGATGTATCTGTAACAAAGAGAAACATGCTGCAGCATCAGCAGGTTCAGTAGTATATTGTTCTGTACTAGAAATCATCTATCTTCTCTACAGATGGAAATAAATGTTTTTGGTTTTTCCAGCTATTTTTTCCCTAGAAAGTGGCTAATTAGTTAGCTGCTCCATTTCACATGTAAAGTTTAACAAAGCACAATAAATACAGATTTACCTCTAGCAGGAATGGCCCAGCTGAGGAAACATAAGATTGAAGGTGGATGGGGATGGAAGTTACAAGCTCTCTTCATCGATGATTAGCTGCTTTATTTTGTCAGATCATAATGATAAAGCAATACATATTAGATATTCAATACAACAAAATAGACCTTGGGTTCCCGCATTAAGCTCAACTAGTACAGATAAAATACAATATGGACAGCTTTAACAGGGATAACTTTGAGTCTGAGGGGCCTGTTTATGAAGCCCTAAACCATGCGCAAACTGCTTTTTCCGCATAGTTTAGGCATTTTTAAGTAACATGTAAATTTAATAAAAACCTGATACAAATTACTGAATTAAACTGTAGTCCCCATAATACACAATGGGGACTGCAGTGTGGGCAATTTTATCAAGCTCCGAGCTAGACTCCGATGATGAACGCCATCTGAAGATGACATTAGCCATTCAATGCTATGGGGAGAGTGTCGCAGGAGAGGGATCTTCAAATCCCTCGCTAGCAGCATTGCTGCTCTCCCCTGCACTGATTCCTGCAAATGGCACTAGGGTCGCACATGCGCAGTGAAGACTACAGGTCACCACCTGGAATTCCTCATTAGACAAAAGTCATCACCGGGACAGCCTCCTATCAGATGCGCTGTCCTGATATGACTTCAGTAGTAAATTGCACCTAAAAGTCATCTGTCATCATTGCAATGACAGATTATACTTTACCGGCTTTTTGGCCATAATTATAAAATAGGACCCTGACTCTAGTAGCATGGAAGAGGAGAGGCGGGGGCAGGTCTAGACATCAGCCTATGGCCGTTCAAGGCAAAAAGAAAGAAAAACCAAGTGACTTAAAGCCTATTTTAATTGATTTATTGATTGGAAGTAAGAAAAGTAGGCCTGGATGTTTGGAAAAGCCATATAGGACCAGGATGTGGAGGCTGCTCCATCTTATTTTTTTCTTCTCATGTATACCTGCCAGCCTAAAATAAGAAAAAATGTTAATTTTAATTATTGACAGCTTTCATTTTATTTTATACACTTAGGGGTATATTTACTTAACTGCGGGTTTGAAAAAGATGTTTACAGAAGTGGAAGTTGCTCAATCAATTTATAGGCTCATAGCAGGTGCTTGAAACTAACTCTAAACAGTGAGAGTCCCATATATTTGGGCCATACATGTGTGTTTTTAAATTGAGAGCCAACTTACCAAAGAGGTACCCCAGAAGCCTCCAAATAGCAATCCAATGTCAGCACTCCCCCTCAGCTACTGACACCAACATGCCTCTCAGACAAATACAGAAGTGGAAGTTGCTCATTCAATTTATAGGCTCATAGCAAGTGCTTAAAAGGGTGGGGTTATCCTAAAAGGAACAAACACACAGAAAAATCCCCCAGCACACTGCTATAGCCAGTAAAGGACCTGCCATTTCTACTGTAATTAAAAATGCAAAAGTCTCCGTTGCACACATTTGCAAATGTATGTTAAAGCCACCCGCCAGTCCACGGCGCTTTTGCGAATAGGGTGATAAAGTGGAGATGTTGCCTATTGTAACCAATCAGTTTCTAGCTGTCATTTATTTAGTACTTTCTAGAAAATGACAGCTAGAATTTGATTGGTTGCCATAGGCAGCATCTCCACTTTTTCAAACCCGCAGTTTAGTAAATCTAGTCCTTAATGTATGGGACGTAGCTAAGGTTGGGAACATGGAGCTTTGAGACAATGAAGTGTGGGGGCTGTCACAGCAAAACTGGCCTAGCAGAGCAAAATATTTAAATCAAATCAAGGGCTGGGGAAAATACACAAATGTTTTATTCTAAACTAGATTAGGTTAGATTAGTTATCAGAGCTTTTCATTTATTATTTTCTTAATAGTTATTATATATGTCTTATTTTACTTGTACATGAAATCATTTGCATTGGAATAAGTTGGTTTTTTTTACGTTTATAGTGTCTTTAATGGCCTTGCATAACTGCAGAGATAAGAAAATATGTGGTTTGTGCCTAATAAACCTTTATTTACATTCACTTGTTGCTATCACATATTAGTTGTTGAAAATGTATGTGGAGCACATAGGACAAACTAATGCATATACCAACTTATTTGATATGTGCACGTCACAAACATGATTTCATTTCATTTAGCAGGAAGGAGTGTTTATGATTAAAGCACTGGCCTGTGAAATTAAAATCTCTGGTCCACAGCTAAAGCCAACTAATTGCGACCTTGACCAAGAGCTGTCAATGTGAATGTTTATGCTGCGTTAAGGAGACAGCTTAACAAATGTGAATATTAAATATTGGCTACAAGGCAGTTTTTTTTTTTTACAGTTTTAAAGAAACAACACCATTAGTCAGAATTAAAAAGTCAGAATTGACATGCTACAGTGTCCACCAAGATCTGTATTTGGGAGAACTCAAATGATGTACAGGCAATAAATAGGAACTGTAGGTCATTAATGTGGATCTCGACTCGTGTCATCTGTTACTCAGAGCACAATTTATTAATCTTAGTTTATACTTAAATCATCTTAAATAAGCACAGACAACATAGTTAATGCTCACCAATCTTAAATCATATTTACTACTTTTTAATTATTCCCCTCCGGGACCTGAATTGGCGATACTTGGGGGGACTGCTGTTAGCTTCATTTTGCCACGTCCCCAGCGATGAAATGACGTGAAGGCGTCACTCTGTTGTGTGGGGCGGGGCCAAAATGCTACAAACCGAGACCCCTATACCACCCACTTCACTATGGAGTGGACAGGATGCACGAGAATTGCCTGCTTGTTCGGGAGACCTACCTGGAATTCGGGAGTTTCCCAGACATTCCAGGAGAGAGGCCAAGTATGTGTCTTACATTATGTTTATTAATACATTTTTAGAGGAAATGTATTTTTACATTAAATTATTTTGGAGGTCATTTATAAAGTGCAAAATGGCCTAGACACAGCATTAACTTTCATACAAGTAGTGGAGATAAGTATTCTATATCTGTTTTAATGAAATGGTTACATCAAAAGTGATAAAAGGTTTGTCTCTTGATGTGACGCTTACACTGTTGCACAGTGCCACATTTTCTGCTTCTCTATACACCTATGACCACTTCTAACTTCCCAAGATCATACACTAGGGGGTAAATGTATCGACAAGCGGTTTTGTAAAATTGTGTATTTTCAGTGTTTTTGCCAGCGGGATTTAAAACTGCAATTTATTAAAGTCAAAACCCCGGTAAATATATAAATATATATTTTTCAACCCAATGCACAAGGTTTTGCCTTTAATTAAAGTGCTGCTTCAAATCCCACCAGCAAAATCACTCTAGGCACCTTCATGTGTGGCAGCCCTTGCTTTGAATGCTTGTGGACCCTGCTCTCCTCTCCACCACAAGATTTAGTCATTATGATATTACATTTGTTTAAAACCTAGAAAATACCTTACTCTTTATCCATAGTTCCCTATACTATAATTTTTTGTTCAGATTTTTTTTCTCTCTTTCTATCTGAATGTAATTGCAATTTACAGGTGCCAGTGTCCATGTCTGGTATGCTAAATTGCTTTTTTTTATAGGGGAAGCCAATTTTACATAAATGTTACTAAGTCTTGCTCATGAATTATTCACTGCGCAATTACTGGAAAAAGTCAGAAGTAGAGGAATACATGTGGCTTGGAGCCATGCACCCAAACATCTGCAGTAGTCTGTGTTATTACTCTGATGATTAGCTAAGTGTAATGTTTTAGGAACTGCCTCGCTATCAAATGTAGCACAGTTGGAAATCCTCAATCAGAAATGACCTCGTTTGTTAGCATAATGAGAAATGTGCGATATGCAGGGTGTCAGACTGCTACAGTGCCATCAAGCATAGTCTCCGATTTAGTAGTAGTGCTACATCCCCCTCTTTCTTGACACAGGGAGCACAATACTATCTTGTGGGTTATTATTTCTATGTCTAAATTAGCTTAGCTGTCTAAGTTAACTTAAAGGAAGATTCACCTTTTAATATTTAACTAGTAGGCCAGACATGCATATTAATAGAAAATAGCACTCTCGCCTCTTGTATGAACAATGATGAAATCCAGCAAATTGCACCGATTGTTTAAGCATACGCCACACAAATGAGCACCGTGCTTCAAAATGTGGTTCACAATGAATAGTGTTATTAGGGATGTCCATCTTCAACAGACATATGTTGCAAATCTATTATTCATAACACTAACATTTGTAATTTGTTCTAATGAAGAATATCCCGCTGCTTTGAAACCCAATCTATTGTTTGGGCAATTAAGTAAATAGACCTGATACGTGTAATTACTTATACTAGAACAACATGTTTTACCTATATGTGCAGAGTCTTCCCTATAAAGAATTTATTCAGCTCCCTAAATAACAAATCAACAACATTAAACAATATAGATTAAGGGTTATCGGTCTTCTTGGCATGGAATTTTGATGAAACAAAGTACACAATAGCCTGTAGCATCCATGTGTCTGGTAGCGGCTTGTATTAGGTGTAGCTCTTGCTAGTAGGGGTTTCTCGTTTCCATAGCAATTCAATCAACATCCTTTCTGTAAGTGAAAATGAGTGCTAGTCTTCTATTCTTTCAGGCATCTTTATGTGTGTGTGATGTCACCTCTGCAGCAAAATAAATTACAATTTTAACTTTCATTGTAACCACTAGACCATAAAGTGATGACGACCAGACTAAAGATAGTGTTGAAGCGCTAAAACATTAGCCAGGAAAAAGGGCTCACTTTCACCTCACTTGAAACAGGTTAATGTGCTTGATGAAGCTGACTGTGCATGTTTAATATTCAAAGCAATTTTTCCTATTGAGGCTTTAATATGGCCTAATTTACAATCCTGGCCATGTGAATAGTTATAATTGACTATATTGATTCTTGATCTCTGGAAACACATGTAAAAACAACTCAGCGTTTGACTGGAAAACTGGATGCAACTGCTTCTTTGTTTGGCCATAGAAACGGTGTCACTACCTTTCCATCTGCCCATCTTTCACATCCGTGATGCCAGCTTTTTTATTTTTCTGTGATCATATGTTTTAGATATGTTGTTACAAATTTAACATCCAGGGTCCCTGATGGGACTTGGCACACCTACAACTTACAAATATGTGCCTCTTGAGCAACCGGATACCCTTCAAGAGCCGCATGTATGGCCTTCTGACCTTCAAAAGGTACACGCACGTATTGTTTGGTTAAAACATTACATTTAGCCAAAGAAAAACACCAGTTCTCCATGACATATATTCACAGGCATTTTAATGTAACATAAATAAGTGTTACACCATAAAATAAACAAATCTGACAATTCAGTGTGACGAGATTTTCCACCACTTTTTGAAAGTTAGTTGTAAGACTGGAACTGGCACAACACAATTCTGCAGGGAGGTTATAATCCGTCAGACCTGGCGATTTGTATTGTTAATGACCCCCATTGAAAATGTAAATTTTACGCAGGCACTGTACCACACTGCCTGCCTAAAATGTATTTACCTTGCTTTTTGTTGAAGTATGCAGGAAACATGCATCTATTTCCTTGGGAGGAGGGAGGGAGATTATGTTGTGCAGACGGTATGTCCAGTGGCGGGTTGGGAAGGGGGGCAGCGCCCCCCCGGGCCGCTGGGTTAGACGCCTATTTGGGCCGGGGGGTAGGCCGCATCCCCTGTAATATGATGCGGCCGCCTGTGTGCCCCCCGGCCATCCCTCTCCCAGCCCGCGCCTGGGTATGTCCCTCCTTCTCTGATCTCAGATGCGCAGCTGGCAATGTATGACCACCCTGTGTTGGGTAGAGGAGGGTATGTGATGCGGAATTTGGCTCCTCCAGGCAAAGAATAAGTTCAAGTTCAGTCTTATTTCTGTTTTATGACCCAGAGAGCTTCACCCACATTCTCATCTCCTATTTAATAAGAGCTGGGGCCGCGGCTTAAGCTCAATGGGGCATAAAGCAGAGCGTAAGAGAGTAAATTGCCAACTGGGCATAAAGCAGCAATGAGCTTGTGAGCTGCAGGTGGCCCTAGAAGCACTAGTGGCCCATTACTGCACTATACCATATGGCTTTTTACAATGTTAAATTGTTGGTATTGCAATGCTTTAAATATTTATTCTCTCTTTTCAGTTTTCCAAACTACAAAACATTATTAAAGCCTTTATTAAAATGTCCCCTAGATTTAACATTACACATACTTTTATATATCATTAAAAAGCTGATCTCTAAAGTTACTGAAGTGTTAAATAAATAAAAAAAATATTTAAAGACGGATTATTGCCTTGAACCTTCTTTAAATCAACTAATTCCAAAAACTGTCTCTTTCTTAATTGTCTGTCATTTCCCGCTAAGAAAAATATATTAGTGTCAAAATTCTCCGTCAGTCAACACAGGGACTGTTTAATGAACAGTCATTCCAGTGGTATTTATTTCATCATAATTATGTATCTTAAGATGTCACCTTCACCAACTGTGCAATCTTGTCTAGCAGAATGGAATAATTCCTGTGAAGAAATGAAATTTACATAAAGATTCAAGACCAGTAGATCTATAATTATAGTGCCTGCGGAGCCTCATCGTCCCTAGAGAAGAGGGACATCTCTTGGGATATAAACGCGTAACATTTGCAAGACACTGGGTATTGTTGATTTAGTAGCAAATGTCTAAAAATGCCTTTATGAATTTAGTTTTTACATACAGACTCGCAAATACACCTGTAAACACACATCATTATGCATGCAGACACATAGCACATATACATTAGCATATATGTAATTACATACATCTAAACACTGCTACAAACCATTAGTGCCAGCTCCATGGGTGCTTGAGCAACATCAATGTTTGTGCTCCTCATATATGTTTTAATCCCAATACAAGACTCTCAACCATCCTAGCTCTGTACCTAGGGAAATGGCCATAAATTTGCACTATTTAGATCAGGCCTGTCCAACCTGCGGCCCTCCAGGTGTTGTGAAACTACAAGCCCCAGCATGCTTTGCCAGTAGACAACCTGTTGATAGCTGGAAGAGCATGCTGGGACTTGTAGTTTCACAACATCTGGAGGGCCGCAGGTTTGACAGGCCTGATTTAGATATTGGCAAAATGCAAGAAATATTTGTGTCATCACAGTCCATCTTACAGTCTGAAAAATACAATAGGTGTAAAAAATTATAATTCTGTTTTGAAATTTGAAATGGATGGGTTATTTCTTGCAGCCTGTAAATTATACATTGTGAAAAGGTTAATATAAGAACAACAACTCAATAGTTTGGGCCATGGCATGGGCCCCCTATAATTCCTGACTACTAATGCCAACTACCGCATGATAGCTTTGCAGTGGTTTAGGCTCAAAGTTTTGTCAATCAGTGGAAGTTATTTACTTATACAGCTTCCTGACAGAGCCGGGCCATTAAGTTCATGAGCAGGGCCAAACCTGCCCGTTATTTTCATGTCTGAATTTATTTGTCTACCTTGTATGTTCTGTTTTCCCCACCGTTTGGCGCAGCGGAACACCATTGTGCCCTACAAATCAACGACAATAACAGTTAGATGAACTTCAAAGACACATTGGGATGCAAACTCTTATGTTAAACTGTTCTGTTTTGGTTGAATAGATGGTTCCAAATATACAAATATCTGTGTACTGCTTGATGTACCACATCACCAGCCTTACTTTTTCATCAATCATTACAGTCTCAGATTTTTGTCATTTGTACCATAATAGTGTAGATTATTGTAATTAGAAGTGACATTAGAAGCATTTCACACTTTGACATCTGGGTGCTAATCAAAAGAAATCCAAGAACCCCTTCAGTGCAACAGCAATTTGGAATAGGTTATAAGAAGGGTGCCTACCAAATTAAAGAAAAAACAGGACTTGCAGAACATTGAAACACCTTACATGTGATTATCTGTTGCTTAAGTGCTGTTAATTTCAGTATTCTTTCTGGACAACTCCCTGGACAATTCAGATGTTACCACGTGTGCTGTTAATTAACCTAACTTGCTGTTATAATTACACCATTATTTGGGTTGTATTTAGTTGCTTGCTAAAGTAGAAATGACATTATATGCATAATTAGTAGATATAAATGATTCAGTTTTGAGAAGTTTTAGCATGATTGAGAGACCTGGTCCCAGTGAAAAGTCAAGCAAAAACATAAGGTATAGGCAATTTGAATTAGGGTGTGATAGACTTACAATATTGCATGTTACCCACAACTTTTTTAATTTTTCTTGTCAGATGTGCCCTATGCACCAAATATTTGCATGTATTTATTTATTTGAATTGTTTGCTGCCATTTCATCTGGCAAGGAGGACATACCCATAATAACTGGTTGTTTATCAACAATCATTGCTGCCAACAGAACATTTTCTGCAAATTAGTTCTATCCTTCCACTTGGATGTGGTGACTAATAATTCTACCGAGCTGTGATCTGCATCATCACCACATTTCTCATCAAGCTCGGAAGTGTTTGTTTTTTTGTTTTTTTTCTCACTTTCTTTATTCATCTGCATGTACAGTCTGTGACTGCATTAAACATTACCGCTCACTGTGTTACAAGACCACAAATCTTAAAAATAAAACTACCTTTGAACTGTACTAGGTAATTTCAGAAGTGTATGTTAAAATTTCAGGAAGCAGTTGTTCAAAAGTTATTGGAAATGGTTAATGTTGTGTTCAAGATTTTAATTCTTTAAACACCAAACAGTCAAACAATTGTCAAAAGACAATGACTATTGCCCAATGTCATCTGCAATACTGCAGCATGTGTGGGCCAGGAAATCTCATTGAAGACCTTTATCTGAAAGATGATGATAAGTTCTGGTGGGCTCCTGAAAATTGTTACAACTCTTATATGAAAACTAACTTTTTTTTTTTTTAGATCTTGTGGCCCTTTAACATATGTAACTTATATATAATTGATTATGATGTCTTGTTTAATACATATGTGGCAGAGTATTATGTTCTTGTTTTTTTTTTATTATTTTTTTACACTTAATATATCCTATGTATACGTTATTGTAAATATCTTAATAAATAAAGCAGAAATTGATCCTGCTTGAAAATGGAGTATAATTTCTTAATGCTTTCTTACGACTAATGGTGGCATTTAGTCAATGGGTTAATAGACAGTGCCATTGCTCAGCGTGCAGGCCCATTGTCACATGCTTTATACATCTCCAGTCTGTGTATTTTAGATAACACCATCTCTATGCACAGGAGACTTCTATTCTGGTTCTCTCTGTCATCATGAGCTGTAATTCCAGTCATTGTTTCTTGATGCTGATATTGGTGCATTCTGTCGTACAATAGCCCTGCATATATCTAAGGATAATAGGAACTTGGATTACCACACAGCAAATCTCAAAGACATGGAGGTTGTTCTGGTGACACTTTTCATGTAACTGCCTCTGATGAGTTACAGTCCACTCTAGTACGGTTTTGGACAGCAGACCTTTTAGTACCCATCCTTTTTAATGCACTATAAATCCTCCTTTTTGTGCTTGCTAGTAATGATGCTTTTAATTCCAGTCTTCTCTACCACCGCTATTATTTTAGGTGACCGTTTTGCAGCAACACTAATCCTGTTGGTTTTTTTTTAGAAGCATAAATAAAAATATGGTATGGACAGGGGCAGTGGAAACGCTAATTCAGACTTTTCCATTATCCAATGATGGGTAGGACACAGAGTTAATAGAGGAAGAGCTTTGGTTATATAAAAGGTCAAAATAGCCAGTGTTACTAACACTCCCTGAAATAAAACCTCATGCTTTAAACTTTTTGCGCCAATTTAACCCTTGCAGTTGTATGTAATATGATTCAATATACTTTTCTGTTGTAGTTTTCTGATGTAATACTTTTTTTTTTACCAGATTCTGTGATATGCATTTTTATACCTGAATCTTTTCATGTGAATGATTCAAGCATCCAAGATTAATGTGGTAGCTTTCCAGGTTAGCTTACTAGACATATTATTATTATTATTATTATTATTATTATTATTATTATCATTTATTTGTTAGGCGCCACAAGGTTTCCGCAGCGCCGTACATAATACAAACAGGAGACCATACAGGGTGACATAGTACAGAGCAATAAACACAAAGTACCAATACTTCAGAACTCCGGACAGACATATAGTTAGACATACTCATAGTTGCTGACTCACCAGACATCCCCCCCCCCCCCCCTCCCGGGAGATGTTGAGGGTGCTCTATGAAGTCAGGGGTAGGCCTGGATTCAGTGGTGAGACTTTCTTTATAATATCCCGTCCACCACAGCATAACGATGCAAATCACTTCATGACGTAACCAGGCTGAAGGGGGGTCCGCACCCCACTTTCCTGTTTGGCCCAGCTTTGGACTCTCTTGGGAGTTCCTTATGTCGCCCACTATTTAGTCTCCCAGACTTTCCAAGAGTTGGCAAGTATGAGACATTCTAGATGTCTTTTAAATGTAAATAATGGATAGTAACAGTCTTACTAAAAGAAATCCTTAACAATGTTGCCTAACTATAATTCATGTGTATCCCTTGTCAATTATCTTAATATATGAATTTCTTGTACTAATGTACTTATTATAGACTGATAGCCAAGCACTCATTGTGTTATGGTTTTTTAGAGTCATTGTCACTTTTACTGTGTTATTCTCATACTACTGACACTGCTTCCAAAACATCAACATACTTCTGAATGGTGGATTGATAGCATGACACTAATAATTGTTTTTCTTTGTAATCAAATTTCCTTTTCCCTGTCTTTCTATTTTCTTTTGAGGTTAATCCAATTTACGGGTTCAATTACCTGTCCGTATTTGCTAGGCTCCTATATTCAAAACATCTGTATCCATTATGATGTTATGGTCAGTTTTAAGGGGGGAATTCAATTGGCCACATTACTTTCGGCTGCAATGCAGCCAACTGAATTCCCCCCTTAGAGTCCCAAAGTGTTTATTACATTTGATTTTAATTTGTAACCAAATGTAGACCTTTGAATCCAGTTTCAACTGAAGCAAGTTTGTCTTGTATCTGCTCTCAGAAGTTGTGAGATATGTTCTATGTTTTAAAAGAAAGAAAAGGCACTTATTAAATGTTGTACAGTACATATAATAGGAACACTATGTAGGGTATGAAGTTAAAATGCCCCACTCGATTAAATGGTTTGTTTTGTTTTTGGTTTCTGTTGGGGTGAGGGGTTCAAGTGCAAAATATAGTTATGTTATAGTTATGTTATTTGCTGGTAGTATTAATTCGTTTTAATTTCTCTTTCATTATGTTTACAGGAGCAGCCAAGGATTCATGCATATGAAACTGTCAAAAGCCAAAGAGAAATACATATTGGGTCAGAACAGTCCTCCTTTTGACAGCATTCCTGAAGTCATCCATTACTATACCACCAGAAAACTTCCAATAAAAGGGGCTGAACATTTATCACTCCTCTACCCTGTAGCAGTGCGGACCCTTTAGAGTGCAGAAGGGCTGATCTACCCCCTTCCTGTGGACAGGGGACTGTGAAGATGCATTGTTTCCAGTACAGCACAGCTGCACTACGAATCAGCAGGGTACTGCAGGGGGACTATTCAAGCACTGACATTGTGAAATGTCATTTACGGACACTCACAATGTGTACGATGTTGCACTATGGTTTTCATAAAGGACACTACTTCTGTTTCGAGAAGGACCCTTGGTGAACCGGAAGATTGACCATTTGTGGGTTCGCAAGCTAAGGAGAGTTGAGAGTGAAAGCTAGTCTTGAAACATGCAATGCTTATCTGGGAGGAGAAATTTTAAGTGTTGTTTTGCAATATAAACTAATAAAGCTTAAAATAAAACCAGGGGTGTTCAATATTCACCTCCTTCAATACCGAATACCTTGGTTCTATTGAATCTGTTCTTGAGGCTACGGTGCCTGTGATATATAGAGAAAGTCCCTCAATTTGTTTGCCTTTTACACTACCTAATGGCAGTGATGCAGTGAGTTTTTCATGTTAATGTCATTAACGCCAAAGGCCAACTTGTTGTCTTTTAGAATGCAGGGTTAAAAAGTTTTAAGGCTTTACAGCTGAACAACCGCATAGTAAAGGTGAACGGTGAACCTTTCACTTGCTGGTAGTGCAGCTTTAAAAGGCTCTTTCAAATGACATTTTCCCGTTTTTTAACCATATCAACCGAAGCTTAGCTAAAACACGAAACCTTTCTTTACTGTGGTGTTTTCCTTAAGGTTGATAATTTCTCCTTCGAGTAAGCAATGCGTATTTTCGATTTGAACAAAGATTAAGCTTTCAGTAAATCGGCCTGATGCCCTGTAGAGATTTCTCACTTAATTGCTGTGTGTGAAGCATTAATGGCTTCAGTTTCGTCACCTTTCAACACCAAGCTTTGGAACACAAACAGCATTTTCTGTGGTACCTGTGAGAATCGGCACATGGAGCCTGCATGGAAGGCCCTGGCCTGCTCTGACAATATATCTAGTAATACTTGTCTGTTGGAGCAATAACGTATCTGTTTCTCACTTGCTATATCCGTTATCATAACCCGTCATTGCGCTATAAGTTTTGGTTTATTTATGAATAGGGTATGTAAATAAAGAAAATAGCAGTTTAATATATAATTATATTTTTGACCCCGTTTTTGGTACAAAGAAAGAGTTGTTGTGCACCTTTTTACAGTCAGAGGCCTTAAAAGGCAAAGTTGACCATGTTTAGTGTTTGTACAGTGTGACTGTTCTTTAGCGGGGAAGCATTACTCAAATGTTATAGGTTTAAAAATAAAATCAGGGTATTTGTTTTTTTTGACTGCTTGTGAAGCCTGTTTTTTTTTGTTTTTTTTTTGTTTGTTTTTTTTCTTGTGAAGCTTGTTTTTGCCTTCTATCCGAATAGCAAAAAAACACAGTATTAGGGTTACAACCTTATCTGTAATAAAATTGGTCTTAAGCATGTGTAAGTGAAAATTATTGTGTCTGCCAATCTGTTGTCATTGGTTTGTTGAATTTTTTTTGTGCAATACAGTGTATGCTTTCCAATCTATGTTTTTGTCTCTTACTGGTAAATTGCTAAGAATGATTGTCAGAGAGATCATTTCAGGAAGATAGGTCTTAATTGATATCTGAAGCAATGGTTTATTCATATTTTAATGTAAAAGCTATTCACTTATGCTTTTTTGGATTTGCACTTCATTACCCCCGAATTCTAATGCAAATTGGGTTCCGATTTGCAAAGAACTTTGCCTAAGAGGTCAGGCTTGAAAAAAATGTAGAAGTGTCCTGATGTGAATGAGAGAAAATGAGAAATCCTTTTGCGGGGAAGCAGCCTTGCCTGACATCTGACATTTAATTACAAGCCTCTCCAGCAAGACACCCAAATTATACCACTTCAGTGATTTCTATAGACATAACTGACAGGGACCATACAGCGTTCCCAACTTAAGCCATCAAGAAAGGAAATCTCAAGGCTTGAACAAAAGCTACATTTATTTATTATGTCTGTGTAGAGTCCTCCATTTGTTATCTCTGAACAATGACACTTCAAATCCTATTTTCTTTCCCCTTAATTTTATTTTATTTTATTACTAAATGGAAGCAATTTTTAAGTTTTTAGCATGATTTCAACATGACAAAGTTTTAATTCTCCAAGGAAGTCTCTCTTGGCTAATTTGCCACTTTTTTTCTTTTTACAACCTCTAGGCCTCAATAGCCATCTTTCCATAATATATTAGCCAGACAGAAATGACTAACCATGTATTATAAAATACTGATATACACAAGTCTCTTACCTGATTTCAGAAGTAGGTGTTTGCAGCACAATGTATATAGTTTTGTGCATGAAAATAGTTTATGGATACATGCTTTATATACTTGTTCTCTTTATGATACCACTTGAATTTTCATTGTATATTCATTATTTACACTAATGCTATAGATAATATAAGTTGTTGGGTGTTGAGACCTAGGAAACCTATAACATTTAGAACATTTATTTTAATATAATTGTAACATAATTAATTTTGTCAAAACCCAACAAACTAGTAGGTAAAGATAGCCAAAAATTCACTCTGTATTTAAAGCTAAAAGATCATCCTAAACGTCTGGTGATTGTAAATGCACTGTGCTTTCTCCTACCCTGGAATTCTGTCCAGTGTAATCCAGGCAACAACAGTACACTGCCTATAACTGAAATCCACTGGTTTTTGTGTAATCGTATCACTCCTGCACAGCTTTGAATGTAGTACATTATACAGGAAAATTATCGCTCCCACTACTGCCTTTAGTGGAGACCTCTGTAGGGTCATTACCAGGCTTTCCATTAGGGGAGGGCAGGCAAATTATAGCTCGGGAGGGCAAGACTCGACTCAGCCGACTATTTTAAAGGAAAAAAAAGCAGGTAATCCAGCCCAAGATAGCACACTATGGGACTGGCCCAGGGGCAGATGTCCGTCCCCCCCCCACCAGCCCATCCATGAAATAGGAAGAGACCTTGGGTCCCATAAAGGCTTTGTGGTACCTGTCTTAGGGGTACATTTATTAAGCTGCGGGCTTGAAAAAGTGAAGATGTTGCCAATAAAAAACAATCGTATTCTAGCTGTCATTTTGACTCTGGTTACTATAGGCAACAGCTCTACTTTTTCAAACCAGCAGTTTGATAAATTTACCCCTTAGTGTTCAAGCATGTTTTAACTGACGCCTAATCGAAATGATGATCCATATAAACACATGCTGTGTGTATTAAAAGTAACAAAAATAGTCTCCATTAGGAGGTTAAAACCATAAATAAAACAATTTAAAAACAATATTCATTATGACCTTTATTAGTGAGCTTACTCTGTAATAAGGTACACAAGTATGTAATACTGTACAAAAAAAATTGAATATAGAAAAAATGTATGAATATATTTGTGAGTCTAGACTAAATTTGTAAAAATAACAAAGGGTAAACCATGGCTGACTGCATTCTTTATCTATTTTTTGCACTTTTTTTCCCCATAAAATCCAAATTTAATATAATTACCTAAATATGCTGCAAAATTTCCAATATTGAAAATACAAAATCATCATAATCTATTTATATAGCGCCACTAATTCCGCAGCGCTGTACAGAGAACTTACTCACATCAGTCTCTGCCCCATTGGAGCTTACAGTCCAAATTTCCTTAACACTTGCACACGTGTTAACTGATAGCAGCCATTTAACCTACTAGTTTGTGTTTGTATGTTCTCCCCATGTTTGCATGGATTTCCTCTGGGTGCTCCCACATTCCAAACGCCTCATAGATAAGGCCATGGTCAGGAATCAAACTCATAACCCCAGTGCTGTGAGGCATAAGTGCTAACTACTAAGGCACTCACTTGATTAGATTACAATATAAAATCGTTACTCCTGGTGAAGATAACCTAAGGAGAAAAGTGATCTGGTCAAATGGGGAAAAACACATGTGGTTCTGAATGCACGATTAAGCTCAGTGAAAGAATAATTTGATCTCATAAGCCCAATCACATCTGAAAATCAACTCATTCACTGATGATGTCTGGCTATCACCTCTAGCACTAAATAATGTATTAACAACCTCATACTTGCCAGCTAATTTTTTTTCTATCTCTGGAATTTCCCAGAGGAGGGGGTTAGGGGGGTGGAGGGGGTGTGAGGGTGGAAGGGGACGGGTCGTTGTCATCATGTCACTTTGGCCCCACCCCTGCAAAGAAATCATTATTTTGTCATGAGGCGGGGCTAAAATGAGTCGATTTTGCTGTGAATTTTGGCTCGCATGCGGGAGATTCGGCAAGGATGATTAACATGGTGCAATGTTCACTAATGTGTTATAACCCAAAGCAACCAAACAAACCATTTTTTTTTTTTATTTCTAGTGCAGGTTAGAAAAAAAAAAAAAAAAAGCCATCTTCCAATTGGTTGCATCGTATTTCTGCACAATTCTATTTTATAATAGACGTGTTTGGATCCCCATTTGAGTTTGTTAAAACATACTGCAGCAAAAAAATTCTTCCCCTGATGCTTAACTGATTGAAAGGATCTGTTTTTTTTCACCTCCTGTACAGCTTTGTGCAGACTCAAAACAGAAAATGTATTTATTTAGTTTCCAGGGCTGGCCCTCACGTAATGTTGGTTTATGCTTCAATATGTCGCACAGATGCATTAAACACTGTTTAGTATTTTTATAATGTGGTGATTGTTTTGGAGTATTTGCATTTTTTTATCACACAAATAAATGTTACAGTTTGTTTTGGTACTCATAGCAGATGCATCTCTGTTCTACTTCTGTACACTTGCCACATCCTCCTTGTTTTTGCATTTTTCTTCACTTGCGTAGATTGTGAGCTCTTCAGGAAAGGCATCCGCCATCAGTTCTTTCCACTCAGCGGTTTCTGCTGTATTTGATATAAATTATTAATTATTTTACAGAAGACGTACACTTGTGGTTAATGTGATTTAGACTTTTGCAGTACTAACATACACCTAAGGCTTCGTTCACACTTTGCATCTTTTTCATGCACGATTACTGTTTCAGTTTTCAATAGGGATGAGCGCACTCGGATTTATGAAATCCGAGCCCACCCGAACGTTGCGGATCCGAGTCGGATCCGAGACAGATCCGGGTATTGGCGCCAAATTCAAAAGTGAAACTGAGGCTCTGATTCATAATCCCGTTGTCGGATCTCGCGATACTCGGATCCTATAAATTCCCCGCTAGTCGCCGCCATCTTCACTCGGGCATTGATCAGGGTAGAGGGAGGGTGTGTTAGGTGGTCTGCTGTGCTGTGCTGTGCTGTGCTGTGCTGTGCAGTGCAGTGCAGTATCAGTCCAGTGGTGCTGTGTCCTGTGCTCTGTCCTGCTGAGTTCCGTAGTGCTGCTGGGTCCTGTGCCGTGTCCTGTTCAGTCCAGTGGTGCTGTGTCCTGTGCTCTGTGCTTCTAAGGGCATAGTTATTTCCCCACTATTCCCAAGTTTTTTAAAAATAAAAAAAAAGTAAAAAAAAATAAAAAATTTAAAAAAAAAATAAAAAAATAATAATTATAACCAAATTTGCAAAACCAATCCAGCAGTATAAGTCCATTGGTACTGCAATATTACCAAGTTCACACATTCTGCAGTATCTTGTGCTACATATAATGGAGACCAAAAATTTGGAGGATAAAGTAGGGAAAGATCAAGACCCACTTCCTCCTAATGCTGAAGCTGCTGCCACTAGTCATGACATAGACGATGAAATGCCATCAACGTCGTCTTCCAAGCCCGATGCTCAATCTCGTAGTACCGGGCATGTAAAATCCAAAAAGCCCAAGTTAAGAAAAAGTAGCAAAAAGAGAAACTTTAAATCATCTGAGGAGAAACGTAAAGTTGCCAATATGCCATTTACGACACGGAGTGGCAAGGAACGGCTTAGGCCCTGGCCCGTGTTCATGACTAGTGGTTTAGCTTCACCCACGGATCTTAGCCCTCCTCCTCCTCCCCCCCCCCCTACAAAAAATTGAAGAGAGTTATGCTGTCAGCAACAAAACAGCAAACAACTCTGCCTTCTAAAGAGAAATTATCACAAATCCACAAGGCGAGTCCAAGGATGTTGGTGGTTGTCAAGCCTGACCTTCCCATCACTGTACGGGAAGAGGTGGCTCGGGAGGAGGCTATTGATGATGTAGCTGGCGCTGTGGAGGAACTTGATGATGAGGATGGTGATGTGGTTATTGTAAATGAGGCACCAGGGGGGGAAACAGCTGATGTCCATGGGATGAAAAAGCCCATCGTCATGCCTGGTCAGAAGACCAAAAAATGCACCTCTTTGGTCTGGAGTTATTTTTATCCAAATCCAGACAACCAATGTATGGCCATATGTAGCTTATGTAAAGCTCAAATAAGCAGGGGTAAGGATCTTGCCCACCTAGGAACATCCTCCCTTATACGTCACCTGAATAACCTTCATAGTTCAGTGGTTAGTTCAGGAACTGGGGCTAGGACCCTCATCGGTACAGGGACACCTAAATCCCGTGGTCCAGTTGGATACACACCAGCAACACCCTCCTCGTCAACTTCCTCCACAATCTCCATCAGATTCAGTCCTGCAGCCCAAGTCAGCAGCCAGACTGAGTCCTCCTCAATACGGGATTCATCCGAGGAATCCTGCAGCGGTACGCCTACTACTGCCACTGCTGCTGTTGCTGCTGTTAGTCGGTCATCTTCCCAGAGGGGAAGTCGTGAGACCGCTAAGTCTTTCACAAAACAATTGACCGTCCAACAGTCGTTTGCCATGACCACAAAATACGATAGTAGTCACCCTATTGCAAAGCGTATAACTGCAGCTGTAACTGCAATGTTGGTGTTAGACGTGCGCCCGGTGTCCGCCATCAGTGGAGTGGGATTTAGAGGGTTGATGGAGGTATTGTGTCCCCGGTACCAAATCCCCTCGAGATTCCACTTCACTAGGCAGGCGATACCAAAAATGTACAGAGAAGTACAATCAAGTGTCCTCAGTGCTCTTAAAAATGCGGTTGTACCCACTGTCCACTTAACCACGGACATGTGGACAAGTGGTTCTGGGCAAACGAAGGACTATATGACTGTGACAGCCCACTGGGTAGATGCATCTCCTTCCGCAGCAACAGCAACAGCTGCATCAGTAGCAGCATCTACAAAATGGCTGCTCATGCAAAGGCAGGCAACATTGTGCATTACAGGCTTTAATAAGAGGCACAACGCTGACAACATATTAGAGAAAATGAGGGAAATTATCTCCCAGTGGCTTACCCCACTTAGACTCTCATGGGGATTTGTGGTGTCAGACAATGCCAGTAACATTGTGCGGGCATTAAATATGGGCAATTTCCAGCACGTCCCATGTTTTGCCCACACCATTAATTTGGTGGTGCAGCATTACCTCAAGAGTGACAGGGGTGTGCAGGAGATGCTTGCGGTGGCGCGCAAAATTGCTGGACACTTTCGGCATTCAGCCAGTGCCTACCGCAGACTAGAGGCACATCAAAAAAGCATGAACCTGCCCTGCCATCACCTCAAACAAGAGGTTGTGACGCGCTGGAACTCCACCCTCTATATGCTGCAGAGGATGGAGGAGCAGCAAAAGGCCATTCAGGCCTACACAGCCACCTACGACATAGGCAAAGGAGTGGGGATGCGCCTCAGTCAAGCGCAGTGGAGACTGATTTCCGTGTTGTGCAAGGTTCTGCAGCCATTTGAACTTGCCACACGAGAAGTCAGTTCAGACACTGCCAGCTTGAGTCAGGTCATTCCCCTGATCAGGCTGTTGCAGAAGCAGCTGGAGAAAGTGAGGGAGGAGCTGGTAAGCCATTGCGATTACACCAAGCATGTAGCTCTTGTGGATGTAGCCCTTCGTACGCTTTGCCAGGATCCGAGGGTGGTCACTCTTTTAAAGTCAGAGGAATACATTCTGGCCACCGTGCTCGATCCTCGGTTTAAAGCGTATGTTGTGTCTCTGTTTCCGGCGGACACAAGTCTACAGCGGTGCAAAGACCTGCTGGTCAGGAGATTGTCCTCTGAAGAGGACCGTGACATGCCAACAGCTCCACCCTCATTTTCTTCCACATCTATGGCTGCGAGGAAAAAGCTCAGTTTTCCCAAAAGAGGCACTGGCGGGGATGCTGATAACATCTGGTCCGGACTGAAGGACCTGCCAACCATTGCAGACATGTCTACTCTCGCTGCATTGGATGCTGTCACAATAGAAAAAATTGTGGATGATTACTTTGCTGACACCATCCAAGTAGACATGTCAGACAGTCCATATTGTTACTGGCAGGAAAAAAAGGCAGTTTGGAAGCCCCTGTACAAACTCGCTCTATTTTACCTGAGTTGTCCCCCCTCCAGTGTGTACTCGGAAAGAGTTTTTAGTGCATCGGGGAACCTGGTCAGTGAGCGGCGAAGGAGGTTGCTTCCTCACAACGTTGAAAAAATGATGTTTATAAAAATGAATAATCAATTCCTCAATGAAGTACAGCACTGCCCTCCAGATACTACAGAGGGACCTGTGGTTGTGGAGTCCAGCGGGGACGAATTGATAATGTGTGATGAGGAGGAAGTACACACTGTAGGGGGAGAGGAATCAGAGGTTGAGGATGAGGACGACATCTTGCCTTAGTAGAGCCTGTTTAGTCTGTACAGGGAGAGATGAATAGCTTTTTTGGTGTGGGGGCCCAAACAAACCAATCATTTCAGCCAAAGTTGTTTGGTAGGCCCTGTCGCTGAAATGATTGGTTTGTTAAAGTGTGCATGTCCTATTTCAACAACATAAGGGTGGGTGTGAGGGCCCAAGGACAATTCCATCTTGGACCTTTTTTTTTTGCATTATATGACCAATCAACAGTCGTTTGCCATGTTCAAAAAGTAAAACCAAATTTAAAAAAATACAAGAAATTAAACCAAAAGTAAAATGCCGTGTCATAATTTAAAACAAGAGGTATTGACGTGCTCTAAAACTACTGTATTGTTGTTTATATTTTATAAACACTACACTTGAAAGCTTGAGTCTTTCAATAAAAAAGTAACTGTCCATTGCACGAATATTTGCAACAGGGACAATTTTAGGGTTAAGAAAGTCAACTAATAACACTTCGACGCTGTCTGTCTTTATAAACACTACACTTGGAAGTTGGAGGAGGTATTGTGGCCCCGGCACCAAATTTACTACCGGGGCCACTCCACTGTGCAGTCCATATTTAGGTGTATCAGATATTAAACAACGGTGACAGTTGATGCCCAATTTTTTAATTATATTGTGGCCTCGGTACCAAATTGTGTACCGGGGCCACCACACTACGCAGTCCAGATACTTGTTTGGTGGAATTCAGACCAGTTGAGGGTTTTATTATTATTATATTGTGTGGACCACTCTATCTATACCACACTACAACTCTATATACCACTCTATTTCATACTTTAATTCTATTTCATACTTTAATTCTATTTAATACTTTAATTCTATTTCATACTTTAATTCTATTACTAATTACCATAAAGAGGAACAAAATAAACCAATTTTACCAAAAGTATAATATGACTTAGACTTACAAACACTACACTTGAAAGATCGTGCCTTTAAATGAAAAAGTCAGTCTTCATTGCACGCTATGTGCAACAGGGACAGTTTTTTGGGTTTACAAAGTCAAACAATAACACTTTGACCCTGTCTGTCTGGGATCTCAATGACGAATTGTCTGTACCATGTTTGGAGGAGGTATTGTGGCCCCGGTATCAAATTGGGTACCGGGGCCACCCCACTATGCAGTCCAGATACTTGTTTGGTGGAATTCTGACACGTGGAGGGTTTTTTAATTATATTGTGGCCTCGGTACCAAATTGTGTACCGGGGCCACCACACTACGCAGTCAAGATAGATAGATGCGTATCATAGATAAAGTACATTCAGTGGTGTGGGGCAAATTGAAAAATATTCAAAATGCACTGACATTATCAAAAACAAGAGGTTGTCACACGCTAAAACTCCAACATGTATATGATGGAGAGGATGGAGGAGCAGCCGTATGTGTAGTGTAATGCAGATCTGTTGAAGGTTTTTTATATATTTTATTGTGGTGCCCAGTGCCCACTCCTCTACGCAGTCCAGGTACATTTATTGGTGCGATTCATAAAAGTTCAGGGTTTTTAATATATATTGTGGTGACCCACTCCTCTACGCAGTCCAGGTACAATTATTGGTGCGAATCATAAAAGTTCAGGGTTTTTAATATATTGTGGTGACCCACTCCTCTACGCAGTCCAGGTACATTTATTGGTGCGAATCATAAAAGTTCTGGGTTTTTAAGATATTGTGGTGACCCACTCCTCTACGCAGTCCAGGTACATTTATTGGTGCGAATCATAAAAGTTCAGGGTTTTTAATATATATTGTGGTGACCCACTCCTCTACGCAGTCCAGGTACATTTATTGGTGCGATTCATAAAAGTTCAGGGTTTTTAATATATATTGTGGTGACCCACTCCTCTACGCAGTCCAGGTACAATTATTGGTGCGAATCATAAAAGTTCAGGGTTTTTAATATATATTGTGGTGACCCACTCCTCTACGCAGTCCAGGTACATTTATTGGTGCGAATCATAAAAGTTCAGGGTTTTTAATATATATTGTGGTGACCCACTCCTCTAGGCAGTCCAGGTACATTTATTGGTGCGAATCATAAAAGTTCAGGGTTTTTAATATATATTGTGGTGACCCACTCCTCTATGCAGTCCAGGTACATTTATTGGTGCGATTCATAAAAGTTCAGGGTTTTTAATATATATTGTGGTGACCCACTCCTCTACGCAGTCCAGGTACATTTATTGGTGCGATTCATAAAAGTTCAGGGTTTTTAATATATATTGTGGTGACCCACTCCTCTACGCAGTCCAGGTACATTTATTGGTGCGATTCATAAAAGTTCAGGGTTTTTAATATATATTGTGGTGACCCACTCCTCTACGCAGTCCAGGTACAATTATTGGTGCGAATCATAAAAGTTCAGGGTTTTTAATATATTGTGGTGACCCACTCCTCTACGCAGTCCAGGTACATTTATTGGTGCGATTCATAAAAGTTCTGGGTTTTTAAGATATTGTGGTGACCCACTCCTCTACGCAGTCCAGGTACATTTATTGGTGCGAATCATAAAAGTTCAGGGTTTTTAATATATATTGTGGTGACCCACTCCTCTACGCAGTCCAGGTACATTTATTGGTGCGATTCATAAAAGTTCAGGGTTTTTAATATATATTGTGGTGACCCACTCCTCTACGCAGTCCAGGTACAATTATTGGTGCGAATCATAAAAGTTCAGGGTTTTTAATATATTGTGGTGACCCACTCCTCTACGCAGTCCAGGTACATTTATTGGTGCGATTCATAAAAGTTCTGGGTTTTTAAGATATTGTGGTGACCCACTCCTCTACGCAGTCCAGGTACATTTATTGGTGCGAATCATAAAAGTTCAGGGTTTTTAATATATATTGTGGTGACCCACTCCTCTACGCAGTCCAGGTACATTTATTGGTGCGAATCATAAAAGTTCAGGGTTTTTAATATATATTGTGGTGACCCACTCCTCTACGCAGTCCAGAAAGATACCTTGTTGCAACATTTTGGACTAATAACTATATTGTGAGGTGTTCAGAATACACTGTAAATTAGTGGAAATGCTTGTTATTGAATGTTATTGAGGTTAATAATAGCCTAGGAGTGAAAATAAGCCCAAAAACTTGATTTTTAAACTTTTTATGTTTTTTTCCAAAAAAATCCGAATCCAAAACCTTAAATCCGAACCGAGACCTTTCGTCAAGTGTTTTGCGAGACAAATCCGAACCTCAAAAATAACGAAAATCCGGATCCAAAACACAAAACACGAGACCTCAAAAGTCGCCGGTGCACATCCCTAGTTTTCAAGCAGATTTCTTTTACTTCAGTCTTATATTAGGGAAATCTGCAGTGCATCCACGCTCAGAAAAGCAACATGAAGAGATGGAATAAATGCATAAACAATCCACCCACAAAGTGACATATGTCCTATTGACTTCACCTTTATTTTTCAAAACAAAAGGTAATGCAGACAACTTGAATGCAATCTGGATTCAAAATAATTGTAGTATAAACTTCCCTAAAATTGCATTTTGTGTTGGTTCTGTTTATACACAGGTTACACACGATCAAGTAGCCTTACTAAATTATTGTGCATCCTATAGAAAATGAATCCCTCTCACTAATATTGTCTGCCAGTATATGCATAATGTACCTACCTATACAATTAGTCTTGCAGCCTACTATTCTGATAGACGCAATAGTTGCAAACTGAGTTTTAAACTGCTTGGCCTTATTGTAGTGAACTTTGTCCACCAAAATGCAATGAAATACATAATGTAGCTTATCAGAAAGGAAGTTTTAATCAAGCCTGTCTTAAACTTTAAAACAATTTTTTTCAATAATTATTCTAAGCCTCACCCTGTTCTTCCTCTAATTGTGGATGTTTCCTTTTTGTCAAAATTTGCTTGAATTTCCTTGAACAGTTAACAATTGAAGACTTCATGCTCTCGAAGATAGCAGCACCTCTCGCTTGCCAAATGATTTGGTTTGGAAAGATTATATTAACTATGAGTGAACTAATGACAAGGCAATATAATGTCCGCACAACTGGAGTTAAAACACTTCTAACCGTAAAAATGCACCACAAACACTGAATTAGACAATAGTCACGAATTTCCTTGATTCATCCTAACAGCATGAAACCAAGCTCATGTGTAATCTGTACATATTGAAAATATATAAATTGCCTTCATTTTTGCAGACTTGCACAAGTTTTAAGTTACAGATTTTTAAATTATTTATGTAGATTGTTTGTATTGCGATCTTGAGATAAAATGTCTGACAAGTATATACCAAATCAAGATTCATAGGAAACTGGAGCTCACGGCATACAAGAATCACATCAGAAGTCTATCAATGGAGAGAAAATGTAGTCTCACAAATTGCCCAGAGCTTCATAAAGGGCCACACATCTAATCCAGAAGTTCGTTCACACTGACCATTCATGCTGCGAACCTGCCAATTAGCCAAAGTGGACAAGGTCGGAGTTAGGATCGAGCAGCTGCATCTTTTCCAGTATTCTTGAGACCTGCTATAGGCCGATCGCAGTCACCTGTGGTATTCTTTCCACTGTAGTTACCAAAATGTCCATCTCCAATTGGTTATGTGGGTGGATTTAGGACCACATGCTGTGATATCGTTCCAATCACTGCAGATATTGGAGCCTCAACATTAAAAGTGTGACATTTCCCATTATTTATGATGTAGAATGGAATAGATTATGTGAGTGGATTGAATGAAATATTTTATTTTAATTCAGTGTTCCTTTAAGTGCACATGCTGAAGAGCTCAAGTCTACCAAATGTAGCTTGGTCTATATGCTACAAATTGTTCCATGAAAAGCTATTTTGAATGTTAAATCATATTTGTGATCAACTTTAGTCTCTGTTCATGCTATTGTGGTCATTTATGTAGTCTATGGGGTAAATTTAACAAGCTGCTTGTTTCCTGCAAGTTTGAAAAGAATAATAGCCTATAGCAACCAGATTCATCATTTTGTAGAATGTACTAAATATATGATGACTAGAATCTGGTTGCTATAGGCAACATCTCCACTTTTCAAATCCGCTGGAAACTCACAACTTGATGAATATACCCACAAAAGTCCTATTTTGTAGTGCTGTGCACTGCAATTTGCACGTACATGTTTGAAGCAGTGCAAAAAA
This sequence comes from Mixophyes fleayi, assembly GCF_038048845.1. Classification (NCBI taxonomy): domain Eukaryota; kingdom Metazoa; phylum Chordata; class Amphibia; order Anura; family Limnodynastidae; genus Mixophyes; species Mixophyes fleayi. Next base: position 277,885,820 of record NC_134402.1, read on the forward strand.
TTAGATTTCTTTTTGCTAAGGGAGGTTATTAAAATGAGATAAATGGAGTACAAAGGGTGCAGTGCGGAAAGGCATACAGTCATTTCCACCCGATAAAAATAGAACTTGAATTTTTCACCAGCGCTAAGCTGGCAGAGATCAGGTCTCATGCTATATTTTTAAAGGGAAACATTTTGGGCCTTGCAATTGCAGAAATGTGTATCTATGTGTACTTTGTGCAATAGAAAAAAACCACACACACAAGTGCCACATGTGGTAAAGACTGTCCTAATATTCCCTCACCATTGACGCTCCCTCTGACCAGTACACTCAAGGCTGCCATCAGAAATTGTGGGGCCCCTCGCCAACCTCTCCCCCTCACCGACCGCTCCCCGCCCCGTTGGAGAGCTTATATTTTTGGAGGCAAATGTAAAATTGCTGAAACTCCTGTCAACTCACGCTATAGCATATCCAGTGTACCTAATAGGATGAAAGAGAAAAAGGTTTAAGATTCTTTTACAGATTAAGATGGTTGATCATCTTCTCACTTTTCTGGATGCAAAATCTTTTATTAGGTCTTTAAAATTATTTTCAGTTTATTCCTCTCCCTGTTACAATTTTCCACCCCAAACATTTTTGGAGCCCCCCTAAAGCCCAACACCCTAGACTGCAGACTAGTCAGCCTATTGGATAATCAGGCCCTGATTATCTTTGAGCAGTAGCTGCAAAGTGACAATGTAGAAACGCAATGAACAGCCAGGAAGTGATTAAATGTCACTTTCTATAAACTCTCAAATATTCTGTATTGGAATATTAAATGGTAGTATATTGAAAACATTATTTTACATATGTTTTGGTTTTCTGTATACACTTGAAATAGGCAAGAAAATGCTGCTGAAAATAAGCTTTAGACAAATGACATCCAAGAGGTGAAAACCATGTTAACTAGTTGAGGACCTCAAGAAAATAAAATTCTGCTTGTGATTCACTCCAGTCAGTGAGGTAATCACGTCAGGTAGCTGATTTCAAGAGGAATCTAATTTCAAAAGATAGCAATCCCTTACAATACAAGTTCTTTATATAAAAGAGCTACTAATATATATGAGTAAAATTATCATACCTTGACAGAACTTGCAATATTTCAAATTGTATTTACATTTTTTATGCAGCACAGTACAAGCTATTGTTATCTGTTATCAGCCATTTCAGAGAAAAAGAGGATGATTGCAGAGTCCTTCAGTCAGATTATTAAAGGAACTTTGACATGTCTACAAAAAGCATTTTCCCCTACTGTCACAACTATCCTAAATATCTTCTGGTCTGGTACACACCTGACACACTTCTGCTAATAATATTCACAAATTTACATTTAACTAAATTAACTAACTTGTATTGCAGATTGGAGATGTTGCCTATAGTAACCAATCAGATTCTAGCTGTCATTTTGTAGAGTGCACTAAATAAATGACAGCTAGAATCAGATTGGTTGCTATAGGCAACATCTCCACTTTTTCAAACCCGCAGTTTAGTAAATCTAGCCCCAAGTGTTCATATAACAGTTATGTCCGTGTTGGTGTGCACTTTAAATAATATGTAAAACTAGCCCGTGTTGCTATGATGTGCACACACACGGGCCTCCTCTGCTCAGCAGCTTTACACACACTGTCCCCTGTGTCCAGCAGCTTTACACATACACATGCCCCTTTGCCCAGCAGCTTTACTCACACATGTCCCTCTCTGCCCAGCAGCATTACACATACACATGTCCCCTCTTCCCAGCAGTTTTACACATACACATGCCCCCTCTGCCCAGCAGCTTTATTCACACATGTTCCTCTCTGCCAAGCAGATTTACACATACACATGCCCCCTCTGCCCAGCAGCTTTATTCACACATGTCCCTCTCTGTCCACAAGCTTTACACATACACATGCTCCCTCTGCCCACATGATTTACACATACACATCCCCCCTCTGCCCACATGCTTTACACATACACATGCTCCCTCAGCCCACATGCTTTACACATACACATCCCCCCTCTGCCCACATGCCTTACACATACACATGCCCCCTGCCCAAATCATGCTTTACACATACACGTGTGTGTGTATTTTTATATGTATGTAGGTATATGTGGGATGGGAAGGGCGGAATCTATTTTAGTGGTAATTGGCAGCATATAGTGCGTATTTCTCAATTCCACATTAGTGATAAAGTGATCTTCTCTGCTTTTAAGTTTAAAGGTTTTCTCAATCTGTCCATTTCACTGCGGATTGATAGGTCTAGAAATCCAGTTAAAAAAATAAACCTTACAGTGCCTCATTCTGCTGAGTCAGAAACTTTATTTACATAAAGCTATATACCTGTAACATGCCAAATTATTTTTTTCATGTGATCTCATAATGTATTGCCACAATTTTTACTTGAGTTGGTGGTTAGCTGGTTGCCCTCTGTATTGTGTGGCGGAGTTAAGGGTGCCCTCCTTATTCTCGATATTTTCTGTGGTCACTTACTGCTCTGCTTTCCATATTTCATGTACCTCTACATTTTTCCAACCAGGTCCCAACATTCCATGATCCAGGCAAGAATCCAGTACCAGGTTGTGAAAGCTGGAATAACAGGTAGGTGAGAGCAACACTATTTTAATACGTAATATGTCATTTCTAAAGAGGCGCACCCACACTCCATGTTGACCACGGCCCCATCACTATGTGACCACACACTCTTCAATGGCGGCGGCGCTGTGTGGCGGCACAGATCCCTTCTCCTATGATGTGTTGAGGAAGGGGGGCAGAAAGTTGTTGTACCGGGGCCCCAAATTCCTCTTGGCAGGCCTGGCCAGAGGTGTATAAAATCAAGCACTTAGCTACGCAGTCTTCATTTGCAAACATTTGTGATACAAAATGAGTGATTCTGAAGAGCTCAGTGACATCAAGCGTGGCACTGTGATATGATGCCACGTTTGCAATAAGATGGTTCATTAAATTTCATCCCTGCTGGATATTCCACAGTCTACTGTAAGTGGATGCATTTAGTAACTCAGCCACCAAGCGGAAGACCACATAAATCATAGAGCGGCTTCAACGACTGCTAAGGAGCATGGTGTGTAAAAGTCGCCAACGTTCTGCTGATTTCGTAGCTGAAGAGAGCTGAAGAGTTCCAAACTTCTCCTGGCGTTAATATAAGCTCAAAAACTGTGCAGCGGGAGCTTAATAGAACGGGTTTCCATGGCCGAGCAGCTGCATGCAAGCCTCACTTCACCAAGACCAATGCCAAGCGTTGGATGGAGTGGTGTAAAGCACACCGACACTGGACTGTGGAGCAGTGGAAACATTCTCCTGTGGAATGACAAATCACGCTTCTCTGTTTGGCAGTCAGATGGGCAAGATGCCAGGAGAACATAACCTGCCTGACTGCATTATGCCTTATGCCAACTATGAAGTTTTTGGATGAGGGATAATGGTAAGGGGCTGTTTTTTTAGGGTTTGGGCTAGGTCCCTTATCTCCAGTGAAGGACAATCTTAATGCTTCAGCATACCAAGTCATTTTGGACAATGCTATGCTTCCAACTTTTTGGTAACTGTTCTCTTCCTATGCAACTCAATAAAAAAGTCGCATAGGAAGGGAACAGTGAAACACTTTATATTCATATATACTGTATATATGAATATATCTATGCAATACTGTGCAAAAGTTTTAGGCCAGTGTGGAAAAAATACTGCAAAGTAAAAATGCTTTCAAATATAGAAGTGTTAATTAGTTTATTTTTATCAATTAACAAAATGCAAAGGGAATGAACAGAAGAGAAATCTAAATCAAATCAATATGTGTGACCACCATTTGCCTTCAAAACAGCATCAATTCTTCTAGGTACACTTGCACACAGTTTTTGAAGGAACTCGGCAGGGAGGTTGTTCCAAACATCTTGGAGAACTAACCACAGATCTTCTGTGGATGTAGGCTTGCTCAAATCCTTCAGTCTCTTCATGTAATCCCAGACAGACTCGGTGATGTTGAGATCAGGGCTCTGTGGGGGCCACAGCATAATTTCCAGGACTTCTTGCTCTTCTTTACCCAGAAGATGATTCTTAATGACATTGGCTGTATGTTTAGGGTTGTTGTCCTGTTTCAGAATAATGTTGGAGCCAATCAGATGCCTCCCTGATGATATTGCATGATGGATAAGTACGTGCCTGTATTTCTCAGCTTTCAGGACACCATTAATCCTGACCAAATCCCCAAGCCAACTTGCTGAAATGCAGCCCCAAATTTGCAAGGAAATTCCACAATGCTTCACTATTGCCTGTAGACACTCATTATTGTACCGCTTCTCCATATATATGGACAGCACAGCCAAAATAATATGGACACTCGAACATCACATCTATATATGCTTGCTGAACATCTCATTCCCAAACTCATTCCCAAATTAATGGTCATCCCTTACTGCCCTAAAACATTCTACTCTTCAGTGAAGGCTTTTAAGTAGATTTTGGAACATGACAGCGGAAATTCAGCCACAAGTGCTCTAGTTAGGTCGGCACAGGTGTGGGATGAGAAGGCCTGGCTTGCAGTCTGTTCCAATTCATCAAAAAGGTGTTCGATGGGGTTGAGGTCAAGGCTCTGCAGGCCAGTCATGCTCTTCCACAACAAACTCAGGAAACCATTTTTTGATGGACCTCGCAGGGACACTGTCATGCTGAAACAGGAAAGGGCCTTCCCCAAACTGTTGAAACAACATTGTAAGCACACAATTCTCTAGAATGTGAGTATATGGTATAGCACTAAAATTTATCTTCAATGATGCTAAGGGGCCAATCCAATCTAAAGGGGAAGCAATTCTGGTGGAAGTCACCACTCCACTAAAGACAAAACACTTTCCATGCAAAAAATAAATAAATATAAAATGGTCAGTGTGCCCACCAGGCTACATCATGGCATTTATTAATCGATAAAAGAATATTACATGAATTAGAAATAGTACATACAGTGAGAACCTTTGACTAGGTTACGGACAGTGATGATTGTCATTCTCAATACACTGTATTGGAATATTGCTTCCAAACCCCCTGCTGTTTTAGAAATTGTTTCTTCCAGAAAATCATGTGCAAAGAGGTGACAGGCTGTGCCTGAAACTGCTCTGATGGTATCAAAGTGCACTGAAGTATTCCAAATATACTTGCAATCATCCGCCTTTTACTTTCTCATTGTGTTAATGTCTTTCAGTGTCTGAGACACTCACATCATCCACACAATGCATCCCAGAGATGACACTTTAAGATTGTGCTCTTGTAGATTACACTGTTTAGTTCCTTTTATATCGAAACTAAGTGAATACCAAGTCTAGTGCATACTGTAATTGCTACAATCATATCTAATCATCTTTTGAATAAATAACTTCTGTAAGTTAAATGGACATTGCACTGAAAAATAGTTTAAATGTACTTAGGTGATTTACAAAGAGCAATGCAAATGCATTTCAACACAAATACCATTTGTTTTTAATATTGATGACATACAGAATTTAAAGGGCTATACCTTAATTATTTTTTTTTGCAAGCTATAAGCAGCGGTCTGTTGTGACGAAACGAGTGTGATACGCTAACCATTCTGTGTCTCGTTTCTCACATAATGTGGATTATAGTACTTTTTATAGCCCTTGCTTTTGTTCCCCAGCTCACCAGACTACAACTGCATTGTCCAATTACATGTGGTTAAGGGCAATTTAATAGCAGCCATTTAACCTACCAGTATGTTTTTGGAGTGTGGGAGGAAACAGGAGCACCTGGAGGAAACCAAGACAAACACGGGGAGAACATACAAACTCAACACAGATAAGGCCATGGTCGGGAATCGAACTCATGACCCCAGTGATGTGAGGCAGAAGTGCTAACCAATTTATATCCTGCTACATACTGTAGATCTAAAAATATGTTTCGAGAATACACACATCTCACACTGCAAAAACTTTAATTCATGCACTCATCATCGCCCGCATTGACTATTGCAATATCATCCTTACTTGGTTACCCCAAATCAGACACTCACCCCTACCATCTATTTTGCACACAGTTGCTAGATTGATTTTTCTTCCAAATCATTCTTCCACTGCTGAACCGCTCTGTCAGTCTTTACATTGGTTGCCTGTCTATTACCAAATCCAATATAAAATACCTCTACTAACATACAAGGCCATCAACAAAACTGCACCAACATACATGTCTTCACTTGCCTCAAAGTGTCTTCTATCTCAACAACTCCATTCTGCATAAGATCTGTGTCTCTTATTCCCACCCATTACTTGGTCCCCTTTTCGGTTACAGGATTTTTTTCAAGCTGCACCCACTTTGTGGAATTCCCTCCCTCGCACAATAAGACTTTCCTCTAGTCTTCAAATATTCAAACATTTTTTGAATACCTACCTCTTCAGGCAGGCTTGTAAAATTCCTTAACCACCCTCTTAACCGCCCTAGGGTGCCCTATTACCAATCTTCACACAGTTTACACAAGACAACAACTGCAGGTATAACTAGGGATGTGCACCGGCGACTTTTGAGGTCTCGTGTTTTGTGTTTTGGATCCGGATTTTCGTTATTTTTGGGGTTCGGATTTGTCTCGCAAAACACTTGACGAAAGGTCTCGGTTCGGATTTAAGGTTTTGGATTCGGATTTTTTTTGAAAAAAACATAAAAAGTTTAAAAATCAAGTTTTTGGGCTTATTTTCACTCCTAGGCTATTATTAACATCAATAACATTCAATAACAAGCATTTCCACTAATTTACAGTGTATTCTGAACACCTCACAATATAGTTATTAGTCCAAAACGTTGCAACAAGGTATCTTTCTGGACTGCGTAGAGGAGTGGGTCACCACAATATATTAAAAACCCTGAACTTTTATGAATCGCACCAATAAATGTACCTGGACTGCGTAGAGGAGTGGGTCACCACAATATATTAAAAACCCTGAACTTTTATGAATCGCACCAATAAATGTACCTGGACTGCGTAGAGGAGTGGGTCACCACAATATATATAATAAGAAAACCATCAACTTGTTTGATTCGCACCAATAAATGTACCTGGACTGCGTAGAGGAGTGGGTCACCACAATATATATAATAAGAAAACCATCAACTTGTTTGATTCGCACCAATAAATGTACCTGGACTGCGTAGAGGAGTGGGTCACCACAATATATTAAAAACCCTGAACTTTTATGAATCTCACCAATAAATGTACCTGGACTGCGTAGAGGAGTGGGTCACCACAATATATATAATAAGAAAACCATCAACTTGTTTGATTCGCACCAATAAATGTACCTGGACTGCGTAGAGGAGTGGGTCACCACAATATATTAAAAACCCTGAACTTTTATGAATCGTACCAATAAATGTACCTGGACTGCCTAGAGGAGTGGGCACTGGGCACCACAATAAAATATATAAAAAACCTTCAACAGGTCTGCATTACACTACACATACGGCTGCTCCTCCATCCTCTCCATCATATACATGTTGGAGTTTTAGCGTATGACAACCTCTTGTTTTTGATAATGTCAGTGCATTTTGAATATTTTTCAATTTGCCCCACACCACTGAATGTACTTTATCTATGATACGCATCTATCTATCTTGACTGCGTAGTGTGGTGGCCCCGGTACACAATTTGGTACCGAGGCCACAATATAATTAAAAAACCCTCCACGTGTCAGAATTCCACCAAACAAGTATCTGGACTGCGTAGTGGGGTGGCCCCGGTACCCAATTTGATACCGGGGCCACAATAAAATAAATACACCCTCCACGTGTCAGAATTCCACCAAACAAGTATCTGGACTGCGTAGTGGGGTGGCCCCGGTACCCAATTTGATACCGGGGCCACAATAAAATAAATACACCCTCCACGTGTCAGAATTCCACCAAACAAGTATCTGGACTGCGTAGTGGGGTGGCCCCGGTACCCAATTTGATACCGGGGCCACAATAAAATAAATACACCCTCCACGTGTCAGAATTCCACCAAACAAGTATCTGGACTGCGTAGTGGGGTGGCCCCGGTACCCAATTTGATACCGGGGCCACAATACCTCCTCCAAACATGGTACAGACAATTCGTCATTGAGATCCCATCAAGTATGTTAAAGACAGACAGGGTCCAAGTGTTATTGGTTGACTTTGTAAACCAAAAAACTGTCCCTGTTGCACATAGTCGTGCAATGAAGACTGACTTTTTCATTTAAAGGCACCATCTTTCAAGTGTAGTGTTTGCAAGTCTAAGTCATATTATACTTTTGGTAAAATTGGTTTATTTTGTTCCTCTTTATGGTAACTACTAATAGAATTAAAGTATTAAATAGAAGCTGCAGTTCCTCTTTATGGTAATTAGTAATAGAATTAAAGTATTAAATAGAATTAAAGTATGAAATAGAATTAAAGTATTAAATAGAATTAAAGTATGAAATAGAATTAAAGTATTAAATAGAATTAAAGTATTAAATAGAGTGGTATAGAGTTGTAGTGTGGTATAGATAGAGTGGTCCCCACAATATAATAATAAAACCCTCAACTGGTCTGAATTCCACCAAACAAGTATCTGGACTGCGTAGTGTGGTGGCCCCGGTACACAATTTGGTACCGAGGCCACAATATAATTAAAAAATTGGGCATCAACTGTCACCGTTGTTTAATATCTGATACACCTAAATATGGACTGCACAGTGGAGTGGCCCCGGTAGTAAATTTGGTGCCGGGGCCACAATACCTCCTCCAACTTCCAAGTGTAGTGTTTATAAAGACAGACAGCGTCGAAGTGTTATTAGTTGACTTTCTTAACCCTAAAATTGTCCCTGTTGCAAATATTCGTGCAATGGACAGTTACTTTTTTATTGAAAGACTCAAGCTTTCAAGTGTAGTGTTTATAAAATATAAACAACAATACAGTAGTTTTAGAGCACGTCAATACCTCTTGTTTTAAATTATGACACGGCATTTTACTTTTGGTTTAATTTCTTGAATTTTTTTAAATTTGGTTTTACTTTTTGAACATGGCAAACGACTGTTGATTGGTCATATAATGCAAAAAAAAAGTTCCAAGATGGAATTGTCCTTGGGCCCTCACACCCACCCTTATGTTGTTGAAATAGGACATGCACACTTTAACAAACCAATCATTTCAGCGACAGGGCCTACCAAACAACTTTGGCTGAAATGATTGGTTTGTTTGGGCGCCCACACCAAAAAAGCTATTCATCTCTCCCTGTACAGACTAAACAGGCTCTACTGAGGCAAGATGTCGTCCTCATCCTCAACCTCTGATTCCTCTCCCCCTACAGTGTGTACTTCCTCCTCATCACACATTATCAATTCGTCCCCGCTGGACTCCACAACCACAGGTCCCTCTGTAGTATCTGGAGGGCAGTGCTGTACTTCATTGAGGAATTGATTATTCATTTTTATAAACATCATTTTTTTAACGTTGTGAGGAAGCAACCTCCTTCGCCGCTCACTGACCAGGTTCCACGCTGCACTAAAAACTCTTTCCGAGTACACACTGGAGGGGGGACAACTCAGGTAAAATAGAGCCAGTTTGTACAGGGCTTCCAAACTGCCTTTTTTTCCTGCCAGTAACAATATGGACTGTCTGACATGTCTACTTGGATGGTGTCAGCAAAGTAATCATCCACAATTTTTTCTATTGTGACAGCATCCAATGCAGCGAGAGTAGACATGTCTGCAATGGTTGGCAGGTCCTTCAGTCCGGACCAGATGTTATCAGCATCCCCGCCAGTGCCTCTTTTGGGAAAACTGAGCTTTTTCCTCGCAGCCATAGATGTGGAAGAAAATGAGGGTGGAGCTGTTGGCATGTCACGGTCCTCTTCAGAGGACAATCTCCTGACCAGCAGGTCTTTGCACCGCTGTAGACTTGTGTCCGCCGGAAACAGAGACACAACATACGCTTTAAACCGAGGATCGAGCACGGTGGCCAGAATGTATTCCTCTGACTTTAAAAGAGTGACCACCCTCGGATCCTGGCAAAGCGTACGAAGGGCTACATCCACAAGAGCTACATGCTTGGTGTAATCGCAATGGCTTACCAGCTCCTCCCTCACTTTCTCCAGCTGCTTCTGCAACAGCCTGATCAGGGGAATGACCTGACTCAAGCTGGCAGTGTCGGAACTGACTTCTCGTGTGGCAAGTTCAAATGGCTGCAGAACCTTGCACAACACGGAAATCAGTCTCCACTGCGCTTGACTGAGGCGCATCCCCACTCCTTTGCCTATGTCGTAGGTGGCTGTGTAGGCCTGAATGGCCTTTTGCTGCTCCTCCATCCTCTGCAGCATATAGAGGGTGGAGTTCCAGCGCGTCACAACCTCTTGTTTGAGGTGATGGCAGGGCAGGTTCATGCTTTTTTGATGTGCCTCTAGTCTGCGGTAGGCACTGGCTGAATGCCGAAAGTGTCCAGCAATTTTGCGCGCCACCGCAAGCATCTCCTGCACACCCCTGTCACTCTTGAGGTAATGCTGCACCACCAAATTAATGGTGTGGGCAAAACATGGGACGTGCTGGAAATTGCCCATATTTAATGCCCGCACAATGTTACTGGCATTGTCTGACACCACAAATCCCCATGAGAGTCTAAGTGGGGTAAGCCACTGGGAGATAATTTCCCTCATTTTCTCTAATATGTTGTCAGCGTTGTGCCTCTTATTAAAGCCTGTAATACACAATGTTGCCTGCCTTTGCATGAGCAGCCATTTTGTAGATGCTGCTACTGATGCAGCTGTTGCTGTTGCTGCGGAAGGGGATGCATCTACCCAGTGGGCTGTCACAGTCATATAGTCCTTCGTTTGCCCAGAACCACTTGTCCACATGTCCGTGGTTAAGTGGACAGTGGGTACAACCGCATTTTTAAGAGCACTGAGGACACTTGATCGTACTTCTCTGTACATTTTTGGTATCGCCTGCCTAGTGAAGTGGAATCTCGAGGGGATTTGCTCCAGCTACATCATCAATAGCCTCCTCCCGAGCCACCTCTTCCCGTACAGTGATGGGAAGGTCAGGCTTGACAACCACCAACATCCTTGGACTCGCCTTGTGGATTTGTGATAATTTCTCTTTAGAAGGCAGAGTTGTTTGCTGTTTTGTTGCTGACAGCATAACTCTCTTCAATTTTTTGTAGGGGGGGGGGAGGAGGAGGAGGGCTAAGATCCGTGGGTGAAGCTGAACCACTAGTCATGAACACGGGCCAGGGCCTAAGCCCTGTTCAGTCCAGTGGTGCTGTGTCCTGTGCTCTGTGCTTCTAAGGGCATAGTTATTTCCCCAATATTCCCCTGTGTTTAAAAAAATAAAAAAAAGTTTTTTAAAAAAATACCAAAAACTACTTTAATTTTTTTTAATTACCACAAAATTTGCACAACCAATCCTGCAGTATAAGCCCATTGGTACTGCAATATTACCAAGTTCACACATTCAGCAGTAAAAGTCCAGTGGTACTGCAATATTACAAAGTTTACACATTCTGCAGTATCAGTCCAGTGGTGCTGTGTCCTGTGCTCTGTCCTGCTGAGGTCCGTAGTGCTGCTGGGTCCTGTGCCGTGTCCTGTTCAGTCCAGTGGTGCTGTGTCCTGTGCTCTGTGCTTCTAAGGGCATAGTTATTTCCCCATTATTCCCAAGTTTTTAAAAAATAAAAAAAAAGTAAAAAAAAATAAAAAATTTAAAAAAAAAAAAAATATATAATAATTATAACCAAATTTGCAAAACCAATCCAGCAGTATAAGTCCATTGGTACTGCAATATTACAAAGTTCACACATTCTGCAGTATCAGTCCAGTGGTGCTGTGTCCTGTGCTCTGTCCTGCTGAGTTCCGTAGTGCTGCTGGGTCCTGTGCCGTGTCCTGTTCAGTCCAGTGGTGCTGTGTCCTGTGCTCTGTGCTTCTAAGGGCATAGTTATTTCCCCACTATTCCCAAGTTTTTTAAAAATAAAAAAAAAGTAAAAAAAAATAAAAAATTAAAAAAAAAAAAAATATATAATAATTATAACCAAATTTGCAAAACCAATACAGCAGTATAAGTCCATTGGTACTGCAATATTACCAAGTTCACACATTCTGCAGTATCTTGTGCTACATATAATGGAGACCAAAAATTTGGAGGATAAAGTAGGGAAAGATCAAGACCCACTTCCTCCTAATGCTGAAGCTGCTGCCACTAGTCATGACATAGACGATGAAATGCCATCAACGTCGTCTTCCAAGCCCGATGCCCAATCTCGTAGTACCGGGCATGTAAAATCCAAAAAGCCCAAGTTAAGAAAAAGTAGCAAAAAGAGAAACTTAAAATCATCTGAGGAGAAACGTAAAGTTGCCAATATGCCATTTACGACACGGAGTGGCAAGGAACGGCTTAGGCCCTGGCCCGTGTTCATAACTAGTGGTTCAGCTTCACCCACGGATCTTAGCCCTCCTCCTCCTCCCCCCCCCCTACAAAAAATTGAAGAGAGTTATGCTGTCAGCAACAAAACAGCAAACAACTCTGCCTTCTAAAGAGAAATTATCACAAATCCACAAGGCGAGTCCAAGGATGTTGGTGGTTGTCAAGCCTGACCTTCCCATCACTGTACGGGAAGAGGTGGCTCGGGAGGAGGCTATTGATGATGTAGCTGGCGCTGTGGAGGAACTTGATGATGAGGATGGTGATGTGGTTATTGAAAATGAGGCACCAGGGGAGGAAACAGCTGATGTCCATGGGATGAAAAAGCCCATCGTCATGCCTGGTCAGAAGACCAAAAAATGCACCTCTTCGGTCTGGAGTTATTTTTATCCAAATCCGGACAACCAATGTATGGCCATATGTAGCTTATGTAAAGCTCAAATAAGCAGGGGTAAGGATCTTGCTCACCTAGGGACATCCTCCCTTATACGTCACCTGAATAACCTTCATAGTTCAGTGGTTAGTTCAGGAACTGGGGCTAGGACCCTCATCGGTACAGGGACACCTAAATCCCGTGGTCCAGTTGGATACACACCAGCAACACCCTCCTCGTCAAATTCCTCCACGATCTCCATCAGATTCAGTCATGCAGCCCAAGTCAGCAGCCAGACTGAGTCCTCTTCAATACGGGATTCATCCGAGGAATCCTGCAGCGGTACGCCTACTACTGCCACTGCTGCTGTTGCTGCTGTTAGTCGGTCATCTTCCCAGAGGGGAAGTCGTAAGACCGCTAAGTCTTTCACAAAACAATTGACCGTCCAACAGTCGTTTGCCATGACCACAAAATACGATAGTAGTCACCCTATTGCAAAGCATATAACTGCGGCTGTAACTGCAATGTTGGTGTTAGACGTGCGCCCGGTGTCCGCCATCAGTGGAGTGGGATTTAGAGGGTTGATGGAGGTATTGTGTCCCCGGTACCAAATCCCGTCGAGATTCCACTTCACTAGGCAGGCAATACCAAAAATGTACAGAGAAGTACGATCAAGTGTACTCAGTGCTCTAAAAAATGCGGTTGTACCCACTGTCCACTTAACCACGGACATGTGGACAAGTGGTTCTGGGCAAACGAAGGACTATATGACTGTGACAGCTCACTGGGTAGATGCATCCCCTTCCGCAGCAACAGCTGCATCAGTAGCAGCATCTACAAAATGGCTGCTCGTGCAAAGGCAGGCAACATTGTGTATTACAAGCTTTAATAAGAGGCACAACGCTGACAACATATTAGATAAACTGAGGGAAATTATCTCCCAGTGGCTTACCACACTTAGACTCTCATGGGGATTTGTGGTGTCAGACAATGCCAGTAACATTGTGCGGGCATTAAATATGGGCAATTTCCAGCCCACATGCCCACACCATTAATTTGGTGGTGCAGCATTACCTCAAGAGTGACAGGGGTGTGCAGGAGATGCTTGCGGTGGCGCGCAAAATTGCTGGACACTTTCGGCATTCAGCCAGTGCCTACCGCAGACTAGAGGCACATCAAAAAAACATGAACCTGCCCTGCCATCACCTCAAACAAGAGGTTGTGACGCGCTGGAACTCCACCCTCTATATGCTGCAGAGGATGGAGGAGCAGCAAAAGGCCATTCAGGCCTACACAGCCACCTACGACATAGGCAAAGTAGTGGGGATGCGCCTGAGTCAAGCGCAGTGGAGACTGATTTCCGTGTTGTGCAAGGTTCTGCAGCCATTTGAACTTGCCACACGAGAAGTCAGTTCCGACACTGCCAGCTTGAGTCAGGTCATTCCCCTGATCAGGCTGTTGCAGAAGCAGCTGGAGAAAGTGAGGGAGGAGCTGGTAAGCCATTGCGATTACAGCAAGCATGTAGCTCTTGTGGATGTAGCCCTTCGTACGCTTTGCCAGGATCCGAGGGTGGTCACTCTTTTAAAGTCAGAGGAATACATTCTGGCCACCGTGCTCGATCCTCGGTTTAAAGCGTATGTTGTGTCTCTGTTTCCGGCGGACACAAATCTACAGCGGTGCAAAGACCTGCTGGTCAGGAGATTGTCCTCTGAAGAGGACCGTGACATGCCAACAGCTCCACCCTCATTTTCTTCCACATCTATGGCTGCGAGGAAAAAGCTCAGTTTTCCCAAAAGAGGCACTGGCGGGGATGCTGATAACATCTGGTCCGGACTGAAGGACCTGCCAACCATTGCAGACATGTCTACTGTCGCTTCATTGGATGCTGTCACAATTGTAAAAATGGTGGAGGATTATTTTGCTGACACCATCCAAATAGACATGTCAGACAGTCCATATTGTTACTGGCAGGAAAAAAAGGCAGTTTGGAAGCCCCTGTACAAACTGGCTCTATTTTACCTGAGTTGTCCCCCCTCCAGTGTGTACTCGGAAAGAGTTTTTAGTGCAGCGGGGAACCTGGTCAGTGAGCGGCGAAGGAGGTTGCTTCCTCACAATGTTGAAAAAATGATGTTTATAAAAATGAATAATCAATTCCTCAATGAAGTACAGCACTGCCCTCCAGATAGTACAGAGGGACCTGTGGTTGTGGAGTCCAGTGGGGACGAATTGATAATGTGTGAGGAGGAGGAAGTACACACTGTAGGGGGAGAGGAATCAGAGGTTGAGGATGAGGACGACATCTTGCCTCAGTAGAGCCTGTTTATTTTGTACAGGGAGAGATGAATAGCTTTTTTGGTGTGGGGGCCCAAACAAACCAATCATTTCAGCCACAGTTGTTTGGTAGGCCCTGTCGCTGAAATGATTGGTATGTTAAAGTGTGCATGTCCTATTTCAACAACATAAGGGTGGGTGGGAGGGCCCAAGGACAATTCCATCTTGCAACTCTTTTTTTGGCATTATGTGACCATTCAACAGTCGTTTGCCATGTTCAAAAAGTAAAACAAAATGTCAACAAATTCAAGAAATTAAACCAAAAGTAAAATGCCCTGTCATTATTTAAAACAAGAGGTATTGACGTGCTAGAATTACTGTAGTGTTATATGTTATAAATACTACACTTGGAGGAGGTATTGTGGCCCCGGTACCAAATTTAATACCGGGGCCACTACACTATGCAGTCCATAAACTTTTTTGGTGGAATTCAGACCCGTGGAGGGTTTTTTAATTATATTGTGGCCCCGGTAAAAAATTGTGTACCAGGGCCACCCCACTACGCAGTCCAGGTACATTTTTTGGTGCGATTCAGACCAGTTGATGGTTTTCTTATTATATTGTGGTGACCATTCCTCTACGCAGTCCAGATACATTTTTTGGTGCGATTCAGACCAGTTCAGGGTTTTTAAATTATATTGTGGTGACCACTCCTCTACGCAGTCCAGGTACATTTTTTGGTGCGATTCAGACCAGTTGATGGTTTTCTTATTATATTGTGGTGACCACTCCTCTACGCAGTCCAGAAAGATACCTCGTTGCAACGTTTTGGACTAATAACAATATTGTGAGGTGTTCAGAATACACTGTAAATTAGTGGAAATGATTGTTATTGTATGTTATTGAGGTTAATAATAGCGTAGGAGTGAAAATAAGCCCAAAAACTTGATTTTTGAACTTTTTATGCTTTTTTCAAAAAAAATCTGAATCTAAAACCTTAAATCCGAACCAAAACCTTTCGGCAGGTATTTGCGAAACAAATCCGAACCCAAAACACAATACACGAGACACCAAAAGTCGCCGGTGCACATCCCTATTTTATATTACAATATTCTAAGTAAATAGGGATCGAAGCTGTCTAAACACAGTACAGAGAACTGAATATTCCATGTCAGATTTTCATTCACAGGTTTTGAGGTGGTGAAGTGTTTATGGTGGTGCTAAAGTTTAATAATTGGACGAAGGTGGTTATCAATAATTTCTGTATACTACAATCATCATCATCATCACCATTTATTTATATAGCGCCACTGATTCCGCAGCGCTGTACAGAGAACTCACTCACATCAGTCCCAGCCCCAATGGGGCTTACAGTCTAAATTCCCTAACATACAAACACACTAGCGTCAATTTGTTAGCAGCCAATTAACTTACCAGCATGTTATTGGAGTGTGGGAGGAAACCGGAGTACCCGGAGGAAACCCACGCAAACACGGGGAGATCATACAAACTCCTCACAGATAAGGAGATGGTCGGGAATTGAACTCATGACCCCAGAGCTGTAACCGTGCTGCCCACAATCAGTTGCGAAGCGATTCATACGCAGCATAATTATTATCGTAGCAACATTTAAATAAATGTAAATGTATTTCTATCATTTAATATTTAATATTAATATTTAATTTAATTTATTTAATATTTAATCATTTAATATTAAAATATAAAGTGATGAAAAGGCTAATTAATGTTTCCAACATATAAATTACATCAAACGTTTCCGGTATTATTTATGCATTGTGCGAACGCTAGCTATAAATATTATCAGTTTTCATACACCAAATAGCAAGCCCAGAAATGTCATAAAAGAACCACTTTATACAGGTCTAGAGGTGGAAGCCTGAAGAAGGACACTTGGCCACTTCAAAGAACAATGACCAGAGGAATCAACCAATGGGAGATTGAGTTCTTGGTAGGTCATGACGCATCGACCTATGAATGTGGACCTTAATACTGTAACTATGTATCTTTGTGAGGTCACTGCTGTTTACAACTGTAAAGTGTAGAATTTGTTCACCTCTGGCTTTGGAAACCAGAGCATTCTTATTGAAGTTTGTGTTGGTGCCAATGGTGCAAGAGTATAAAACCTGCATGTCTCTGTCTAGAAAATGCTAAAGGTTAAATAATATACAGTAGAAAGGTTTACTTATTGGTGCTTGGTGGACTCAGAAATTTAGTAGTAGATCATTTTTTAAGCTACGTTGTTCAGTATTGTCAAAGCCCCTCCCCCACCATACTCTCCTTTACATGTATGGGAAGTTCACAGGGAAGGGACTTTGACATGAACAAAGCGCACCTTAACCATACTTGCCAACTCTCCCGGAAAGTCCGGGAGACTCCCAAAATTCGGTTCAGTCTCCCGGGCTCCTGGCGAGCTGGCATTTCTCCCGGATCCTGGATATCACCGAGAATTGCTTAGGGCGGGAGGGGGCGGGGCGAGGCCAATCGTGTCATTTTGGCCCCGCCCCAGCGATGTAAATTATGTTTTCGGGGGGGGTCAAGATGACGCAATTGGCCTAGCCCCGCCCCCTCCCATCCTCCAGTCACGCCCCGAAACTTGTTTCCGGGAGTTGACAAGTATGACCTTAACAGAAGTGAGGCTCTTCCACTTTAGATTTTATTTCAGGTCACATTGGTGACATTAGGCTTTAATCTATACTGAACATTGTTGAGAGTAGTCAATTATAATTTTTGGATGACCAAACTGTATAACCACAACTTACACATTGACCTTTAGAAATCCAAATGAAATCAAAATCAGATTTAAAAAAAAATATATCATGCTGTCATCTTCATGTACATAACTTTAGCAAAATGAATAATTATTTTTTAATGTGTTTCCTTTCACACAAACAGTCAATAACTTAAAACATCAAACGGTGTCCATACACATTTAGCAAATAGTCATCTATTGCTTTATTATGATCTTTGGCATCCAGAACAAACGTTTAATGGCATTGTCATGTGTAAAAGATCCCAGTTCTAGGAATTCCAGAATCAGCCTGTCATTTCCTGTAATGCACTCACATCCATGCTGTAGGATGGAAAACAGGAAAGACTATTATAAACACTGCCATCAGTTTTACTTTCTTAATTTCACTAAACATAGTAAAGTCTTTAAAATGTAAGATCATTTTGGGGAATTCTTGTAACTCTTATGGCCACTATCAACCACATGGACAAGTCCATTGGTTCAGTGCAGCTGTGTACACCCTACACCGGTACCACGTCACATGTGATGTGGACAAAAGTGTATTTAGTCATCATGAAATGTAAGCACATGTACATATTGTGGCAATTATGTAGCATATCTAATGACTGATTGTTATCTTCTGTTGAATTTATGTATAACACTCTGAATATTTTACTTGTCTGATCTAGGCAAGTGTCAATGGTCTTGTGAAAGTAGCCAGGCCGACAGATAAAATCTCTAAGTAGTTTGTGTATGCAGAGGAGTTAGCCAGGCCAAACGAGCAGAGGTGAGCAATCAGGTCATGTGAAAATGCCAGGTCTCGGACATCCATAATTTACTTTGAAAGCCCTGTGTCATTTCGGGCATCGATCTAACTTAGGTAAAAAATGAAATTCCTAAGGTGGGGGGTGAAGAGCCAGCAAGAAATGATTTAAAAATCCATTGTACCAATATTACAGTGCCCATTTCTTTGTGGAGGGTCTACCACAACTGTAATGTGCCATTATTCTTAATGTGTGCTCCTCACATGCCAATTCCTGAACTTGTAAGTAGGGATTCTGGTTTTATTTCCTATTTTATTTTCTGAAACTCATCTGTGCAAACCTATTGTATGTCTGTTTAGTACCTCTTTGTAAATAAGCCTTGGAAATATTTTTCAGATTAAACATATTTTATCTAGCGTACTCTCCGTGATTCTTTGTGAACTTACAAAGCCCAGGGAGGCTCATGCTACATATGTATGTGATTTAAGTGTGAAACATTAATAAGTGGCTTTGGTGAACGTAAGGACACCATAATAAATCCTATGTGGCGCATTCATTGTTAATTAACTAAGGTGACGCCAGTCACGGTCAGCTGTTGAGATGCTGTATCTGGGACAGGCTAGGTGTTCGTGATACATATGTACAAAACATCTACAATATTATGTACTGATGTGTTATGTGCACCACTTAGTCGCTCAGAGTGTACGTCTGTTACTGATACCTCCAAAACAACCAAATCAGTGCCTGAAGATAACGCTGAGGTTGAAGAACACTCACAGAATCCTGAGGAGAGTCTAAGGAGGGTATCCATGAGTGCTATATATGAGTTTGAGGTTTCAGATTCAGACACTGTAATCATCAATAAATTAAAAATATGGTGATGAATAGTAAAACAGTAGAGCAAATAAAAACAAATATCAGTAGGTAAAGGGAGCAAAAAACAAAAAAACAAATGGTTCTTCTCCTTTCCACGAAAATACAGATATTATCTCTCAATGCACATAAACTTCTATTAGCCAGCTGTCAATCCAACGTATATCAAGAGTCTTTGGACACACTATAAAGAGTCTGCATACAGTACAAGGAACAATCAATGTATGAAAAGCTTTCAGTTTACCCAGATCCTGAGATAGTAATTAGAAACAGACTTGCACTTTTAGATAACTGTACTGATAATGAAATTTTAAAAAGTCAGGTAAAAGAGATGAGAAAATCATTTGTCAAAAATGGATATAAGAAAGAAGTTCTGGATAGAGCTAAAGATCAACGTGAAACTATAAATAGATTGTACCTACTGATACCAAAGGATAGATCTTCACTCACTCATCCTTACAATCATGAGTGGCCCTTCATATCTCAATTTAATGGAGAATATAAGACGTTTTATTATGAAGTCCAGGGGCTAGATTTACTAAGCTGCGGGTTTGAAAAAGTGGGGATGTTGCCTATAGCAACCAATCAGATTCTAGCTGTCATTTTGTAGAAGGTACTAAATAAATGAAAGCTAGAATTTGATTGGTTGCTATAGGCAACATCCCCACTTTTTCAAACCCGCAGCTTAGTAAATCTAGCCCCAAGTCTTGTTTTGAACATTATGAGGAAGTACTATAATTTATGATTTTTGGTTTCCAAGCCTCGTTTTCAGTGCCGCGATGTTTCGTGGGCAAGCGGTCATTGTTTGATTACTTTTTTGTATAAATATTTGAACGGACGGGACAATCTTACAGTCTTGAGAAAGTCTTGAGAAAGACCCTACATGGAGAACTGAAATGTGTTGGCCGATTGCCCTGTTTATACACTTGTCTGAGAAGTATATCTGGAACTTTGGAAGAGGGACATATCCCGGGTTCATCATCCTTACTCCTATATGTTTTTATCAGCACATCTTCCGGTAAGAGTCTTTTATCCATAAACATTTGAGGATTACCATTCTTTTTATTGAAATGTAATATATGTTTTTAAGCTTTTTTATAAGCTAAAAAATAAAAAATTAATGCACTAGATACATGTGCTTTCATTTTCATATCGTGGGAGTCTGCAATATGGAACAAAGTTACCACTACCAATATGAAAGGAGATGTTTGATATGCCTGCTACAATAATTTGTTTTGCAAGCATAAGTCTTTTGGGGGCCTGGTTTCCATCTCACCGCATGAAGTTTTCTACACACGGGTGACGGATTAAAGGAAACAAATTCCTCTTTTCATTTAGAGAAATTACTCTTTATTTATACTTATCTTTATATGTGAATTTAGTTGGTCCAGACAGACTACACTATGTTTGTCTTTTTCTACATACTTGATTATATATAGTTAAATAATGTCTACTGATGCTAACGTTGTCCTTCTATTGAGCTCTGATACTGCCACAGCTGTCCCCTCTCTAATGTATTCCAGCTGACCCTCTTCAATGTATTTGCTGCAGTTCTAACCCTCTCTAATGTATTTGCTGCAGTGCTGACCCTCTCCAATGTATTTGCTGTTGACCCTCTCTAATGTGTCACACATGCTACCTAACGGTTAACTATTTGTTGTATATTCTATATTCAAATGAAAATTTAATTAATGTAGAATCTCCAGTGAGGATGATGATGAGGGTGATGATTGGTTACCATTGAGGAAGATGACTACTGTTATCCAAATACCCATGATTAATTTGTTAACTTCACTATTTAATCTCCAATTAAACAACCAACAACTAAAATGTCAGCTTTTGTGGGGTCCAAACAATTTAAGCACCTAAGCCACAAAAGGGGCAGTGCCTGTCGGTAAAGTGCTTAGTTTTTTAACCTATGTCCTTTTCAACATATGGGTGGGTGGGTGTCCCCAAGGACATCTTGCATGATTTTGGCTATTCCATTTTTCCCAAAGAATCTTCTGAAGCCTTTGTTGTAGTACATTCTTGCCCAAAATTCCTTTTTTGGGGGGGCTTTTTGTAACTCATTGCAATGCCTAACTCTTTTCAGCATGTTACTAGTGCTGGCAACTGCCAACTGTCAACTGACTGCTGGTTGGGTGGCCAATATGCCAAATTTTTCAGAATGTGCACTTTCTATTTCAATTGCATTGTCTTGTCAAGACAGACATTTGCCAAACAAATCTGCATCAATTTGAGTTACTGTCATGGGCACTAGGAGTCTTTACCCAGGGATCACCAGGTGATAAGCTTACCAGAGCAGTATAGGTGGTAATATGGTACTCTGGTAGCGGGGTGATCATGGAACAGGAGACAGCAGATGATAGAGATGCTCGGGAAAGTCTATGACTAGCAGCACTGGTAATATATATGTAGTAATACACGAGGAACTGAATGGACAAAGGACACGTGAGGGTAGTCAGTGGTCTGCGGTAGCAAGTTGTACCACTGCTATAGTGAGGAGGAATGTCCAACAGAAACGAGGAGGTGATGAGAGTCAGCGGTCTGCGATTAGCAAGTTGTACCGCTGTCTGGGTGAAGGAATGGGATCCAGGTGAAGGTATCCGGGAAGTCAGTGGTCTGCGTTAGCAAGTTGTACCACTGCTATGTGAGAGGACACTGGAACAGGTGACACTGGAAACAGGAATCAGTGGTCTGCCTCTAGCAAGTTGTACCACTGAATATATATGTGAGGAGGAGTACGGGGAGAGACTGCAATACAGAGGATACACGGGCACCTTGAACTTGATCCACAATGACATGCACAATATAGTAATGACTGAACAGCACTGCAATAATACAAAGTCATAGAAACTATCCGAGCAAAAGATAACACAGTCAATGATGGCAAAAGTCTCAGCGGATAGTAAGCTCCAGAGGAGAACAACTCAGTCCAGCAATACACCAGCACAGTCAATGAGAAGTATGCATACCGTGGTTCAGGAGCAGGCTGTCAGACAGGAGTGCAGAGATACCTGAACGGCTGGAGGCCGGCAGGATGCGAAGTCCCTGGAGGGTGAAGCGGTAATCAAGTAGGTGCAGCGCACAGGTAGGTAGACCAGCAGGGGAACAAATACTCAGGAAGCAGTAGTATGTAGAATTGGACTCCTGGAGGACCCTGAAGAGTAGCGATGGTCTAGACGAGATGAAAGCAGTGAGGCGCAGATCCGATGCAGACTGGCGAGTAGAGACCAGCAGGAACACTGAGAAGCACGGAGAGCGGATCAGCTGCTGCAGACACGAGTAGAACTGAGGAGTAGCAGCCAGCAGGACTCTGCAGGTACACGGAGGTAGCGGATAGCAACCAGCAGGTGCAGCCACGATGAAACACGGGAGAGTAGAGCTGAGCTGGAACTGTTGAGCACGGAGAGCAGCGGATAGGAATCAGTTGTAGCAGTCTCGAGGAAACCCGGAAGAGTTGAGATGAGCTGAAGACTGTAGCGCACGGAGGCAGCAGATAGGAATCAGCCAAAAAGTCACGATGAAACACAAGAGAGTTGAAGTGGTCTGAGGACTGTAGTGCACGGAGGCAGCGGATAGGAATCAGCAACAGTCACGATGAAACACACGGAAGACTGTAGCGCTCGGAGGCAGCGGATAGGAATCAGCTAACAGTCACGATGAAACACAGCAGAGTTGAAGTGGTCTGAAGACTGTAGTGCACGGAGGCAGCGGATAGGAATCAGCTAACAGTCACGATGAAACACAGCAGAGTTGAAGTGGTCTGAAGACTGTAGTGCACGGAGGCAGCGGATAGGAATCAGCTAACAGTCACAATGAAACACAGCAGAGTTGAAGTGGTCTGAAGACTGTAGTGCACGGAGGCAGCGGATAGGAATCAGCTAACAGTCACGATGAAACACAGGAGAGTTGAAGTGGTCTGAGGACTGTAGTGCACGGAGGCAGCGGATAGGAATCAGCTAACAGTCACGATGAAACACAGGAGAGTTGAAGTGGTCTGAAGACTGTAGTGCACGGAGGCAGCGGATAGGAATCAGCTAACAGTCACGATGAAACACAGGAGAGTTGAAGTGGTCTGAAGACTGTAGTGCACGGAGGCAGCGGATAGGAATCAGCTAACAGTCACGATGAAACACAGGAGAGTTGAAGTGGTCTGAAGACTGTAGTGCACGGAGGCAGCGGATAGGAATCAGCTAACAGTCACAATGAAACACAGGAGAGTTGAAGTTGTCTGGAAACCACAGGAGTAGAAGTGGTCTGGAAACCACAGGAATCAGCAGCGCTGAATACACGAGGAAACACAGGAACACCTTCAGAGGCTCATGGGGAATGAGACTCCAAGATCAGGCAACGAGGTATGGACAGCAGGTGCTTTAAATAGGGAGTGTTGCCTGATCAGCCAATTAAGTTAAAGGAACAGGTACTGAAGGTTTTGAAAGGGCTGCGCATGCGCAGACCCTCAGGATGGTGGACGACCACGGTTCCTAAACACACGGGAAGAAGCACTCACAGTCTGGTGAGTGACAGATACACATACTCTGGGAAGGCCAACAATTGCCCAATCTGATCTGTCTGGTGTAGATATTTTTTACACTTCACTAATATAACATATTTATTATTTATACCTTCTATATTTATATACATTCCATGTCGATGTATATGTCATATTTTATATATGACATATTTATATACTTGAAAATATATACGGGTGACGAGTCCCCTTGTTTTATTCACAAGGACAGCATTACGACACATACTAATTTCTATTCAGCCAGATCTACCTTACTCATACCATAAAAAGGCACTTGTTGTAAAACAAGGTGTTTGAGAGCCCTACTCTGGGTTCCTGAAGGATACTCGGATAAACAGATGAAGGTGCAGGCCACTTTTGTCTATTTAGATTTGGCAATGTCTAATTTATTAATTGTACCACTGTCCATCCAGAGAACGCTACCTATTTCTGTAGCATATGTGTCTATGACAGATGCACTGTTACATTTGAAATTTATTGTATGTCTAGTCTTTGAAGCTTTTACAAGTTCATTTTCACTCCCCTCTCCAACCCCCCCCCCCCCCCCCCTAGTCCAGCACTGACCAATGGTTAAGGAGAATAGACCCAGGGGTTTGCAGAGGGAGGGGAAAGACTGTGGCAATTAGACCCGAGATATAAGGAGTCGCTCCAAGGGGGAAGGGTGTTCATTCTGGGATTTCATTCATGAAGACTGCAAGATCTAGCTTTTGAGTTGTCGTTCTCTAACTAGAGTCTATATATGCAGCTGAGAGAGATCCATGGGTCGTGAAGTCTGGACAGCCAGGTGACTATAAGTCCTTAAGCTATTGGGGTAAGGGATGGATAATGTGGTAAATCTGCCTGGCATTTATTTACTGTGTGTACATAATATTCTAGTGTTGTTTGTATGACAATATATATACTGTTGTATTTTTATAACTGCATTTGCCTGAGTGACCATACGAATCCTAGAAGGTACTGGGTAGACTTCCCTGGCATAGGAAGGCACCGGCGGGTGGCCAGCCAGCGTGAAGTGGGTATCATTGGACCGGATAAACCCGGTATCTTCACAGGTACATTTACCCCCTAGTGAGCATTGTCTTTTCATTTTTTATTATGGGTGCTGTCCAACTTCATCTATTTAGTTTTATCAATGTCTAACTGTACTACTTCTACCACTGTCCATCAAATGAACTCTGCCTATTTATGGAGCATAGTTGTCTATGAATGGATGTTCTGTTACGTTCTTTTTTGAATATGAAGTAGATCAGAGAGTAGAGAGGTATCATAAAAGTAATCCTCTTGTTCTTTCTTAGCTCCTCTGCGAAGCAATTATACATTTGAGAAAATGCAGTGTTTCATGTGTCATTACTAAATAGATGTATGTTTCCACAGCTTCAGTCTCTAACTGTGTAGTGAGTGGATCTCGTCTTTGACTTCTAAAATATTACTCTCTCTGATTATGACTTCATCTACATCACATTTCTGTAAGATTTGGAAGTATTTTATCTGGAACTCCAATTGCTGTTTGCAGTCCTGAATCATCTGTTTCTACAAATCAGGTTTTGCAGAACGAGCTTGGTCTATGATGTTGTCAACGAAGAATACGTCCTGTGAGAATTTAGGCTCTCATTCCACAAATCACCTTGTTAATCGATAAATGTAGTTCCTTCACTGGGGAAGCACTTTATACAACTTTGTTAAAGCAAAGTTGATTTTTGGAATCATGAATTCCTTTGTCAGAATTATCTTTTTTGGTCACCATAATTCTTTTCATTCCAAGTAAAGCATAGTAAGTGCTCAATGCCAAAGAGTGACAGTTGCATAGTCTGAGAGATCTTAATGAAATCAATTTCTCCCTAGTTTATATCTAGATAACATAATACATGTTCTTTCTTTCCTGAATTGCACCTCAGAAAGATTAATGAAGGTACTTATGGCCTCTAAAGTGTTTTCTTGCATGGTTGCTAGATCATCTATTGTGTCCCATAGTCCAAGGAGTGTATTTTTTATTAAACTGTCATGTATTTGTGCCATATATTTGTGCCACTGCTTTGTCACTAATTTTAGTCAGCCAGCTGTAATGTCCCTATCACGGGACCGAGTGTCCCACTACGTTGACGGCTGAATGCCCGCCAACAACTAAGGTCCTTATTACCAAAGCGGGCCTATTGCCCTACTAACAGCAATATGGGCCTACTGCCCTGCTAACAGGAACCTACTGTCCCTCCTTAACACTAACAAGTGCCTAGCCCTTTGGTAACTATGGAGCTTTGTGCCCCTTGGTAACAAAGGGGCCTTGTGCCCTTTACAACTATGGGGCCTTGTGGCCTGGAGTGACCAATCCTACTATGGGATCACCCTAACTGAGGCTCAGGCCTAGCGCTTGTATGGAGCTTGGGCCTAGTGCCGGGTGTGAGCAGAGTGAATTTTTATTGCCACAAAAAGTGTAGGGGAGTGCGGACAGGGGCCCGGTAGAGGGGGTGTGAACAACTGCCCTACCTTCTTCCAAGGTGTTCAGGGGGCTTCACAAAGAGTCCCCTAAGCTACTACTCTGCCGCCTTCTTTGCTTGATCTTGGCGAGTGTTCAGGAGACAGAGTTGCTCTAAGTGCAAACAAGAGCTTTCTGTCTCCTGTATCTGTCCGCCATTTTCTGTCTTCTCTGCTGTGTTTGTCTTCTTTCCCTGGCCCTTCCAGTTTCGCCCGTCACCTTCTTTCTTTTGCTTGCACCCGCAGTTCCACGACGTCCGTCTTCTTCTCTCTCCACCAGCGACTGACTAAAATGGTGCCGGCCATGGCCTCAAATGATGTTACAACGACCTTGCGCGATGATGCGGTGAGCCCTGATTGGCTCCCCGTCCCGGCCATTCCGGATGGCGCGTCTGTGGAGCCACGACGGACTGGTAAGTCCCCCACAGTCAGGCCCGGCGCTCCCATTAGGCAACCTTGGGCAGTTGCCCAGGGCGCCGGGACCTGCAGGGCGCCGGCGCTGCTGCGCCAGAGAGAAGTGGGAGATAGGCACAGCGGCGGCGGGGTGCCGCCGCTGTTTTTTCAATATCCGCCGCCACTGTCAATTCATTCTGATGCGCCCGGGCTGCCTGGTGCATTGCACACCTGATCACTGACGTCAGTGATCAGGTGACAGATCTTTACTCGGCGGCGCCTGCTGTATTATCACACTGTCTGTCAGTGACAGACAGTGTGAATAAAGTTCTTTCCAGACGCCCCCTCCCCTCCCCTCCCAGCATGCATCGCTCCGCCTCCTGTGTGAAGAAGGCGAGGAGCAGCCATAGGAAAGAGAGAAGAGAAGTGAAGAAAAGAAAAGAGAAGAGAAGAGGTTTGAAGAGCCCCCCTGCATCTACAGACCAGGTAAATAAAATCTAATCATTTATTTATTGTGTTCGTCGGGGGGGGGTGGGGGTTCAGGAAGGGGGGGGGGGTGTTGAAATTTTGCCTAGGGCGCTGAAAACCCTAGCACCGGCCCTGCCCACAGTACTACACAAATACAGTAACTCCAATGCAGCTTGTATAATTCAAGTGTGTTTTCTTCAATGTCTGACCTGCTAACCTTTCAGTGCATGCTTATTAGTGTGTCACCCTGTTTCATTGTGGTATTATCAGAGACATCAACATCAACCTGACCCATTGTACACATGAAATATATAATATATATTTTCCATAGATTTTTCCACCAAGTTAGTTTTGGCTCAATCCATTCTTTCTTTTAAATCAAATGCATTAAGCGAGAAAGTAGTGGTGAATACAGGAGGTAACAAATATTTCTTGAAGAAAAGGGGTCAGTAAGACGTCAGCAAGAGTAATTTATGAAGCAACAAAACTGCTCGCTGCCATGCAAATAACGCCTGTATATATAGGAAATGTGTGGATTAGCACATAAAGATGGTGGCGTCTACGGGGATACAAAAGTTTAAATCTTCTGATGGAAGGATGGCTCATCCGTTGTGGATCTGGATGGTCCTTGCCATGTACACTTGTACACTCTTACTGCAGCCACATGCCAAGATTTGAAGTCGTAGAACTAGATATTTAAATGACCTTCAGGGATCAGAGTGTGTGTTCATTTATATGGGAGTTCTCAGGTTAGTGTCTGGGAGAAATATGGGGGATGGGAGGGGGTGGTTTTCATTCATATAATTTGAGCCACTCAATAATAACACTGACTACGCTGCTTAATACGCATGTTTCTCATGTACTTAATGGATTATACGTAGCACAAGACAAGCATAAACACAGTTTTTCTACAATCATGTTTGTTGTCTTATCGTTCTTGTAGTCAAATCTGAAATGAATGCTTATGCTTTTTTATTTTACACAGACAGATATGTGAAACATGCTGCTGCAAGTTTCTTGCATTTACTATACCTCGCATGCTCAACTGTTTTCACTTGTCTTTTGTTATCCTCTTTTCTCAATGGTACAATCTGTTCTTGTTTTTTCTGTATTATTACATTTACCTATTATAATTATATTTCAGTTCTGATGACAACTGCTATTCTAATTTATTTTATTGCCATAATGTCTTAGTCTGTCTGAAATGTTTCCTCATTATGATTTAATTGTATTTCACTATTTCATTAGTTAATGTTCACATTCTATTTTTCTCAATTTGGCATGGCAACAACCTTTGAATTAGGTATCAGTTAGTCAAATGATTTATTCTGTTGCAAAAGCCCCTTTAAATAAACAAAGATATTCAAAGCTAGTCACTTTTTGTGTTACATTTTTTCAAAATATATAGAAATAAATTATTTCTTTTTTACTTCAAGTTATTTCTGCTAAAGTTATTATACAATCTACTAACTCTTGGGTTATACATTGTTAGGAACTTACCTTGTTCCCGTTCCGCTGCGCTGTCAGCGTGATCTGACAGCGGTGTCCGATCTGTTCAGCGCTTCTTCTGTTAGCGCTGCCGCACTTCCGGGTTCTCTCTGCTGCTGATCATGTGACTCCTGGGCAGGAAATTCAAACTCCTATATCTTCCCTGCTCTGACACGCTGCCTGTGTCAGAGCAATGTGTTTCCTGTTCCTGGCTACAGTTCCTGTGTCCTGACTCCTGTGAACCTGCTCCCTGTGTATCCCCCTATTCCTCCTACTCCTGTGTACCTACCTGGCAGTGACCTGACTATTCTTTGGCTTATCCCTGGCACTACGCAACTGGACTATCTTCTGTGTACCGACTCGGCTGTGTTACCAACTATTCTCTGGATCTCCCTCTGGCACCGTATACCTGATACCTTCTGTGTACCGACTCGGCTATGTTACCAACTATTCTCTGGATCTCCCTCTGGCACCGTATACCTGATACCTTCTGTGTACCGACTCGGCTGTGTTACCTACTATTCTCTGGATTTCCCTCTGGTACCGTATATCTGTTATCACCAGTGTACTGAACCGGCCGTCTCTCTGGACCCAAATCCTGCAACGCACCCATTGCCTCCGTGCATCTACCGGTTACTGTTCCAGACCTACAACGCCTGGAATTAACGGTTAGTGCCTGTACTTGCACCGCATTGTCTATTTTCTTGTCTGCCTGCCATCACTTAGAACTTTCTCCCTTACGTCAGTAGGCTAATCTGGGGGCCGCGACCTGCGGTTCTTCGGCAGCTAAGTCCACACTACCTTGCGGTGGTTCTTGGTGAAGACCGGAAGGCCGTTAGACTCCGCGCCCTAGGTAAGCCTGTGCTAATACTGACTAAGGCATCAAAATCGTAACAGTTTGCTCTGACCCACTTATCTAACTGATGGAAGCGACAAGGAATCCCACTGCGAGAGTACTACTGGATAACTTAGCGGCTCAGGTTGAGGAACAGGGGAAAAATCAAGAAAAGTTATTACAGATTCTGCAGACTCTGTCTAACAGGTTGGATACGCTCCAAGCAGCTCAGGTGGCAGCTCCTAATCTTCCACCTGCTCCGGCCCCACAACCTGCCGCCGCTCCAAGCAGTTCGGCTGTATCTGCTCCCACAACCTCTCAACTCCGCATACCTAACCCACCCAAGTTCAATGGGGATCCCAAGGAATGCCGAGGCTTCTTGAACCAGTGTGCTATTCAATTTGAACTTTTGCCTGGAAACTTTCCTACACAGAAAACTAAAGTCGCTTATATTATTTCCTTATTGTCTGGTCAAGCGCTTGCCTGGGCTTCTCCTCTCTGGGAACATGATGACCCCATCCTCCATAATTGTGCCACTTTCCTGGAAACCTTCAGACGCATCTTTGATGAACCCGGACGAGTCTCCAGTGCAGCTTCTGGACTCCTCCGTCTGCGCCAGGGTACCCTTACTCTGGGCCAGTACACCCTTCAATTTCGCACTATGGCGGCCGAACTTCGTTGGAACAATGAAGCTTTAGTGGCCACATTTTGGCAAGGCTTGTCCGATCGTATTAAGGACGAGCTAGCGGCCCGAGAGTTACCCACTACCCTGGATGCTTTGATCTCTCTCTGTAACCAGATTGATATACGTTTCCGTGAACGCACTCAGGAGAGAGAGAGTTCCCGTCGATCTACTTTCCGTTTGGCTCCTCGCTTCCAAAGTCCTATTACACCGGAGGAAGAGACTATGCAGTTGGGAAGAGCACGTTTATCCCAGGAGGAAAGAGAGAGGCGGTTCAAGAATCGTTTATGCCTTTATTGCGGGGAACCCGGTCATGTCCTGAGTCAATGTGGGAAGCGCCCGGGAAACGATCAGACCTAACTGATGACGGAGAGACTAAGTTAGGTATGAACATTCTCTCCCCTATGGATTCTAGTTTTTCTATCCAAGTTCTTCTGCAATATACTGATAAACAATTGTCTCTTCCAGCGCTTATTGACACCGGTGCAGCGGGGAACTTTTTACGAGCTGACATTGTAGAGCGGTTATC
Organism: Mixophyes fleayi; assembly: GCF_038048845.1. Lineage (NCBI taxonomy): Eukaryota > Metazoa > Chordata > Amphibia > Anura > Limnodynastidae > Mixophyes > Mixophyes fleayi. Next base: position 277,916,663 of record NC_134402.1, read on the forward strand.
ATTGCCTAGGCAACCCTTAGATCCACCTATTGCCATTACAGCTATAGATGGCAGTCGTATCATTGGAGGATCCATTAAGAACAGAACTGTCAACATTTCTCTACGCATTGGAGCCCTACACACTGAGGAAATCTCCTTCCTAGTCATTCCAGAGGCTATCAACCCGTTGATCTTAGGCTTACCTTGGCTCAGACTTCACTCCCCCACTTTAGATTGGCAGAAATCGGAAGTTCTTGCATGGGGTTCAGAGTGTCATTCCCGATGTCTTCCCAGGATTCATAGACCCGCTATGGGCTGTCTTCCAACATCCTCCGGTATTCCTCCTCAATATCATTCGTTTTCTGACGTCTTTTGTGAAAAGGAGGCTTCCAAGTTACCCCCTCATAGACCTTGGGATTGCTCCATTGAATTGTTGCCGGATAAGATACCACCCAGAGGACGGGTATTTCCGTTATCTCTACCCGAATCAGAGGCCATGTCCCTATATATTAAGGAGAATTTAAACAGGGGTTTTATCCGGAAATCCTCGTCACCAGCAGGAGCAGGTTTCTTTTTCGTAAAAAAGAAGGACGGCGGATTGCGTCCTTGCATAGACTACCGTGGCCTCAACGCCATAACGAAAAAGAATAGGTTCCCCTTACCATTGATCTCTGAACTCTTTGATAGGATCAAGGGAGCTTCAATTTTTTCTAAACTGGATTTGAAAGGGGCCTACAACCTTATCCGTATTAAACAAGGGGACGAATGGAAGACGGCGTTCAATACACACGATGGGCATTTTGAGTATCTTGTCATGCCATTTGGACTTTGTAACGCTCCTGCGGTTTTTCAAAATTTCATTAACAAAGTTTTTCAGGATTTCCTGTATCAATTTGTTGTCATCTACCTAGACGATATTCTTATTTTTTCACCTGATATTATTACTCATCACCATCATGTCTCCTTGATTCTTCAACGCCTTCGGTCGCATCATCTGTACTGTAATGTGGACAAGTGTGTCTTTGAAAAAACGCATCTTCCTTTTCTTGGTCACGTGGTTTCTGGCTCCGGATTACGTATGGACCCTGAGAAATTAGAGGCGATTTCTAAATTGGCCCCAACCGGTTGGACTTAAGGCCATCCAGCGTTTTATTGGGTTTTCTAATTATTACCGCCACTTTATCAAAGGGTTTTCGTCTGTTATTGCACCCATCAATTCCCTGACCAAGAAATCTGCCAACGCTAAGACCTGGCCACCAGAGGCGGTAGAGGCCTTCAAGTATCTTAAAGAAGCCTTCATATCGGCACCTATTCTTCAACAGCCAGATTCTTCCTTCCCCTTTTTTCTCGAAGTTGACGCATCCTCCGCTGGAGTGGGAGCTATTTTGTCTCAGAAGAATTCTACTGGAAAGTTTTCTCCCTGTGGCTTCTTTTCTCGTAAATTCTCACCCACCGAAAAAAACTACGGCATTGGAGACAGAGAACTACTTGCTATCAAATTGGCCTTGGAGGCTTGGAGACATCATTTGGAGGGAGCCAGATTTCCTGTTACTATTTTTACGGATCACAAGAACCTGCTTTATTTACAAACTGCATCCTGCCTCAATCCCCGTCAGGCCAGATGGTCTTTATTTTTTTCAAGATTCAATATGATCATTACCTTCAGACCAGGGTCCAAGAACAAGAAGGCTGATGCTCTCTCTCGTTCCTTTGTTTCTATGGATACCGAAGAAGAGAGTGTTAGGTCTATTCTAGATCCAGAATGTATTTTGGCTACTACTCCTACTCGGTTGATCATTCCTCACCGGAAGACTTTGGTTCCTCCACATCTCCAAACTAAACTCCTTAAATGGGCTCATGCCTCCCGTTTTTCTGGTCATGCCGGTATAAAGAAGACCTTGGAATTTATCTCCCGTAGTTATTGGTGGCCGGCTATCCGTTCGGACGTTCGACAGTTTGTGACGGCGTGTTCCACTTGTGCTCAAAATAAAGTTCCTCGTCAAGCTCCATACGGTCTGCTGCAGCCTCTGCCAATTCCGGATCGACCTTGGAGTCATCTCTCCATGGATTTTATCACAGATTTACCCTCCTCCAGAGGGTTCTCAGTAGTGTGGGTGGTCACTGATCGCCTTTCCCGAGCCGCTCATTTTGTGGGATTAAAAGGTCTCCCTTCTGCTCCTATTCTGGCTCAACTCTTCATTAAAGAAATTTTCCGCCTACATGGCTGTCCAGATATTATCGTTTCTGATCGAGGAACTCAGTTCGTGGCAAGATTTTGGAGGGCCTTTTCTCGTCTTTGTGGAATTAAGTTAAATTTCTCTTCTGCATATCATCCGCAAAGTAATGGTCTCACTGAAAGGACGAATCAAGAATTGGAGAAATTCCTCAGATGTTTCATCTTAGCTAAACGTGATGATTGGGTTGATTTATTACCTTGGGCAGAATTCGCCCACAATAATAATTCACACGACTCTACCTCCACTTCTCCCTTTTTTGCTCTTCAGGGATTTCATCCTAAAGTTCCACCCTTCAAAGAGTTAACCGCTTCTGGGGTTCCTGCAGTTGATTCCCTTCTATCGGACTTCTCGTCTAGGTGGGATATTATCAAACGCAAATTACTTCACACCTCGGCCATCAGTAAAAGAGCATTTGACAAAAGAAGAAGACCGTCTCCACTACTTACTCCTGGTGACAAAGTGTGGTTGTCTACGAAGAATCTTCGCTTGTTGGTTCCTTCTAGGAAATTCGCTCCCCGATTTATCGGTCCCTTCAAGATCATTGAGGTCATTAATCCGGTGACCTTTAGATTAAAATTACCCCCTACCTTGAGGATTCCCAATGTCTTCCACATTTCCCTTCTCAAACCACTTGTTATTAACAAATTCTTCTCTTCAAGAAGACCTCCTGCTGCTATTTCTGCACCAGATCAGGAATTTGAGGTGAAGGAGATTCTAGATTCTCGGATTTCCAGAGGTTCCTTGCAGTTCCTGGTTGACTGGAAAGGTTACGGTCCTGAAGAGCGTTCTTGGATTCCTGCACGAGACCTTCATGCTCCGAGTTTGTTAAAGAAATTCCATACCAAGTTCCCTCTAAAGCCTTATAGGTTGTCCGGAGGCCACCCCTGAAGGGGGGGTACTGTTAGGAACTTACCTTGTTCCCGTTCCGCTGCGCTGTCAGCGTGATCTGACAGCGGTGTCCGATCTGTTCAGCGCTTCTTCTGTCAGCGCTGCCGCACTTCCGGGTTCTCTCTGCTGCCGATCATGTGACTCCTGGGCGGGGAATTCAAACTCCTATATCTTCCCTGCTCTGACTCGCTGCCTGTGTCAGAGCAATGTGTTTCCTGTTCCTGGCTACATTTTCCTGTGTCCTGACTCCTGTGAACCTGCTCCCTGTGTATCCCCCTATTCCTCCTACTCCTGTGTACCTACCTGGCTGTGACCTGACTATTCTTTGGCTTATCCCTGGCACTACGCAACTGGACTATCTTCTGTGTACCGACTCGGCTGTGTTACCAACTATTCTCTGGATCTCCCTCTGGCACCGTATACCTGATACCTTCTGTGTACCGACTCGGCTGTGTTACCAACTATTCTCTGGATCTCCCTCTGGCACCGTATACCTGATACCTTCTGTGTACCGACTCGGCTGTGTTACCTACTATTCTCTGGATTTCCCTCTGGTACCGTATATCTGTTATCACCAGTGTACTGAACCGGCCGTCTCTCTGGACCCAAATCCTGCCACACACCCATTGCCTTCGTGCATCTACCGGTTACTGTTCCAGACCTACAACGCCTGGAATTAACGGTTAGTGCCTGTACTTGCACCGCATTGTCTATTTTCTTGTCTGCCTGCCATCACTTAGAACTTTCTCCCTTACGTCAGTAGGCTAATCTGGGGGCCGCGACCTGCGGTTCTTCGGCAGCTAAGTCCACACTACCTTGCGGTGGTTCTTGGTGAAGACCGGAAGGCCGTTAGACTCCGCGCCCTAGGTAAGCCTGTGCTAATACTGACTAAGGTATCAAAATCGTAACATACATAGTCACACATGTCTTCTTCATGTTGACTTATTTTTGTTGCACTGTCTCATCCTGTCGCAGGATGGCGATAATAGATCGAAGCCTTTAAAAAAGTGTTTTATTCTTATCAGGGGCAGGCTGGGCTGGGGGCAGGGGGGCATCTGCTCCCTGGGCTGGTCCAATAGTCGGCTACCTTGCAGGGCTCTCTTAACAACATTTTGGGCCCCCGGGCAAAGCAGTGCACCGGGGCCCCTATATATACATATATATATAAAAAAAATAAAAAATGATTATATATATATATATATATATATATATATATATATATATATATATGGGCCCTGCAGCCCAGGGGGGCCCGTCAGAGGCAGCACAAAAACAAAAAAAAACCTGAAAAAAAAAGAAGAAAATACTTACCTTGCGGTCAGCTGGCGACCCGGCTCCCTCCCTGGTCTCCTCCTCCGTCACGCTCCGTAATGGATGTCGGGCGGGCGTGATAACGTCACGCCCGACATTCACTGCGAGCGCCGCACGGAGGAGGAGTCCAGGGAGGGAGCCGGATCGCCAGCTGACCTCCGACGGGCCCCCCTGGGCTGCAGGGCCCCCGGGCACCTGCCCATTGTGCCCAATGGGAAAGACGGCCCTGCTACCTTGGGCTGGGTCACTGGGCCACCTGCATTTTTTTCTATTAAAATAGACTGCTGACTCTGGTCATGCCCCCCTGGCTAAAATTTGCCAGATTTTCTTAATCTTTAAGGTAAATTCAATCAATTTTTATATTTTATGTTTTTTATTAGTGGAATTAAAGCCCAAATCTGGGCTTTCAGTTTCCCTATCTATGCGAAAGCTGACTCATGCATGTGTACAACTAAAGAGACTGCCTTAGCAAAGTGAAAAATCAGACTTATCACTGCAGTCAGGGGTGTAAAGCTGAATGCCCTGTGTCACTTAAATACTACCTGTTGTTCTAACATTCATTTGTGTGTGTTACTTGGATTACACAGACTATATTTCCGTGACATTACTCTAAAGAGGTTTGCTCATCTTTACATGCAGATAACAAGTATTTGGGCATTCAGAAATATGAATGAGAGTGTTTTTTACACTAATGTTTAATGCATCTATATTTAGTCATATGTGTTTCTATTGTGTACATACGATCAGAGCCGGATTTATACCTCATGGGGCCCTAGGCAAGATATCTGTTTGGGCCGTCCCCCCTTCACACACACACAGTGGCCCCTCACACATACACAGTGGCCCCTCACACACACATAATACACGCACACACAGTGGCCCCTCACACACACACACACACACACATATTACATGCACGCAGTGGCCCCTCACACACACACACACACACACACATAATACACGCACGCATTGGCCCCTCACACACTCACATACACATAATACAGGCACGCAGTGGCCCCTCACACACACACATAATACACGCATGCAGTGGCTCCTCACACACACACACACACACACACACACACACACACACACACACACACACACACACACACACACACACACATAATACATGCATGCAGTGGCCCCTCACACACACACACATAATACATGCACGCAGTGGCCCCTCACACACACATAATACACGCATGCAGTGGCTCCTCACACACACACACACACACACACACACACACACACACACACACACACAATACATGCATGCAGTGGCCCCTCACACACACACACACACATAATACATGCACGCAGTGGCCCCTCACACACACACATAATACATGCACGCAGTGGCCCCTCACACACACATAATAAACGCATGCAGTGTCCCCTCACACACACACACACACATAATACACAGACACAGTGGCCCCTCACACACACATAATACATGGACACAGTGGCCCCTCACACACACATAATACTCGCACACAGTGGCCCCTCACACACACATAATACACGGACACAGTGGCCCCTCACACACACATAATACACGCACACAGTGGCCCCTCACACACACACACACACACACACACACACACACACACATAATACACGCACGCAGTGGCCCCTCACACACACACATAATACACGCACGCAGTGGCCCCTCACACACACACATAATACACGCACGCAGTGGCCCCTCACACACACACATAATACCTGCACGCAGTGGCCCCTCACACACACACACACACACACACACACACATACATAATACATGCACGCAGTGGCCCCTCACACACACACATAATACCTGCACGCAGTGGCCCCTCACACACACACACACACACACACACACACACACACAATACACGCATGCAGTGGCCCCTCACACACACACATATAATACACGGACACAGTGGCCCCTCACACACACACGCACATAATACACGGACACAGTGGTCCCTCACACACACACACACACACACACACACACACACACACATAATACACGCACACGGTGGCCCCTCACACATACACACACACACACACACACACACATTAAATACATGGACACAGTGGCCCCTCACACACACACACACACACACATAATACACGGACACAGTGGTCCCTCACACACACACACACACACACACACACACACATAATACACGCACACAGTGGCCCCACACACACACACACACATAATACACGGACACAGTGGCCCCTCACACACACACACACACACACATAATACACGGACACAGTTGCCCCCTCACACACACATAATACACGGACACAGTGGCCCCTCACACACACATAATACACGGACACAGTGGACACACACACACAGTGGACGTGGGGACACACACACACACACAGACTATACTACCCCACCCCTCCCCCAACTTACCTTTTTCCATCTAGGAGGTGTGGAGTCTTCATCCCCTTCACACATGGGCACCTGTGATGTGGTGCTCGTCCCATGTGACACACAGCAGGCCACACAGAGGAGGGAGGATACCAGTCACCACACTAGCCCTGTGTGGCCCCTCCCCCGATTCACGGCACCCGACCCCCCTCCCCCGATTCGCGGCACCCCCCCCACACACGAGTCGCGGCACCCGACCCCCCCTCCCCCGTTTCGCGGTACCCGACCATCCCCCTCCCCCGATTCGTGGCAAATTGCTCCTGTCCCCCCCAGCTGTGCCCCCCGAGAGCCGCTAGGCCCTAGGCAGGTGCCTAGGTTGCCTCGCGGTAAATCCGGCCCTGCATATGATAAAATTGAAATATTGTCCCAATGTATAAAAAGTACCTTGGCGCTTAAATGCCATGATTAAAACTATTGCAAATACTGGTTTAAATCCCAATGCAATGTTATTGTGACTTTGAATTAATCAATATGTCTTCCAAGGTTCCAAAATTAGACTGTAAGCTCTATTTATGAAAAGCCACTGGCTGTGGTTTGAACCCCAGTGTCAAATTCAGAAACATATCCACATCTTACATGTCATAAGGAAAATTAAGTAATTACATCTGGAGAAATTATTTGATAGCTAAGTATTTAATTCTAAAAAAAATACTGCACATATGCTACTATGTAACTTGCATCTGATAGCAATATCATCTTATGATGATAAATTGCCAATTACCATGAACAACTATATTGTGCCTAATGAGGGACACAAACACAAACCAAGCCACTGTGAGAATCAATCTTATTGTTATGGCAGCGGTTGCAAGGGCAAAATGCCTTGATATTATAAATCAGCATTGATTGTTCACAAGGTAGCCACCAAAGTAATTAACACTTCTGCTAGAAGAAATCACTTCCACAGCATGGATGTGTCACTCATAAGCTGTTGGTGATGCATTACCAATACATTCCCTGCTCCATGTAATTAGGTTGATCTTCACAAATGAGTCCTTTATCCAATCACCGACATCCATAGGGAATACCCGCAGCTCAGATTAAACTGGTTGAGACTGGCAAAGCAGACAAAAACAATGTGAATACATTTGCCTACAACACAGACTGAAGTGGCAGTTGCATGTGTCTGACTTAGCAGTTAAGAGTAATCAGTGCAATATATGTATATATGCCCTTTGCTGTTGACATTTTCATGATTTCAGAACTGGGTTACATCTTCAAGCTATATTTAATATTGATCTAGAGCAAGACAAACAAAAAAACTGAGAGAGATTTGGCAGCTATATTTCACAAGGGAAATATTATATTGCTTTTAATTTTGTCAAATGACATTTTGCAAAGGACTCCAACACATTAAGGACATAATGTAAGGGAAATGCAATATGATTTTTCAGTAAACCCATTTATTTAATGTCTCCCTCTGTTATCTTTCTGTATTAATTGTCAACAATTTCAATGTCTTTCAAGGCTTTGTAATTTGCCTTATGTAACCAATATAAACATTTACTTCATTCAGTTCTTAAGATGGCCATATACTATAAGATTTTACAATAAATGTAAACATGTACCTAGACAAATATGGCCAAACCCTGAAGTCTGAATGTTTGGGCTGCATGTTCTGGTCTGGTGAAACTATATATTAATGGATGATTGTCCTACCACATCTACCAGCAATACCATTCAATCTCTGATGGCTCCCTACCAGATGTAGATCAGGATCAGTATAAAAGTCTTATGTCTGATACCTTAACCTCTTTACCTCCTTCATCTTATTACCTATAACCTGAATTAATGACACGAGACCTGAAATAGGGCACAAATAAATGATTTATTCATAAACATGGTGGAGGTGAAATAAGCAGTCAGTCCGACGTGTGCCAGGCAAAACCCAACTGTCCTAGCATATCCTTAGGACTACAAACTGGGGAACAACCAAACCCCTGGGTTCAAGTGGGGGACCAACCAATCAAACCCCGGGCGCACATATCTACCTGGACGGGGCACCACGTCCTGAATCTACCGAACCTGCCCCTCCAATGGGCTATACTGGAAGCAACCACAGGGCAGCCCACAAGGGCGGTGCCTGAAACTGAGACTAATAGCCGATTCACTCGAAGGGAGGCGGGTTCACCATGCCCAATACCGTAATGTGGGCCCAAACCACTGGCCGTCGACTGTACTGCTTTTCCGGCCATAACTCCATCCGTCTTCACTGAGAGATATGCTGTTGCCAACGCTGATATCCATCAAACAGAGCATTCAGTCGCGTCCTTTTCTCATCAAACGTAACAGGGAGGGTGGGTGGGCAACTTCCAAACTGCCAAGGACTGAGAAAACTCCGCCCATCCAACTTATAGTCCTAAACCCCTCCCCTATGACACCAGATGGGCGTACCCAAAGATTAACTGTTAACACTCCAGAGAATAGTTCAGTTAAAGATACAGCAAAGCTTTTATTATCCTTCGGTCCTATGCAGATCTCAGTACTTATAAAAGTCTTATGTCTGATACCTTAACCTCTTTACCTCCTTCATCTTATCACCTATAACCTGAATTAATGACACGAGACCTGAAATAGGGCACAAATAAATGATTTATTCATAAACATGGTGGAGGTGAAATAAGCAGTCAGTCCGACGTGTGCCAGGCAAAACCCAACTGTCCTAGCATATCCTTAGGACTACAAACTGGGGAACAACCAAACCCCTGGGTTCAAGTGGGGGACCAACCAATCAAACCACGGGTGCACATATCTACCTGGACGGGGCACCACGTCCTGAATCTACCGAACCCGCCCCTCCTCTGGGCTATACTGGAAGCAACCACAGGGCAGCCCACAAGGGCGGTGCCTGAAACCGAGACTAATAGCCGATTCACTCGAAGGGAGGCGGGTTCACCATGCCCAATACCGTAATGTGGGCCCAAACCACTGGCCGTCGACTGTACTGCTTTTCCAGCCACGCCCGGATCCCTAGGATCCGCGGCCCGCCACCATACTAAAACCTTCTGATGCTAAAAACACATAAATATCCCGAACAAAAATAACCATGCCTTCGTCGCTCAAATGAACTCCGTCCCCCCTATATAGCGAGGGGCTCTGATAACGAATACTCGGGTGTACAATCCGCCAACCACCCATGGAACGTAAAAACCGTGAAACAACCGAATTAATTTTCCTCCTTACTCCATCAGCAACACGCCCTTCAGGAAACGCACGCCAAGCCATCCTTGGCACAATATCCGACCAGCAAATGACAAGGGAAGGCCAAGATGCATGCACCCAAGCCAAGTCCTCCTGGATACGCAAAATCAAATCCACCGACTTGCACCCTCCTATGTCATTACCACCCAGATGAATAACTAGGACCTGGGGTACCCCTTGAACGACAACATAACTACTCAGGAGATGCCGAAAACCAGACCATCTAAGACCTCTACGACCTATCCACTGCACTACCATTGCCCCCTTAAACAGAGAAGTATCCTTAGCTGCCCTGTACAATCGAGCCCAGTGAATATAAGAGTGTCCCAGCACCCAGATGCGCAGCGGGGTCCGATGGTCTGTAGGGTGGAGAAAACCAAACATTAGTCATCAGCAACCATACGTGTTCATACATCCAGAAAACGGAACTCAGAGAGCCCCTATGATGCTGAAAATTTGAACTTGACAAAACCACAGAAAGCACAAGAGCTAACAAATGCTCAGCACACCAGACACAAACACCCAAGAACACGCCCACACCGACAAAAGAAGGAAAAAAGGTTTTGGGCGGAGGCACAGACGATGGTGAAACCATAAAACCCAGTGGGAAAAAAATGGAGAAAGCCCTTCGAGCCCGACCTCCAAAGGCCCAAGCAGTCTAAGACCTGTGCCACCACCGCAGGAGATAGATAGGTAAAAGATAGGAAGATTTAGGTAAGGAGAGCAGGACGAACATAACGCTTATATACCTTGGTTTTCCACCTGCCAACACCCTGTATGGCCCGTTCTGATGCCCCAGCCAAAGCTGCAGACGTGGCGGCACCAATTCTGAATGAATGAGTGCCGAACTGGGATCCGTCCAAGCCCAGCTTAGACAATGTACGTTTAAACACTGCCGTAAATTGGTACCGGGTGAGGGGGGTACCATTACCATGCACCAGCCACGGAATTGCAGACACAGGACTAATAATAGCAAATTCATTCATAATAACAACAGGGCAAACTAAGAAACCCACCTTTGGGGCCAATGTAACCCACTGCCCTCTACCTAACTGGTCAGACTTTGATCTCCTGATTTTACAACATACTGAGGCAGGGGAAATAATAACATGCTGCGCCAACATTCCTGACAAAGGAGAAGACTTAGAAGAGGCCACTACCTCACTTACTCTAAACGCTCCAAAATAAAGCATGACAAATGCTGCGCGAAATAAGGCTGTCTCAAATGCATCACGTGCTACTTCCTTAATAGCCCCCAGCAATTCCGTCAACAAAGCCTCACCGATGGGCCGTCTTCCATCCGGAAGCGCAGGGTGCTCCCTAGCCCAACCCTTTAATGCTTTGGCTATCATGAAACTTTTCGTGTAATCAACCTCATTCCTAAGCCTGGTAAGGAAGGATATCCCCGCCAAAGCCCCTGACATTGCCGCTTTGGACTTACCGGACTTGAAACCTGCCCAAATATACGCTAGCATTAGCTGATGCCCTGAGGCCACTGACTCGCACCCCTGGTCCCGGAACGCACACCAGTCATGCCAAGCCGAACGATACTTCTCCCTGGTAGCGGGTGCCAATGATGATTCAGCTAGACCCTCTATTCCGGCTTGACAATCTGCCAGATATAAGTGGGACAAGGTGAACCCGACAGGGATGCCTGAGGTGCCAAGGCTCGAAATTTCTCCCATTCCCCCCTAGATAATGAATCTGCCAGCGCATTATCCACCCCAGGAACATGTTGCGCCCTGAAGCTAATGTCATCGACTAAACATCTCCATACTAATCTCCTCAAAAGTGTGATGACCGGCTGAGAGGTGGCCTTCTGCCGGTTGATTACTTGCACGACACTCAAATTGTCGCACCAGAAAACTATCTGTTTCCCTACTAATCTGGGGGCCCACAATTCAAGGGCGACTATGATCGGGAAGATTTCTAACAGCAACAGGTTAGCAGTCCAGCCGGCCTGCACCCATTCTTCTGGCCACCGCGCAGTGCACCAGTCACCTGCGAAATATGCCCCGAAGCCCACACCCCCTGCCGCATCAGTATGTAGCTCCAGCTCCTTACTAGACACAGGGGGAGAAGGCCACAACCTAACCCCGTTAAAATTCCGCAGGAAAAGATCCCAAACTGCCAAATCCGTCCGGATTTCGGCAGATAGCAGTACTCGACAGTGAGGTCCCTTACGCCCTGACGTTGCCCTTTCCAGCTTCCGACAGAACACACGACCCATTGGAATTACCCGACAGGCGAAGTTAAAAAGTCCCAGTATAGACTGAGTCCTTTTTAAGGACATCCCTTCAGACCCAAGCGCCACCCCTATAAGCTCCCGCAGTTTCACTACCTTCTCTATTGGAAGCCTACAAAGACCCAAGACCGTATCGATCTCGACGCCTAAATACGCTAAACGGGTAGTAGGACCCTCAGTTTATCATGCGCGACCGGGACACCAAGTGAATGAAAAAGAGCCCTAACTGAAAACAAAACATCCCCACAGGTGGGTCCCTGGCTTGGGCCCACTACAAGGAAGTCATCCAGATAGTGTGCCACGCCCTGGTGACCGGTTCAGGCACAAACGCACCAGTGTAGAAACGTGCTAAAACACTCGAAGAAGGAGCATGAAACTGCGCACCCCATAGGGAGGCATCTATCAACATAGTAACCATTGCTCAGCTGGAAACCCATGAAAGGGAACGAGTCCGGGTGCAATGGAAGAAGCCGAAAAGCCGACTCGATGTCGACCTTCGCCATCAAAGCCCCGGGCCCAAAAGATCTCACCATCTCCAGCGCCTCCTCAAAAGACTGATACACTACCCTGCAAAATTTTTCCGGGATGGCATCATTAACCGATGCACCCTTTGGGAAAGAGAGGTGCTGAATTAGGCGAAACTTCCCCGCAGCCTTTTTAGGAACCACCCCTACCGGTGACACTACCAAGTTCCGATAAGGAGGGTTCGCAAAAGGCCCAACCATCCGCCCAAGCGCCACCTCCTTACGCACCTTCTCCGCCAAGATTTGGGGGAACACCTTCGCAGATTTTAGGTTAACCATCGGGGCGATCTCGACAGACCCTTCAATAGGTAACCAAAAACCATGCCTAAAACCCTCCCGTAAAAATTCCGCAGCCCATTTTATTGGGTAGCGGTCCAGCCAGCGGCCGTGATTGACCACGTTAATTGGCGACGCGGCTTTCCGCAGGTCCGGGAGCCGTTCGACTTCCGTCACCACCCCCTCCTCGACTCTGCCTGTCACAAGTCTTAGCTGGGTGACCTCCACCGCAGCGGGTGCAGGTGTGTGAGAACCTACACGTCGCTCCGCGCAGGCAACCGGACTTGTTAAAAGGGAAACAGCGGCCCCTACCCTCAAAGGGCGCGGCACCCCTGCCGCGCCCCGACGGCCGCCGCCAATCTGAACCCTGTGAAGACTCTCCCCCGCCATCTTGGGACACCTTTAACCATACCTCAACATCCTTGAATCCCAACATGAGGCTCGCATGTCCGTCATATTTCTCCTGAAACGCTTCATCATAGGCCAGCCATACCCCGGGGCGTGATGATGCATACATCTCGTGGATCATGTGTAAATATTTCAACATGTCCATCCACTCTGTAGGGCGTGTTTCTAAATAACACGCCGCAAAAAGGTAGGCCCCCGTAAGCCAGTTTTTGTATGACCTATAACTCGCCTCTCCAGCGCCACCCCTTGTGAGGGCTTGGGCTACCAGTTTCTTCCCCTTATTGGTCATAGCGAACATGTCAATGAGTCGGCCTTTACGAATTCTGTCTCTGACTACCATTCTAACCCCATGCAGTATCCCGGTACTAGCACAGCGCAGCTCCTCATCCCCTGTAAGACGGGAACCTCTTGTCTGCCTTAAACGCCCGTCAGCCGGCCTAGCCCCAGCGCGCGGTACAAAATGCTTGCGCATTTCTTAATCAGCTTCTTGGAGGAAGACCCAGACATATCTGAACCTGTACTTGAGCTGTAACAATCGGACCACACGGATTGCACATCAGGTACATCAAACAAATCACGCTCACCTGCCAACGCCGAACCAGTCTCAGAACCCTGCGTCCAGCCTTCGTCTCCGAACCATGCCTGGTGACGGCCGACTTGCTCCACTCCAATGAACCGCTCCTCCTCATACCCTCCGGCTTCTGCTGAGAAAGAAATGTTACTACCAGAAGTTTGAGACTGGGAACCACGGGACGCTGCTCTATGCTCTCTGCCATGATCTGAACTCACCCCTTGACCAAGCTCCCAGCCTGAAACTTCCCTATAATTCTCAGCCCCCAGGGACTCACTCACATGAACACCCCCATCGCGTGACTCGCACCGCTCGTCCGAGCCGTGCGTGCCTCTCCTATGCCCAGACCAGGACCGTTGCCCTGGGCTCCTACCCATGACCTGAGACCCCGAAGAACCCCGCACCTGACCCCTATGTTCCCCGGAGACTGAGTGACAGGACCCCCCCCTTCCCACCGGGATGCCCCTAACACCAGAACCCACAGGGGCCACTGATGTCTCCCCCCGAACCACACTGTTGCCCCTGCTATAAGCCCTATGTGCCGTTGAACCTGCTGAGGCACGATCTGCCTCTGCATTCTGCCCCCCTACCGGGCCCAAACTACTCCTGCTACCCCTGATGACTGAACTGGCCCCCACTATGCCCGTTGAGGAGCTATCTGCCGCTGGAACCCGGGATAATTGGAGAGGAGGGGGTCGCCCACTCTCAGGACTAGGATGCCCGCCCGCCCTAACATGGCCGCCATGAACCCGCTGCCCGCGGGGCTGCTGAACTCTACCTGCAGCGGGTGGAGGGCCCCCCGCCGCTATACTACCCCCCGAGGACCACCTGTCTCTCCTGGATGCCCTCTGCCCGGGAATAACAAGCCCCCCAGCCACCGGAGGAACCGCCGCGTGAGCTGACCTCGACCGGAAGTGACGGCCTCAGCCTGCCACTGAATCTCCGTGCAGGTGAGGGAGGGGAACCGCTGGGCCTAGCGGAGGAAGGAAGGGGACCAACACCCGCCATTACCGCTGGGGGAGGCACCCGGGGAATTGGAAGGGAAATTGGGCCAAAATGCAACACCACCAAAAACGGGAGGGGGGGGGGTGGGGGGGTTAGCGGGAGGGGGGGAATAAGGGAGAGACTAGCAGAGGGGGGAAGAAAAGGAGGGGGTTGAATTTTGTAGAAGAAAAGAGAAAAGAGGGTTGAGCAAATTAGGTCAGAATGCCACACACACTAGTGGGAAAAACAAGGGAAAAAAGGGGAGTACAAGCAGGAAAAAACAGGAGACAGAGAGGGGGACTCAGATACTTATCAGGATCCACGTCTGCACGCTGCAACTTCCAAACTGCCAAGGACTGAGCAAACTCCGCCCATCCAACTTATAGTCCTAAACCCCTCCCCTATGACACCAGATGGGCGTACCCAAAGATTAACTGTTAACACTCCAGAGAATAGTTCAGTTAAAGATACAGCAAAGCTTTTATTATCCTTCGGTCCTATGCAGATCTCAGTTCTTATTCTTTTGGAGTCCATACAAGAGACAATTTATGGCCAATTATGTCTGAACAGTCTGATTGGCCATCCAAGACGCAGTGTATATGGGCAGTTAAAATACATTGCATAAAAACAGATGATATAAAATGTTTTTTTAGTTGACTAAGCACAATCACTAGTTTTATTACAATTAGTATTGTCATAATTATAATTAAACTTTGTTTTGTATCACAAAGACAAATTCAAGGACAATTCTAATAACTGAGAAATTATTATTATTAACTTTTGTTTATAAAGAGGCAACATATTAGTAAGCAGTGTACATTGAGGGGATCACAAAACAAATTATATACAATGACATAGAACAGAAGGTAAAATGGCTCTGCCATATGATCTTACTATGTAAGAGATGTGTGGATCAATTTATAATTGATACACAAGGGAGAGAAATAATATTTGTAGCTGATGGTGGGGAAAGTGAGTGTGGCTACTGTAACAATTGTAATGACAGTTTAACTCACTGGTTTCAGCAGCTCAACTGAGATAGTTACGAAGAGTTCAACTGGTGAATTTAAGTAATAGGACGAAATACACTGTATTTTAGTGAGCAATATATTCTCTTTGTATAGATGAGGGAAGCTCAGTCCATAGAAGCATTCAGAGGATCACCAGAGGATAGGCAGATCACCAGCAGTGTATTCGACCAGAGACAAAGGGGTTAAGAGCCAAAAGGGTAGTCATCCAGAGCCAAAATGGTCAAGAGCAAAAAGGGTAGTCATGCAAAGCCAATTGTCAAAATACAGGTAATAATCAATAGAGTTAGGAGCAGATTCAGAAAAGCTGGTCCACAGGGAAGTTTCAATAAATTGCCAATGTTTGGTTATCTGGAAGCTGTTTATATAGGCCTAAAACAAATCCGAGGGGCTGGCAACTAATTATTAGAAGCAGGTTAATCCCTGACACAGATGAAAAGGAAATGTGTGCAATGTTGACCCTGTGACTCACTGTGTAGATGCTGCTCTACTGAAACTCAGTGTTCATGGTTCAAGTCTCACAGCACCAGATTCTTCTCAGGCATTTATGGTGCCAGTGGTTGAGGTCTTGTTTGGTATTACCAGGATGCAAGGAAATCTCAGGCTTGGAAATCAGGAATTAGTATTCCAGTGACAAGGAACTATGTAGGAATTGTTGAGCAGGATAAAAATGTGTAGCTATCTGCAGTGGAAGAGCCAAGATGATCTATAGTAGCAGCTGGGGTCAAAGTGTTAGAGGAGTCTATAGTCAAAGCGAAGGTCTAAGAGTTGCAAAAATTGTCAGGAATAGCCAAAGCCATACATAGGAAATCAGAGGTCAGAGGGCCACCAGATCAAGAGAAGACATCACAATATTCTAGTAGTTTGTGCTACTAACTGTCAGATTTAGAAAAACAGAGGATGCAGGGGATTGCTTCCAGGCAGCGGTAGATATGCTGATACTTGTTAATGAATAAGTACAGTATGTGAGTTCACTATTGTGCTGGGCTAATGTGGGTGTTGGTGTGTGTGAGATACAGACACGGGTTCCTCCACCTAGTCAGACTAGAGAAAATTATACTTATCTGCAAATGGCTGTGGAGCTGTTACAAGCGTGGATTAGAAGAGCGGTCTTGGGTTCCGCGGAGACAACTTCATGCCCCTAAACAGTTGAAGGAGTTCTTCAGGAAGTATCCAAGAAAACCTGGATGTCACGGTCCCTCGACCCCTCCTCAAGGGGGGGGTACTGTTACAAGCCGCAGCGGTGCCCAGCTGCCGCGACTCCCCTACCTCCGTCCCGGCCATCGCTATGGCGACCAGGATGTCACTTCCGGGGGCTCTGCCTGGCCATTGCCTAGGCAACGGTTGGGAAGCTGTGTGTTAGAGCGCCGCGTCCCAGCAAGGGGAACTGCTGGGCGCGTGCGCACATAGATAGCCTGTGGGCTAATTAAATATGGGCAGTATTCTGGCAGAGCTAGGCTCTGATTGGTTGGGGTTAGTATTTAAGACAATGAGGTCTGCTACTTTATGGCCGGTTATAGCTTCTGTGCTCCAGTCTGCTGACCTGCTTGTTCCTGCTCTAGTCTTCTCAAACCACATCTGATTTACCGTGTATGACCTTTGGCGTTGAACTGACTCCACTTGTGTATCCTGTGACCCTGATCCCTGGCCTGTTTACCGTTTCTGCTATCCGCCTGTGACCCCTGACTTCAGCTTGTTTACTGATAACGCTGTCTGCTGCCGGCCCTTGACCTCTGCGTGGACCTTACTCCGCTTGCCTGGGTTCTCCCCAGCCGGTACACACTTCACGACTCTCTGTCAGTCTGCAGCCCAGTCTGTCCCCACCATCAGGGGCTCCAGTGAACACCTGACTGGCAGAGTAGATTCTGGGTTGTGTTGTGCCGGCTGGAGGGGTTCCTAACAGGAGCACAGGGTGTTATTGGTTGTTGTTATGAGGTGTCTCTGCTGCTGTCCGTGGGGTCTAGCTTTGGAAGTTCAGTCATGGTCTGTCGAACCGGATGGTATTTTCTGGGCCCATAGAGATTAAATGGGTGAAGAATATTAGTATAGAGCAATTGTAAGTCAGTTGTAGACACTCAGGGTAGATGGTATGGAAAGTGGTCAGGTGGTACAGGCATAAAAGTGGGCAAGAGCAGTTGGCTACAAGGCTGGTGGTGTAAGCAGCAGGAGTATATGTATAAATATGGTCAGGTGGGGAAGGAGAATAAAGGCTATACAGGCAAGTTTAAGATGTGGTGTATTGTAACAGGGGAGAGTTTTGGAAGGAGGCTGGAGTAGACTATGTAGAGTGTTAGGTGTGTGTAGAAGAAAGGTAGTGAGGAAAGAGGAGGTAAGTATGGTAGAAGGAGGTTTGCGTGTGAGGTGGTAACAAGAAAAAAACAGCAATGGAAGTAAAACTAGTAATTAGGATGAAAACTGTAAGAAAATGGAGATTGGATATGACAGAAAACAAAGACAGAAACAGGAGTAAGGGAAAGTAGAAAGAACAAAAAAAATGGGATGAAATGTCAGATAGCTAGGCATGTATAAAAATGGCAATGCAAATGAAACCAGATTAAAGAAAAAATACAATAGAAGTTGAGGGTGCAGATAGAAATTAAAAAAATAAAAATACATTTATATGAAAAAAGTGAAGGAGTAAAATACTAATAGCGAGTGTAATAAATAAAGTAAACTGTTCTTAGTAGGGTAGGTTCAAAACGCATTTCACCACGTTAAGTAGCTTTCTCAGAGGATTATGCAGACAAAATGGCCAGCCATATTGACATGCAGCCTATTTAAGTGTCCGGGCCTATTTAGGCACCAAAACACTAAATTTTCATTGGTTGTTGTAGACAGTGGTATAGTGTCTTGATTGGTCTAGAGCAGTGATAGGCAAACTATGCCCCGCGGGCCAGATCAATTCCCACTTAAAGGTTCTATCCGGCCCGCCAATGTTTTAAAAAATTTCATTAAAATATGCATAAAATTATTAAAATATAATTATTTGTTTTTATATTTAAATAAAAAAATAGATACGAGGAACTTATAGAAAGGCAGTCACAGCTTCATTCATCACATTCGTTTTATAAAAATTTGTATTATATATATCGATATTTGAGTTTTGTAATAAATTATATCGGCCCGCCTAAAGTTTTTCTTTTTTATTTGGCCCGCTCCTGAAAAAGTTTGCCCATCACTGGTCTACAGTATATTTCCGTTGGTGGTGTAGTGGGTGCAATGTGCACCTTGCTTGTGGAAATATATATGATGCCCAAGTTTGCATGCCCAATTACGTGGGTGTGTGACGATAGTTAATGGGGAGATGTGTGCACACATCTCCCATGTTAGATATGGGCACCATCTCTGTTATGGGAGAAGCACGCACATCTAATGTGTTTGCCAGTTATGTTATGCTAATGCACATGCTCAACTGAGTTTTCGCATTAGTTGTGTTGGTCCTTATGTGTACAGTCATGACCAACAGTTTTTGAGAATGACACAAATATTATTTTTCACAAAGTCTGCTGCCTCAGGTTTTATGATGGCAATTTGCATATACTCCAAAATGCTATGAAGAGTGATCATATGAATTGCATTTAATTTCAAAGTCCCTCTTTGCCATGACAGTGAACTTTATCCCCAAAAAAACATTTTCACTGCATTTCAGCCCTTCCACAAAAGGACCAGCTGACATCAGGTCAGTGATTCAAAGCATCGAAATTTTAGGTCCATGGCCAGGAAACTCCCCAGATCTTAATCCAATTGAGAACTTGTGGCCAATCCTCAAGAGGTGGGTGGACAAACAAAAATCCACAAATTCTGACAAACTCCAAGCATTGATTAGGCAAGAATGGGCGGCCATCAGTCAGTATGTGGCCCAGAAGTTGATTGACAGCATGCCAGGGCGAATTGCAGAGGTTTTCAAAAAGAAGGGTCAATACTGCAAATATTAACTCTTTGCATAAACTTAATGTAATTGTCAATAAAAGCCTTTGACACTTATGAAATGCTTGTAATTTTACTTCAGTATACAGCAACATCTGACAAAAAGGTCTAAAAACACTGAAACAGCAAACTTTGTTGAAACCAATACTTGTGTCATTCTCAGTTTTTTTTGCCCATGACTGTACTTCATTTGGGGCATGTCACTTGGTTACAGCGTATTTGTATGTGTGGAAGGAGGGGAATGAGCTGAATGTGAGGGTGGGATAGATGATGGGGATAAGAGAGATAGTAAAGATCCTATTCTAATAAAGGTGTAGAACGTCATTGGAGCTCCTGGTATTGATTGCAAATGGGCAAGGGAAAGAAAGTGAAATTAATATAGAAGTGGCAATGAAAGTAAAATAAGAATATAAGGATAAAAATAAATTAAATTAATAGTAACAATAAAAGTAAAAGAATAGAGTGAAAAAAGATGATAATAAAAGTCCAAAATAAAGATAAATATAGAAATAGAAATAAATATGAATAAAAATAAAAGTAATAATAAAAATAAATTAAATAATATTTCTACCCTTATTCTAATTTCTACCTATTCTACCTTTACTTCCATCCTTACTGGTATCTGTAACAACAGCAAAGACACCTCATAATGACAACCAATTACACCCTGCGCTTCACGGCCATGTACAGATAATGTTAATGAATAACTCTGAACGCTAAAATAATCAAATTTTATTTTTATGTGTAAATTACACAAATATATCCAGCTGTTGTTGAATGACGGCTTTAGAAGCCCTGTTGAGAATAACTATGACTAACCAGTTTTTCCACAGCCATAGGTGTTATGGGGTTCATTATTATTATTATTATTATTATCGTAGATTTGTAAGGCGCTACAGTGCTCCGCAGCGCCGTTTAGCAGGGAAAACAGTACATACATAAAACAGGGATATACAAGGAAGACATTATAAATGCAGACATGAAAACAAAGGGCATAAAGGATCCTGCTCATTAGAGAGCTTATATTCTAAGTGGAAGAGGGCACAGCTGAAACAAGAGGAGTAAGTGTGTTTCAGAGTGGAGATTGGGATAGTTGTGAGGGTGCATTAGTGTGTATAGTGTTATCAAGGATAAGGTCACCTCTAAAAAAAATGGGTTTTCAAAGAGCATCTAAAGATTTGAAGGCTGTGGGAAAGTCTGATTGAGCATGGTAGGGAATTCCATAAGTGGGAAGCAGCACGGGAGAAGTTTTGCAGGCGGGGGTGAGAGGTGATTACCAGAGATGAGACAAGGCGCAGATCAGTGGTAGATCTAAGTGGGCGGGAGGGAAAGTATTTTGATATGAGATATGAGATGTATGCAGGGGTAAGGGGTAGTGTTGTTGAGGGCTCTGTAGGTAAGGGTGAGTCATTTGAATGTGATTCTGTAAGACACAGGGAGACAGTGTAGGGATTTGGTGCAGCAGATGTGGAGCAGTGAGAGAGGATGATCAGTCTTGCAGCAGCATTTAAGATGGATTGAAGTGCGTATATATGGATATATGGGTGTCAGGAATGCCAGATAGTAGAAGGTTGCAAAAGTCAAGGCCGGAGATGATGAGAGAATGGATAAGAGTTTTGGTAGCATGTTGAGTAAGAAAAGGGCGTATTCTGGCAATGTTTTTAAGGTAAAGTCGACAGGACTGGGAGAAAGTCTGAATGTGAGGAATAAAGCAGAGGGCGGAGTTAAGTGTGACACCAAGGCAGCGGGCTTGGATGACTAAGGAAAGTGTGGTGTTATTGACAGTGAGGGAGATTTGAGGCAGGTGGTGACTCTGGCAGGAGGGAAGATAATAAGCTTTGTTTTGGACATGTTGAGTTTTCGTTAAAATTGGGACATCCATGTGGAGATGTGAGAAAAACAGTTGGTTACACAAGATAGTACAGAAGGAGAGAGGTCAGGGGAGGAGATATAGATTTGGGTGCCATCGGCATAGAGGTGGTATTGGAGGCCGAATGAGCGAATAAGTGCCCCAAGAGAAGAGGTGTACAATGAAAAAAGTAAAGGGCCAAGAACAGAGCCTTCTGGGACCCCAACAGATAGTGGGAGTGGTGGGGAGGATGTGACAGATGTAGAAATACTAAAGTAGTGGTTGAGAGGTAGGAAGTGAACCCGGAAAGAACTTTGTCACGAGGGCCAATGGAGTGAAGGGTGTGTAGGAAAAGAGGGTGATCAACAGTATCAAAAGCAACAGAGAGGTCCAGGAGAATTTGTATTGAGAAATTACCATTAGATTTTTCAGTAAGTAGATCATTGGTCACTTTTGTGAGAGCAGTTTCAGTGGAATGTTGGGTGCGGAGGCCTGATTGCAGAGAGTCAAGAATGGAATTAGCAGAGAGAAAGTGAGACAGGCGTTTGTACACTAATCGCTCAAGTAGTTTGGAGGCAAAGGGGAGGAGAGAAATAGGGCGGTAGTTGGAGAAAGAGGCTGGATTGAGAGATGGTTTCTTTAGAATAGGTGAGATGAGCGCATGTTTAAATGAGGATGGAAATGTGCCAGTGGAGAGAGACAGGTTAAAGAGGTGAGTTAGAGGTGGGCATACAGTGGAGGAGAGGGAGCGTAGTAGTTGGGAGGGAATATGGTCGAGTGGACAGGAGAGTAAGATGATAAGATGAGTGCAGAGACTTCATGTTCAGTTACACTAAAAAATTAATTAACAGTGAGTTCATGGGTTTATATTCAAAGCAATTCCACATGCAGAAAGAAAGCCAGGTTTTTCCAAACAAAATTACCTGCTTTAACTGAATTGATGTTTATTGCACATTTATTGGCAATAGAAAACAGCCTTTTTTCTCTTTTTTTTGATGCATGGCAGATTAATGTCAACAGAAATGATGAAGCAGATGGAGCAACTTCAACAATCTTTAGCACATTGTCTACCTTGTCAAGTGACAAGCCATAAGCCCCTAGGACAAGTAGAAGGTTCTTCAAATTGGCAAGAGCCCAAACTAACCAACTCACCTGGAGAGTAAAGGACAAGGATACCTTCCTACAGGATTAAGTGTTTTAAAGATGCTTGGAGTCCTTGAAAGTGTTTTGTCTTCAGGTGAATGATTGCCAATGAATCATAACTGTAAGGGGCAGACTGAAGAGGGGGAGACTATACAGGGACTTGACACTAATCCTGTGGTTTATGTCCTAAAATGTCACTTCATGATCAACAGTTGACATGATATGTGGAAGCCAAAACACAGGATCCATACAGAAAGCACCATAAAAGGTTATTTAATCAAAAACACTCTTGGACCAGTTCCTCACATGTTCTCTCTAAGGAGAATTATTATATTTACATCATACATCAACAAAGAAGAATCAATGAAATACTAGTGAAGTACTACTAAACTACATATATACATTTTGAAAAAGGGCCCCTTTAAGTTATTGGACATTAAAAGAACTGTCCTTTATCTTGCTCAGGTTTTTCCAATAACATCACTAACACTGCCATCCAATGTACTGGTTTCAATAAACTGATTATCAAAATTAAAAACTGGTATGTATTTTGACAGTCTGAAGCTTGGAAAACATCTGTGCTCCTTGACCAAAGTGTGCTGATAATCATTTGTGACATTTCATATAAAATAAGAATGGAATTGCTCTTTCCTGAAACTGAGATGTATTGGATTTTAAGTACATAAAAAGAGGATCCTGAAACATGATAAGTCTGCTGTGTTCTTACACTGTGGCATTTGATTATTTATTTTTGTGGCCATCTGTTATCCTTCTGTTATATTTTAACTTCCCGGTGATAGCTTTACAGATCATAATTCATTTCCCTTTCTGACTGCAGAAAATTGTAATACAGGCCAAGAAATATCAAAGTCAGCAAAAGACAGGACTAAAATATTGTTTATTGCAACACAGAGGCAGACAAATACATTTGGCTTAACACTAATATGTCATCATCCCTTGAACTGATACAAAAAAATCTGCAATAATCTCACATCACTGCAGTATTTATAGTTTTAGCAAGGGCATAAAACTTCCACAGTAAAATAAAATTTTAGACACAAAAAAGTTTTTTCTTAAGTTGTCTTCTGGTTGGTAAGGAGTGTGCCTAATGTATGGCAAATAAAAAAAAATCCTTGGTGCCACAGTCTATTTTTTTTATCTTATTGTGTTTTTTTCCCCACATGTTCTCAAGAGGATTATCACACAAGAATCCAAAATTAGGAGCAGCTTTTATCTTTATATAATTGAATTTTGTTATATTATACTGTGATATTATATTTATTTAATACAATAGGTACTTAGGAGCGATTTTATAGTTTCTATTGCCTGTTTAATATCCCTAGGCATTACTGTTTTGAATTAATATTTTTTTTTATTTTGTTGATAGATTTATTAATGCGTATACTGACAATATTTGTTGTTGCAAAATGTACTGCACACATAAGCAATGTTTGTTAAAAGCATACTTGCCAACTTTCCATTTGTCCCCTCTGGGAGCTCCCAGAGGGAATGTGAAGCGCAACTGCGAAGGGGGTGGAGCGATGTGAGTCATGTAATTTTGGCCCTGCAATGAAATGCCACAATCGCATCATTTCGGTGCACAATGGTCACCAAAAGAGCACAATAGAGGCCTCCATCTAACACACATCATCAGGATGAGGGCGGGATGTGAGAGAATTGACTACACCCCTGGGTGTCTAGGAGACCTACCCTAGTCAAGGAGAGTTGTCAAGTAAGGGTAAAAGCCATATTGTTTTCTACTCATAAGAAAAAAAAATGTTTGTTGGTTTTAGAGAAAATTTGTTTTGAATGATGAGTACACCATTTTGGTTGCCACATCTGGCAGCAGACCAGCTAGTCACACCTCCGGCAGGTATTTAGGTCTGTCTGGTTTTGATTCTGTCTATGTGATTTTATTTTATAAGTTGAAATGTCAGTGAAAGGTTATGCCATGAATCAAGCTCCAGAATAATAAAACATTTTTGGCACTTCAAATCATGACAGATCATTTAGTGAGAAAAGACCTGAACTATGGTTTATGCATCAGAGCTGTAGCTTCTACCCTGCTCTATGATTATATTTTATCAGCAAACTATTTCATTTCAAAATGCTAAAGAAATTGCCAAAGTTAGGGTTTCACTGGATTTTCTTATTAATTTATTAATTAATGAAGAAATTAAATTATTGTGTAATGGTACAACATGTGCAGTTGTACAAAGGTGAGAGAAGGGCAAATCAGAGCACATCAAGAAGGGAAAACTTCCTTTATTCCTGTAACTACTGTTCACTCATTGTATACTATACTTATTTTGACTAATTACTGGATCTCAGTAGCCCATACATAATGTTGTTCAGCATATTTTGCTAATACATTACTTTTCAGATTTCAGTAGACATAATAATCACAGCCATGACTGTAAAGAAGAGAACCTAAACAAACGACTAGAAAAATGACCGAATCAGCTAAACATGGCAAAGTTAGGTTCTACCACTGCAGTCTTTTTTTTGCTATGTAGACAACTGTTTTCCCCCACTTTTCTGCAGCCCCTTGTCATTTTAGCTTGTCTTGCAGTAGTAGTTGGACAGAGCTAAAAGTTGGAGCAGCTTAAAGAAGGTTTTCACCTCCCAACCTGCAGTATCTCTTTCTGCTCCAATATGTCTGCTCTATAAGACACAGTGAGTAAGGAAGCATTAACAGAAGACAGAACCAGTGACTGATAGTAGGACTATAGGAGATATATTTTTCTCCTGTACCTCTCTTGCTCCCTCTACCAGTCACCTTTGCCCTCCTCTTAGTGTATATGAATTAGACAATGCTCAGTGATAAGTCTACCCTTCCCATTATTATATAAGTAGGGGTTAATCTGAGTAGATGAAGCATGTCTTAGTGTAGAAGCAAAAGATCTAGCAGAATGGGAAAATTCAGACTGCAGAAGTGGCATTAACAACCCTAAGAAACTATTTTCAGCTGCCTAACTGCACAGACATGTCATGACAAGCTCTCTACTAGGGCCTATAATCTGGGATGCAGAATTGCCCATAGTAGCCCAGAACACCCTCAGTATATACCACATAGTAAAGACATGTTTTCACAGCTCTATAGCCTCTTCTTCTTGATTTGAACTCAGACAGTTCTACATGGTGTCAGAAGCTTGGCTGTCATGGCACAAGATCTCGGACGCATAGATCCACTTGGTTTTGACGATGCCATTGCGGATACATGGCTTAAATTCAAGAAGGAATGGTGCATATACTGCTGTGCTGGACTCTCAGACAAATCAAGAAAGGTACAGGAATCAACCTGCTCAATTTAGCTAGTGCTGAAGCTGTAGAAAAAGCTGACACTTTTGTTTATTCAGAGGGTGAGGATCAGGAGGATCCAGACACACTAATAAAAAATTTGATAAGATATGCTTACCAGTGAAAAATGTCATAATGGACAGACATGTATTTAACACTGCTGTGCAGAGCCCCTCTGAAGCATGCAGTGATATGCTGCCAGATTGAAACTATTAGCAAAAAAATGTGAATATGGTAACTTATCAAGTGAGCTTATTAGGGACAGAATTGTGTGTGGGACTTACAGGGCCTGATCAGCCAACAGGCTGACCAGGCTGCAGCCTGGGGCGCCGGGTCGGGGGGGGGGGGGGGCGCAGCAGCGCTGGGTAATAAAAAAAAAGATTTTTTCTTTTTTTCTTTTTTTTTTTAAAGATTTTTTAATTTTTTAATTTTTTTTTTTTTTTCGTTTAAAAACCCCGCCCGCCCGCCCGCGAAAATCTTTCCTAACGGGTCCCGGGGCCGCCTGTGGTGTATGGAGTCCGCCTATGACTCCATACTCCATAGTATATGTTGAAGGGGCTGTCAGCTGCTGCCGTCACTGCGGCCGCGGTGCGCTGTTCAGTGTGGTCACGTGAGATGTTAACATCTCACGAGACCACACTAATCAGACACACCGTGCCCGCAGTGAAAGAAAAGGACAAACACCGCCAACGGAGAACAACAGAGGAGCATTTCACAGGAGGCAGGTAAGTCAATGGCTGCCCGGGGAGCATTTTGATCAATAATATGGGGAGGAGCAGGAGAGCATTTAGATCTATAATATGGGGGGGGGGGGGCAGGAGAGCATTTTAATCTATAATATGGGGGGGGAGCAGGACAGCATTTTGATCTATAATATGGGGGGGGGGGAGCAGGAGAGCATTTTGATCTATAATATGGGGGGGGGGGGAGCAGGAGAACATTTTGATCTACAATATGGGGGGGGAAGCAGGACAGCATTTTGATCTACAATATGGGGGGGGAAGCAGGACAGCATTTTGATCTATAATATGGGGGGGAGCAGGACAGCATTTTGATCTATAATATGGGGGGGGGAGCAGGAGAGCATTTTGATCTATAATATGGGGGGGGGAGCAGGAGAACATTTTGATCTACAATATGGGGGGGGAAGCAGGACAGCATTTTGATCTATAATATGGGGGGGAGCAGGAGAGCATTTTGATCTACAATATGAGGGGGGAGCAGGAGAGCATTTTGATCTATAATATGGGGGGGGGGAGCAGGAGAACATTTTGATCTACAATATGGGGGGGAAGCAGGACAGCATTTTGATCTATAATATGGGGGGGGGAGCAGGAGAGCATTTTGATCTACAATATGGGGGGGGGAAGCAGGACAGCATTTTGATCTATAATATGGGGGGGAGCAGGACAGCATTTTGATCTATAATATGGGGGGGGCAGGAGAGCATTTTTATCCATAATATGGGGTGGGGGAGCAGGAGAGCATTTTCAGCCATAATATGGGGGGAAAGAACCTGGCATTTTCAGGCACAATGTGGGGGGGGGGGGGGGGGACTGGCACTGGCAGCATTGAAGGATTATCATATTTTTAGGCACAAATAATTAATGGGGGGCAGTGGCACAGATCATGACTGGGGGTGGGATAATAGGCTCAGTGGCTTTACTTATTATTCTCTATGGGTGGGTCAGTGGCACATATCATGACGCGGGGGGGGGGGGGGGGTAAGCTGCAGGAGGCATAAAAATTATAAATTGTCTAAGGGCTGGGGGGTTAATTAACTGACTGTCAGGGGTTGGTAGATGTTAGTATATGATTATAAATAATTTGCATATCTTTTATTATCTGTATATGCCTGTACTAAGGGGTTGTTTTATCTGGTCATAATGGAGTGTTGTGTTTGAATCATTCAGGGTTTGTTCACATTTGCATTTTTGCACATTTTCAGTATAGGACCCCAGTGTTCCAGAAGCCAACTGACAACAACACTTCAAGAACAAGAGAGAACATCAGGTAGTCTACACTGCAAGATCAGGTAAGAGAGAACAGCGCATCCTGTATAACTTTGAATGTGGATTTTTACTTTAGTGACATTATAATGTGTTTTCAAACTAATGTGGGCCTGATTCATGAATGTAAGTAATTAAAAAAAAATAAGTGAGTTTTCACCTGGACAAAACCATGTTACAATGCAAGGGATGCATATTAGTTTATTATTTTGCACATAAGTTAAATACTGGCTTTTTTTTTCATGTAGCACACGAATACTTGATAGCTTTATGTTTACACTGCAATTTAAAGTTGATCTAGGACATGCTCTACCACCAACTATAAACCTGTCCCCACATTTTAATTTACATCCCTCTCCAATGCAACATGGTTTTGCCCATGTGCAAAGTTACAATTTTTTTGGATTTCCTTTCCTTAATGAATCAGGGCCTGTGTGTTTTTATGTATTAAGTAATACTTTACAATCGTGTGCATATATATATGTATAAATATGGAAATATAGGTATTGGTTGGGGCAGGGGGCGGGAGGCGCGCGGATGGGGGGGGGGGGCGGCAACCAGTGTGTTAGCCTGGGGCGGCTGGAACCCTTAATCAGGCCCTGGGGACTTATGATGATGTCACTTGTACGCATCTCCTGCGGGAGAAGAGACTGATACTGGACACTGCTATACACATATGCATGTTACATGAGCAGTCCCGCAAAAGTGCAATTGAGTTTGAAAAAATAGCCTGATATACGTGTCCTCTGACAACACAAGCAGCAACAAACACACTGTGTGAATTGTGGCGGTCACCATTCCTATGTACATCACAAATGTCCTGCTTTCAATAAACGCTGCAATGCCTGTGGTAACAAAATCACTTTGCTCGCTGGTGCAGGTCCAAGCCCAAAGTTGATAAGATAAGAAGACAACACTACATTGCACATTCCAACTCGCCGCACCAAGTCCACACAGTAGATACACCGCCAGAAAACAATCCTGACACCGGTCTTCACTGTGAGAGTGTTGACCTCAGGGCTGAAAAGGGTGAAATATTTACCACCATAGTTGATAAGGAGACAAATAACGCCATCAAAATTAAAATTGACACTGGCACCAAATGCAATGTCATGTCACGTGAACTCCTCCAGCGTACAAACCCCAAGACACCTTTGACTGTTCTCACACAGTGAATCTAATTGCTTACGGTGGCCAGATAATCAAGACTGTGGGTATGGCCATATTCCAGTCCACAGGTGTCCCGCTGCAATTTCATATTGTAGATAGTAATGTTAAACCATTGCTAGGTCTGCCAGACAGTATAAAACTGGGTTTAATAACGTTAAGTGCTGACATGCATGTTCTGCAACAGGATATTCCAGAATTAAGATACTTTGCTTATCTGTTCAATTGCGAGACCATTGGAAAACTCCCTGTTACATATCACTTGCGTCTTGATGAGACTGTTCCTCCTACAGTGTGTGCTCCCAGAAGGGTGCCTTTGGCAATGAAAGATAAGGTGATAGCGGAAACAATTCATATGACTTCATTAGGTGTCATTGCTCCAGTGGTAGAAGCCACCTAGTGGGTGTTAGCCATGATTGCTGCAGTTAAAAAGGATGGTTCAGTGCATATCTGTATTAACTCTGTGCATCTGAATAAAGCTCTGATGAGACCACATCAGCCCCTCAGGAACGTGGAGCAAGTCATTGCCCACATGCCAAATGCAAAGATATTCACCACTCTGCATGCCAAGTGCAGGTTCTGGCAGATCACATTGGACAAGGAGTTATCTTTACTCACTACATTTATGACACCTCTGGGCAGACATGCCTTCCTCTGAATGCCCTATGGCATCTGTACTGGCAGTGAAGTGTTCCAACGCAGCATGGAACACCTCTTTGAGGGATACCCTTGTGAAATCATCATTGATGACATCCTCATGTGGGGTTGCACCATGGAGAAACATAAAATGCGCCTCCACAAAGTCCGCCACAGATTTGGTGAAATCAACATGCGTTATAAAACTGACAAGTGTCATTTCAGAGTTACTGAGGTCCCATATATTGGCCACCTTCTAACCTCAGAGGGTGTCAAGCCGGATCAAGCCAAGACACAGGCCATCCAGCAAATGCCCAACCCCACAGACAAGCTGAGTTTGCAGCAATTTCTAGGTATGACAAATTACCTTTAAAAATATCTACCTCACTACAGTGACATCAAAGCTCCACCCTGCCAGCTTTTACACAATGGTATTGGTTGGACTGTCATGTTGATGCTATTGCTCTCCCCAAGATTATGATCACTTCTATCCCAGTGCTCCAGTTCTTTGATGTATATGTTCCTGTGATTATCTTTGCTGATGTTTCCCGGCATGGTCTTGGTGCTGTCTGTTTGCAGCGCAACAAACCCATCAGTTTTGTGTCCAGAGCCCTTACAGACACTGAATAATGATATACTCAGATTGAAAAGAAACTGCTTGCCCTTGTCTTTGCCTGTCAAAAGTTCCAAAGGTACCATCTTGATGTGGTGTGCAAGCATGGAAAGCACCTCCACATAGCTGGCGCTTTATCATGTGCTCACCTTCCAGACTCAGGTGTCTCTGATGCTGACAATGACATGGATGATATGGAGTTTGATATCCTCTCCATCTGGTGCATGGAAAAGCTGCGTGTTGGTACACTCAGGGATGACCTTTGCCAATGGTTGTCGCATGTCGTCCTGCATGGTTGACCGTCTTCCTCCAGGGAATTGCCTCATGACCTGAAGTCATTCTTTGCTTACCGAGACGAGTTGACTATCTCATAGGGCATCCTCTTGCATGGTCAGCGGTTTGTCATCCCATATGCCCTCCAAGATTGGCCTTCTATGGCTGCTGACATTGAGTGGGTGGTCTCTGCTTGTGCCCCCTGCAATGCCCTAGGGCCCCATCATGGCAAAGAACCACTCACTCTAAATGAGGTACCAGACCTCCCTTGGTGTCACGGGCACTAGGAGTCTTTGCCAAGGATAACACCAGATGATGTTCTTACCAGAGTAATATAGCTGGTACTATGGTCCTCTGGTAGCAGGGTGACAATGGAACAGGAGAATCAGCAGATGGTGAGAGAATGCTCAATGAAAGTCTATGACTAGCAGCAACTGGTAATGACTTAGATGTATGAACACGAGGAACCAGATGGACAAGTAAACGTGAGGAGAGTCAGTGGTCTGCGTACAGCAAGTTCTACCACTGCTATAGTGAGGAGGAATGTCCAGGAGTAGAGAGAAGGTAGTGAAAGTCAGTGGTCTGCGTATAGCAAGTTGTACCACTGTCTATAGTAAAGGTGGGCACAGAACACATGGAACCGGGTTTGTCCGGAAACTTGGAATAAAACTTCTTAAGAAGAGCTGGAGCCTTGAGATCTTCTGCTTTAATCCATGAACGCTCTTCAGGACCAAAGCCTTTCCAATGAACGAGGAAACGAAGAACTCCTCGCAAAATTTTTGCATCTAATATGTGAGTAATCTCAAAGTCCTCCTCTTGATGAGCTTGAACTGGCCGAGGTGCTGAAGGAGGGACCGAGAAACGGTTGATAATAAGAGGTTTCAGCAAAGACACATGGAAGGCATTGGAAATACGAAGGTTCTTAGGTAGTAGAAGTTTGAAACAAACTGGATTTATCACTTGAATGATTCTATATGGACCAATAAAACGAGGAGCGAACTTCATATATGGGACCTTCAAACGAATATTTTTGGTTGATAACCATACACGATCTCTGATTTTAAGTGGTGGAATAGCCCGTCTATTTTTATCTGCAAAAGACTTATATCTGGCAGATGTCTTCTTTAAACAGGTTTTGACCTGAGACCAAATATTTTTGAAGGTCTGACAAACAGTCTCTACAGCAGGAACTTGGGTGGGAGGGAGGGCAGGAAATTCCGGAAAAGACGGATGGTGACCGTAAACGACAAAGAATGGAGTTTTAGAAGATGATTCATGATACATGTTGTTATGAGCGAATTCAGCCCATGGAAGCAAATCTACCCAGTTGTCTTGGTTGGCTGAAGAGAACATCCTTATAAAAGTCTCAAGATCTTGATTGACCCTTTCGGTTTGTCCGTTTGATTGAGGATGGTAGGAGGATGAGAGTGATAATCGGATACCCAAGGTCTTACAGAGGGCCCGCCAGAATCTGGAAACAAATTGCACTTCTCTATCTGAAACAATCTCGGAAGGACATCCATGAATACAGAAGATTTCTTTGATGAAATAATCAGCCAGAGTAGATGAAGAAGGTAAACCGGTCAAAGGAACGAAATGTGCCATCTTCGAAAATCTATCCACCACTACCCAAATAGTATTGCACTTTTTACTAGGACGAAGATCAGTAACAAAGTCCATACTAATATGGGTCCACGGCTTGGAAGGAATGGGTAGTGGTTGAAGCAAACCCGCTGGAGTTCTGCGGGGAGTCTTAAACTGGGAACACAATTCACAAGCAGCCATAAAATCTCTGACATCTCTCCTCATAGAAGGCCACCAGTAACTTCGAGAAAGAATTTCAAAAGTCTTGCGTTCACCAGAATGTCCAGAAAAACGAGAAGAGTGAAACCACGAAAGGATTTTCTTCCTAAGAGCAGGAGGCACGAGGGTTCTCCCAAATGGTAGCACCTTAGTGGAAGAAGCAGCCAGAGAAACACATTTGGGGTCTAATATAGAGTGGTTAGGACCATCTTCAACGTCTGAGGACATCACAAAAGCTCTTTTTTATTTTTTGCAGCTGGTTTGAAGGTTATGATTAGTTCAAAACGAGAAAAGAAAAGAGACCATCTTGCTTGACGAGGATTCAAACATTGAGCAGACTGTAAATATGACAAATTTTTATGATCAGTAAAAATTGTCACAGGATGACGAGCTCCTTCCAACAAATATCTCCATTCCTCTAATGCTACTTTTATAGCCAGCAACTCCTTGTCCCCGATGGTATAATTCTTCTCTGCAGGCAGAAGACCCCGAGAGTAAAAGGCACAAGGATGGAATTTTTGTTGCTCCGATCTTTGGGAGAGAATGGCTCCTAAGCCAACATTAGAGGCATCTACCTCTAGGAAGAAGGGCAGCGTCACATCAGGCTGTCGAAGAACAGGAGTGGAGGAGAAGGACTCTTTGAGAAACTGGAAAGCTTGAAGGGACTCAGAGGACCATTGTTTAGTATTGGCCCCTTTATGAGTTAGGGCCACAATAGGAGA
Organism: Mixophyes fleayi; assembly: GCF_038048845.1. Taxonomy (NCBI): domain Eukaryota; kingdom Metazoa; phylum Chordata; class Amphibia; order Anura; family Limnodynastidae; genus Mixophyes; species Mixophyes fleayi. The sequence continues at coordinate 277,950,203 of NC_134402.1, forward strand.
TGCAATCGAGGAAAAATCTTGAATGAAGCGTCTATAGTAATTGGCAAAACCTAAAAAACGCTGAATTGCATGAAGAGTAGTTGGCTGAGGCCAATGTAATACAGCATTCACCTTTTCTGGATCCATCTGAAGACCAACTCCGGAGACAATATATCCCAGAAATGGAATCTGGGGCAACTCGAATGAACATTTTTCTAACTTGCAGAATAATGAATTTTTCCGGAGTCTGGAAAGGACCTCTGCCACATGTTGATGATGAGAAGGCAGGTCCTGAGAAAAGATTAATATGTCATCCAGATAGACGACGACACAAACATATAACAAGTCCCGGAAGATCTCATTAATGAAACCCTGGAAAACAGCGGGGGCGTTACATAAACCGAAGTGCATTACTAAATATTCATAATGCCCGTCTCTGGTGTTGAAAGCTGTCTTCCATTCATCACCGGACCTGATTTGAATTAAATTATAGGCACCACGAAGATCCAACTTGGTAAAGATCCGGGCTCCCTTGATACGATCAAATAACTCAGTAATTAGTGGAATGGGATACCGATTTTTGATAGTTATGGCGTTAAGTCCACGGAAATCTATGCAAGGACGTAATGACCCATCCTTCTTTTTTACGAAGAAAAAACCTGCTCCAGCGGGAGAGGTAGAAGGTCGAATAAATCCTCGCTGGAGATTCTCTTTGATGTACTCAGATGTGGCTTGAGTTTCAGGTAACGAAAGTGGATACACACGACACCTGGGAGGAGTCTTGCCAGGTTGAAGATCAATCGGACAGTCCCACGAACGATGAGGAGGAAGACGTTCAGACTGAAGTTTATCAAATACATCGGCAAAAGAAGCATACTGAGGAGGAAGTCCCGGTGAACAAGGTGAAATGGAGGATTGCTGTATCTTGAGAGGAACGACTTGAGAGAGGCAACAATGATGACACTTAGACCCCCAAGACGTAATTTGAGGAGTGTGCCAGTCAATCTGGGGAGAATGACGTTGAAGCTATGGAAGGCCTAATACAATCGGACTGGTAGTAACAGGAAGGATTAAAAATGAAATTTCCTCCTGGCGTAATACACCAATTTGAAGGGTTACTGGAGACGTACTCTGGGTGATGAGACCATTAATAATGCGTGATCCATCGATAGCAGTCACAGTAATTGGTATTTTCAAAGTAATCACTGGTAGGGACCATTGATTCACGAGGGATTTAGAAATAAAATTTCCTGCAGCTCCAGAGTCAATAAGTGTTTGGGACATGAAAGATTTGGTAGCAAAGGAAACAGTAACATCAAAAGCACAAACTTTTAATTTCGTAGAACATGGAGAGGACTCCAGGGATCCTAACTTCACCTCTCCAGAACTGGTTAGGGCCTGGCATTTCCCGATTTTTTAGGGCATGAATTGAGCATATGAGTAGAATCAGCACAATAGATACAAAGTCTATTTTTTACTCTTCGGTCCCTCTCCTCTGAAGTTAATTTGGAGCGACCTATCTCCATAGGTACTACCGGAGATGAAACTTGGCGAATTTGAGAACTTGAGCGAAGAGGTGCTTTATATGAAGTTGTTTTTTCAGACTCTCTTTCACGAAATCTCATGTCTACACGATGGCAAAGAGAAATCAAATCTTCTAGAGAAGTAGGTAATTCTTAAGTAGTCAGTGCATCTTTAATTTTATCAGAAAGCCCCTGCCAGAAGGCGGCAATTAAAGCTTCAGTGTTCCACTGAAGTTCAGAGGCTAATATCCGAAATGGAATGACGTACTGGGCTACAGTACGAGAACCCTGACGTAGACGGAGGATGCTGGATGCAGCGGAAATAACACGACCAGGTTCATCAAATACACCTCGAAACGTGGAAATAAATTTTGCACTATCTTGTAATAATGGATCATTTCTTTCCCACAGAGGGGAAGCCCATGCGAGAGCTTGTCCGGAAAACAAAGAAATGAGATAGGCCACTCTGGAACGATGAGTAGAGAAATTGTGAGGTTGAAGCTCAAAATGAACTGAGTATTGATTGAGAAAACCCCTGCATGTTTTGGGGTCTCCATCATATTTTGAAGGAGTAGGCAGGTGTAGCGTGGAAGCAGTAGACACCTGGGATGGCACTGGGGAAACGGATGAAGGCACAGGAGCATCAACAGTAGCTGTGATATTTTGCGCAGAAGTTCCTTGGGAGGCTAACGCCTGGCAACATTGCAGCAATTGTTGTTGGCGAACATCCTGTTGTTCAATACGGGTAACCAGATACTGCAGCATCTCTTTAGCTGTAGGTTCCGATCCTGGGTCTGTCATTGCCTGATCTTACTGTCACGGGCACTAGGAGTCTTTGCCCAGGATATCACCAGATGATGTTCTTACCAGAGTAATATAGCTGGTACTATGGTCCTCTGGTAGCAGGGTGACAATGGAACAGGAGAATCAGCAGATGGTGAGAGAATGCTCAATGAAAGTCTATGACTAGCAGCAACTGGTAATGACTTAGATGTATGAACATGAGGAACCAGATGGACAAGTAAACATGAGGAGAGTCAGTGGTCTGCGTACAGCAAGTTGTACCACTGCTATAGTGAGGAGGAATGTCCAGGAGTAGAGAGGAGGTAGTGAAAGTCAATGGTCTAAGTATAGCAAGTTGTACCACTGTCTATAGCAAAGGTGGGCACAGAACACATGGAACCGGGTTTGTCCGGAAACTTGGAATAAAACTTCTTAAGAAGAGCTGGAGTCTTGAGATCTTCTGCTTTAATCCATGAACGCTCTTCAGGACCAAAGCCCTTCCAATGAACGAGGAAACGAAGAGCTCCTCGCGAAATTTTTGCATCTAATATGTGAGTAATCTCAAAGTCCTCCTCTTGATGAGCTTGAACTGGCCGAGGTGCTGAAGGAGGGACCGAGAAACGGTTGATGATAAGAGGTTTGAGCAAAGACACATGGAAGGCATTGGAAATACGAAGGTTCTTAGGTAGTAGAAGTTTGAAACAAACTGGATTTATCACTTGAATGATCCTATATGGACCAATAAAACGAGGAGCGAACTTCATAGATGGGACCTTCAAACGAATATTTTTGGTTGATAACCATACACGATCTCCGATTTTAAGTGGTGGAATAGCCCGTCTCTTTTTATCTGCAAAAGACTTATATCTGGCAGATGTCTTCTTTAAACAGGTTTTGACCTGAGACCAAATATTTTTGAAGGTCTGACAAACAGTCTCTACAGCACGAACTTGGGTGGGAGGGAGGGCAGGAAATTCCGGAAAAGACGGATGGTGACCGTAAACCACAAAGAATGGAGTTTTAGAAGATGATTCGTGATACATGTTGTTATGAGCGAATTCAGCCCATGGAAGCAAATCTACCCAGTTGTCTTGGTTGGCTGAAGAGAACATCCTTATAAAAGTCTCAAGATCTTGATTGACCCTTTCGGTTTGTCCGTTTGATTGAGGATGGTAGGAGGATGAGAGTGATAATCGGATACCCAAGTTCTTACAGAGGGCCCGCCAGAATCTGGAAACGAATTGCACTCCTCTATCTGAAACAATCTCGGAAGGACATCCATGAATACGGAAGATTTCTTTGATGAAATAATCAGCCAGAGTAGATGAAGAAGGTAAACCGGTCAAAGGAACGAAATGTGCCATCTTCGAAAATCTATCCACCACTACCCAAATAGTATTGCACTTTTTACTAGGAGGAAGATCAGTAACAAAGTCCATACTAATATGGGTCAACGGCTTGGAAAGAATGGGTAGTGGTTGAAGCAAACCCGCTGGAGTTCTGCGGGGAGTCTTAAACTGGGAACACAATTCACAAGCAGCCACAAAATCTCTGACATCTCTCCTCATAGAAGGCCACCAGTAACTTCGAGAAAGAATTTCAAAAGTCTTGCGTTCACCAGAATGTCCAGAAAAACGAGAAGAGTGAAACCACGAAAGGATTTTCTTCCTAAGAGCAGGAGGCACGAGGGTTCTCCCAAATGGTAGCACCTTAGTGGAAGAAGCAGCCAGAGAAACACATTTGGGGTCTAATATAGAGTGGTTAGGACCATCTTCAACGTCTGAGGACGTCACAAAAGCTCGAGATAGGGCGTCTGCTTTTTTATTTTTTGCAGCTGGTTTGAAGGTTATGATTAGTTCAAAACGAGAAAAGAAAAGAGACCATCTTGCTTGACGAGGATTCAAACATTGAGCAGACTGTAAATATGACAAATTTTTATGATCAGTAAAAATTGTCACAGGATGACGAGCTCCTTCCAACAAATATCTCCATTCCTCTAATGCTACTTTTATAGCCAGCAACTCCTTGTCCCCGATGGTATAATTCTTCTCTGCAGGCAGAAGACCCCGAGAGTAAAAGACACAAGGATGGAATTTTTTTTGCTCCGATCTTTGGGAGAGAATGGCTCCTAAGCCAACATTAGAGGCATCTACCTCTAGGAAGAAGGGAAGCGTCACATCAGGCTGTCGAAGAACAGGAGCGGAGGAGAAGGACTCTTTGAGAAACTGGAAAGCTTGAAGGGACTCAGAGGACCATTGTTTAGTATTGGCCCCTTTATGAGTTAGGGCCACAATAGGAGATGCAATCGAGGAAAAATCTTGAATGAAGCGTCTATAGTAATTGGCAAAACCTAAAAAACGCTGAATTGCACGAAGAGTAGTTGGCTGAGGCCAATGTAATACAGCATTCACCTTTTCTGGATCCATTTGAAGACCAACTCCGGAGACAATATATCCCAGAAATGGAATCTGGGGCAACTCGAATGAACATTTTTCTAACTTGCAGAATAATGAATTTTTCCGGAGTCTGGAAAGGACCTTTGCCACATGTTGATGATGAGAAGGCAGGTCCTGAGAAAAGATTAATATGTCATCCACATAGACGACGACCCAAACATATAACAAGTCCCGGAAGATTTCATTAATGAAACCCTGGAAAACAGCGGGGGCGTTACATAACCGGAAGGGCATTACTAAATATTCATAATGCCCGTCTCTGGTGTTGAAAGCTGTCTTCCATTCATCACTGGACCTGATTCGAATTAAATTATAGGCACCACGAAGATCCAACTTGGTAAAGATTCGGGCTCCCTTGATACGATCAAATAACTCAGTAATTAGTGGAATGGGATACCGATTTTTGATAGTTATGGCGTTAAGTCCACGGAAATCTATGCAAGGACGTAATGACCCATCCTTCTTTTTTACGAAGAAAAAACCTGCTCCAGCGGGAGAGGTAGAAGGTCGAATAAATCCTCGCTGGAGATTCTCTTTGATGTACTCAGATGTGGCTTGAGTTTCAGGTAACGAAAGTGGATACACACAACCCCTGGGAGGAGTCTTGCCAGGTTGAAGATCAATCGGACAGTCCCACGAACGATGAGGAGGAAGACGTTCAGACTGAAGTTTATCAAATACATCGGCAAAAGAAGCATACTGAGGAGGAAGTCCCGGTGAACAAGGTGAAATGGAGGATTGCTGTATTTTGAGAGGAACGACTTGAGAGAGGCAACGATGATGACACTCAGACCCCCAAGACGTAACTTGAGGAGTGTGCCAGTCAATCTGGGGAGAATGACGTTGAAGCCATGGAAGGCCTAATACAATCGGACTGGTAGTAACAGGAAGGATTAAAAATGAAATTTCCTCCTGGTGTAATACACCAATTTGAAGGGTTACTGGAGACGTACTCTGGGTGATGAGACCATTAATAATGCGTGATCCATCGATAGCAATCACAGTAATTGGTATTTTCAAAGTAATCACTGGTAGGGACCATTGATTCACGAGGGATTTAGAAATAAAATTTCCTGCAGCTCCAGAGTCAATAAGTGTTTGGGACATGAAAGATTTGGTAGCAAGGGAAACAGTAACATCAAAAGCACAAACTTTTAATTTCGTAGAACATGGAGAGGACTCCAGGGACCCTAACTTCACCTCTCCAGAACTGGTTAGGGCCTGGCATTTCCCGATTTTTTAGGGCATGAATTGAGCATATGAGTAGAATCAGCACAATAGATACAAAGTCTATTTTTTACTCTTCGGTCCCTCTCCTCTGAAGTTAATTTGGAGCGACCTATCTCCATAGGTACTACCGGAGATGAAACTTGGCGAATTTAAGAACTTGAGCGAAGAGGTGCTTTATATGAAGTTGTTTTTTCAGACTCTCTTTCACGAAATCTCATGTCTACACGATGGCAAAGAGAAATCAAATCTTCTAGAGAAATTGTGAGGTTGAAGCTCAAAATGAACTGAGCATTGATTTAGAAAACCCCTGCATGTTTTGGGGTCTCCATCATATTTTGAAGGAGTAGGCAGGTGTAGCGTGGAAGCAGTAGACACCTGGGTTGGCACTGGGGAAACGTTTGAAGGCACAGGAGCATCAACAGTAGCTGTGATATTTTGCGCAGAAGTTCCTTGGAAGGCTAACGCCTGGAAACATTGCAGCAATTGTTGTTGGCGAACATCCTGTTGTTCAATACGGGTAACCAGATACTGCAGCATCTCTTTAGCTGTAGGTTCCGATCCTGGGTCTGTCATTGTCTGATCTTACTGTCACGGGCACTAGGAATCTTTGCCCAGGATATCACCAGATGATGTTCTTACCAGAGTAATATAGCTGGTACTATGGTCCTCTGGTAGCAGGGTGACAACGGAACAGGAGAATCAGCAGATGGTGAGAGAATGCTCAATGAAAGTCTATGACTAGCAGCAACTGGTAATGACTTAGATGTATGAACATGAGGAACCAGATGGACAAGTAAACATGAGGAGAGTCAGTGGTCTGCGTACAGCAAGTTGTACCACTGCTATAGTGAGGAGGAATGTCCAGGAGTAGAGAGGAGGTAGTGAAAGTCAGTGGTCTGCGTATAGCAAGTTGTACCACTGTCTATAGTGAAGGAATGGGTTCCAGGTGCAAGTAGGTAACGGGGAAGTCAGTGGTCTGCGTACAGCAAGTTGTACCAGTGCTTATGTGAGAGGATACTTGAAACTGGTGCCAATGGGAAACAGGAGTCAGTGGTCTGCGTTCAACAAGTTGTACCACTGCTATATATATGTGAGGAGGGGCACGAGGAGATGAATGGAATACAGAGGATAGACGGGCGGCACACGGAACTTGATCCCACGATGATAACCACAATACAATAATAACTGACAAGCGCTGCTTGAAGTATGCAAAGTCCCTATAGAGATCCAGGTAATAGGAAACAAAGTCAATAGTAACAATATCTTCAGTAGATGGAAGACTCCGGAGATGAACACAACACAGTCCAGACGGATATGCAACACTAAAGCAAAGTCAATGGAAAGTATGCATACCGCGGTTCAGGAGAGCAGGCTGTCAAGGAGCAGTGCAGGGATACCTGAACGGCTGAACGCCGGCAGGAGGAGAGACCACTGGAGGATGGAAGCGGTAATCAGGTTGGTGCAGCGCACGAAAGGTAACCGGTAATCAGAGGAGCAATACTCAGGAAGCAGTAGTAAGTAAAACTGGAAACATGATGAACACGGGAGAGTTGAGGCTGTCTGGTATCCGGCAGTAGTAGCGGAGGGGAGACACGCTGAACACAGGAGAGTAGAGGCGGTCTGGAATCCGGCAGTAGTAGCGAAGGCAGAGGAGGGGAGACACGCTGAACACAGGAGAGTAGAGACGGTCTGGAATCCGGCAGCAGTAGCAGATAGGAATCAGTGGAGAGCTGAAACGATGAACACAGGAGAGTTGAGACGGTCTGGAACCCGGCAGTAGTAACGGAGGCAGCTGAGTGCAGACACGATGAACACAGGAGAGTTGAAGTGGTCTGGAAACCACAATCGTAGTAGACAGGAATCAGCTGGAGCTGAATACACGAGGAAACACAGGAACACCTTCAGAGGCTCATGGGGAATGAGACTCCAAGATCAGGCAACTAGGTAATGATCACAGGTGGTTTAAATAGGGAGGGTTGCCTGATCATCCAATTAATTAAAAGCAACAGGTACTGAAGGTTTCATAAGGGCTGCACATGCGCAGACCCTCAGGATGGCGGACGGCCACGGTTCCTGAACACAGGAGAAATGGCACTCACAGTCCGATGAGTGACACTTGGTCTATCGTTGCTGCAGATCTTTTTATGTGGAGGGGGAAAGAGCACCTTGTGTTAGTGGACTCATATTCCGGTTGGTTTGAGATAGACTATCTTCCTAAACTGACAAGTGCCACAGTCACTAACAAAATGAAGACACTTCTTCTCTACCCATGGTATTCCACGCAAGCTGCTCACTGACAACGGCATGCAGTTCATGAGTGGTGAGTTCCAGTCCTTCACCAATGAATGGGACATCTCACATGTCATTAGCAGTCCGCGCTATCCACAATATAATGGACTAGCAGAAAGGGCAGTATGTTCTGCAAAGCACCTGTTAGACAAATGCTACAGAGATAGTTCAGATGTATTCATGACACTTCTTAATTTGAAAAATGCCCCTTTTCCTTCTCAACACCTGTCCAGACACACTCACACTATCATTCCTACAGTAAAGATGGTGCCAGCGGAGATGTCTGGCTTCGCTGTGCCCCTGGAGGGGCTGAAGAGTCTCCGGATGGCTGAGCCCTACAAGCGGATGAAGAAAAAAGGTTACTCCCCCATCCAGCGCTCCCGCGGTGGGTATCGCTTCTTTCCTGCAGGTCCTGTCAGCGGAGGAAGGATGAGCCAATCAGGGCTCACCTTTCCCCACTGGCCAATCAGTGGCCGGATACGCGAGCAAATCGCGGCTCGCGCCTTGCTGTTTAAAAGATTGGCGCCGCGGCGAGCCAATTAGTGCTCACGGCAGCGCCGGCTGATGACGTCATGCCGGCGACTATATAAGTCGCCGGCTGGCGCCATTTTGCCAGAAGTTCATCGGCGGAGGAAGAGACCAGACATGCGGAGCGGCGGAAGAAGACTTCAATCGAGCCGCCGGAGCAGAGATCGTCGGTGGGGAGCCCTTATCAGGGCTGAGAGCGCCACCGCCTCCAGAGCAGCCACAGACCCAGCGCCGAACAGGAGAAGAGGCACCGCCGGCTGGAGGGTCTGGAAGACACGAAGAAAGAAGAGGAAGACGGCGTGGCAAGCTGAGATTCCTGCGCAGAGCAGGTAAGTAGCCTCAGCATTAGGTCGGGCACAAGGCCCGTGGGGACATGTCTTAGGGGCACAAGGCCCAGGAGTTGGGCACAAGGCCCCTATCAGGAACTGGGCAAGTGGCCCATAAAGTGTTTAAAGGGCACAAGGCCCTGTTAGATAGATAGGGGGGCTCAGAGGCCCCAGGTGTATAAGAGCACAAGGCCCTTAGGTAGGTAGTAGCCTAGAGGCCATAGGAGAGGCCACAAGGCCTAGTCAGGGGGCTGATAGCCCATAGTCTAAAGAGGGCATAGTTGTTAGGTAGAAGTAGGAAGGCTACAAGGCCTCAGTAGGCAGGGGCTAGTGCCCCTAGGTGCCAGGGCACAAGGCCCTAGTTAGTGGGCTCAGAGCCCTGAGGTAGAGAGGGGGCTAAGGCCCATATGCAATGCACAAGGCTCTGTATGTAGCTGGACAGAGGCCCATGGTGTGTAGGGCATAAGGCCCTGGTGGTGTACTAGAGGCGTGAGAGCCTTGTGAGTGTAGGGCACGGGCCTGTGTGAGGTGAGCACACAAAGTTAGGAGGTACAGTAGAGCGGAGGCTCCTGTGGGTGCTGTAGCAACCGGCTGGGTGGCTAGCAGCTGTGTGCCCTGGTGAGTAGTGTACAAAGTACTGTATTACTGTATTTATTCTGTCTGTGCGGCGAGTATTGTCTGTATTACTGTATTTTGGGGTGTGCTACATAACTGTTTCCAGGGGCAAGACGTCAGGCCCCCATTTAAGGTAGGCTCTTGTTTCCTGTGTTTTCCTGTACTAACCCGTGCTGTGGGGGACAAGTGTAGTTACCAGCTTACACATAGTCAGGGAAGAACATACATAGCTTTCCCGCCCCTTAGGTCCCGGGGGTCACGCTGGTTCCCAGAGGGGGTGACTGAGTGAGTCAGTGGCAGTGCAGCAAAGCTCAAGGCAGTTCCAGGAACGGCCCGTGATTCTGGTCGAGGTTCCCCAAGCCTGAATTCCGTGCAGGTTCCCTGGCGGTTCCAGGTGTAAGGACACGTGTTTGACACTCGAGTACAGGCAGTCGGGCGGTTCAGTTTCGATCGGCTGTTCCGTGCGGAAGTCGGCCCACAGGTTAGTGTGCTGTTCCAGTGAGCCTCAATCGGGCTTGGTGCAGCCGGTCTTTAGCTTCCGTGGGTGACCCCATAGTAAGGAGTCAGTCTCCTTGGTTAGACCTGGGTGAGGGGGTTAGGAACCGCCCTCCGGTATAGTCCGTGAACACCGGCTGGTGTTCCCCGTAGTGGTTAGTGAGTAGTTCCGTTAGTGCACCACACCTAGTTAGTCATAGTTGTTTGACTTAGTTGCGTTGCCGACCATTAGAGCATTGTTAGGGTCGGGTTGCTGTTGCAGTTAGTTTAGCGTTGTGGGTGCACATCTTAGTCTCACTGACAGCTCAGAGGGAGGCTGTGTGTTCCTTGTCATACGCAGGTGATGGGGAGGTGCAGGAGAGCAGGATCGGAAGTGGGAGTGTCCCGGTGAGTATCACGCTCGATTCCCCCTTTCGGTTGGGCCCTCACCGAGTGGTGTGTGAGGTACTTGAGGCGGGACTGTTCCTGGTCTCAAGTGCCTGTAGTCCCCTGTGCCTTGGCGAGAGCAAAGTGAGGAGGCGGCAAGTGAGCTTGGACCGAGAGTGTCCTTGTTCATTGCCGTATTCTCGGACAGCCCTTTCCTGGTAGGCACGGCCGTAATCTCTGTCTCTTTCTTAGAGGGACGTGGTTGGAGGTGACAAGGGTTGCGGCTGCTGATCTGCTGGGATTGAATCGCAGCTGGGACATCGGAAGCGGACTGGAGGTGACCATCGTTTGCAAAGTCAGTTCTTCTGTGTGCGTCTGTCCTGTTCCCCGCAGGCGCTACACTACCACCAAAGCCAAGCTTACACCAACCATTGAGATGCAGAGTGCTCTGGAGAAGTCTGGGTTACGGCTCAAAGCCAATCATGAAATAACCTCAGTTGAGACCACTGTCCGCAGGACAGACTGTCCAACAGGCCCAACAGCTGCGTAATGCAATTCGACGTTGCTTTGTATGAGTACAACAGGCATCACCTCTTAGGGGTGTGTGAGCCAGCATTCCCACCCCACGGAATACCGCCTGAGGGTGTCAGAACACCTATCAATGTGGACAATGGGTCCACTGAAGAAGCATCTATTGCAGTGCAGGCCAGTCGTATACCCCTGACCAATAGTGAGCCCTGTTCAACACAGGACACATCACTACCCCCTTTCTTCATCACAAGGTCTGGTAGAATCTCCAGGACTAATACTAAATTCCAGGACTTGTTATGTAACTTTCAGTATTAGCAGTTTATGTGTATTTTCACTTGCATACTGTTCCAACATCCAACACCTGTCACACTGTCTTGCACCCACACACCTATTGATGATTACTTTGTTCTAAAAAAAAGGAGGGTGTTGATGTATGCTAAATGTGTTTGATTGAAGTTACATTACTGCCATCCCCTTGCCAACCAGGAAGTGCTGGCTGACTGGAAATACCTGGCAGCCATTTTCAATTCTCAGTATATGCCACACAGTAAAGACATGTTTTCACAACTCTCTAGCTTCTTCTTCTTGATTTGAACTCAGACAGTTTTACAGTGTCTCTAGCCCCATGTACAGCTGCTCCTGTATCCCTCAGCCTGCTTCTCTCCTGTTGCTCATCCAACCCATTATCAGTCTCAGGTCCACCAGTTCAGTGAATACGGAAATCAACTAACTTTGATCACCTTCACCGGCTCCGGTGTGAATGTGGCTTCTGCCTAGTCTTGCAACCCAGCCTTCTGCTTAACTACTCATGTATTGTAATAGCTAAACCTTCTTTGAATCTCTCCATAAGCTTATATAAATACTAGGAGGGTCACCCAGCTTTGCAAATGTCCTATTTGTTATGTGTAGCAGTTTTTATATATTAACAAATTATTTGGTAAATAGACCAAAAATGCTATTTAGAAAATAAGATTTGTTGCTTTGTCGCGTTGTTATTATGTCATGTTCTTGCAAGGTTTGTTTCCAGCAGTCAAACTATTGTTTGCAAAGAAAATAAGATATTTGTAATATTTGTCGCTCTGCTGCTTTGTTGCATTGTCGCGTTGTTGCTATGTGGTCTAACAGGTTACTTTTTCGATACTAAATAACTATATAAGATTTGGCAGTTTTACCTTGAGACTAGCTGTGTTTTTATCACTTCCCTTATAGGGGAACTGTGACAAAGAGGCATATTTGCCACAATATATATATATATATATATATATATATATATATATATACCGTAGATAGATACATCAATTATATCCAACAACAGACCCTTCACATTTTTTATAGTTCTCTGAGATCTCAGGACATTCTCAACTGCATAACTGGAGATTCTCAACTGGGTGACAGGAGGCTGAGCAGCTGGGTTGAGTTGAAGGGAAATAAAAAAAAAATCCCCCCAGAAAATTCATGTTTGGTCAAATATCATACTTACGCATAAATCCTCATGCCAGGTATTCAAGATATGAAGGAAACTTATGACCTGTTGTGTGGATGTAATATGATCGTTGCATGACATTCTGGTAATATGTTAGACCAATATGAAGAATCCCTGACTAGAAATATGTTTTGAAGAGAAGGTTGTAAAAGCTCATTTGCAGTCACACAAAATTTTTGGTGTTGACGTCACAGTGGAGTGGGGGTTATGGTCACATGAGGGCAGTCTCCATCCATTAGGCTCATTTCGGGTCTTTTGGGCCTCCAGCATAAGCATAGGCTGATTAGCACTTGCACCTGTGAAAGGGTGTTAAAAAGCAATCATCCTAGACATCCTCACTGCTGTACCTGGGGGAAGGAACTACAGAGCCTCTATAAGCGAAAGCCTGCTATTTGTTGTAAGTAAACGATGCCTGCTAAAGCTTCTAATGTTTTCTTTTATAGTTTGAGAGTCAGGAACGACTTGAGTTTAGTTAGTGCCAGGCAGACAAGGTGTAGTCTTTCTTTAATTTTGCTGCTTAATAAAACTGGCTGAGGCCAGTTGTACCAAATACTTGGACTTGAGTGATTTGTCAGCTGCCGTACACTATCATCTACCCCAGGAGAGGACACTTGTTCTCCTAACCCAGATACAACACACACTTTCCATCAATAAAAGGACACACCAATTCTAGTCACACTTTCATGAACACAATTGCACCTCAATTACACCTCAGTTCTTTCTTTGACTTCAGCCAAACCATCTACTCCCAAACCTTGCCCTGCTCCTCATTCCTACCTCCCAATCTCTCCTACCTTGCTCATCTCTACAAAAAGTCTCTTATCTGTCCTGTTTCTCAAAACTTCCCATTGACTGCTGCCATGCTTCTACTCTTATCGATATTCTCCAACCTTACACTCTTCATTGTAAATTTAGGTTGTTGCTTGTAATCGGTCATGGGCAGGCTCAAGTCGCTCACAAAATTGCTATGAGCATCTGACTATGAATACTAAAGCAACCGAGCTACTGATACTAATTAATACTGCTACTTGGGCTATCAGGGGTTGGAATAGGTAAGTTAAAGGGTAGTTCAAGCCAGTCTGAATTAGTATAAGTACACTGCCCACATGAATAACCAAATAAGTTTTGGCTTAATCATGACCAATGCAAGAAAGCTCCAACCACAGAGTAAGGGGTAACCAAACTAATTTAGAGCACAGCAGTAGCCTACTTGCATTAGTGGTTGGTAAGGCCAAGCCAAAGTCTTCATTAGTAAAGGACCACAGACATGAATACCCCAACAACCCGTAAACTGTTTTTGATTGCATCTTTAGATTAGGGCAACTTGACTTGGCCACCTGTAGGCCCAACCTGTTACCTTGAATAGCTAGCATGTAGCATATTGCATCTACTAGGTATGTGATAGATTTGCTATATTTGAGTTCTAATATAGGGTATACTTTTTGATCTTAACAGTTAAATCTAATTAAATTGTAAATCTGATTATAAAACCAAAGAGCTGGTTAAAAGCAATACATGTAAACCTAGGGAAAAGATATTTCACAGCAAGGTCATTTGTTCGACAAGCCTTTATCACAGATGTCTGTTAAAAACAAGTTATTAATTAAATTAAGCTTTTATTTAAGTAGTTTAATTAGATCTTAGGAAAAGCCATTTCCAAATCTATGCTAGAGAACAGCTTGAAAACAACTATAATAATAATGATTTGTTAAAAAAAAAATAAGAAGAAATAGCAGCAGGACAATTAGTTATATTTAAAATAAAATAAATCTAACCAAGAACATTATATACTTTTTTAATGTTTGTCCATTAATTACATTCTTCATGACATAGATTCTCCAGTTGTTATTGCTGTCAATAGACTAGAGATGAAAACTGTATTCTATATCCAACATACTATATAACAATTATATACGAAGACTGACAATCTCTCTTTTGACTCATATCTCAAATATATGCACAATAACATCTCACAAGCAGTTGCTGCTGCTAGCTGCTACCTGATACTCATCAAATTCACTGTTATTGGTATTACTGTTATTCTTAGGCTAGGTACATACTGGAGCCTTTTCGTCCAATAATCGGGCAAATCAGCCGACACACGATCATTCAGTGAGTGTGTATAGTGACACGATGGTCGAAAGTCATTCCAAAGTGTCCGTTGTCTGCTCATTTGGTTGGTCGTACTGTTTAATATTTTCCGACCAATCACCGACCGATCATGTAGTGTGTATGCACTCATGCCCACGATCTCCATTGAGTTTACAAAATCATGTTCCTTTCAGCCGATGATAGCAATGAATGTCCCGGTGAATAAATGTAGCGAGTGCTATAAAAGGAATAATTCATTTGTTCGTTTTGAGAAGAATGCTTTGTTTCAGAGTCACAGAAGCTAACAAAATTTGTTAGGACATGTGGATAGCTATAAGAAGGTGGTTTTAATCAGTGTGACAATGTGACAATAATGAATGAATGAATATTGTGCTGTCATTCTCTGAAGACTAGAGGACCAGATGAAGGACCAGATGAAGAGCACAGATCTGAAGGTAAATCCTATCAGTGTGTATACATGAATCGTCAGACTGATCGGACTTCAAGTCGTAGGTATAATTGTTTGAGATAACACTTCAGGCGGAAAAATCTTCAGTGTGTACCTAGCCTTACTAAACACACTTCTCCAATGATGGTACCACTTATTTAAAGCAATCCAGTGAGTAAATAATTGTTCTTGATTTTTAACAACATTGAAGCTTAACTGCCATTTAGATGTTGTTATTATTATTATTGATTTTTATTTATAGGGCGCCACAAAGTATCCGTAGCGCCGTGCAAGGACAATCAATGGCACAGTACAAGGTGAAACAGCACAGTACAAGTAACAGTAAGCACTATAACTCTGGGGGCTCAGGCACAGCATGAAAGAGAGGGAGGGAGGGGAAAAGTGAGTACAGGCAGGTAACTATGGCCCAAGAGGGTGGGCACGGATGACAGGTTGAGAGTCACTGAGGGGAGCGGAGAGAAGCGAGAGGAGACAGAGGGCAGAGGGACACAGATTATCCAATTCCCTCTGATATCAATGTAAATCCTAATCTGAGATGAGGTT
This sequence comes from Mixophyes fleayi, assembly GCF_038048845.1. Classification (NCBI taxonomy): domain Eukaryota; kingdom Metazoa; phylum Chordata; class Amphibia; order Anura; family Limnodynastidae; genus Mixophyes; species Mixophyes fleayi. Next base: position 277,965,910 of record NC_134402.1, read on the forward strand.
ACAGTGGCTTGTTAGATGTCTATCAGGGTAGACAGTAAAGCTAGTCAGACGATTATCGCATTGTCCTACCATTTTAATGGTGCCCTCCCTGATACAACCATTTAGAGATTGTACACAACGGTTAGATCTTTCAGATCTACACACAATCCTGTACGAACATGGACAAATCTGTTTCGGCTTGTGCAAGACCAATTTTAGTAAAGATCCTACATATTTCTTGATAAAAAAGAATGCTTTGATGGCACTGTCATGGAGTCTAAGTTTAGAATAGATCTTGAACCCCCGCTCTAGATAGACTTACCCCCAGAGAGGTGCAGAGCATAACGGTAGAGAGATACTCACCATGGATCCCTGCAAGGGAATACAAACTTAGCTGTTCTCTAGCCACAAGTCGCAGTCCCCTAAGGGGGATTAAAGCAGGGTGAGATGGAACCGTGGAGTGGAGAAGGACTACTGGATGATAAATGAAGAGATTCAGGTGAATGGCAGTGAACCGAAGTGTTGAGGTCTTTAGAAAGCAAATAGCTGACAACAGGACTGATTATGAGGCACAAGGTTCCTGTAACAATACCACAGGTCTTGATTGTGGAACAGGTAAAACAGGATATCAACTGAGAAGTGGAGAACTGAAGAGAACTGATGCACTGAGATCCCTGGAAAGCGAATAGCTTGAGAACTAAACCGATGAGGCACAAGGTTCTTGCAATAATACCACAGGTCTTGATCGTGGAACAGGTAACACAAGAAACCAATGTGCAGATGGGAGCCAGAGAGAAGCAGGTGCTATAAATAGACAGAGCTGAAAGGCAATTAGCCAATCAAGAGAATGCAGGAAGTTTTGAAAGGACCAGGTGTGCGCATGCTCAGTTCAGAAAAGTAAATGAATGCAGGGAGTGAGAACCAAGGGAAACAGGTAAGAACAGTGACCAAAATGCAGGTGAGCTGATGCAATGTGTGACAGGCACATGCTAATCTCTATAAAGTAATGCCAGTTTCTGCCTTAAGCATGTTATTTCCCAATTACTTATATATACTGTCACTAAATCTTCAAAAATATTTCCCCCAACTGCAATTACCAAGCATTGATTTTTTGCTTGTTTGTCTATTTGGCTGTCTTTTTAACTATGCAGAGCAAAGAGGAATGGTGTCACGGATCTCAAACAGAAGTACAGCTAGGAGTCACGAATTTGGTGAAAAACACTCTGTGTTTATTTGCAGAGAGGTATTAACAACAGGTAATAAGGAGCAGTGATAAATACCAGGTTCCAGCTGATGCAGAAAGTAGCATGAATGTCCAGAAACAACCAGGTAAACGGTTAATGCAGGGTAGCAGAGGGTAGGTATTAACAACAGGTAATAAGGAGCAGTGAAAAATACCAGGTTCCAGCTGATGCAGAAAGTAGCATGAATGTCCTGAAACAATCAGGTAAGGACAACAGGAAATGACATCAGGATTGGACAACAGGAAAGGACATCACAGGATGGGACAACAATAACCAGCCCTGTGTGCTGGGAGTGACAGGTATATAAAGGGAAAACCACACCCAGGTGCATGGGATAATTGGTGAACAAGTTAACCCCTAAGGCAAACAAGAAAGGCATAATAGCAGCACCTCTGGTAATCAGAGGTACTGCTGCAATACAATACAATAATAGGACACAAAGGGCAGGAGCTGCCATGCAAAGCAGCATGTAATGCATAAGCTGAGGGCAGATCGTGACAAATGGTTATTCAGTCTATAAATACTATATGTAACCCACTGCATATTTTAATCATAATGATGGCTTTAAATGATGGCTTCAATGATTGATGATGCCCCTCAAACATATCTACATGCCCTCTGACATCTCCACATGCCATTAGATCTCCCCACATACCATTAGACTTCCCCACATGCCCTTTACATGTCCATCAGACCTACACACATTCCATATAGATCTTCACAATAATGCCACACGCCTATCAGCCATCACCACATGCACCACAGAACTCCCCACACACCACTTAAATGCACATCCGACCTTCCCACATGCAACCAGTCCTCTGCACATCCCTTACATGCAATCAGATCTATCCACATGCCTATGGACCTCACAATATGCCCTTTGCATACCAATCAGTTCTCCCTATATGCTTCTTAAATACCTATCAGACCTCGCAATATGCCAGCAAATCTCCCCACATACCCTTTGCCTGCCCATCAGACCTCCACACATGTCCCTCACATTCCATCAGACTTCCCCACATGCCATGAGATTTCCCCACAGACCTCCCTATGTACCCATTAACTGACCTCAGACTTATCCATATGCCCCTGAAATGAACATCAGACCTCACCATACGCCATCAGGCCCCCTTACATGACCTTTACATGCCTATAAGACCTCTCCACATGCCACCCAGACCTTCACACATGTCCCTATGCCATTAGACTATACTTGCCAATTCTTACAGAATGTCCGGGAGACTCCCGTATTCTGGGTAGGTCTCCCGAACTCCCGTGAGAGTGTGACAGCCTCCCGCATCTGCCCACTTCCTAGTGAAGTGGGCAGCATTAGATCCAAAATGCCACGATTCTCATGGAATTGCGGCACTTGGTGTGTTTCGTCATTGCGTCACCCCCGAAACGCCCACATCCCCCAAGCAGCTCCCGGACGCCGACGTGAAAGTCGGCAAGTATGCATTAGACCTGCCCACATGCCACCCAGACTTCCACACATGTCCCGTACATGCTATCAGACCTTCACACATGCAGGCCCCTCAAACACACTTACACCTACACACTCCATAAGACTCCTCTACACTGTCACTGATAAGATCTGATGCAAATTTCAATGCAGAAGGTTAGACTGAGAATGAATGCCGCCAGAGCGCTACTTTATTATCTCATTGTACTGCAGGAGCAGGAAGATGAATGTGACATCAGGTCACACTATAACTTGACTGAGACATTGTGGTGTTGTCAGGTGTCTTTTACTGGTGTGGGTGGCTTTACTACTGCTGGGCTAGTGATTTAGAAAGAATATAGAGAAGCTCACTCCACTGTGATGGCGGTACTAAAAGTAATTAAACAACTGTGCTTATTCACTCTGAACTTTGATTTGTAATGCTGCCTCAGCTCTAGAAAGTTTTGCCATATTTGATTGTTAATGTTTAGTTAACACACAATAGTTTCTAGTAGAGATTTCAGTATGTGTAATAACATTTTCTGATGTACCATTACATATAAACCAAAATCAATATTTCAGGGTTATTTGTTATTGTGAATTATACATTTTCTTAGCAGATTAGAATTTATATTACTGTGTAGCCATCATGACCTTCATAACATTATCTTATGACATCAGTAATTGGGAGAAAATTACAAAATATAAAATGTTTACACTATGTAGAGACATAGATGGACATTGCATAAGCTACACGAGTATCCAATTTATACATTAATTCAATCTGACATAAGTCATTTACTGAAAGGAAAGGATTTGACATGGTATTTGAAATTGGACTTGCTAGGAGCAATTGCTGCAGTATGGTTGCATCCAAATTCAAAGAAAATGTCAATTATCTTATAGACTCTATTACAAAATTAGTGAATAAATATATAAGCAACTTGAGTGGCTGTACTTAATGAGATGTTTCACAGCAATTTGCAGTATATTCAGAAACTAATAAAGCTCACATTGCTACACTAAAAGCAGTTTGGGACCAATAAATCTTTGTGGGCTATAGTCTCTGTACCCTTCATCAGCATGTTAGTCCACTGAATAAATGGCACGTTTGGTAAGATTGCACAAATGTGATCTTTTTGTTTATATATATATATATATATATATATATATATATATATATATATATATATATATATAAATATTCTGTGCAAATGTTTTAGGCAGGTGTCAAAAAATGCTGCAAGTTAAGGATGCTTTCAAAAATAGAAGTGTTAATAGCTTATTTTTATCAATTGACAAAATGCAAAGCGAATGAACAGCAGAGAAATATAAATCAAATCAATATTTGGTGTGACCACCCTTTGCCTTCAAAACAGCATCAATTCTTCTAGGTACACTTGCACACAGTTTTTGAGGGAATTCGGAAGGGAGGTTGCTCCAAACATCTTGGAGCACTTACCACTATCCACATTGTGGAAGTAGGCTTGCTCAAATCCATCCTTCTCTTCATCTAATCCCAGACAGACTCGATGTTGAGATCAGGACTCTGTGGGGGTCATATCATCACTTCCAGGACTCCTTGATCTTCTTTACGACCGAGAGAGTTCTTGTTTGGGACTCTTGTCCTGCTGCAGAAAAAATATGAAGCCAATCAGATGCAGCCCTGATGGTATTGCATGATGGAAAAGTACCTGCCTGTATTTCTCAGCATTGAGGACAATGTTAATCCTGACCAAATCCCCAACTCCATTTGCGAAAATGGAGCCCCAAACTTGCAAGGAATCTTCACCATGCTTCACTGTTGCCTGCATACACTCATTACTGTACCGCTCTCTAGCCCTTCAGCTCAGATCTGGAAAAAAACAGTGGGACCCAGATACACTCATCTGCTGTTTGGAGAAGTCTAGCCAGAAGTGGTCTTCATAGAAGAATTGTGGCTAAAAAGCCAACCTTCGACGTGGAAACAAGGCCAATTGATTCAAATATACATGAAAACATAGGAACTGGGAGTGGAAGAAAAATGGTAGCAGGTACTCTGGACTGATGAGCCAAAATTTTAAATATTTGGCTGTAACAGAAGGAAAGTTTGTTTGCCAAATTCAAAGATATAGGGACGGGACCAAAGCATCAAACAAATATGTATAAAATTACTAAAAGTCAAAATGTGTACAAGCGATTCAATAGATTTTTCTCATCCAGTATAAACTGAGTACTGTGGATCTTCAAAGGAAGAAAGTTGAAGATATAGTGGAGTCCCCACAAAACGTGTTCTAGTGATATAACCTTGGATTCAACAGTGAAATGTAAGCAATTTCCTTAACATTGAGAAACAGAGGAGAAGTCAGTTTCTGAGACTCTGTTTGCACTATTAGAGTATCCTTTCACTCTGTTGTGAGTGCAACATTGTATTGTTATCCATAATTTGGAGATGATATTGCAGTATATATAACTATTTATTTCAGATAAAAAGTATTACAACCAACACAATTTTGGTGTTTCATGAGAATTTTATAATGGATTTGTTGTCATACACACAATAATATGATTATAATAATATGCATTTCGGACACTAAATTATTGTTGAAATTTCCACACACTATCTTGTATTTTTTCTTGGATTGATGTACATTTTGATGTGTTTATTTACGGGATTTTGCAGTAAACCTGTGTTTTAATTTTATAGGTAAGTGGCAATTTCACAGATATTGACAGTATTTTATTTTACACTATGGTTTAGTTTTACTTTTTATAAGCTTCAGTGGAGGATGTTCAAAATGATAAGAAACCTATACAACATTACAAGAATATACCACTGTGTCAGAGTTCATTCATATTGAGAATTTATTTCCACACCTTGGAAGGTGAGTGTTTGATATAAAAAATAGTAATTCACATTTGACCCTTGAATGGCGCACTACATGTTTTTTATTTCTTAGAGGTCCATCTGCACCGGCTCTGCACAAGTTGCCCAACTTAAAAGTTAGGGAAAGGTAATCATGTATACAGAATCCTCAGCTCGGATAGTGGCACAGTTTTCAACATATTTTAGAAACTTTCCTGGATAGCAAAAGGACGTATTACTAATTGTAACATGCTGTGGAGAATTCTGGTGCTATATAAATAAATGTCAATCAACCAATAAATATGTAATCAAAATAGCAGGGTCTCGATATAAACAAAATCAATTTCACAAACATTGTAGGTATAGGCTTAGCTAAGATACATAGCTTAGAATAAATATATTAATTGAATCCAGCGTAACAATTTCCATCGCTTTAGCTCTTTGACGGATAGGGTCCCTCGGTAATTGATATCAACTAAAACTGTGTATTCTTCTTACATTATATTTTATGCTTCTGTGGTTAGGCAAGCTTTAAGGTATTATCTCTGATCCTTCAATTGTTTGCATTCTTGCACCAGTGATAGTGTACATAACTGTAAACACTTAGCTTGAAAAGGCCAATAAAACGTATTTTAAAAAAAACAACAGAATTCTTGAGTCTTTATATGTAATACAAAGATGATCAACAGTGAATGCCTTCAAATGGATCCTAGCATACAATGAATGGGGTATCTATATCCAGTGAATCAAAACCACAAAAGGTGGACTGCAACAACTTAGTTATGAAAATGCATCTGTATGGTTTTTGAACCCAATCATGGGATGTGGCATTTAAACTGTGATAAATGTAATTTTCTAAAAAATTGCTGAAGTTATTCAATTTTAACTAGAGATGGTCACTGACCCCTGTGTTTTGGTTTTGGATTCAGTTTTGGATCTGGAATACCGTCGTGTTTTGGTTTTGGTTTTGCAAAACCGCCATTGTGTATTTTGGTTTTGGTTTTGGTTTTGTTTGGTTTTGTTTTGCTATTTTGTTGGAAAATCAATGTTTTTGGGCCTAAAATAACCAAATTTAGTGCTCCACCTGTTTCTTGGGTAAGTAATGTAATTGTAAAGCTAATAAATTATCCAAAAAACTGTTTAAATAATGGTAGGTAGGCCTTCATTAATTCTACACACAAACCAGATTGTCTTCCTCTCCATCTATGCATATTGGCAATGCAGCCATCGTCTTTGGGTGTATATTACACCCTACACTTATAGTTAAATATGTAAAGAAATGGACAAAGGCAGTTTGGTTTCTGTCTCTATAGCCCTCCCCCCCCCCGCCCTTCACTTGTAGTTGAATAGAAAAAAGCAGCCTGGATAGACTGAACAATATAAAATATAAATGGACCAAGGCAGTTTGGTATCTGTCTGCATCAGACCTCACCCCCCCCCCCATCCACTTGTATTAAAATAGAAAAGAAGCAGCCTGCATAGCCTGTAGAATTAGAATATTAAAAGAAATGGACAAAGGCAGTTTGGTATCTGTCTGCATCCTAATCATCCACATCATCATTAGCGCCCTCGTCACCTAGACAAATCTCCCCCTCATCCTCTTCTAATTCCAAAGTGGCATCCTCAATTTGTGTATCACCAGCTACACTCGGGCTGTTCAGGCACACATCAGCAGAACTGCTGAAAGGGCCCTTCTTTATGGGTACATTATCAGAATGCTCACGATTAGACATACCACTGTTGGATGGACTCTCCACAGGGATTGGCCTTAGTGTTTTCTTGCAGCTCGGCTTTCACACGTAACAGTAGTTGTGCATCACTTTTGGGATTGAAATTACTTGGTCTTGCAAATTCTATAGACAAGCCTGTTTGTCTTTCTCTTCATCAATGACTCTTAGCAATTGAGCACTCGTCTTTGGGTGTATATTACACCCAAACCTTATGACTGTAAATTAGTAAAAATACAGTTTAATCCCTGATAGGCCCTCCACCATCCTTTGCATGTTAATAGTAGGATTGGTTGGAGTTATGGTCAAGGTAACACATTTTTTAAAAAAATCTTTCAAACCAGCCCAGATGTTAATCTGTTGTGCTCTGCCCCCTTCGTCATCCCTGCTTGTGTTTGGAAAGTGCATATTGGTGCCAGAACCTCACGTGCCAGAACTGCTCCCACTGGTGCCACACTGCTGCAGGACTTACACAATCAACCGCATCCTCATCGTCAGATACCCAAATCTCCCCCACATCCTCTTCTAAAGACAAAGGGCCTGAGTCATTAAGGAGAGCAAAGCATATAAAAGAAGTAACTCTGCACCTGGGCAAAACCATGTTGAATTGGAGGGGGAGATAAATGTAAAATGTGGCGACAGATTTATAGTTGGGGTAGAGCATGTCCTAGACCAACTTTAAATTTCAGTGCAAAAATAAAGCTATCAAGTATTTGTGTACTACATGAAAAAACATCCAGTATTTAACTTATGTGCAAAATAATAAACTAATTAGCACCCCTCACATTGTAACATGGTTTGTCCCGGTGAACATTTACTCATTTTTTATGCTTTGCTCTTCTTAATGACTCAGGCCCAAAGTGTCATCCTCACTTGGTGTATCACCGGCTACACTCGGGCTGAAAGGGCCCTTCTTTATGGGTACACTAACAGAATGCTCACGATTAGACATCGCACTGTTAGATGGACTCTCCACAGGGATTGGTGTCATTTCTGATTCAGAGCAAACATTATCCTCTAATGCCTTACTGTTATCTTGCAGCTTGGCTTTGACACGTAACAGTAGCTGTGCACCACTTGTAGGCTCGGTAACATTTTTGGATCTGCCACTATTAGAGAAAGGCAAAGGCCTCATTCTCTCTTTGCCGCTGCGTGTGTAGAATGGCATGTTGGCAATTTTTTTTTCATCGCCAGTTAACTTTTCCTCAGTTACACTTCTTTTTCGCTTCAACACAGTAAAAAAGATTTTTGGTGTGTGTTTTTTTGGACTGATTTCAAAACACTGTGTAGTTTGACATCGCCTTGCCCAGATGACGAACTGGGAATACTACCATCAGGACTGGTGACAGAACCCGGTTGCTCATTCTGCTCCTATGTGGACTGCTTTGAATCCATTCTGAGCCCAAAGCAATTGTAGTGCTACAAATTTTTTTAGATACTGCTGACAAATATGACTTTTGACAGCCAGAAATATTATTGCAAAAGAATGGGGGACACCCCAAAAGCACTTGGGAGTGCTAAAAATTATTTGGTAGATTCTGCTGACAGATAGTAATTTTGACAGCCAGAAATATTTATGCACAATTATGGGGGACACCACAAAAGCACTGGGGATTGCTAAAAATTATTTGATAGATACTGCTGACAGATAGTAATTTTGACAGCCAGAAATATTTATGCACAATTATGGGGGACACCCCAAAAGCACTGGGGAGTGCTAAAAATTATTTGGTAGATACTGCTGACAGATAGTAATTTTGACAGCCAGAAAAATTTATGCACAATTATGGGGGACACCCCAAAAGCACTGGGGAGTGCTAAAAATTATTTGGTAGATACTGCTGACAGATAGTAATTTTGACAGCCAGAAAAATTTATGCACAATTATGGGGGACACCCCAAAAGCACTTGGGAGTGCTAAAAATTAGTTGGTAGATACTGCTGACAGATAGTAATTTTTACAGCCAGAAATATTTATGCACAATTAGGAGGGACACCCCAAAAGCACTGGGGAGTGCCAAATATTGAAAAGAAAAAAAACCTCCATCCTCCTCTCTTCTCCATCGATTTTTGTTACAGCAATTGGAAAAAGAATATTGGATTCTCTGTCCCTGCTCTAATCAGCCTGTGACTACACCCTGCTCTCTCCCTCTGTCAAATGGCGATGGATTGCTGTGAAGGCATGTATTTATAATGTTGAAGTATCGCGAGAACTGAGCTCCGAGAACCGACGACGTCACGATGACGTTCGGCCTCGATTTGGATTCGGAGCGGGTGCACCGGACGCACCCTTCTCTAATTTTAACCAAGGTAGCCACTTGCAGTATGAGACAGAAGGAAGCATTCATTACTTTATGATGATCTTCTACAGTAATTTATTAAATTATTACAATGTGATCATGTTTCAACTACATTATAAAGGGTTTGCAAAAATACCATTATAAAGACAGATGTATTTGTTTTATTCTCAAAAACAAGCCATACATTAGACAGAAAGTCATATAGGTATTGTTAGATACAGTCCCTGCTCTCCTTCTCTGCCTTAGTCGATTGGAAGAGCTGCGACCCTGAAGAAAGATTTTGTATCAATGCAGAAGATGTTCATGCTCTGCATTTTTTGGGCAAACTTTTTTAAAACTCCTCTAAAAAAAAAAAAATGTCTAGGCTGATTATGGATCTATCTTTAAATGGGGAGGTACTGTCAGGTGCTGTCCAAGATCCCCTATCCTGCCATGGGGACGGACACTTTCAGTAGCGCTCCACTCACAGCAAGCACCCTGTCTGCATGACCCAACATCTGGATCAGTGTTGACTCTCAGTGAATGGTGTGCTGCAGCAACAGTGTCAACATCATGCGGGCAATCTCAAAGAGATCTGCATTGAGGTACAAAGCCGCCAGTCTCAGACACTGTCAGCATTGAGTAGGAAGACAGGCCCGAACACAGCAGGGACCTTTCGACGGATAAGTTGTTGGAACAGAGGTTAGTCAGACTTGTCCATGGGTATCACTGATATCATGGGAGTCGGTGTATGGTAGGGAGAGCAGGGGAAATTCGTAGGTAAAATGTTTAATGCCTTAGGCCACCACGGGCTCTCTCGGAAACCGTCTTTCTTCAATGGCTGTCAGGCCATGCCCCCTGTTCCTGACTATTCTGCTGCATGACAAATTGGTTCTTTTTATCTCCTGGTTCTGATTTCTGCATGTTCCCGTTGATTTTTTTTGCCTTACGTATTTTTTTCTGTTTGGATAATCTGGTTCAGACCTTGGCTATCCAAACTACTCTTCTGATTTCTCCTTGGTTCTTCAGTTGCCTATTCTGGTTCTGACCCGGCTTGTCCACTACTCTCTACTAATGATTCGAGCTACCTTCATAGCAACTGGCATTGAGGGCCGCAACCTGCACGTTCCACCAGCTAAGTCCATAGCTCCTTGCTGGGGTCCCTCGTGATCATGGGGAGCATGTTAGACTCTGCATCTCTTTGTTTATTTGTATCAACTGCTAGTAGAAATTAGAGATGCTCAGGCCCGGTTCCCCGAGAACCGAACACACCCAGACTTAGCAGATCCGAGTACCGAGCCGAGCCGACTCTGCACTTTCACGCGCCTTCGAAATTGAAAATGAGGCAAAACATCATAGTTACATTGTTGAATCTCGCGAGTTTTGGATCCTATAAGTACCGCCCTTCATGGCGATCCAGCGCCATTTCACAGAGAGACACAGAAGGGGTAGCACAGTTCTTGGCAGTCTCTAGTGCAGTTGGGCAGCGTCATTAATAGAAAAGAAAGAGGAGGGGTAGCAGTGTTCTTCAAAGTCTCCAGTGACATTCAGGAGAGCTCCATTGCTCCATTGTTAATTGTCATTGCTGAAATAGAAATAATAGGTCTGGCAGGCTTGGTCTTCTAAATCTGCAGTCACATTGTATTGTGTTATATAGGTAAAAGACAAACAGAAGAGCTCAATTGCTCCATTGCTAATTGTCATGGCTGAAATACAAATAATAGGGCTGTCAGTGTTGTTCTTAATCTGCAGTCACATTGTACTGTGTTATATAGATAACATACAAAGAGGAGAGCTCCATTGCTCCATTGCTAATTGTCATTGCTGAAATAAAAAATAATAGGTCTGGCAGGCTTGGTCTTCTAAATCTGCAGTCACATTGTATTGTGTTATATAGGTAAAAGACAAACAGAAGAGCTCAATTGCTCCATTGCTAATTGTCATGGCTGAAATACAAATAATAGGGCTGTCAGTGTTGTTCTTAATCTGCAGTCACATTGTACTGTGTTATATAGATAACATACAAAGAGGAGAGCTCCATTGCTCCATTGCTAATTGTCATTGCTGAAATAAAAAATAATAGGTCTGGCAGGCTTGGTGTAATCCTGACCTTTCTGATAGTGTACCTATAAAGAAGGCCCCTTTCAGCATTTCTGCAGATGTGTGCATGAACAGCCCAAGTATAGCCGGTGATACACAAATTTAGGATGCCACTTTGGAATTGCAACAGAATGAGGCAGATATTTGTGTAGCTGACGAGGGCACTAATGAGGATGTTGATGAGGATGATGTTGTTTGTGTAAGTTCTGCACCAGTGGAAGCAGTTCTTGCACGTGACAAGAAGAAGGCTATTGTTATGTCTGGACATAAAATCAAAAAATTCACCTGGAATTATTTTTACCCAAATCCTGACAACAGTTGTCTAGCCATTTGTAGCGTTTGTAAAGCCACAGTAATGTAAGCATGGATGTCTAAATAGACGTCTATATGTATTACCTTCCACTTTGCTGCTGTTTCATCACTATTGCACACAGTGATTGTAATCTGCACTTTACGTCAAAGGTACCTAAGTATACCATAATTTTCTGGGAATTAGGGCTGATTTGAATCACAGTGATGAACTTGCTTTTTGGTGTGAGTTACAATGGCTCTTTTTAGTGCATTGTCTGCCATCCTGGATAGGTCTAACTCTGATAAAAGCAGGGGGAAGCGGGGGATCACCATGTAGCTGTAGAATTACCACAGTTATCCAAGGAATGGTTGGAGCGATCAAATGAACCATAACTGATTTCATGATCCAAGGACAATACCTTCTAGCACCACTTTTCTTTTCTGCCACTGCTGTGTGGCAATGTTTCCTAGAGGTGCTATGAAATGCCGTGTGTTTGAGTCATTGTTCTATCGCTTAGCATCCAGCCAGATCACTGCAGTCTTTATTTGAAAGTGTATGAAAATAATATTGTGACCTGTGAGATGATCAAAATTTACTGCAAATGACTTGAAATTAGTGTTATTGAGGTTAATAATAATGCAGGGAGGAAAAAAAAGCAAAAATATGTGATTTTAGCAAAAAAAATAAGGAGCAGGATCCAAAACCAAAACCAGAACACGCAAGGGCGGTTTTGCCAAAAGCAAAACCAAAACCGGAAGTTAATCCAGATCCAAAACCAAAAACCAAAATCAGAACACAGGGGTCAGTGAACATCTCTAGTAAAAATACATTCATTCTTCCTAGTGACTTGGGAACATATGACATAGCATAATATATTAATATTAGGTTTACAAACCATGTATCTATTATAATCATATATGTGTGTCCTTTATATAAACATTTGTCCAAATATCATATTATTGCATTCATGTCTCCTTTAAATAAAATGAGTTGACAAAAATGTGTGATTTTATTATTGTTGTTGTGCTTCACAAAATGGTTAAAAGAGATCATGCCAGTATGTAATAGGTACAGTGTCCAAATTAATGTTTAATTAAGCCTTCTGCAGTGCCTGGAAATATATCATTGTCTGTATCATAGAGCTCTTTGACATCATGATCCTCTTTTCTGTTGTGTCCTGTATCCCATTACTTATAGTAATATATATAACTGTATTTAATAAGTTTATTTTCAATTAGCGTTAATCAGGTTTATTTGATTAGATTTTGCATAAAAAAAACAAAACAATACAAAATAAATTTGCAAAATAATATAACAGAGGTCTCAGTAAGAAAGACATGAAGGATCTGTAAATTTACTTTTAAAATTAACTTTATAAAGTCTTATAATAAATATATAGAAAACAATAAGTATAATATACAGTAGATCTAAGTGCCCAGGTCATGAAAGAGTACTGTCATTCCCACCCATTGCAAATATGAGCAGACAATTGTGAATTTAGCTATAGTATTTATACTTTTGTATGTAAAATACTCATGATCAACAATTTAATTTACTAGCTTGACCCATTCCTGAAAAATTGGCTCTGATTGAGCCATCCAAACTCTAGTGATACAAACGTTGTCCAATGAAATAAGTCTGATCACATATTGTCTTGATAATTTATCTAAAGTTGTTGATAACATTAAACCGAAGACAGCGATATTAAGGTTCTTTAGATTCGAAGAAATGCCAGTTTTACGTATCTATATATGCAATGCCACAATAGGTACCAAAATGTCTTTCCCCTTACAGCACATTTCTGATACCATGTACCAGCTCCTATAAGAAATTTGCTAAGCCTTATGTGAGTGATATAAGCTCTATTTAATATATAAAGTTGTATTTGTTGAAATTTAGTTGATAGGATAATTTCTCCTGAATGCTATAGGTCCATTCCTCATCTGTTAGCCAGCTTCCTATTTTGAACACAGCAGATAAATTTTGGTCATACTTCCCATTTATTACTAACATAAGTAAATAAGTAGCGGAGACTAATTGGTTAGGACCTAATCTCATTACATGAGTTTTTAAAGAAGTATCTAATAGGATTGGATGTTATCTTTGAATTGTACCTCCAAGGTAAAGTTTTAAATATTTAAATAAATAAATATTTAAATAATGCAGATTTAGGAATACCAAATTTCTTACTTAATTGTCCATTAGATTTTAAGTAATTATTAGTATAGAGTATTAGTATTAATAATATGTCAATTCCATACCTTTACCAAAGCTCCCTTCCACCTAATTCTATCATTTAAGGGAACTTCCCATTAGTCCTCATTTACACCTTCCTCATGCATTATTGAAATAAAAATATTCCATAGTTTGACAACCTGTGTTTGCAAATTGTTTTTTTGTGAATTCTTCAACCATGGATGAATATGGGCAATCTGGGAGCATAATAGTCTAGAATTTGGAAGAGCCAGCCTCCCAGCCTTTTTTGCTCTTCACAGGAAATTTAGTTTAATTCTAGCTCTCTTATCTGCCAAAATTAAAGAAGTTACAATTTGGTAAATGTTTCTAAAGATATGTCCTGGTATAAGCAAGTTTCGAAACTACATATAACAATTTGGGTTGTATATATTAATCAAATTGATCCTACTATAGTTTTTTCCAAGTATGAAATTTAATTTTTAAAAGTTCTAAAATGTAATCATTAACCTTGTTTGAAGCCCTAATACCCAAATATTTAAATAGCATAGTCAATTGAGGAAAGTGTCTAGGCAAAGCATTTATTCAAGAGATAGGAAAGATGCCAGATTGCTCCATTTTATATTAAGAAAATGATACACATTTTTTAACTACCTGTAACAAAGTATTTAATGATTTATTTAGGTTCAGCTAGGAACATGAACGTATCCGAATAAAGTGCAATTATCACCCTTTATTCCCCTCTGTCTATGCCCTTTATGTCAGAGTTGTTTCTAATTAAGCATGCTAAAGGTTCAATAGCTAAAACCGTAAGAAGGGTGAGAGACCTGGCAGCCTTGCTGAGTAACCCTCTACAATTGAAATTTTGTGAGATATATCCATTTACATAAATGCTTGCACAGAGTGCTGGATATAATAATCTAATGCATTTAATAAAATTGGGGCCTATTCCGAATTGATGTACCTCCAAGAGATGTGTCCACTCCACTGAATGGAAGGCTTTAGCAGCATCTAAAGATACCACCACCACCACTACAGTATACTGTATTCTCGAGAGGGGACTGTAGGTGTATGACAAGGTGTCTAACATTATCAGAAATTGATTTGCCCAACATACAGTCTGTTTGATTTGAGTGAATAATTTTTATATCACCTTGTTTAACTATAAAGGCAAAGTTTTGGCACATTATTTTTACATCAGTCTATACAACTCAACTTTAGGTTTAATTACAATAAGTACTTCAGATATTAAATGTGGAAGCCTTCCTTTATTTCTTTAAATATTTCCAGAATTCTAGGATCAAAAGCAACTTAAGTTTTTTTGTTTTTTTGTAATCAGTTGAGTGCCCATCTAAACCTTCCTTTACCTACTGGAAAATATGAGATTGCCAAGTCAATTTCCTCTAGAGTTAAAGGAGCAACTAAATATTCTCTATCTTCAAGAGAGATGGTTGGCAGTGCCACTTCTAAATCTTAATATGAAGAATGTTCATGTATATTGAACAGAGCTTTAGTCATATTCAACTATAAAACTATATCATAATATAGAATTAAAAAAAACAGTTTATTCCTTGTTCATCTACCATTTCAAGAACATACACATTAGTATTGTATTAGTAGATAGCAGTGGCTGCTAAAGTGCAAATTTAGAAGTGTCGGTATGGAAAATGGAAGTGAATGGAAGTTAATAGTTGTACAATCAAAGCAGTACAACCCATTTCGACTACTCCGGGATAGGCTAAATATTTTCCTCTTTTATCACTTTGGGTATATTGGACATGTTGAGCAAGTAATGCCTTCCTTTTGGATTTAACGAATAAATAATCTGTAAGACTTTTGTGTCCTTAATCACGCGTCTCAATTATACTGGAATTAAGATATCTCTGTTCCAGATCTCTGCATTTATTATCCAAATATTTGTCTTTCACGGGCTGAATGACGGCTGTGATATAGTTCTTTTTTGAGTAGGTAATTAGGAACACATGGCAAGTTTAGGGGCCTATGTTTAGAATGCTTTGATTGGAGAATATATATATTATATAACATTTATGAATCTACGATATGAAAAGAACCTATCATAAGTTGTATGAATTAAAACCTCGCATTATTTGATGGTCCTCTGTTTAGGATTTTCATTACTGTTTCCTAATAATGTCCCTTTAAATAAGTCTGTAGTCTGAAAAATTAAATGTGATACCATGATATACCTTGATATATCCTTATGACGCAAATGTAAGCAGACCAAGCAGGTACTTCTATGAAATGGCATCTGGGTTATTAGTGCAAGAAGGAATATAATGTGTTTACGTTGATGTACAAAGTGCCAATAAAAAGGGTGCCTTTTAGTCCAAATAAAAGTGGCATCAATAGATGGCCCAGGAAATGATCAATAGGAGTACTGCTGGAGAATGTTACTATAAATAACAAGCATTTTTAATAAATGCTGAGGATTTTTCAATAAATACTTTTCTATCACTATTACACAGTGATATACCTTCTGAATTATGATTTTATGTAAATTTTTATAACCACTTATTAAAGACTAATTATTAAACTACAGTATCTACTGCCCTTTTTTCTGCTTTTCTCGACATATATAAAATTGTGCATTAGATATCACAAATGTATCTTTTTGGTGCTGAAATGAATGCTTTCTCTGGATAAAATACAATCTCTACTATTCTCCAGCTTTGGCTGACCCACAATATTATACATTTAGCGATAGAGGGCTTTCTAAGTATATTTTAACCAGGTATTTAATGTTACCTGTTTCAGATATACTATATATCTTAATAATGTTATATTAACAAAAGTTGAAACATTGGGGGAACCCCATTGCTCCTGTGTTATACTTAGTTGTAACTTACTTCGAGCTATCTCAGGTTATTACTTTTTGAAACAGGAAGCAGATGAATAATTTAGAACACTTGAACGCTGGTTTAGGGTAGATGACATATTTGGGAGGACCATTTCTCCACTATAATGACAAATTAAAATTTTTCCAATTGTCAAATATTTTGAATATCTCACTTAATCATGGAGTATAATTAAGTGTATGCAGGTCCAGTTGTTAAGCTGAAACAGCTGCTCCCCAATACTTGAGTTTATATTTAGTATATGTGAGATATGAGATATCATGAGATAAAGAATACTTTAATTTCAACAAAGGATAAAAAGATCTTTATAATGTCCAGAGTTGTTGGGTTTTTAGTTTTGAGACTATCAGGGGCACAACAGATCTATTTTCCAGGTCTCCAACTTGGATACCTGTATAGTTTTTGCTTCAACTTAAAGCAACTACCAAAGGCCCTAATGTTATAGCAAATAAAAGTGAAAGTAATGGGCACCCCTTTCTCATTTCTCAGTTGTATTACAAATTAAGCTATATATGTGCATTCGCAAATACGTGTTTGAGGGTAACTATATAATATGATTAAAATGTGAAGAAACTTATCTGGTTATCCAAATCTACGAAGAAATAGATAGAAGCAAATGGAAGCAAATCAAATACCTGTACATCATCTGACAAAATAAAGTTAGGATCAGAAGTCTCATATGAGATTAAACATTTTCTGATATCTGTCACTGAATTTCTCCTGCATATGAATTTAGTCTGATCCCTATTAATTTTGGTAGGATCAATTTCAGTCTCCGTTAAAAGGGCCTTCAAAATAAACTTTAGCTTGTCACACGCTAGAATCATGGATTTTACGTTTTCATCCATACCAAGAAATAAACCGCACATAGTATTATTTTTATTTAATAGAGCTTAAGAGGTAGTAAAAAACACTTAAAATAATATATTAAAGCACAAATCCATAAATACAGTCCCCAGATTTTATGTTTTGATCAGTAAAAAAGACAGAGTGGCTTTTGCTTATGTTGCCCAACATAGGAGATAATTTCTCCTATTATCACCGCTTTTGTGTCTTGCCAAAATAATGATGAATTATCTAGGTGCCCCTGATTAGATAAAGTATAAGAATGCCAGAAGCCCTCCAACAGATTTCTAAAATGTAAGGAATTTGAAAAATGTGTTGAAACCTCCAATGGCTATATCTACAAGACGTGCTAGGCCCATCAACATTTGCATGATCTGATAAACCTATTGGTTTGATGTTAGCCTCAGTTATTGTCATCATTACGGTAGTAAGCACCAGGAAATAATCAGTTTGTGAGCGAGTATTGTGGTGCTGAAATGCAGGTGTATTAAATTGGTAGTGTCTGGCGCTCCAGATCCTGGCAAAATAGTTTACCCCAATCTTATGTTTCCTGCCTCCATGGAACGGACCCTTCTTATTAATCTGTGGCAAAGCCTCTATATTAAAATCTCCTACCACAGTCAACTAGGAATCCATATATATTCCATTTAAATGTTTAAATGTTGGGGTCATAACTATTCTAATAACTTAGATACTGTGAGGGATATTTATTTATGTATTTTTGTTTTTTAGGCTTGTGATGACTGTATCTATCATTTAGCAACTCATGTTTCTAATTTTTTTTTGTTTCTGATCAATCTTTTCTGCAAGGATAAAGGTGAAGAAGAGCTCAAAAGCAATAAATAGAGCAGATTTGATTGCCTGCATATACAGATATGCGTTGCATTCAGAAAAATATATAAATGGAGAATATAATAACACAAGTGTGTGTGAATTTCATCTCTCTATTTCTGTAATGTATCTGAAATTACTACATATACTGTATGCCTGAAATTATGCATGGCTCTTTTGTGAAGGTTGCATTAGAAAAATGTTGGAAAAAGGTCTTTAAGTGAATAGATCAGTTTATATGATATGTTTAGTTAAATTACTTTTTTAACATCACTTAACCTTTACACAGGCCGTACTTATCTCTTGTATATGTCTATCAAGAAGAAAGAACAATCTTGGGCTTTAAATAACCTCTGAAAAGCAGCATGATAAAGGATGTGTGTGTGTATAATAGGTCATCATTGGTGTCAAACTGCACCACTGTCTTTCAGCTGAGTAAAAGCTTAAATATATACATATCATTATGCTCAACTACTTAGCATTTTAGATGCCTTGTGAACCATCATTATCAATTCTTCCTTCAAGGGAAAAAAAACTTAGCAATTGCTGTGAAGAATTTAAACTGATGGGATAAAGTGCTGCTATAAAATAGATTATCCTTTAATGTTACAGAAACCCTCCACCTTTGGAGCTTGAAGACAGATTTTTCAAGTCCAATGCAATTAGGTAATGTGAAAAGATCAGAGGCTATATATACATGTATGCACAGTTTATATAGGAAATGTGAAAAGCAATATGAAAGGCACATATTGATTCTTTTATACAGTGAGGCATAAGGCTAAAAGATGTTAAGTGCTCTGTAATTTTAATTGGATCCACCATCCTGTCAGTTTCTGTTTAAATACAGAAATACAATACATTGAGGGTAGATTTTAAAGAAGCATGGATATGTCAGGGTTGGGGGGCTAGGGGTCAGGGGGTCATCTGTCCCCCGCGCTAGTCTCATAGTGGGCTACCTTGGGCTGGCCACCTACAATTTGTTTTCCTTTAAAATGTTCCTAATAGGCCACTGCGTCGAGTCTTTCCCACAGACTGAAATTTGCCAGCCCTCTCCTGAAAAGAAGGATTGTCACAATGTGAGAATACAGCTACCTGCGGATATTGGCACTGCAACACGAGGAGGCACGGAGTCTAACACGCCGCCAGTCTTCACCAGGGACACCCGCAAGGAAGTTTGGATTTCGCGGCAAGCGACGTGCAGGTCGGGGCCCTCCCAGGAAGCGAGGTGGCGATGACAATCGTGGTCGTGCAGGCTGTGGTCTGGCAATGTGCAGGCAAACAAGGTACAGAATCAGGAACCAAAGAGTAGTCAGCAAGCCAAGGGTCAATCCAGAGAGTGTGGCACAAGACAAAAGGGTAATCCAATACAAGGTCAATGGGAGCCGGGTCGGTACACAGGGAATCAGACAGAATGCAAAAGAACATGGAAACACTGGAGGCTAGATAACTAGTTGCTCTGGCACCATAATGGTGTCAGAGCCATCTTTAAATAGAGGGAAGAAGCAGTTCATTGGTGGACAGTGGGCGGCTGTCAGACGCGCTGACCGCCAACAGGAAGTCGGTAAGCACATCCCGTTGCCGTGGCTATGAACGCGCATGCGTTTGGTGATCTCCGAAAGAAGCGTCTCCGTTGCCTGGCAATGGAGCGCGTCACAAGGGGAAGACATTCGTCCCCGACTAGCAGGGAGGCGCGGGGATGGCGTCTGACAAGGATGTAGCAAGATAGGAAATGTTGTGTAGGGTTGTGTTATATATCATGTGGAGAAAAGAGTATGATGGGGTTATCAAAAAGGACTGAGTAAGCTAAAAACACAGTTATGAAAAATGTTTGCAAATTAACTGTAGACAAAGAGCTCATGCCCAAAGTAGAGAATTCAGATGCTGACACTTTATTTTTCTAACATAAAAGAAAGAAGAAAAAAGGTTCTATGTTGGAGACGGTATTAATCCACACCAGTGTTGTAGCAAGAAATTTAAAATCGTGTCTTTATTTATATTCATTAAAAGATTCTTTTGTCAGACACTTTTTTTCTTACCCCCAAGCAAAATATTAATAAAATATTGTGATAATCAAAAATAGAAAGTGTGTTCAGGAATAAAAACAGGGGAAATAAGAAATGCGCCCCCTGGGGTCGTCAATATCTTAGTTCATAAATTTATCCTAATATCTGGGTTTTAATAATTCTGGATGATGTAATATCTTTCCACCAATTGCTTATATAGCTTCAGGGTTTCTTGGGTTATATAGGAAGATATTTTAATATGACAGAGGGTTTTTTTTTTTTAGTAGGCATTTTGAGGTAGTGCATCCATGCATACATTGCAAGTTCATAGTCCTACCCTCTATTACTTTTAGACCACACACTAGTTTATTTCAACTTTTCATTTTTTCTCCAAAAAAACTAATTTATACCTTAAAGTCATGAGAGCAAGGGGACATTGGTACTGTTAATTGTTAGGACTTTTACATATTTTTATGACATTCTTATTTGTGCGTTCATAAATGTGCTTTCCCCTATAAAGTGAGACTGTGTGGTGCAAAAGGTATCGCATTGAAAGTACTGGTCGATGCCAGATCTAAGGCAGATGCTGAAAATGTTTAAATTAATAAGTACTTTTTTGCTAAACCAAGAAGACCTTCCACAAATGTGTATTTATCACCCCTGGCAGCTTTTTTTAAATATCTTGTGCCACAATACAAAATCTTATTGTTGCATTTGGGCACAAGGTTCATTACTGCGCCCGGCTCACATTCAGCCTAGCTCCAACAATCAGGAGCAAATTGTTGATCCCCCGCATTCGCCACCAACTTCACATGATAATCCAAACCATTTCAATAATATGACACCAGAAATAAAATTTGTTCATCAGAGCATTGTAAATGGCCCTTATAGATACTAGAGCTGTAGGCAGGAGTAGCATTGAGAATAGGCTTTTCAGATGTGGATAAAAAATTAAATTTGTGCACAGGGCACTAAATAAATAATTTAACAATGCTAGTTGTCATTGTCATAGCACAAAGACTCATGTTGTGATTAGGTTACAAATAATTTTGGCTCATATTTAAAAATTTAATCCAGTAATATCAAAAGTTATTCCTTAAGATAAATAAAAAATAATTTCCTAAAGATAATACTAAAAACACGGTTAAAACTCGTTAATGTAGGGGCAAGAATATTTCAAATACCTTTTTGGAGTTTACTGGCTTTTTCCGTGTAAAACATGGAAAGAGTGCAAATTATATAAAGACATAAAATGCTTTCTTGTATAAGTGAACTTATGTAGCATTAGGGTACCAGCACTGGGGCATGACTTAATTGTAGTGGCAGTACTGCAGCATTTAAATACCCACTCCAGTGGCGTAGAACAAACTTTGTGGGTTTGGGAAAGAAACTCCCTCAGCAAAAGAGCCCTTTTGGGTACAGAAAAGTTTATTTTCGGGATGCATGTCTCTGGACCTCTCTAACTGTAGACGGGGTGAGTGATGTGGGCTGTATTCAAGGGTGACTGAAGGTGGTTCCATATTTCAATGATTGCGAGACCTGACTGTCGAGTGCCTGAGTTCTGAGAGGGAGGTTCCAAAATTCAGTCATGGCGAGAGGAGTTGGAGAAACTGCTGTTAGTTGCAGTGAGACCTCAAGAGGTGCAATCAAGCCAAGCACTTTCAGTATGATTTTTCAGTGAGTCGAGTGATAGTAGCATAGATGTCCGGTTACAACTGTCCACCTGAGAGTACATACATTACTCCGTTATCAATTAAATCATATTTGTAACAAAAATACTACAAAGGATAAGAGATAAATGAAAAATAGCACTGGTCTATGGTGTAATCCTACACCTAATTGCATACACTTTGAACATACAAGGACAGATATAAATGCAGAGTGATATTCTGAACCTGCAGATAAAAACTATAATCTGTCACAAGTGAATGCTATGTCATAATACATTTACCCATGACTATCAAAGTGAGTACTCTAAGTCTATCGATGGTAGTAAAAGTTACCTAACGGAAATACTCCAAAAGCAGCTAACCTGATTCGGGATATAAAATACTGCTAAGGATCAGATATATATGTATATATATATATATATATATATATATATATATATGTATGCAAATAATGAAGGGATAACACTGAATTATGGAATATGAGCTGTATAACAGTGTAAACAAAAATGGAGCCACAATTTCTGAATAACATGGTGCTCATGTACTATTCTCTCTCATTTGAAGTTATTAAGACAATTTATTCGGAAGTAATTATACATGTACACAATATATATAAATGCAGGGCATTATAGCAAAACTTGGAGGGACACTCACATGAAGAAGAACAAAACATTGGACTATTCTGAAGTGGTCTTCTATGAGCCCTGATCGGAATCCTATTGAACATCTATGGAAAGAGCTGAAACATGCAGTCTGAAAAAAACACACATTAAACCTGAGACAGCTGGAGCAGTTTGCTCATGAAGAGTGGGCCAAACTACCCGTTGACAGGTCCAGAAGTCTCATTGAGAGCTACAGAAATTGCTTGATTGCAGTAATTTCCACTAAAGGTTGTACAACAAATATTAGGTTAAGAGTCCCATCAGTTTTGTCCCTGCCATATTCATTTGTTTTATTATTTAAAATATTCTGTTGACTTAAAATGCAAATGCAATGTCTGCAAACAGTATTTAACCAGTGAATAACTGAATCGAAATGCACATTTAAATTAATTCTATTTTATGTAAAATAGAATTAAAAGCAATAAAATGCACTCAAGGAGGAAGACTGATAATGGCGAAAGAAGAAAAAAATATCTATTTAAATACACTCTGTGCCCACTTTATTAATTACACCATTTTGTATTGGGAAGGACTCACCTTTGCATCCATTTTTTTGTGGCATGAATTTAACAAGGTAGTGGAAAAACGTATTCTGGTTCAAGTTGACATGATAGCATCACAAAGCTACTGTAGTTTGTCAGCTGCATATTCGTGCTGCCAAACTCCTGTTCCACCACATCCTAAAAGTACTCTATTGGTGTCACGGGCACTAGGAGTCTTTGCCCAGGAAATCACCAGATGTTGGCTTACCAGAGTAATATAGATGGTAATAGGTACTCTGGTAGCAGGGTGACAACGGAACTGGAGGAACAGCAGATGGTGAGAGAATGCTCGAGGAAAGTCTATGACTAGCAGCACTGGTAGAGAGTATATAATTGAACACGAGGAACTGGATGGACAAGGAAACATGAGGGTAGTCAGTGGTCTGCATATAGCAAGTTGTACCACTGCTATAGTGAGGAGGAATGTCCAGAGGTAGCGAGAAGGTAGTGAGAGTCAGCGGTCTGCGTATAGCAAGTTGTACCGCTGTCTAGGTAAAAGAATGGAATCCAGGTGAAGGTAGATAACAGGGAAGTCAGTGGTCTGCGTATATAGCAATTTGTACCACTGCTATGTGAGAGGATACTTGAAAACTGGTGTCACAGGGAACTGGAATCAGTGGTCTGCATATAGCAAGTTGTACCACTGCAATATATATGTGAGGAGGGCACGAGGAGATGAACGCTATGCAGAGTATACACGGGCACACAGAACTTGATCCCACGATGATATCACAATACAATGATAACAGAGCAGCACTGCTAAAGTATACAAAGTCACAATAACAATCCAGGCAAATAGGAGACAAAGTCAATGGTAGCAATAGTCTCAGTGGATAGAGGACTCCGGAGGAGAACACAACACAGTCCAGCTAGATATGCAATACACCAGCAAAGTCAATGAGAAGTATGCATACCGCAGTTCAGGAGAGCAGGCTGTCAGAGAGGCGTGCAGGGATACCTGAACGGCTGAAGGCCGGCAGGAGGAGAGATCACTGGAAGGTGCAAGGGGTAATGAAGTTGGTGCAGCGCACGGCAGGTAAACCATCATGAACGAGGCAATACTCTGGAAGCAGTAGTAAATGGAACTGGAACTTGAAGAACACGGGAGAGTTGAGGCGGTCTGAACTCCAGTAGCAGAGATGGAAGCAGCGGAGCGCTGACCCGATGAACACAGGAGAGTTGAGATGAGCTGGAACTCTGTAGAAGCAACAGAGGCAGCGGATAGGAATCAGCTGTCTGCAGACACGATGAACACCGGGGAGTTGAGGTGAACAGGAACTCTGTAGAAGCAGCGGAGGCAGCGGATAGGAGTCAGCTGGCTGCAGACACGATGAACACCGGGGAGTTGAGGTGAGCAGGAACTCTGTAGAAGCAACGGAGGCAGCGGATAGGAATCAGCTGGTGCAGACACGATGAACACAGGAGAGTTGAAGTGAGTAGGAACTCTGTAGAAACAACGGAGGCAGCGGATAGGAATCAGCTGGTACAGACACGATGAACACAGGAGAGTTGAAGTGAGTAGGAACTCTGTAGAAACAACGGAGGCAGCGGATAGGAATCAGCTAGTGTAGACACGATGAACACAGGAGAGTTGAAGTGGTCTGGAAACCACAATAGAAATAACAGGAATCAGCAGGAGCTGAATACACGAGGAAACACAGGAACACCTTCAGAGGCTCATGGGAATGAGACTCCAAGATCAGGCAACGAGGTATTGACCACAGGTGCTTTAAATAGGGAGTGTTGCCTGATCAGCCAATTAATGAAAAGTAACAGATACTGAAGGCTTGAAAGGGCTGCACATGCGCAGACCCTCCGGATGGCGGACGGCCACGGTTCCTAAACACACGAGAAGTAGCACTCACAGTCCGGTGAGTGACAATTGGATTGAGACCAGGGGCTAGATTTACTAAGAATCGAGTTTGATGGCGGTTTGAAACCGCCACACATCGCTGGCGGTTTAGTGGTTCGAACTGCTGCATTTACTACAGGGCGATTTGAGGCTGCAATTTGAAATGGCTGGCGACGGTGGCAGATTGGAAACAGCAAAACCGCAGGCGGTTTTGTTAAAACTGCCATGAAAACCCCCATCCAAAAGACAGGTTTTTAAAAATCTTGCTCTGGCAAACTGCATGCTTTTTCAGCTATTTTGCCATTCAGAACATAAGAGGAAGCATCAATCACATGTAAATTATTAAGGCAATCATTATTTATTGATTAAGGTGCAAAATGTATTTATAATTTACTAATGAGGAAATTTTTTTTTACAAATTTTAAGGGGGAAAAATTATTGAATTATTATATAAATCTGGCATATGTAATGCCAAATTGTGCAATCAAAACAATAATATTCACCATTAGCAATCACTTAATATTATTAATAGTATTATATTTGTTGCACTATGTGGCATTACATAGTGCCAGAATAATATAATAATTTAATAATTTTGCCCCCTTAAAATGTTAAAAAAATTGTTATCTCATAAGTAAATTATAAATTAATTTTGCACCTTAATAAATAAATAATTATTGCCTCAATAATTTATATATGATTGATGCTTCCTCTTATGTTCTGAATGGCAAAATAGTTCAAACAGCATGCAGTATGAGCAATCTCGCCACTCACAACCACCTCTTTCATTTTGGCCGTTTGGATGGCTGTTTTGCGGCGGTTTTGAAAACCCCAGCATTGTAAATCCGGCTGTTTGTATGTTCATCATTGTTAAAATCGGGATGGCGATTGGCGATTTGTAAAGTTGTGGTTTTGAGAAATGTCAATTCTGGCCATGTTAACGGCAGTTTGGATTTAGTAAAATTAGCCAAAAAACGCCCGTTTGACCAAACTGCCCTTTAGTAAATCTAGTCCTTGATGACTGTAGATTCCTCTAGAGTGCACTGAACTCACTGTCATGTTCATGGAACCAGCTTGACATGGCGGCCTTGAGTCATTAAGGAAAGCAAAGCATAAAAAAGAAGTAACGTTGCACCTGGACAAAACCATGTTGCATTGAAGGGGGAGATTTAAAATGTGGGAACAGATATATAGTTAGTATAGGGCATGTCCTAGATCAACTTTAAATTTCAGTGTAAAAATAAAGCTATCAAGCATATGTGAGTGACATAAAAAAACAGAGTATTTAACTTTTGTGTAAAACAATGATTTGCTCCCCTTGCATTGGAACATGGGTTGTCCAGTAGGAAACTTACTACTTTTTTTGCTTTGCTCTCCTTAATGACTCAGGCCCGGAGTGTTATCCTGCTGGAAGTAGTCATTAGAAGATGGGTAGACTGAGGTCATAAAGGACAAAATATTTAGGTAGGCTGTGGCATTTAAAAAATGCTCAAATGGTGTTAAGGGGCCTAATGTATGCCAAGAAAATGTTCCCCATACCATGACATTACCATCACCAGAATGCACCTTTGACACAAGGCAGGATGGACCCATGGATTTATGTTGTTTATGACAAATTTTGACACTACCATCTGCATGTTCCAGAGAAAATGAAGGTTGATCAGACCAGGTGATGTTTGTCGAATCTTCATTTTTGGTAAGCCTGCACCCACAGCAGCCTCAGAGTCCTGTACTTAGCTGACAGGAGAGGATCCCAGTGTGGTCTTCTTCTGTTGTAGCACATTCACTTTAAGATTCGATGTGCTGTGCATTCAGAGATGCTCTTCTGCATACTACTGTTGTAACGCATGGTTATTTGAGTAGCTGTCATCTTCCTGTCAGCTTGAACCAGTTTGGCCATTCTCTTCTGATCTGTCTCATTAACAAGGTATTTTCAACCATAGAACTGCTACTCATTGGGTGTATTTTGTTTTATGCACCATTCTTTGTAGAGACTGTTGTGCGTGAAAATCTCAGGAGATCAGTAGTTTCTGAGATACTCAAACCACCACATCTAGCACCAACAATCAGTCCACTGTCAAAGTCACTTAGATCACATTTATTACCCAGTCTGGTGTTTGGTCTGAACAACAACTGAACCTTTTGTCCATGTCTGCATGCTTATATGCATTGAGTTGCTGCCATATGATTGGCCGATTAGATATTTGCATTAACAAGCAGGGTTACATAATAAAGTGTTCACTGAGTGTATGTCACTATTAGAACTACAAACTTCAATCTGTCCTACAACTATTGTGTCACCATTGACTGTCTGCAATTTACATTGTTTTTTTTTACTGGAATATTTGTGAACTTTGGCGCTTAACAGCATTCATCCACTCAAGTTTTGATTGTACAATGGGACCATCCAAAAACTGATTGAGGTACCTAAGTGAGGCATGAGGACAGGCGTATTTATAATGATGTTAGCATTAACTGGTTGCTTGCAATGATAGCAAAGGAGTCAGGAGTAGGTGATATATCTGTTTACTGAAGCACAAACAGTTGCAGAACAAAATGGAGCGTTGAGGTTGAAGATGGAGCATGAATAAACACATACAATCCAGGAATAGCATGGTATAAACAAAACATAGTCCAGGTATTGTGGGATATAAACAAAACAGAATCCAAGTGGGTCTGGATAGGTACAAACAGTCTCTAAAACATCTACTGAACAACAGGTAAATGCAGAAAAGGAAAGACACTTACAATGCAGATGATTACTAGACACAGGCAAATGCTGCAAGCAAGATTCTGGAGGAATGCAGGCAAACTGTGACTTTGGAATGGTGGTAGTAGGTCGAGCCAAAGATACACGGAAACAAACACTGGTAAGCAGAATGACCAAGGCACCGAGTCCTTACAAATGGGTGCAGGATGTACAGTGCACACAGGCCCATCAGTCAAGGGGCCCCCAAGGGGGTGGAAACAGGGCTCAATCATTGCTCAATGCCACCGATTTGTCACAGTCAGTATTCAGACAGAGTGCTGGAAAAAAACTATGAAAAGGGTGCAAAAATCACAAACTCACTTTTTACAAAGGGGAAACAGTGATGTGAGATAAGTGGAGAAGAAATGACATCAGCAGATCTGAATGTTCATTTTAAAAGAGAAAACTGAACCATATTCATTCACATTTCAACCTCACTTCAATCACTGGGGCTGGATTGTGGTGGCAATTAGCCTTGTTTGGCTTAAAGCCCAGATGAAAACAACTGACCTACATTTCAGGACTGAGCTGTTGGACACAATATACTCATGCATTCTGGTGCTGCAGATTAGGAAATAATACAAATATTTACATAGATTTTCTATTACTGTTTGCTGAGAACATAAAGAATGTCATTAAACTTCTTACATATGAAAGGCTAGGAAGTACAAGCTAAGCTTAAAGATTATCTAAAATAACCTTACACAGTGAATGAAAAATAAAAATGAATTATAGTAAGTAGTGGTTCCCAAGCTTTACTGTGCAAAAATAAATAAATAAAACAAACACATTAGTGTCACTACCCTATAAACAAATAACCAGCACCAGTGTTGTTATTTGGTCAGGTTACTACCTACTCAGGGGGACAATGAGAGTGGTGTTCCCCTTCAAAAGGGGTGACCAGCAGCAGGCTATGCCAAACTGGATTGGTCACACTATAACAGAAAAAAAAGGTAATATGTGGCACTAGTACAGAAATTAGAGAGATGTTAGCTTTCCAATTATCTAATATTTCTTTTTTCCATTTTCTCACAAATCATATTTATCAATGAACCAGCATGAGGTGCAACCACCAACGCAAATCACAATGCTGATAAGGAGAATGAGAAGAAAGAAGGGAAAGAACGCTGGATTTACATTGGTGCACTCTGTAGTCTCAAAATTATTTTGAAGTTTGTCAAGAGATCAATTAACAAAAATTTAAATTTAACTTTTATTATAAACAGATAGAATTTGTCATATTACTTTTTATTTTTTGTTTTATTAAAAAAAAAGCGAAATATTAGTGATATGTGCAATAAAACGTGATAATTTAAAGGAAATGATGTGTGTGATTATTATCTCTGATTGGTATATGTGGGGTTAGTTCAATATTAGGTGTAGCAGGGATATTCATTAATTATGTACTGTGTCCTTATAGATTAATGTTCGCCAATTCCCCATAAAGAGAATATAACCTTCTTAAAACTGGCTATTCAATCCTCCTATTTGTTATTATTACAACCACAATTGTTACAAATATTTAACCTAGAATGATTACTATCTAAATATTATATAAAGCATATGTGTACCATTAATCCTTTCATTCATCCCATTCCCAGCATTTGGTGGTCTGCTTGAACACAGACCAATAATATTATAAACTATATACTTTTAATGCTGGATATAAGTTGACTTCCTTTATTAAATTGCTCTATATATTGAATGAATCAGTTACCGATTACTCTTCGGTATATCATTATCAGGCCTAGATGTCTACATTTCTAATAATTTCTTTTATCCAGCTTGTCTCTAAATAGTATTAAATGCCCCCAACCTAAGATAGTTAACTATAGTATCATCTATTATGGATGGTATCTTCCTTGATCGCTACCCGTTATTAAAAATCAGAACGAAATAGGTGACAGGCATGTATTGCTCTCTACCTATTAAATTTCTAGCTCGGGATTGGGTAGATATAAGGATTGATATTCCAGATTTGAAATGATATTATAAATTAACAGAGTAGGTCACACGCAGCATAAACGTTGACGTTCGTTTCGCTGTGAAGGCGTTTTCTAGGCAACTTAATTCAGACTTGAAGCGGGTTTTTTAAATGTTAGACAACCAATCCGTTTCTGTTTTTCAGGGACATCTCTGTTTGGAGAGTATGTCTTTGTATTTAACCTCTACCGCTGCCGGTAAAACCTGTTTGAAGATCAGATGATCCTATATGTAATGTTCCCACATAGTATCTCCTATTCTGCATTAATTTGGGTAATCAATCCCCTTCTATTTATTTATTTATTCTGGTTGTCATCGTCATTTACATTCATCATCTCATTGAGGCAATATATTTCATTACCATCATTGCACCTCATATAATCTGACCAAATAAGTGTTTTTATTTCCAATGTGTGTAATCATGTCATTCTACTTAAAATTGATAATAGGGAATTATTTGTCTTTCTCAACGATTGTAACTATATTTAATTAAAATTAGAATTCCATTGATTTTTATTTTTTATTCCATTCCACTTCAATATATTCATGAGAGCCGGAGGGTCGCATAACTACAGAGTAGTACTATATCAATATGTCATAAAACTTTTTTCCCCCAATTTTCAGCTACCAACATTATACCCCCAGTGAAGAAATTGATCATAGTATTTATTAGTGAAAAATTATGTAATAATAAACTATTAACTGTGTTGTGAACCTTTTCTTAAAAACAAATTGACAAAAAATTCCTTATTGTGTTTAATATTGTGAAATACTAACTAAAACAATAGTGAAGTATTATATTTGTGTTTAAATTAATAATTCTAATCTAATAGATGTCTATAATTATGATATGATTATGATATGATTATGATATTACGGTACCATTTTTTTAGAATATTAATTTTTAACAACAACTATTCTCTCCAAAAAAAAGAGGATAATCTCTACCTTTATAGTGGGATTAAATCTGTTTATAAAAATACAGCAAAATTAGCGTTCTAATTGAGTCCAAAGGGATGCACAGTATTAAGTAAAAATATATTTTGTTTCTTCTTTGGATAATTCAGTTTTAATGTCAACACCACACTATAACCACCACATTATAACCAGTGACCCACAGCACAGGGTCCTCCTGTAGGCCCAGCCTAGTAAGCATGGGGCAGAATCCCATAGGGAAATCAGAACTGAAAAACCATGTGGCTCTCACCAGGGCAAACCAGTCCCATGCCGAATAGCACTGAGGCTTATGCTTGCTCCCCATAGACAGTGGACAAGAGTGTTATAAGTGAGAAAATGTGTAATTGTTATGGAGCAAGCCATGGGACCTTTCTTGATGAGCAAATTGATTTAACAGAGTCTGAAATAAGGGTAAATTTTGTGGATTTATGGAGGCGTTTAGTTCACCTAAAATAAATTATGATCACTGAAGAATCTGGCAAATCATGAAGCATGGAACTTAAAGAAGCAACCTACAAGCATTAACAAATATTATATGTCTATAGCCTAATAAAAGTAGCTTACAGCCACACTGACACTCATTCTTTATGGATTGCTCTAATTTAATGTAATATATTTGTGTAGCATTTTAGTTTTCATCGTACAAATTGCCCATATCTTTCCTTTGCCCATAACATTTGCTTAAGCTTTTCTTATTTAGTTAAATCACATAGTTATGTTATACACTGTTCATCCAACTCTTGTATTTAGAATTAACCATATTCCATTCGCTTCATTCCCAGGTATGTGTATGCAAGTATTACCTGTGTTACAGTTGTAAGAAGCATTAAATTGACACTTTGGGGTATATTTAATAAACTGTGGGTTTGAAAAAGTGGAGATGTTGCCTACAGCAACCAATCAGATTCTAGCTGTCATTCAGTAGAATGTACTAAATAAATGAAAACTAGAATCTTATTGGTTGCTATGGGAAACATCTCCACTTTTTCAAACCCACAGTTTAGTAAATATACCCCCTGGTGCGTCATGCAGCCCTTTATATAAAGCTTGGTAATGCTATAGGGAAACACTGCGTCATGTTGCCAAGGTTTCACGCAGCATTAAGTCTCATTATTCCATGTATTTGGATATTCCATTAATGCTGTATGTAACTCCTACACTAAGTAGTGTTATGTGTTTGACATATATTTGC
Organism: Mixophyes fleayi; assembly: GCF_038048845.1. Taxonomy (NCBI): domain Eukaryota; kingdom Metazoa; phylum Chordata; class Amphibia; order Anura; family Limnodynastidae; genus Mixophyes; species Mixophyes fleayi. The sequence goes on from NC_134402.1 coordinate 277,998,176, forward strand.
TCTAGATGCACAATGCATTGTGGTATAATGTTGCAGTATGTAGTTCTATGTTATGCATTAGATACATTTTTCATACCTATTGTATCTGAAGAGGTACAGCATTATTATCAACAATCACGTAACTGTGCAATAGAAATATTTAAATGACAATTAAAAAACAACTAAATGATTTTCAATGTAATATGATATTAGCTCATGTATTAACAGTATTAGAAAAAAAGCTTAGGATATAATACTTAGAACCTCAAATACTATAAGTACACATTTGCTGTTTATAATTTCTGTTTTGATGTCATTAAGATTAAAGTACCTAATTGATTTAATAAACCAATATCCAACAACATTTACAACTATCTATTGTAATACAAATTCATTAAATTAGTCAACTGCAAAACAAATATGGCATGTGTGTACTATAGGTAAACAACTTGGAGTAGGCTTTCTAATAGTAATCAGGTAGCTCCTATATCAGATGTACATTTGCTGTATATGTAAACACAGACTGCTTTTGTTATGTGCGCATCACATTTTCCCTATACAGTATGCCAGACAATTCAGTGAAGTACTGTATTATGTTAGCTTATTATAAAAATGAATGTCATATGATAAAAATAATTCTGTCAGATTTTATGCAAATCTACAACAAGTTATAACATATAATAACAAAAAAGAAAGAATGATATAATAAAATAGAATAAAAAGGGGGAAATGTCTCAATCCTAAAAAGAAAGCATCACATGGCCACAACCTCCCTCTGCAAAGCCACAAGATACATTCATATCATTCGTCTAGACTCTTATTCGGCTACTGGTACCCTTTGGCTGCAGTCATCATCTTCATAAACTTAACTACTTAACAATAATGTCATGTACAGTAATCATTTATCGTTTCTTAATCTATCATGGCATAAGAGTTATTCCATCAATATTTCAAAAGTGTCTGTGTTTTAGAATTTATCATTTGTAATTTGGTCAGTATTGTTTCGTTGTTTGCATCATATATATTAATGTTCTTTCTTTCAGAACTGATAATTATATGCTTATTATAATGGCACAAATTAAACCTGTTCCATTGTAAATATACAACAGGTCTTCCACGGGGGCCAATAGCACTGAAGATCCTAAGGATGACAATGCTTTTCCACAAGAGCCATGATTATTTTTTTGGGGAAAAAATGTAATAAGCTAGTGTTTCAGTAAACAGTATTTTGGATAGTGTACATATCATGAGGACAAATCTTTATGTGCTTCTAGAGAAAATATAAAATGCACAATAATATCTGAAGGGGCACATATACACACATATAGATTGAGCAGCATTTTGAAAGGATATGTGTGACAGACCCGGCCTTATATTGAGAATATCGTGGCAACCCGGTCTGTCCTCAGTGGGCCAATTGAACAACCATGGCCCACTCTGTTATTAAATGCCGCCCGGTGGCCAGATCTGCAGCTCACAGGAAGTGTGAATCAGCGGTGGACCCTGTGACATCAAAAAGTAGTGAAAGGGGTTAAAAAGAGGAGGATCAGGACCTTATCTAAAATCAGGAGGGGGTCTCTCCCTGTTTGCTAACTATTGTTCTAGCAACTCTGCAACACAGATTCTGGGGAATTGTTGAGCCTACATCGGTAGGGAGACTAATACCCAGGGTCCCACCAAGCTGGTGGAGAGTTGGCCGAGCGGCTGGGATCAGCAAGATACACAGACCCACCTTAAGGATCGGAAACCCTGGCCCCCTTGGATTGTCAACTGTGGATTTTATTACCAGGAGTTTGGCCTGCTAGGACTCTGTGCTTGGAGGTAACCTGCTGGGGACTTTGTTGGGGAGTTTTTACTTGCACTGGTGATTTTCTGACACTTGATATATTTGGTGGGGGAACAAGTTTCTCCTTAGGGAGCACTGCTGTATTTCACTAAGTGTGTGCACTTTATTTAATAAAAGGAATTATTATTTCTTTTCTGTCTCCTTACCTGTGTGACCTGTGAACCTAGAGGACTGGGTATCTAGAGAGCTTTGGTTATAACCCTGGTTTCCTCACAATATGAATACAGTGTCATGCATGCATCCTGTGAAGTTTACATTATGAATTATAATTAATATAGAATATTCATTTTGTTCTCAAGTAGGAGATCCTCCTGCCACCTCCTCCTCAAGCACATTAACCTGCTTGGCATCATGTACTGCCACCTTTAAGTATGTTTATTACACATTTATATGCTGACTTTTCTATTTTTATACCATTACTCACTAACAAATCATATGTTTTTGGCTAAACCACTAGTATATAACTAGGGATCAGTAATAATAACAGTTGACATTGAAACATGGCTTGGATTCTTCTAACAATTTAGGGCTTAATCTTTTGAATGGCACATGGTTTCCGTCATGTCATATAACGCCACCTTCTCTGGAGCTTGTGTTAGGTTTAGGCTCAGTGTTTTCGTATCTTCCTCCTAGTCATCCTCTACATAAATGTCTCTGAATGTCACAAGGAAGTACAGCTCCTCCTTACAGAAGTTTCTGTTCCCTAGTTCACCAGTTACAGAACAGTATACCAGATTTCACTTGTAAAATAATGCAAGAAAGTGACTGGATTGGATGCGTCATAATCGTCTGCATCATTAGGTTATCTCTGTGAATTATTATTATTATTATTAATATTTATTTATAAGGCGCTACAGTGAATGCATCCATTAGCTGATAACAGATGAGGGCAACCAAATTGAGGAGCTGGAGTTCTGTTGCTCGTCAAATATTCTTACAAATACTTACCCAGTAAGACTCTAAAATTGCTTGGTGCGTTCAACAGTAGGGCCTAAATGATAATCAGGAGGAAAATCCTCCAAACATGTAATATTCACAGCCTGATCCGATAACTCCAGTGGTGATGGAGCTACTTGAATATTTATCAGCCCCATGCCGTCAGAAACACGAGGAGCAGACTAGCTATACAGAACTTTAATATTAGTACATGTATGAAATTAGTATGAAATTAGTACATGTATGAAATGTTTAAAAAAAGCAAAGCTGTTTAACTTCAGATTTATTTACATATGTTCCAGATGTGTATAATTTATTTTTGATAGCTTATTTAAAGATATACAGGTATTTGCATACATATTCCAATACTTTTGCATGCATGAAAAGATAAATAAAATAAATGCACATCGTTTACAGTTTTAATGCACAATACATATACATAATGTAATTTATAAGAGAAATTAAAACGCTAATATAATATGTTACACAAATCAGCACAACAATGTGCCCAGGAGGAAGAGTGGGAGCATGTGGAGGAGGAACCAGAAGTGGATGAGGCGAGGCAAGAGAATGCAATGCAGACAGAAGAGGCTGCCCATGAGGATTATTCACGACAGGAAAAGGAGGAAGAGGTGGACTAGTGGGGGGATGATGAGCTGGAGAATCAGTGAGGGGAGGTGAAGGTAAAGGAATGGGAAGGGAGCAGTGAAAAAAGGACAAGGAGAAGGATGTGAATGTGGGTTTCTTTTTGGAAGTGGAGAAGTAGGAGGAGGTGGTGGAGGTTAGTGAAATGTTTAACGCATGAACTCATTAAACTTTAATCTTATATTACATTGATATCCATCAAGTTGTTATGATCTTTTTGATTATCCACATTCTCCTTCTCCGTCCAAACTAATCTCTCTAGCCACCTCTCCCAGTGGACCAACTCTTCTACTGATCGTGATGACATCTTTTGTTTTTTTCTGACTTTCTTTAGTTTATGATTACTTTACTACTTATTTCATTTCTACATTCTCCAGTCCTAATTGTAGATGTGTATGCATAAACAACTGGTAGAAGTGATCTAACTGCCAACTATATGTGTTACAGAAAGTGAATGTCACCAACTGTCATTATGATATTGGTAGTTACAGGAAGTGGAGGCCATCCTATAATTTCAATCTCTCATCTTCACTCAGAACCACTCGAGGACAAGATGAACATGATCGAAAATTAACATCTTCTTAAAACAACAAGCTCAATTCTTTCTCTGCACATTTTCTTCATATGATCCCATAGCCCTAACTAACATATGTAATCTTTCTCTCGATCTTTTCATTATTATTCAAGCATGTAATTATTCCTAGTCTGAAAAATATATATATTTCAGAGTCAAAGACTAAAATTCTCTCTCAGATTAGCATCCATCCTCCTCTCAACTCCCATGCCTCTTTATGCTACCCCAGAGGCTTACCTACACTCCCCTCATATCATGCTTCCCTTATTATTATTCTTATTATAAATAATATTATTGTTATTTACATTTAACACCCTTCAGGTTTTGTTTTTTCAATTTCTGGTGACTGAATGTGTGTGAGGAGACCACCCTTAGCTGGGATGGCAGTTTCCCTCTGTGGGACTCAGGTAGACCAGAGTACACCCAAAATAAGGCTTTATTACGACAGCACAACAACACAAGACGTTCACAAGCTACAGGGTAATGGTAGCATGTATCCTCCAGCAGTCAGCACTCCAAAGTAATAATCTCAATCTCTTTCAGAGTCTTATCCTCCCACAATATTACCACTATCTTTTAGCTAGACAGTTACGGTGTCACCCAGCTTGGGTTACTGGCTCACACAGACCCTGTCCTGGTAGGGTTTCCTCTAGCAGCACCACAATGTCTGGCCCATAGTCCTTTTCGCTGATGTCTCTTACACCAGGATCCTACAAGCTAGAATAGCTCTCTTAGCATTCTGTTCTCCCGATATTCTTGGTTGTATACACAGGAAGTAGGGTCAAATGTCTCAGTCCTCCCCATTACAGCAGAGGACACTTTAACTGTTAGACATACAGTCTATGTTACCTTGATTATACAATGGAATGGCTTGACTCAATTAGCTATTTTGCTGGATACACTAAATGAAGGGTTACAATATAACATCAAGAAATGACACTTCACGCTTGAGTGAAACAACAAGACATTTGGCACATTGTATCTGCAACATTACACAATCTGAGTCTGTGATACATTTTGATACAATAACATTTATATTGATACATATTAATACATTTCCCAATTCTATTTCAGACAGTGTATTACTGTGGAGGCAAATTGCATATCATCTAGAAGTTCTAACCTAATTACCTTTTTCAGATTACCTGTTGACCTAGCTAATTACCATGGGTTGCCAACTAGCTATGTCAAGTTACTTAGATATTGCTCTGATTACAAACCAGGTCTACTCCACACCTCATAACAATGGGCATTTGAGACAAACAGTAATTACCTTAGCTAACACATGCAAAATGATTTCTGTTGTCCTGTTACACAATATGGCAATATTCTTTCTATTTCTAATACATACAATATTGAAGGTAATAGCAAGTGCAAAATGTACCATATAACATGAAATAATAATATACATAATACATCGATGCTCTGGTGTATATACTTAGACTGGGCCAAGGATTATAACGTACATGAAACTGTGAGAAACGGGTGATGATTAAAATGTCCTCAGTCCAGTAGCACCCCGTTTCGTGACAGTGTGATTTCTTAGCAAAGTAAAGCTGGCATGAGCTGAGCAGAAGCTGTGTGGTGAAATGCGCATGTGCGGGGACCCAATGGTCACTTATGCCCACACCCAAGATCTAGCGATGAAAGCACAAGTAAGGAGGTGCTTTACACATCCATGCATCCCAGGACCACACACACAGTGACAGGTATACATAAATTCTGTGATGTACATTTTAGTGTCACATGCCTGTGCACATCTTTGTGAGCTGGGTGTGTGAGTGGCATTAGCCGGACAGCCCCACTTGGTGTAGTTTAGGATACCAAGCTAACAGGGGAAGAATGTATCGCCCCATCTGCCATTGTTTTTCACAACTCCTAGTAACTGAATATGTAGCCCTGGCACTAGTACCCAGAGGAGACACTCCAGGAATGGTTACTTAGCAACATAAAGCTGGTATGTGCTAATCAGAACCTGTGTGGCTAAAGAGTGACAAACAGGGACCCAGGACAGAGGGGAGGAGGTTTCAGGATCTTGCTGCAACTTTGGGAGTGCGTCAAGGGCCTGCACCATGAGGTGTTAAAGTACATCATGATTGAGAGAATATGAGTGAAATTGCACAGATTTCAAGAACTGACCTCATAGTGTGGCTGCATATAAAGAGGTGAAGGCGTCCCCAAGTTCAGAGAGAAAGAATTGACCCTAATAGAAAAGCAGCATGGAGCCAATTAAAAGTGGCATCATTAAGGATCTGCCATATAGAGTCCCCATGTCTAGAAAGGGGAGAACATGTAAAGAGAACCGATGGAGAGGGTTGCTACAAAACATAGTTTAGAAATATTTAATGGGAGCCTGAGGGGCAAAGAGGATGCCAGAGAGGGAGTTTCAGCCCAATGGGTGAGAGAAGAAGCTGCAAGAGGCACTAGTGAGAGTGTCAAATTTGCCAAGAGAGGCTGAGAGTGCACCAGACAGGGAGGGTGTCAGAGCCTGTGCAAATTTAGTACACAATTATGACACAATATAATAAATCATAAAAATATAGACACTTTCTGAACTCCAATAAATTGTACTTATGCACAGGATGACCTGTTAGATTGCTCTCAAACGCCTCCCCTTTTTTCCCATATGTACATGGGGAAGTCTCTCTAATAAAAAGAATAGACAGCCCATCTTTTAGTCATGTGACTATACAATTACTTAGTGATAACAGTTCCCCACAAACAAACAGACACGAGGAAATTGGTTGTTAGTCGAATCATAAGAATAAGCCAATTCTCAGGAGATCTATTAGGATCAGGTTTTAGACTCTGTTCTCGTGGTTTCTATGAACCAATGACTACCAATGGCATTTGAAAATTCCCTTCTAGCTTAAACTTACAGCTCCCTTGCAGCTCAAAGTCTTTAATGTCCTTATCCTCTAGTTTGTTGCGATACCAAGAGTTCTTTAGACCCGGGTCTGATGATTCCAATAGCACTCTTGTGAACAGTGATCACAGTAAAATCCTGCAAGTCAAAGATAGAAACAGGCGTTTCTCCACACCTGTCTGTGGTTTCATCAGAGACATCAGCTAACTGCAGCCAGGCTGCCTTTAAAGCAAGTGCCTATCAATCGGCTTCCTAAGATAATTAAGCATTTCTAAATTCACATTTAGAAATACACATTTACAGATACATAGATATATATAGATATATCATAGTTGCCTACTCTCCCGGAATGTCCGGGAGACTCACGAATTTTTAGAAGTTCTCCCGAACTCCTGAGAGAGCAGGCAGAAATCCCAGATCCAGCTTTCGGCATTGTTGAAGATGGGGGGGTGGGGCTAAACACGCCATCGTGCCCTGCCCCCTGCTGCGATTGGCTAAAATTTCATGAGATTGACAGGGGCGGAGCCTAACGGTGCACCGCACATGGCCACGCCCCCTCGACAAACCCCCTACCGGAAAGCTGCCTTCAAAAGTAGGCAAGTATGAGATATATATATATATATATATATATATATATATATATATATATATATATATATATATAAATATATATATATATATATATATATATATATATATATATATATATATATATATTGTAACAAAGGGAGGCATTTTTCTGACAAGAGGCAGAGAAAGTATACAAACAGAATAAAACATTGACACAGTTATGCACCTAATTTGAGATTAAACCAGGTAAAAACGTATGTGTAGTTTTAAGTTTGTTAACTTACATGATTTTCTCTCAGCAAACAGACAGGGTGTGTCTGGGCAAACAGAGCCACTGATGGGTGTTTTCTTTTAAAGAGAAGGTGGGTGTGTCACCTGTCCATCAAGCTAAGGCTGGGGGAGGAGTAACATGTATAAAAGCTTGTTTGTGCCATTTGTTCAGGGAGATTAACGCTGGGGAAGCTGGCTGGTATTGAGAGAGCTGAGCTATGTCTAGCTAGCGTTTAGGGTCTCCAAGAAATGCTGTGAAATCTGTACGGTGTCAAAACATTTACTATCCTGACAATAAAACTACATAAAAGGAAGAAGTTGTTCGCGTGTGCTTCTGCAGTAGCGGGCTTTTGCCACAATATATATATATATATGGTGATAACTTCTAAAATCCTCCGTAGTACTTAAAAAAGAGAGAGTTGAATTGTAAATAACAAAACAAATAGTGATTACGGGATCTTCAAAATTAAATCTCCATCTTTATTAGCTCATGCCTCATGGGGCTTGAACTTCCATACTCATAAACTCTGATAGCTCTTTTTATAACTATGGGGCCTATTTATGAAAGGTTTCCCCCCTGTAAAATCCCCGAAAGCAACAGTTTTCGGGGATTAAACACTAATTTGCTATTTATGATAGCAGCATCGCAGCAGATATCATAGATATCTGCTGCTTTGCATCTCCTATCATTTTACTGAGCACTTCCTATAACAATGTATGGAGAGTGCTCAGTAATGCTATTTAACAATGAATGTAATTAACTTTTCAAACATGATAATGTACGTCAGCTGAAGCTGGCGTACATTATCATTAATGAAAAGTTTCAGTGCTGTCAGCTCAGCTCCGAAGAGCAGAGCTGGACAGCGCATGTGTGGAGGGATCACATGATCCCTCCCTGTCACTCACCGCTCACTCTCTGCAACTATAGTTGCAGAGCGAGAGCAGAGATGTCTGTGCGCATGCCCGAGGGTTTCACTCGGCGCCTGCGCACTGGAGTCAGAAGAGGAGCCCCGTTCATCGCTTGCTGCTTCAGAACCGAAGAGGCAGTGGTAAGTATGATTTCCACTTCACAGGAACAGCAGTTTTTCGGAACTGCTGTTCCTGTGTTGCTTTTTTAATAAATATGAGAAATAGTTCAATCCTTATCAATGCGATAAGGATTGAAAACTATTTTTCATATTCTGCGAGTTTTGATAAATGTGCCCCAATGTCTTTCAATCTTACAAAAACCTATGTTATCTATATTTTATCTCTAATATGCTAGAGACTGGTAGTTCAAGCAACTCAGTACACGGTTAACCAGGGTCATGCCAGAGGTCGTGGGTCAGCAGCAAGCAAGGACCATCACAAACAGACCAATAGGTCGGGGCTGGCAGCAAACAAAGATAGTCCAGTAGAATGAGCTAAGAGGTCAGGGGCAATCAGCAAACAAGCAGGGCCCAGAAAACAAGTCAAGGGTTACAATAGGAATCAATCAGAGATATTCATCAGTTTCACAGCACAGACAGCAGGTTAGCTATTGCAGGGCAAAAGTGATATAACTAGCAAAGAGACTAAGCCCTCATTGCCTGATAAGGACTAATCAAAAATGGGGCCAAGATCACGCCCCCCATGTCTACTCAGGAAACAGCATTTAATTACAGCCAAGCTTCCAAGCTGCCTGTTACTATCCGTGACGCAGCGGCAGCGTGAGAGATAGTGTGAGAGGTGTTCTAGCTACCATGGCAATGGCCTGGATGTATCAGCAATCTGGATACACACGAGCCGTCGCGGCTAGCAGGCGGCTTGTGACATACGATTGGCCGGTGCAAAATCTGGCATCATAGTTACTACACCCCTTCATGGGGACCACTTTTGCTCCAAGTCTCTGGCAGTCCCCTTTATCCGGGGGTGGATGAACCTTCCCAAAGGGAATGATTCTTCAGCCCTCCCTCTCCATAAATATGTATGAATCCCCTGGTTTGATTCAGAAGGGCAGCATTACAGCACAGAGCATATAAGTAAAACATGGTATGAAAGCTATGCTCTTGGGCTACTGATGAATGCTCTGCCCATCGAGATGTATATTGTATGTGTAGTATTTGAAGTATTTTTAGTATTGGTGCAGACCACCTTCATCTATTTACTTAAATAAATGTCTAGTGCTATTAATTCATGCCACTGTCCATCCAATGACCTTTGCTGTTACTGTAGCTTCACTGTCTATGATGAAGGCCACTTTCACCTATCAGCATCATTATATATTTATATAGTGGCAAGGTAAGGAAAGTCCTGCTCTTGGCTACCGATGAATGCTCTGGTAATGTATTGCATGCATAGTCTTTGAAGTTTTTTTTTAGCATGGGTGCAGGTCACCTTCATCTGTCAGCATCATCATATATTTATATAGTGACAGCAAATTACTTAGCTCTTTACAATTGACAATCTACTTGTCTAAATATATAGTGATGCCTCTGTCCATCTAATGACATCTGTCTTCACTCTCCATGATGCATGCTGTGCAATGTTCCAAATGTAGTCTGTGTGCAGTGTTTCAACATTTTTATCTCTTGCACCTTACACTAACTTTTTTTTGTTGTTTAATTTATCTAATGGGTTTGCTTCAGTTGGTGGGATGGCAGCTAAAAAATTTTTTGCAGCCGCTGCAACGGCTTGCATGCGGTCGCTGATTGTCAAAAACGGCCATTAAAAACCCTCACATGCAAACACCCTTTTTTAAATATAGATGTCACTGAATGACCCTTTCAAAAATTAACAAGTATTGAAAAATAGAAAAGATTAGAATATATATTGATTATTTGGGGTGCACAGCTGCTGCTGAATCTCACATGTAAACATCCAGCTTTTTTCAAAATTATTTCAGATGTCATTACACATTATTTCCACTAGAAGAACTTAAAATGTTAAAAGAAATAAATATATTTGTTTTTCTGGAGTCTATTGCTACTATTTTCCACCACTAAATATACTACTTAGTTCAGAATGATATCTAACTCAGTTTATATACTAGTACTATTACATATGCAATGCATTAACAGCAACCAGAAGCCACTAGTCTGTGTAAACTTGCTCAAAAATTTAAATTAAAGCAATTGATCAGCAAACTATTCTAGCTGACTAATCTCTACAGAACTGCTTTACAATAATGACGCAATTCTATTGCTTTTCTATGTCCCTCTTTCACCATGAACACTATTTTCAGAGCAATGTACTGCTGTACTTGCCTCATTCTGAGATCCGAATTTGGAAAACCAAGCCACGACTCATTTTCACTCCAATCTCAATCTCCAATCAAACTTTGTTTTATTATTATAGCTCTGTAAATTTGTACAGATGCCAGGAAGGATATTGCAATTTTAACTTTACCATACATCTAATTTTCTACCACATAAAATAAAATTCAGAGACCCTTGTAAGGAAATTACTGATATGGCAATGTACAGAACTTGTCTGGTGTTTTTTGTAATGTTTGAAAAGAATGATATGGGATGTAAACACTAATTCAGAAAGCATAAAATGACAGCTTAATCCAAAAAAAAGAGGATTTGAGTACTGGAAGTGCAATCCATCTCATCCAGACATAGCAAGTAGCATTAACTCAAAACTGACATTCACAAATGAGCTCCAACTTTATGTGGTTTTGATTGGCTTGAAAATAAAACAATTTTAGAATACTTTCTAAATTGCATTTTTACAATATCAAATTTATTAAGGTTCATTACATGAGTGCATTTAAAGTGTTTTATCACTTTCTCAAGGAAAGTTTAAGGACCGCTGTAGGCCTAGGGATTGTTCATTCCTAAATGAAGTGCTATTGCTGGTTGTGCAGACATCACATGCATTTGGGCTTAAGGAGCGATGATCCCTAATCCCCCCACATTTTAGTAGTGCTGACATGAGAAAAGGAGACAAAATGCTTTATATAGGAGTCAACAAATATTAACTTCCAAACAAGTCAGTACTTGTGTTTTAGAGGAGTGATTTCAAGCACTACATTCCACCCAAACATTGCAGTGTGTGTAGTTTGTGGTAATATAGTATAGGAAATAGAAAATAGGCTTTCCATCACAAAGAGTGCTTTATGTTTTAAACACTGTACAGCATTTTTAGAGATAAAGCATTATCAGGCTGCAGAATACTGCATTGTATTCCTTAACATTGGGCTGCATATGGAGATCTTTCAAATTAACTTTCCTGCTAATATTTGATATTTTAGGTGTTATGCGAGCCAAAAGAAACAAGGTTTCTCAGGTTCTAGCATGTGTACTTCCAGTGAAAGTTCAGCATAATTCAAAGAGGATTTTTGCCAGTACATTTAATGTAGAGGAAGAACTGTAAAAAATATTGTGATGTAGACAGAGGGTGATCTATATTATCAGAACTTCTGTGGTTAATCAGAAAATCATTCAGAATTTGCTCTATGCACACTGTTATATTTTCATGAAAATCCTTTCCACATGCCTAGTGAACAAATAAGACAGACTTGTTAACAAGAATACTTACTAAAGCAGACTTCCAGTACCTGTTTGCCTGCCCTTTTTTCCCATATTCGGTCCATTCTATGGCTTGTCACATCTCCCAATGGCGGTACAGTCCCAAATTGATTGGAGTGTCCCGCTGTCCTGTGGTTGGCACATTTATCCCAACTCGCAGAAGATGGGAATTATATCCCTTCTCACTATGGTGAATACCGTATGCAACAGAGGCAGGTTGCACAAGACAATTCAAGGGTGTTTTGCTGGGGACTGGTGGGGCCTAGCCCTTCTCAAAAGCACTTGACATTTCTCCAGGGGAGTGACCATGCCCATTGTGATGTGGTCACATCCCTAGTGTGATGCAGTTGTGGCCCCTGTTCAGAGGCACTACATCTCATCTCATCTGTAGTTGTTATTTGTGCAACATAGTGACCACATATCTGGTCATTGCACCTTGCTAAACTAGTGTGGGTATTATACACTATCTAAGTAGGAAGTTTAGCACTCTGTGGAAAGAGTTGTGTTGTGTCTGTTGTAGGTGGAACATTAGAGGTGGTGAACTGCAATCAAGGAGAACTGGTGTAGTTCACAATGAGCTCCGTGCATCACTAGCTACGAGTTCTGCCCTTGCACTTGTGCAAGTAAGGTATCCATGTGGGAAGCGTTTCCATAACAGACTTCAGTAGTCTCCAGCGCATTCAGAACAGTATCAACTGGGCATGGCCAAGGTGCCTCATCCCAGCTATACGTCCTATTCACATCCAGTCACTGTCTAACGAAGATTTTGTGGTTGCAGATGGCCCAGTGATCAGGCTAGTAATTCGCCACAGGTCGACGTGTCGAGTTCAGGTAGGATCCACTCATTTAGAAACTGGGAATTGCTCAGACTGCTATTGATCACACTGACGATATGCATAAACACTTAATTCACATTGTGACGATTATGTATTATGTCTGATCACTGATTGTTATGTTTCCTTGAATTTTCATGTATGACAAAGTGTATATTGTATGTAACTTTTTCCAAAGTGTGCTTTGCTGAATGACATCAGTTTGACCTATGTAAGAGCCTTTTGAAAGTAATCAGGCCAGACAGATAACATCTCAGACAGAGTTTGTGTGTACAGTATGACCAGCCAGAGCTATCTTAGGACATCGGTAGCTCATTTTTGAAAGCCCTGTGTCACTCTGGGAAATGCCCCGACATTGTATTGACATAGTTAATCTCCAAAGGGGGGGGGGGGGCAGAGCAGTGTGAGAAGGTTAAAAATATCAGCTGCTACCCAGTAAATTTGTGCATTTCTATGGAGGAAACCTGTGTCCAGGTTAGGATGTGCCATCTCTCCCAAAGTGTACTCCTCTCACACCAAGACTTAGACTAGTAAGTTAGTGACTCTGGTTTTATTTCCTACTTTATTACTGAAACTTATTTATGTAACTTATTTTGTATGTCTTGTTATTAACTGTTTTGTAATTAAGCCTTAGAATTTTTTGGGGGACTAAATACATTAATCTAACATTGTCACGGGCACTAGGAGTCTTTACCCAGGGATCACCAGGTGATAGGCTTACCAGAGCAGTATAGATGGTAATATGGTACTCTGGTAGCAGGGTGATCACGGAACAGGAAATAGTAGATGATAGAGATGCTCAGGAAAGTCTATGACTAGCAGCACTGGTAATATGGATGTAGTAATACACGAGGAACTGTATGGACAAAGGACACGTGAGGGTAGTCAGTGGTCTGCGGTAGCAAGTTGTACCACTGCTATAGTGAGGAGGAATGTCCAACAGAAACGAGGAGGTGATGAGAGTCAGCGGTCTGCGGATAGCAAGTTGTACCGCTGTCTGAGTGAAGGAATGAAATCCAAGTGGAGGTATCCGGGGAGTCAGTGGTCTGCGTTAGCAAGTTGTACCACTGCTATGTGAGAGGATACTGGAACAGGTGACACAGGAAACAGGGATCAGTGGTCTGCCTCTAGCAAGTTGTACCACTGAATATATATGTGAGGAGGAGCACGGGGAGAGACTGCAATACAGGGGATACACGGGCACCTTAAACTTGATCCACAATAACATGCACAATATATTAATGACTGAACAGCACTGCAATAATAGAAAGTCACTTGAGGTAATCCGGCACAAGATAACACAGTCAATGATGGCAATAGTCTCAGCGGATAGTAAACTCCAGAGGAGAACAAACTCAGTCCAGCAAGATATGCAATACACCAGCACAGTCAATGAGAAGTATGCATACCGTGGTTCAGAAGCAGGCTGTCAGACAGGAGTGCAGAGATACCTGAACGGCTGGAGGCCGGCAGGATGCGAAGTCCCTGGAGGGGTGAAGCGGTAATCAAGTAGGTGCAGCGCACAGGTAGGTAGACCAGCAGGGGAACAAATACTCAGGAAGCAGTAGTATGTAGGACTGGACTCCTGGAGGACCCTGAAGAGTAGCGATGATCTAGATGAGATGAAAACAGTGAGGCGCAGATCCGATGCAGACTGGCGAGTAGAGGCCAGCGGGAACACGAAGAAGCACGGAGAGCGGGTGTCACGGGCACTAGGAGTCTTTACCCAGGGATCACCAGATGGTAGGCTTACCAGAGCAATGTAGATGGTAATAGGGTACTCTGGTAGCTGGGTGATCACGGAACATGAAATGATGGCCGATGAGATGCTCAGGAAAGTCTATGACTAGCAACACTGGTAGTAATGAGGTAATAATACACAAGGAACTGTATGGACAAGGACACGTGAAGGTAGTCAGTGGTCTGCGATAGCAAGTTGTACCACTGCTATAGTGAGGAGGAATGTCCAACAGAAACAAGGAGGTGATGAGAGTCAGCGGTCTGCGGGTAGCAAGTTGTACCGCTGTCTGAGTGAAGGAATGGAATCCAAGTGGAGGTATCCGGGTAGTCAGTGGTCTGCGGCAGCAAGTTGTACCACTGCTATGTGAGAGGATGATGGAACAGGTGATACTGGAAACAGGGATCAGTGGTCTGACATCAGCAAGTTGTACCACTGAATAGATATGTGAGGAGGTGCACAGGGGAAGACTGCAACACAGGATATACACAGGCACCTTATACACGATCCACAGTAATATGCACAATATAGATATACATATAGATATAAATGACTGAGCAGGTCTGCAATCTAGAAAGTCTCTTGAAGTAGTCCAGCACAATTATAACACAGTCAATGATGGCAATAGACTCAGCGGATAGCAGACTCCAGAGAGAACCAAACACAGTCCAGCAAGATATGCAATACACAGCACAGTCAATGAGAAGTATGCATACCGTGGTTCAGCAGTAGCAGTCAGATGGGATAGCAGCGGTACCTGAGCGGCGGGAGGCCGCCTGGATAGGAAGTCCCTGGATAGGTGAGGCAGCGGTCTAGCAGGTGCAGCGCACAGGTGAGTAGACCAACAGGGACACGAATTCACAGGAGTCAGCAACACGTGGAACTGGACTCATAGGAGACCCAGGAGAATGGAGATGATCCAGCAGAGGGTAGAGACCAGTGGAACACGTGAAGGCATGGAGAGTGGATCAGCAGGAGATGGAGGATAGCGCTGACCACAGCAGCAGGACTCAGCGGCACACGGAGGTAACCAGTAGCAACCACAGGAACCAACAGCGATGGGAAACAGGAGTGCAGCGCAGGGCAGGAGCTGTAGATCACGAAGTGTAGCAGATGGTGATGAAAGAGGCAGGCTCGAGGAAGTCACAGCAAAGATGAGATGAGACTGTAGTGCACGGAGGCAGCGGATAGTAATCAGCTGGCAGTCACGATGTTGAACACAGGCGAGTTGAAAGCAGGAGACTGTAGTGCACGGAGGCAGCGGATAGTATTCAGCTGGCAGTCACGATGATGAACACAGGCGAGCTGCAAGCAGGAGACTGTAGTGCACGGAGGCAGCGGATAGGAATCAGCAAACAGACTTGATGAGAAGCAGGTGAGTGAAGTAAAAGCTGGAGTGCACGGAGGCAGCGGATAGCAATGAGCAAACAGTCACATAGATGTAAAATAACGTAGAAGTGGTTTAGAAGACTGTAGTGCACGGAGGCAGCGGATAGGAATCAGCAAACAGTCATGATGATACAGTTGATGGTAGAAGTGGTATGGAACCACAGTAGTAGAAGTGGTTTGGAAACCACAAGAATCAGCAGCGCTGAATACACAAGTAATACAGGAACACCTTCAGAGACTCATGAGGAATGAGACTCCAAGATCAGGCAACGTGGTGTTGACCACAGGTGCTTAATATAGGGAGTGTTGCCTGATCTGCCAATTGAGTTAAAGGGGTATACACTGAAGTATAGAAAAGGGCTGCGCATGCGCAGACCCTCAGGATGGTGGACGGCCACGGTTCCTAAATGTCCGGGAAGAGGCACTCACGGTCCGGTGAGTGACAGCGGGTCAGCTGTTGTAGGACGAGTAGAACTGAGAAGTAGCAGCAGCAGGACTCTGCAGATACACGGAGGTAGCGGATAGCAACCAGCAGGTGCAGCAACGATGAAACACGGGAGAGCAGAGCTGAGCTGGAACTGTTGAGCACGGAGAGTAGCGGATAGGAATCAGCTGTAGCAGTCTCGAGGAAACACGGGAGAGATGAGATGAGCTGAAGACTGAAGCGCACGGAGGCAGCGGATAGGAATCAGCCAAACAATCATGATGGCACACAGGTGAGTTGAAGTAGATTGAAGACTGTAGTGCACGGAGGCAGCGGATAGGAATCAGCTAACAGTCATGATGGCACACAGGTGAGTTGAAGTAGATTGAAGACTGTAGTGCACGGAGGCAGCGGATAGGAATCAGCTAACAGTAACGATGATACATAGCAGAGTTGAAGTGGCTTGAAGACTGTAGTGCACGGAGGCAGCGGATAGGAATCAGCTAACAGTCACGATGATACATAGCAGAGTTGAAGTGGCTTGAAGACTGTAGTGCACGGAGGCAGCGGATAGGAATCAGCAACAGTCACGATGATACACAGGAGGGTTGAAGTGGTTAGGAAACCACAGGAGTAGAAGTGGTCTGGAAACCACAGGGGTAGAAGTGGTCTGGAAACCACAGGGGTAGAAGTGGTTTGGAAACCACAGGAATCAGCAGCGCTGAATACACGAGGAAACACAGGAACACCTTCACAGGCTCATGGGGAATGAGACTCCAAGATCAGGCAACGTGGTATTGACCACAGGTGCTTAATATAGGGAGTGTTGCCTGATCTACCAATTAAGTTAAAGGAACAGGTACAGAAGGGTTTGAAAGGGCTGCGCATGCGCAGACCCTCAGGATGGAGGACGACCACGGTTCCTAAATATACGGGAAGAAGCACTCACAGTCCGGTGAGTGACAGTACCCCCCCTTTTAAAGGTGGGCACAGAACACCTGGAACCGGGCTTGTCTGGATTTTTGGAATAAAACTTCTTAAGAAGAGCTGGGGCGTTGAGATCTTCCGCTTTGATCCATGAACGCTCCTCAGGACCAAAGCCCTTCCAATGAACGAGGAAACGGAGAACTCCTCGCGAAATTTTTGCGTCCAATACCTGAGTAATCTCGAAATCTTCCTCCTGATGAACTTGAACTGGCTGAGGTGCTGAAGGAGGAGTCGAGAAACGGTTGATGATGAGAGGTTTGAGCAAGGACACATGGAAGGCATTGGAAATACGAAGATTCTTAGGAAGTAGAAGTTTGACACAAACTGGATTTATTACTTGAATGATCCTATATGGACCAATAAAACGAGGAGCGAATTTCATAGATGGGACCTTCAAACGAATATTTTTGGTAGATAACCAGACACGATCTCCAATTTTTAGTGGTGGAATAGCCCGCCTCTTCTTATCTGCGAAAGACTTATATTTGTCAGATGTCTTTTTAAACAGGTTTTGACCTGAGACCAGATGTTTTTGAAGGTCTGACAAACAGTCTCTACAGCAGGAACTTGGGTGGGCGGGAGGGCAGGAAATTCCGGAAAAGACGGATGGTGACCGTAAACCACAAAGAATGGAGTTTTGGACGATGACTCATGGTACATGTTGTTATGGGCGAATTCAGCCCAAGGAAGCAATTCTACCCAGTTGTCTTGATTGGCTGATGAGAACATCCTTATAAAGGTCTCGAGATCTTGATTGACCCGTTCAGTTTGTCCGTTTGATTGCGGATGGTAAGAAGATGAGAGTGCTAATCGTATGCCCAAGGTTTTACAAAGGGCCCGCCAGAATCTGGAAACGAATTGTACTCCTCTATCTGACACAATCTCAGACGGACATCCATGGATACGAAAGATTTCTTTAACGAAATGTTCAGCCAGAGTAGACGAGGAAGGCAAACCAGACAAAGGGACAAAATGAGCCATCTTCGAAAATCTGTCTACCACTACCCAAATAGTATTACAATTTTTACTAGATGGCAGATCAGTAACAAAGTCCATACTAATATGGGTCCAGGGCTTGACCGGAATGGGTAGTGGTTGCAGCAACCCCGCTGGAGTTCTGCGGGAGGATTTTAACTGAGAACACAATTCACAGGAAGCAACAAACTCTTTGAGGTCTCTCCTCATCGAGGACCACCAGTAACTTCGAGAGAGAATCTCAAAGGTCTTGCGTTCACCAGCATGTCCAGAAAAACGAGAAGAATGGAACCACGAAAGGATTTTCCTCCTCAGAGTAGGAGGCACGAGGGTCTTCCCAAATGGTAGCACTTTGGTGGACGAAGCAGCCAGCGAGATACATTTGGGGTCTAATATAGAATGGTTGGAAACCTCTTCAACGTCAGAGGACGTCACAAATGCTCGAGATAGAGCGTCAGCTTTCTTGTTCTTGGCAGCTGGTTTGAAGGTTATGATTAATTCGAAACGGGAAAAGAAAAGAGACCATCTTGCTTGACGAGGATTCAAGCATTGGGCAGACTGTAGATATGACAGGTTCTTATGATCTGTGAAAATCGCCCCTGGATGACGAGCTCCTTCCAATAAGTATCTCCACTCCTCTAATGCAACTTTGATAGCCAGCAACTCCTTGTCCCCGATCGTGTAATTTTTCTCTGCAGGCAGGAGACCCCGAGAGTAAAAGGCACAAGGATGGAATTTTTGTTGGTCCGAGCGTTGGGAGAGAATGGCACCTAAGCCCACATTAGAGGCATCTACTTCTAGGAAGAAGGGAAGTGTCACATCAGGCTGTCGAAGAATGGGAGCAGAGGAGAAGGACTCTTTAAGAATTTGAAAGGCTTGGAGGGCCTCGGATGACCATTGCTTAGTATTGGCCCCTTTACGAGTCAGGGCCACAATAGGAGATGCAATGGACGAGAAGTCTTGAATGAAGCGTCTATAGTAATTGGCGAAACCTAAAAAACGCTGGATAGCACGAAGAGTAGTTGGCTGGGGCCAATGTAATACAGCATTCACCTTGTCTGGATCCATCTTCAGGCCAACTCCGGAAACAATATACCCCAAAAATGGAATCTGGGGCAACTCGAATGAACATTTTTCTAGTTTACAGAATAATGAATTTTCCCGGAGTCTGGAAAGGACCTCTGCCACATGTTGGTGATGAGAAGGCAGGTCCTGTGAAAAGATCAATATGTCGTCCAGGTAGACAACGACACATACATATAATAAGTCCCGAAAGATCTCATTAACGAAGCCTTGGAAAACAGCGGGGGCATTGCACAACCCGAAAGGCATTACTAGATATTCATAATGCCCATCTCTGGTGTTGAACGCTGTCTTCCATTCGTCACCGGGACGGATTCTAATTAAATTATAGGCACCACGAAGATCCAACTCGGTAAAGATCCGAGCTCCCTTGATGCGATCAAATAACTCAGTGATCAACGGAATGGGATACCGATTCTTAATAGTAATGGCATTGAGTCCACGAAAATCTATGCAGGGGCGTAATGATCCATCCTTCTTTTTTACGAAGAAGAATCCGGCTCCAGCGGGAGAGGTGGAAGGTCGAATGAACCCTCGCTGGAGATTCTCCTGGATGTACTCAGATGTGGCTTGAGTTTCAGGTAACGAAAGTGGATAGACCCGACCCCTAGGAGGAGTCTTTCCAGGTAGAAGATCGATCGGACAATCCCAAGAACGATGAGGAGGAAGACGTTCAGACTGAGCTTTATCAAAAACATCGGCAAATGAAGCATACTGAGGAGGGAGTCCCGGTGAGGAAGATGAGATGGAAGATTGCTGTACTTTAAGAGGAATGACTTGAGAAAGACAACGATGATGACATTCAGCTCCCCAAGACGTAACTTGAGGAGTGCGCCAGTCAATCTGGGGAGAATGACATTGAAGCCATGGAAGGCCTAAGACAATCGGACTTGTCGTAACTGGAAGAATTAAAAACGAGATCTCTTCATGGTGTAGCACACCAATCTGAAGTGTTACTGGAGACGTACTCTGAGTGATGAGACCATTGATGAGACGTGATGCATCTATAGCAGTCACAGTAATCGGTGTTTTCAAAGTAATCACTGGTAGGGACCATTGATTCACTAGGGATTTAGAAATGAAATTTCCTGCTGCTCCAGAATCAATCAGTGCCTGAGACTCAAAGGATTTGGTAGCAAAGGAAATCGTAACATCAAAAGCGCAGACTTTTAATTTCATAGAAGATGGAGAGGACTCCAGGGACCCTAACTTCACCTCTCCAGAACTAGTTAGGGCCTGGCATTTCCCGATTTCTTAGGGCAAGAACTGAGCATATGTGTGGAATCAGCACAATAGATACAAAGTCTATTCTTTACTCTTCGTTTCCTCTCTTCTAAAGATAATTTGGAACGTCCTATCTCCATGGGAATCACGGAAGGTGAAGCTGGACGAAACTGAGGGGTTGAGCGAAGAGGTGCTTTAACTGAAGTTGTTTTCTCAGATTCTCTTTCACGAAACCTCATGTCTACACGATGGCAAAGAGAGATCAAATCTTCTAGTGACGAAGGAAGCTCTTGGGTAGTCAGTGCATCTTTAATTTTATCGGAGAGCCCCTGCCAGAAGGCGGCAATTAATGCTTCAGTGTTCCACTGAAGTTCAGAGGCTAATATCCTAAATTGAATGACGTACTGGCCTACTGTATGAGAACCTTGACGTAAACGAAGAATGCTGGAAGCAGCGGAGGTCACACGACCTGGTTCATCGAACACACTTCGGAACATAGAAATGAATTTGGCACTATCTTGTAATACAGGATCGTTTCTCTCCCACAGAGGGGAGGCCCAAGCCAGAGCTTGTCCAGAAAACAATGAGATAAGATAGGCCACTCTGGAACAGTGGGTAGAAAAATTTTGAGGTTGGAGCTCAAAATGAACTGAGCATTGGTTAAGGAAACCCCTACAAGTTTTGGGGTCTCCATCGTACTTTGACGGAGTAGGCAGGTGAAGCGTGGGAGCTGTAGACACCTGGGATGGCACTGGGGAAACGGAGGAAAGCACAGGAGCTTCAACATTAGCTGTAACAGGCTGTCCAGATGGTCCTTGGGAGGCTAACGACTGGTAGCATTGAAGTAACAGCTGTTGGCGAGCATCCTGTTGCTCCACACGGGTGACCAGATGCTGCAGCATCTCTTTGGCTGTAGGTTCCGTATCTGGGTCTGTCATGGCCTGATCTTACTGTCACGGGCACTAGGAGTCTTTACCCAGGGATCACCAGGTGATAGGCTTACCAGAGCAGTATAGATGGTAATATGGTACTCTGGTAGCAGGGTGATCACGGAACAGGAAATAGTAGATGATAGAGATGCTCAGGAAAGTCTATGACTAGCAGCACTGGTAATATGGATGTAGTAATACACGAGGAACTGTATGGACAAAGGACACGTGAGGGTAGTCAGTGGTCTGCGGTAGCAAGTTGTACCACTGCTATAGTGAGGAGGAATGTCCAACAGAAACGAGGAGGTGATGAGAGTCAGCGGTCTGCGGATAGCAAGTTGTACCGCTGTCTGAGTGAAGGAATGAAATCCAAGTGGAGGTATCCGGGGAGTCAGTGGTCTGCGTTAGCAAGTTGTACCACTGCTATGTGAGAGGATACTGGAACAGGTGACACAGGAAACAGGGATCAGTGGTCTGCCTCTAGCAAGTTGTACCACTGAATATATATGTGAGGAGGAGCACGGGGAGAGACTGCAATACAGGGGATACACGGGCACCTTAAACTTGAACCACAATAACATGCACAATATATTAATGACTGAACAGCACTGCAATAATAGAAAGTCACTTGAGGTAATCCGGCACAAGATAACACAGTCAATGATGGCAATAGTCTCAGCGGATAGTAAACTCCAAAGGAGAACAAACTCAGTCCAGCAAGATATGCAATACACCAGCACAGTCAATGAGAAGTATGCATACCGTGGTTCAGAAGCAGGCTGTCAGACAGGAGTGCAGAGATACCTGAACGGCTGGAGGCCGGCAGGATGCGAAGTCCCTGGAGGGGTGAAGCGGTAATCAAGTAGGTGCAGCGCACAGGTAGGTAGACCAGCAGGGGAACAAATACTCAGGAAGCAGTAGTATGTAGGACTGGACTCCTGGAGGACCCTGAAGAGTAGCGATGATCTAGATGAGATGAAAACAGTGAGGCGCAGATCCGATGCAGACTGGCGAGTAGAGGCCAGCGGGAACACGAAGAAGCACGGAGAGCGGGTCAGCTGTTGTAGGACGAGTAGAACTGAGAAGTAGCAGCAGCAGGACTCTGCAGATACACGGAGGTAGCGGATAGCAACCAGCAGGTGCAGCAACGATGAAACACGGGAGAGCAGAGCTGAGCTGGAACTGTTGAGCACGGAGAGTAGCGGATAGGAATCAGCTGTAGCAGTCTCGAGGAAACACGGGAGAGATGAGATGAGCTGAAGACTGAAGCGCACGGAGGCAGCGGATAGGAATCAGCCAAACAGTCATGATGGCACACAGGTGAGTTGAAGTAGATTGAAGACTGTAGTGCACGGAGGCAGCGGATAGGAATCAGCTAACAGTCATGATGGCACACAGGTGAGTTGAAGTAGATTGAAGACTGTAGTGCACGGAGGCAGCGGATAGGAATCAGCTAACAGTCACGATGATACATAGCAGAGTTGAAGTGGCTTGAAGACTGTAGTGCACGGAGGCAGCGGATAGGAATCAGCTAACAGTCACGATGATACATAGCAGAGTTGAAGTAGATTGAAGACTGTAGTGCACGGAGGCAGCGGATAGGAATCAGCTAACAGTCATGATGGCACACAGGTGAGTTGAAGTAGATTGAAGACTGTAGTGCACGGAGGCAGCGGATAGGAATCAGCTAACAGTCACGATGATACATAGCAGAGTTGAAGTGGCTTGAAGACTGTAGTGCACGGAGGCAGCGGATAGGAATCAGCTAACAGTCACGATGATACATAGCAGAGTTGAAGTGGCTTGAAGACTGTAGTGCACGGAGGCAGCGGATAGGAATCAGCAACAGTCACGATGATACACAGGAGGGTTGAAGTGGTTAGGAAACCACAGGAGTAGAAGTGGTCTGGAAACCACAGGGGTAGAAGTGGTCTGGAAACCACAGGGGTAGAAGTGGTTTGGAAACCACAGGAATCAGCAGCGCTGAATACACGAGGAAACACAGGAACACCTTCAGAGGCTCATGGGGAATGAGACTCCAAGATCAGGCAACGTGGTATTGACCGCAGGTGCTTAATATAGGGAGTGTTGCCTGATCTGCCAATTAAGTTAAAGGAACAGGTACAGAAGGGTTTGAAAGGGCTGCGCATGCGCAGACCCTCAGGATGGAGGACGACCACGGTTCCTAAATATACGGGAAGAAGCACTCACAGTCCGGTGAGTGACAAACATATTCTCTGCGATTCTTTGTAAACTTATGAAGCCAAGTGAGACTCATGCTACATGTGTATGTACTTTAAATGTGTAATAATAATAATAATAATAATAAGTGGTTTTGGTGAACAAAAGGACTCCATGGTAAATCCTTTGTGGTGGCAGAAAAGGTGTATTCATTGGTAAGTGACCAAGGTAACTCCAGTCACGGCCAGCTGTTTCAGATTGCTGTATCTGAGACTGGCTGGGTGTTTGTGACACACATCACCTTAGAAATAAGTTTTTTGAAATCAGGCTAAGACCGAATTGCAGATCATACCGTCAACACAGGTTTTTTGGCAGATGCAAGTACAATAAGTCAGGTGCAATATATAGTTGGCCCTGCAGTTTATAAAAAAAAACAGAAAACTTGTGTGTAGTTCATACCATATTCGTATCCAAGTGGATCTCAAAATGCATTTGAATTTTAATCTTGGTGTAAGTACACTCTGTCTAAGCAGTACATGCCTTACATAGACAGACAGAACAGACGCACAGTATACGCACATGTGTATGTGCAATATAAGGTCACATTAGAATGCATACAAAATATATTCTATTATAAAATAAATGTACAATTCGAAACAGTATAATCATTGACAGTAATATGGTTGGGTTAAAAAAATATAAATTTTTTATAATTATTTTATACATTAAATCCATAAATAATGAAGTTATTAGAGCATACTGTACATACAATGCATTTTTATGGTCTATCTTACTAGCATATACATGTTCTGTGCTAGCTAGAGACATGCATATGTGTATTTGTCCAAAAATAGTCTGTGCCGTACCAGTCATCATTATTAGTAGGCACTTAAAAGTGCCCTGTAGCTGATGCAAAAGATACTTACTTAGAAATCCAGGACTTGTACATTGCTTACGTCCTTCCACCCCATTCTACCCCCTTTCCGACCTTGAAGACATAGGCAATTGTAAGTGTCATTTGAACTCAGACATTAATAGCATGCAATTGTGTTCACTGGCATAAGGTCCATTTCTGAGTTACTTCATGCAGGATATGGCACGGTAATGGACTTAGGTCCAAATATAAATCAGGCCAAGTATTTTTAAGTAACATAAACTTTATTTCCCTCTCAACAAACAAATGCTTAATGAAATATGATCCATGCAGTTTTAGTAACTTGTCTATACCAGAGTCCCTTCCACCATGCTTTAGAACTGCTCTGATGCATTTTAGTTTCAGAATTCCAAAATTTGAATGGTATGGAAAGATAATTCATAGTAGTGTTTTGCTTTTTTAAATTGAGGAATTCCCTTGGGATTTGTATAGTAAAGCCATAGTTATGTTGAATATTTGTCACAGTTTGCACTGTTGAATGATGTTCTCTCCCAATCCTGATTTTACGGTCTTAATATAGGAACAAGCAAGCAGACAATATTTCAAAACACACATTAACTATTAGGAGTTACTCCTTTAAAGGGGTTGTCCACTTTTGAACAACAGTTAATCTACAAATTTTCATTGCTGTTCAGATGTATCATGCTTTTTCCATCTGTGGTAAGGTTTTCTATCAGTCTCATCTCACTAAAAGTTAAATCCTTTGTTTTCATATTAATCGCTATTAGTAAGAGGTGTGCAAATGAGGTATGCAAATCAGTTCAGGTGATTGAACTGATTACTTTATATGAAAGTTTAAAGTAAAAGCAGATTTTCAATATGTGCCACTGTACTTGCCATCCTGTATGTGGCACCAGTTTCCAAATAATTTACTAGCATGCATTAGCTGTTGCATTAGCTGTTGTTTACACACATTAACACCAATCTTTTTTACAAGTTCTGAAGTGTCTAATTAAGTACTGTCATCTGGTCATCATATGTGTCTCTCTCGTGTATAAATTCTGACTCTTGGAAGATACATGGTGGAATTGTGCAACAAGTATTACCTTAATGCTGTCATTACTTACCAGACCGCAATGCATGTCCCTGATTTTGCTACAGTACTCGCAGCAGAGACATCACTTAGTGCCTGGCCTGCACAGAGCTCCCTCCTTCAGTAGCACAATACAGACCAGATACTTCCAGCATACATGAGGGACTCTTCAACGTTGCTCTCCTAACACAGTGAGACTCAACAGAACTTGGAAAAAAGGTAAATCATCCTTGTTACTGGTAACTTCTCAGCCTGTCATGTGCCTGGAGAGCAAATATCTCATATAGAACAATACCTAGTACAGCCTAATAAATTATTTGGAACAGAACCCAAGACAGTTTTGAAGTCTATCAGTGCCTGACTGACATTTTAATTTATTCACTGTTGGTGTCAGACAGAGGGAGATTTGGAATAGAAGTTCAAGAGGAAGTGGAGCTGGTTAATTAAGGTAATGCCCATGTGATTAACAAGTACCTGTGCCCCAATATTAATTCTGTGTAAAAAAATATGTGTTGTTATGGTACAACATTATACATTAACTAGAATTTGACAAAAAATGGATTGAATGTCCAGGGTTGTAACCTGCAATTGATGGGTCCCCTAGCAAATTTGGGGAGGGCAGCATTGCTGCACCATTCCTTCTGTAGGCAGGTGCACTGAAGCCTCGCTTAGGCTTTCAGTCCCGACAGCCCAAACTGAGTGTCAGTGCTCGTGTGCCAGCCGCGCTGCTGAAGAGGCATCTTCAGGACCCATAGCCATCACATAACCTACAATAGCTAAAGTTTCACTGCTGTAAATATCAGTATGACATTGTAGTATTTACCCTACAGAACAATCATATGTTACCTCTCTTGCCGCATGGCTACAACAAAATTGCACCGCCGTGAAGCTACAACACAATGGTACCACCGGAGTGACAATGCAACCTACATCTGCCAGTTTCCTATCCTGCTGGGAGAAGAAGAGGACGAATGAGGAGGGCGCAGCTGAGCAGAAGAGCCCACTGATGCAAATTAGGGAAGATGAAGACATAGAGGACAGGACACCTGGGTGAAGGAGCCATATTGGGAGAGAGTGACCCTGAAGAGAGACAGGAGAGGAGCAACCCCTAGGATACCCAATCCACCCTGAGTCCAGCCAGAGATGTGGGTTAGAGGGAGACAGAGGCACAACTTGCTGAGTGTGTCCTGAGTGAGGGACACATTTTATAAGGGACCTGTGCCAGTAAACCTCCAGGTGAGTCCTGTGACATTCAAAGCTAGTCTCTGGCCAGAGAGGGAGTCTCCTCTGGCCTGGGTGAAATGCAGGTGAGCAGAGAGGACTGCAACCAATAGGAAGTCTGGTCCCTGCAGATTATTGCTGAATCCTGCATCCATGGTAATAGATAATTGTGTTCCCAGTTGATATACATATACATTTATATAACACAGAATTGAGACATAAGTGCATTCACTTTCTGAAGGCAGCACAGTGGCTCAGGGGTTAGCACCTCTGCCTCTCGGCACTGGGGTCATGAGTTTGATTCCCGACCATGGCCTTATCTGTGTGGAATTTGTATGTTCTCCCCGTGTTTCTGTGGGTTTCCTCCGGGTGCTCTGGTTTCCTCCCACATACTAGTAGGTTAATTGGTTGCTATTACATTGACCCTAGTACTAGTACTGTGTGTCTGTATGTATGTGTATGTTATGGAATTTAGATTGTAAGCTCCAATGGGGCAGGGACTGATGAGTGAGTTCTCTGTACAGCGCTACGGAATTAGTGGCTCTATATAAATAAATGATGATGATGATGATGAATACTGTATTGCATTTTTTTCAATATACAAGGACACATCATCTGCCTTTTACTATTTCCTTTCATCCACTAAATATACTGTATATTGCTGATAAGTTTATTAAGATTAATAACAAAGTGCACAATGGTATCCAACGTTCATTATTGTTATTATATTGTTGCATTAGCCAACCAGAGTGAAAGGTTTCTATCGTGATTATAAGTGTGTTTTTTTATTTACATGCTATTGTATTTTATCCTGAGAGGTCTATGTGGTTTCAAGGGAGTCTCCCAAGTTGTCCCCTGGTAAGACACGCTATCCACATCCCCACTGAGCAACAGAGAAGATTTGCGTGGAGAACATGCACCGTCAAGAGAGAAAGTGAGAAAAGTTCACATAGCAATAGAAAGGGAGCATTACACATATTTCACTAGACTGCCCTTCAGAGCAAAGAACTTATGTGGCCATTGTAAGAAACAAAGTTTGAATTTCTTAAGGTTTTACTTCTTTCAGAGGAGTAGCCGTTCACATAGATTACAGGTCATTGAAGGATACAGACACACAGTATAAAGATGGAATTGTTCTGCCATAACACGTTACAAACTCTTAAAGTTAAACAGAAAAATTTTAGCTGACATAATTAATAACTTTAACTTCCCATATGTAAACAAAGTATATTCCTCAAACATTTACAAACCATAAATTATATCTTATCAGTAACTCCTAAAAGCTCTCAAGGCATCAACATTTAATTGAAAAAAGTGTTACAAAATCAATACAAGATTATATTTAGAGATGTCCCTCTCACATAAGCTTTTCATGTTTGTTCTGCCAACACTCCAAAGATCTTATCTGGAAGGTCAATCAGATAGTCTTTCAAGCAGCTTAAATTTCATTTATTTTTCTTTACCTTTAGATGGTGTCATAGAATGTAACTCTTTACCATTACTTCAGCTAATAATCAGCTTTAATACATATATTTATATATTTTCTTGCAGTCCCCCTTTCACCTGCTGTTGCGGTAAATTAATTGATTAGCGCCCTATGCAAGCGTATGCAATCAGTTGTATTGAGTTACATATGAAATAATGGCCGCTATATTTAAGACATGAACAAGTGAACAAATGCGCTCAATAACAGACTGCGTGAATCATCCGCAGCAGCGGTAGGGCCAAGGAATCCCTTCTTGTATAGATAAACAAAAACCAAGCAAAGTCCCAACTGCGCTCACAAGATGAAGAAATAAACCAAACAGAAAATGAACAGTAATGATCTAAAATATTGTGAACAGTATTATGAACAAGAAATTGACCGTAATTGACTAGGGTGGTGTATCAATGTGTAACAGGAAATACGTACAATACAGATATTGAAAAAAACGGGATTCAACAAGCCATATAAGTAAATAAATTGTATGAATATGAACAAGTCTTTCTAATTGGCTGTTGAAGCTCTATTGCATCACGGTGATGTGCCGGTGTATGGGAATCATCCAAAAATCTCATAGGAACAAAATTCACGTCCAAGTCTTTTTTTATTTAAAGCATCCTAATGGATTCCCTGAGGATCCACACCACATGCATGATGTCTAATGACCTTTGATGCAGCAGAAACACAAAATGGAAAGTTGTTGTTGTGGTTGTATACACAGACCAACGTCTTGGGAGGAGTTTGTTTTCGGGTTTTCTTTCTCTCGACCCCTCTGGTTGCAAGATGCAATCGACAAATACCGAGTGGTTCACTATTTGCCAGGAAGGGAGCCGGAATATTAATAAACGACGTTTAATGGTGATTGAAAATCATTATATACAGTTATGCTATAAATAAATAATAAAGAAATATATAAGCAGATGTGTTAAAACCATTACTTTCAGATGCAATGTGTGAAGAGATGAGTTCTTAGTAGAATATATATATATATATATATATATATATATATATATATATATATATATATATATGTAGTAATATTAAACAAAGTACAAACTCTACTCTTGCTGCCACCATTTTCTTGAAGAGCAGTCGTATATTGGTAGATGCCATGTTAAATTATTGTAGCCATGATTTTTTTGGATGAAAGTGGTAACCTGATTTGAGATAAATTAAAGATAAATAACTCAAATATATTCTAAACAAACAGAAACAAAGATGGATTTAAATCACACTTACCCTTTCTCCCGCAATATCTGGGGGACTTCCAAATTTTGGGTAGGTGTCCCAGACTCGCAGAAGAGCAGGCCATTTATCTGCACCCTGTCCACTTCATGGTGAAGCAGGTGGAACTGAGGTCCTCAATGACTCGATTCAACGCAAATCGTGTAATTTTGGGCCAATACAATAATCCAGTGTGGGATATACTGAGCGATTGCAAAGATAAGCACTTTACCAAGAATACTTTATGTATGTTTCTATACCTTTTCTATATAGCTATATAAGTTAAAGTACTACTCAATTAGTCTCTGGGGGGAATGTTGTTTTCATTACTTTAGATTACCAGAATAATACCAGTTAAAAATGATTCATATTACAGTACACAGCACTTTCTTGGGATATCTGTATTTTATCTCTACTACAATATACCAATTTTTCTGCCTCAATAATAATTGTATAATATAATGTATCATGTAGACATATTTACTGCTTTCTCATTCCTGAAAAGTTAGATGTATGGCTGACTTGTGCGGTTATCATCACCCTGCATTGATTTCACATTTCTTTCCTTTGTTTTGGTTAATTGCTCTCTGATCTATCAACAACAGTTCATTATTGTTAATTGTCTAGTTTTGCCATGAAACAGCCAAAAATAATACACATAAATCGAAAGGAAAATAATATTTTTATATATTTTTTTCAATTATATTTCTGTCAAAGAATAATTTACAGCTAATACTAAGAGTAATAAGATTAAACAAAATAAAACAACAACATGTACAACAATCATCACACTGTGCCCCTTCACGATCACACTGTGCCCCCTTCATCCACATACTCTGTGCCCTCTTTCATCCACACACACTGTACCCTCCTTCATCCACACTCTGTGCCCCCTTCATCCACACACTCTGTGCCCTCTTTCATCCACACACTCTGTGCCCTCCTTCACAATCACACTGTGCCCCTTCATCCTCATACTCTGTGCCCCTTCATCCACAAACTCTGTGCCCTCCTTCATCTACACACTCTGTGCCCTCCTTCATTCACACACTCTGTGCCCTCCTTCATTCACACACTCTGTGCCCTCCTTCATCCACTGTGCCACCTACATCCACACACTCTGTGCCCTCATTCATCCACACTCTAGCCCTCTTCATCCACACTCTGCCCCTCTTCATCCTCACTCTGCCCTTCTTAATCCTCACCCTGCCCCTCTTCACCTTTACTCTGCCCCTCTTCATCCTCATTTTGCCCCTTATCATCCTCACTCTGCCCCTCCTTCATTCTTTTGCCCCTCCATTGCTGTTTACTATCACCATTTCCCCTCCCCTTTGTTTACCTACTATACTTTCCTTTTTTCTTCTATTTCTTCTGTCTTCTCTTCTGTCTTCTTACCAATCCGGCGTCGCCCGAGACCCAGCATCCTCCTCTCTTCCACCGCTTCTCACTGAATATGATGGACGCAATGATGTCACGCCCGACATTCAGAGAAGCGAGGAGGGAGGAGGATGCTGGGTCCCAGGTGCCGCCGGATTGGTAAGAAGACAGAAGACGGTCCGACACTATGGCAGCTACAGGACAGGGGAAGGAGTGCCTGGGTAACAGGGGTGGGGGCTCCCAAATAAATTTGGCAAGCACAGCCAGGGAGAGTGTTTTACCAAGAACACCTCCTAATGCCACTTCAGCTGTGTGATGTCATTCCCAAGTACATCCACTAGGGGGAACACTTACACAAGATTTGAATGTGGATCGCTTAGCTCTGCAGTTAACCCCTCCTATAGCTGACAAAATTGCACAACAGATAAGATTGGGTAGGAGGATAGGCCCTTTTCCCCAACCTCCTCTCAACAGTTTAGTTGACAGGAGGTTGGGGTTAGGTTTTAGTTCCTAAAAAACTGCCAGCAAATTTCAGCTGATACAACACCTATCTTATCCGGCCAGTGGGTCAGTAAATATTTCCATAGACTCCTCGCATAGCTCAGTTACATACCAATCATTTGAATCAGCCCTATGACTGGTGCAGGAGCATGGCCACGGCTCTCTTCTAGCTAAACTTGACATAGATGCGGCTTTTCGATTGCTGCCACTTCATCCCGACTCCTTTAGATTCATGGGTTTTCGTTACCAAGGCGGTTTCTATATAGACTGCTGCCTAACCATGGGTTGTGCCATATCCTACGCATATTTTGAGAGGTTCAGTTGGGTCCTCCATTGGTGCATACAGGAGGGAACAGGGCATCAAGCAATAGCACATTACCTGGACAATTTTTTAGTAATTGGTAGAGCGGGATCCCCTCAGTGTAGGTAGATTTTATCAGCAGCTCATGAGCTATTTACAGTTTTAGGTGTGCCAATAGTGCACAACAAGAGCAAGGGACATACATATAAGTTGTTAATATTAGCGATCGAAATTGATGGTTGTTGCAGGCTCCCAGAAGACAAAATTAACAAGATGATAGAAGCAGTTTCAGAGTTTCAGTCAAATCAGGTATCACAACTGCGTAAAGTTCAGTTCCTATTAGGTCTTTTTAATTTTGCGTGTAAGATCATTCCCATGGGCCAAGTTTTCTGCTGAAAGCTCCAAATTTAAGCCGCACACAAACCTTTGTTTATCACAAGAGATAAAGGAGGACATGTTGATATGGTTGAAATTCCTTCAGGAATTCAACGGTAAGAGAATATGGTCCACCCCATCGTGACCAATAAACAATTGGATCTTTATACAGATGCTTCGGTAGACCACGGTTTTGGTGCTTATCTCAGCGGTGAGTGGT
This sequence comes from Mixophyes fleayi, assembly GCF_038048845.1. Taxonomy (NCBI): domain Eukaryota; kingdom Metazoa; phylum Chordata; class Amphibia; order Anura; family Limnodynastidae; genus Mixophyes; species Mixophyes fleayi. The sequence goes on from NC_134402.1 coordinate 278,030,787, forward strand.
GTGCATTGCACTGGCCTGAAGCATGGCGTCAATCGGGTTTAGTACATAACTTGTTAGTTTTAGAAATCTTTCTGATTATTGAACTGTGGGCAATGAGACTAAGCGGGCTCTCCGTTCTGTCATGCATGACAATTATAAGCTGCTACTTTTTCGCACAGCATTTGCGTTGGCATTTTTTGGAGCCTTTAGGATGTCGGAGTTGGTAGCCCAATCCAGGACATGCAGTTCAGCTGGGCTATTGGCTCAGAACACAATAAAACAAGTGTGATGAAACGAGTGTGATAACCATGTGACGATTCTGTTTCTAGTTTCTCACATAATGAGGATTAGAGTACTTTTTATAGCCCTTGCTTTTGTTCCCCAGCTCACCAGACTATAACTGCATTGTCCAATTACATGTGGTTAAGGAGACATTGTAGTTCAATGTAAATATGTATATATTGCGTATTATATATTGATGACTTGCAGTAATGTTATTCATTGTTCTTAAACTGAAGCCAGGAGGGTTATGGGTTAAGATCAGGTGGTGTCCAGGATACATATGAAAGGGCTGGATCTGCATTCATTCTCCCCCCCCCCCTTCCTCTACAGGAAGCATGAAACAGCTGGGGACCCTGTGACATCACAAAGTAGTATAAGGGGTTAATTTTAGGAGGGGCTCACTGCTACCTTATCCTTGGAAGTAGGGGACGCCAATTAGCATCAATTGTTCTCCATAGGACTAGTCCAGACATTCTGTCTGCATCCCAGCAGGGGGCTTCTATGGAAGCACAGCTCATCCTCACTGCCCTCTCCAAACCCCCCCTAGTCCTGCACTGAACAATGGTTAAGAAGAATAGACCCAGGGGTTTCCCTAGGGAGGGGAAAACACTGTGGAAATTAGACCTGAGATATAAGGAGCCACTCGAGTGGGGGGGGGTGTTCATTCTGGGATTTCAATCATGAGGAGTGCGAGATTTAGTTTTGAGTTGTCGTTCTCTACTAAAATCTATATATGCAGCTGAGAGAGATCCATGGGTCGTGAAGTCTGGACAGCCCGGTGACTGTAACTCCTTAAGCTATTGGGGTGAGGAACAGATGATGTGGTAAACCTGCCTGGCATTTATTTACTGTGTGTACATAATATTCTAGTGTTGTTTGTATGACAATAAATATACTGTTGTACTTTTATAACTGCATTTGCCTGAGTGACCATACGAATCCTAGAAGGTACTGGGTAGACTTCCCTGGCATAGGAAGGCACCCGTGGGTGGCCAGCCAGCGTGAAGTGGGTAGCATTTGGCCAGATAAACCCGGTATCTTCACAACAAGGGAATCAGGTGTCATGTAAAATCAGCAGACTAAAATGGATCAGACCGGAAGAGGTTGCTGGATAAATTTACAGACGCAAGTGGACTCGGATATTTGTCCCCTCACTTTAGTGTACCAATTTGCCATTAGCAAACCCAAGACCTGATTGTTATTTTTAGTACATAAGGATGAATCCCTGTTAACCAAGTATCAATTTCAGGCGGTATTTAAGAAATCTCTAACTGCTTTTGGTTTAGATGCCTCACTGTTTGGTACACATTTCTTTCGCATAGGTGCAGCAACCTCGGCTGCATTAGCAGGCTTATCTGTAGCGGCGATTAAGACAATAGGCCGTTGGAAATCTGCCACATATAAAAAATACATTAGGCCGAATGTTTGATTTTGTGTCTTTTGTCTCTTCCTCTTTCCTCGCTGTTTTCCTGGTTACCCATGGCTCCTCTGTTTGTCGCTTTTACGCAAATGCGTGAAGGGTTTTTTCCCCGGATCAAGGCCTGATTAGTGGTGTACCTCCGGGGTTTTTTCGGGTTTTTACCTTCATATGGGTGACCTTCATTTACTCTTCCTATCCCCTACCCTGCTTTGGATTATCAATTATTGGTTAATACAGGTGTAATGTAAGCGGTAGAGTGCAATGCGGTATATGGACAGCATGTTGACTTGACAAAATTTGTTTCACAGGTGTCCCGAAAAAACCAACATCCATTTGGGTAGTTGGACATTCATACATGTTCTGGGCGGCCGAACACGACAAGGGCTCAGATCGTTCCGAATTTTCTATTTCCGTTCAAATTGATTGGTTAGGCAAATGAGGTCTATGTTGGTGCAACCTTCTTCCTTGGTTGAGTAAGCTAGTCGAGCAATGGGCTCACCAGACGTGTTAGTCATCCACATGGGGGGAAACGATCTGGATCAGGGAAAGTCCCTAGATTTGATTGTAAGCACAAGGCAAGACCTGAAAGTCATAAAAAGTAATTGGCTGAACACAGTGGTAGTCTAGTCTGCGATGATCCCCCACTTAAGTTGGAGAACAAACATTCCCTTAAAGATTATGGGGGGCCTAGTAAAAAAGGTTAACTGGATCGTGATAAAGATTGTTAGTTCATTGGGTGGTTTCGCAATCGAGCATAGATGGATATCAGTTGAGCAAGTCCAGTTGTATCGGAGAGACAGGTTTCACTTCACTACGGAGGGTATTGATAGATTTATAGAGACCATTTATAGTTCAGTGGGTTCTTTCCTTAGGTCTGAGGGTGGCAGACTTCTAGTCCCTTAGATGCCAACGGTGGTAGGAAGGGCACTGCGAACAGCGGCTGATTTGAATATGGCGCTAACACTCATTGGCCTCAGGTCGCTGCCCCCTTCAAGGTTAAGTTACTCTTGGTCCTTTTTGTGTGAGGGATCCCTTAGCCTGCTTAGAAGCAGGTCATTGTGAGTCGAAAGGGGGTGTGTTCACCTGCTGCCAGATTTAGTGCCGGCCAAGCATTTTAGGGAGTAGCCCAGTTTGTTAAGTGGAATCAAGGCCAATTGCCATCTACACTTGGTTTTGGTTATCAGTTCCCTAGCTGTCCCGCAGTGCACTTTCTCCTCCTCTAATGGTAGTAAGTTTAATAAACTGTGACCTAAGTTTTGACATGTAATCAGTCTCTGTGTCGTTATTTTAGTTAAGCTAAGTTAAGTACGGTAATCTAAGGTATCGGATAGGTACGCATAAAGGCATCCAGGTTATGCTGTTTATAAAACTAACCTAATATTTGTTTCTTCTTAAAAAAAGAAAGACTTTGTAAATGTTGCTTAATGCAGCAAATTTAATAAATGAAGCTTACAATTAAGTCCGTTTTACACACAGTAGTCACAGGGAACAATTAACGTCACTGACATGCTTTATTCTGGCAACCTGCATGCAGGGAGATGTAGTTCCCCTTCTGCCAGCCATTAATAACCATAAACAAAATCCGGGTTTCCTTGATGGGGATTTATTGGGTAATGTGGTAGTTGAGATCATTTATAGGGTGAATTTCTTTCAAACTACCCATTTATCCCTGAAGAGAGGGTGAGTTTTGTGTATAGAACTACATTTCTCTACTTCTTATGTAACAATGCTAATGGAGTGATGTAACGGTTTAGCCTTTTCTGTTTACTCTTAAATAAATTTTCTGCTGAAATTTACATGGCATTAAAAGTGATTTAAGTTTTTAAAAGTAACTTGTTGGGACAATTGCTCTATATTTCTAGTTAATTCCTATATGAGTCATCTGGGCACCAGTATTGCCTTTGAATCTGAGGTAATGCATAACCCTCTATATCAGTGTTTCCCAAACATGGTCCTTAGGATCCGTAACACTGCATGTTTTCCATATCTCCTTGCTTTAGGACAGGTGTATTCATTACTGACTGCCACATTGCAACAGATCCACAGGTGGTATAATTATTTCCCTTGTCACCTGGAAAACCTGCACTGTTAGGGGTCCTGAGGACTAGATTTGAGAAACACTGATCTATATAGATGTGCACATTCATTTTACCACATTCATACGTAACAACTGCGCACAATCCTAGGATGTTTTCTCTCAACTCAACCTCCTGCTGCGGTGGGTGGTCGACAAATACATCTGCTCTGGATACATTTGAACCTCCAAAAATAAAGTGTCTGGACTGTTCATGATAGATTTAGGAAAACTTTCGTCAGCCAAAATTAGCCTTGTAACTCAGCCCTATTTTCAAATACGAAACTCACTGATTTTGCGTTACTGCCTAAACTAGGGACTCCATTAAATTCTACCAAAAAGGTGTTTTTATCATTATACCACTGACAGAGGAACATGTTGCATTGTCAACAAGGAGTGTCTCTAAACCTCCTAGCCCTCCGCCTTAACCCTTACAAATGGTTGGCCATCCCACCCTGGGAAGAGGTGTAAGAAAGGTGAGGTCAATAGAGGAGAGACAGAATCTCCCTAATGAAGTTGCATGTTTCCTAATCCAGGGGTGGTAGCACAAACAGCTTGAGAGCCATGATCTGTATTGTGCTTAACTCGCTCAAATTCCCTACACGCTTTAGCATACAGTGTGGTGGTAGACGTTATACTTCAAAAAACAGATGGAAAAAAAGTGTTAATGGTCTAGAGCTAATATCAATTAAGTCAATTTCTATTTGACAAAGTCACCATGTGTTCAGTTGATATTCTCTGCATTAGTAATAGTGTGTGCATAACGCCAAACCTTCTAAAACACCTGGGCTTTTAAATCATCTCCTTCCTGAATCGTATGCTGATCTATCATCCTAGGCTCTAGCCTTTGTGTTTCTGACATGCACTGTAAAAACAATCCTGAGCCTCTGTTCCGAATCTAGGTACATCTGCGCATCTACTTTATTTTTCACCCATCCATTACAAGCATTAGGGAGCCAGAAGTACAAAAGTCTTTTAGAATGAACTGTTAATACCCTGAGTACAGTAATCCAGCCATTGGAAACATCCATATTTTGAAAAGAACCTCTTCTTTTATAATAGGAAGTCATGTATTTTACAATCTTCAAATCTTCAAATAAGACATTAAACATTCTAGGCCTGATTCATTAAGCGGCGTAAATGCTGTTATGTGCTGTATTTTGCGTAAAATCACTCGGTGCATGCCCAGAGAGGACCTAGACCCGTATTCACTAACAGACGTATCTGTACATCCGCTCCTTGTTGAATACGGATATATGAGTATTTTCTTAAAAAAAAATACATATTGAGCTCCTTCTTTCATTTGTTTTTCGATAAATTTAGGTTTGCTCCTTCCTCAACTTCAGAACCTTTCCATAAATCATCCAAGATTAGATAAGTACTTTTTTCAGTATTTTGTTTCTAAAATCCCTTGATGAACTGCTAATAATTGTAAATAATACTGATATTGACTGTTCTAAAAAATAGTTATAGTAATATATGCAGTTCTATGATTTGAACAACAATAAGTATACAATTAATGTATATTTAATTCAGACTAATGTGTCAGATTGCTACTATGACAATTATGATTTTGTCCTATTCAATACTGACTGGGATGGAGCAGACATTGTAGGGGTATGACTTTATGATGGTGCGTAGAAGGTCCCCATCCCAATTTTTCAATGAGCCCCAGACATTTCTAGTTATGCCCCAGAATTCCTAAGGCTAGAAACATAATGAAGTTATCAACAGTAGAAAAATAGACATCCACAGTCATGCCACAAGGCTAACCTGGGGGCCGCAACCTGCGGTTCTCCGGCAGCAAAACCCATCCTGCCTTGCGGTGGTTCTTGGAGAAGACCAGGAGGCGTTAGACTCTGTGCCCTAGGAAGACCGGCATACATACTGACTAAGGTAATCCTGAATTGTAACAGCCATGCTGCTTTTGCCCCTCTTCACACTGTGCCATGCTGCTTTCACTAACCTTCACACTGTGCCATGCTTTTACCCCCTTCACACTGTGCCATGCTGCTTTTGCCCCTCTTCACACTGTGCCATGCTGCTTTCACTAACCTGAAGGGGGTGAAAGCAGCATAGCACAGTGTGAAGGGGTGTAAAAGCAGCATGGCACAGTGTGAAGAGGGTAAAAGCAGCATGGCACAGTGGAAGGGGTAAAAGCAGCATGGCACAGTGTGAAGGGGGGTAAAATCAGCATTGCAGAGTGTAAAGAGGGGTAAAAGCAGCATGGCACAGTGAAGGAGGATAAAAGCAACATGGTACAGTGTGAAGAGGGGCAAAAGCAGCATGGCACAGTGAGAAGGGGGTAAAAGCATGGCACAGTGTGAAGGTTAGTGAAAGCAGCATGGCACAGTGTGAAGGGGTAAAAGCAGCATGGCACAGTGTGAAGGGGGTAAAAGCATGGCACAGTGTGAAGGTTAGTGAAAGCAGCATGGCACAGTGTGAAGAGGGGCAAAAGCAGCATGGCTGTTACAATTCAGGATTACCTTAGTCAGTATGTATGCCGGTCTTCCTAGGGCACAGAGTCTAACGCCTCCTGGTCTTCTCCAAGAACCACCGCAAGGCAGGATGGGTTTTGCTGCCGGAGAACCGCAGGTTGCGGCCCCCAGGTTAGCCTACTGACATAAGGAGAGAGCTCTATGAGATGGACAGGCAGAAGTAGAGATAGGGCAGCAGGGTGCTAGTTACCAAAGCACACTAACCGTGATGTCCTGGAGATTGCAGCCAGGAACACAGCCGGGTCGGTACACAGGAATCAGTCCAATACGCAGTGCCAGGGATGAGACCAGAGAGTAGCCAGGAACACAACCGGGTTGGTACACAGGAATCAGTCCAATACGCAGTGCCAGGGATGAGACCAGAGAGTAGCCAGGAACACAGCCGGGTTGGTACACAGGAATCAGTCCAATACGCAGTGCCAGGGATGAGACCAGAGAGTAGTTAGGAACACAGCCGGGTCGGTACACAGGAGTCTAGAGAATGCAGGAGAATACACAGGAGACAGGAACACAGGAGAGGAAGCCAGAAGCAGGAAACACGTTGCTCTGACACAGATAGTGTGTCAGAGCAGCGCTGAAGTAGAATTTGAATTCCCCACCCATTGGTCACATGATCGCCGCCGGGACCTACCCAGGAGTGCGGCTGAACGGTGTGGCGGGTAAGTACTGTAACAATGGCACAGTGTGAAGGGGGGTAAAAGCAGCATGGCACAGTGTGAAGGGGGTAAAAGCAGCATGGCACAGTGTGAAGAGGAGCAAAAGCAGCATGGCAGAGTGTGAAAGGGGGTAAAAACAGCATGGCACAGTGTGAAGGTGGGTAAAAGCAGCATGGCACAGTATGAAGGGGTCTAAAAGCAGCATGACCCAAAACTCTTTCTTATAACATAATCTAGTTTTGTGTACCTCTTTTATTGTTCTTATTTGAGTATTAAATGCATGAAATTTTATACTACCTTTCGGTATATCTTTTTGCATACATAAAACGGTCATTAGGGCAGAGAACCTGTTGTTTATTTATTTGAATCTCACCACTGGGTATAGCCAAAGTGAGGGAGAGGATTTGCATTTTAACTTAACTCATTTAATTGCACAGAAAATTACTTTTTCATTTTTGGGACCAATTAGTTTTTAAAACATAATGTCACACTAGTGGTTTTTTTGCACAATTATTTGAACCCCATATCACATGCAACTTTAATTATTTTACAGGCACATAGCACATACTTGCCAACTCTCCCGGAATGTCCGGGAGACTCCCGCATTTTGCGAGAGACTCCCGGGCGAGTGTGGCAATCTCCCGAATTCTGCCCACTTCACTAGGAAGTGCCCCACTTCCTAGTGAAGTGGGCAGAATTAGATCCCAAATGCAGCGATTCCCGGTGAATCGTTTGACTCCGCCCCCTGCTGTCAAATGACACGTTTGCATCATGACGTCACAGGAGGCGGGGCCAAAATGACACGATTTTGGCCGCCCCTCACGCCCTCCTCCACTGGCTGGCTCCCGGAAGGGAGCTGGAGAAAGTCGGCAAGTATGACATAGCAATGAATAAAGTGTGTCAAAGCAGTGCTCATAAACTACAAATGCTGTGTTCCTTTCTGTAAAACATTTTTGACATAACCGCTGCCACTCACAGAAACATGACCTCTTACCTATGTATTACTGACAAATGCTGTAATGTATTTTTTGTGAATATGTGCCTGGAGGTTTACTATGCTATTCATGCTATATAATCTATATTGTACATTGCTGCTGGTTATTTACACATCTCAGCCTATGACTAGTTCCAGTTTTGTAATAGAACTATTTCTTGTTTATGAAAACCTTTCATATGTAATTATTAATGTTACTCAATTCTAAATATCCAATTACTGTTAATATTTATAAAACTCCTTGTTAAAACAAAATATATGTCCAATACAAAAGATTAAAGTAATAAAACATAATCATTGTTTGTTGGTATCAATATAAAATAACTGTATTTTACATTGAGCTCTGCTCTTTTTGTCTGCTGTTGGTGGACTGCATAATATTCATCTTACTGCATCCACATAACTCACTTCTTAAGACAATTCTCACCAAAGACACCTCTTGTCCTGATTCTGCATTCCCTGCTCACACAACAGAGGAATAACAGACACATAATCAGTGGAGGATAAAGATGATCTAGGCTAGGGCTATACCACACCATGGGGTAAATGTATCAAGGTGAGAGTTTTCCGGCGGGTTTGAAAAACCAATCAGATTTTAGCTATCATTTATTTAGTGCATTATGAAAAATGAAAGCTAGAATCTGATTGGTTACTATAGGCAACATCTCTACTTTTCAAATCTGCCGGAAAACTCTCACCTTGATACATTTACCCCCATGTGTCACCAGCACACACATAAGACTGGACTAAATGTCAAATATACATTATCAGGGATGCAATGCACTACAGATGACAATCGGATTCAGTGTGTGGTCATATGTTACTAAAGGAGAATGAAGTGGAAGCATATGTTACAGGGAAAAGTGGGGAAGGCATGTGTGGTCTTTACAGAAACTTGCAGTGCTCCAACTTCATGTGGGAAGGGACTGTATAGTGAACTGGTGACTCCCACTCATGATGTCACTGGCTCTCTGCACAGATTGTCCACATTATGGATCAGCAGCATAAACACCACTGTTAGATGCAGGTGCAGAGCAGGTGAAGTGTTACATACAATACTGTGCACAAGTTTTAGGCAGGTGGGGGAAAATGCTGCAAATGAAGAATGCTTTCAAAAATAGAAGTGGTAGTAGTTTATTTTTATCAATTAACAAAATACAAATCGAATGAACAGAAGAGAAATCAAAATCAAATCAACATTTGGTGTGACCACCCTTTGCCTTCAATAAACCATCAATGGATCAATTCTTCTAGGTACAGTTGCACACAGTTTTAAAGAACTCGGAACGGAGTTATTAACAACTACCAGTGCCCACATTACATTAATACCCTACACATTACATTGATACAAACCCACAACCCCACATGTACCTGCTTTGCAGAGCTTTAATGCTGTGTGAGACAGACTCATGTGTCTGCCTTCTGCAGTCTTGAAAATGTGAGAAATGTGGGAAGCATTATTACACATGATATTCTTAGATGTCGATTCTAAACATTTAGAAAGGAACGTATGTTGTGTTAACAACAATTTTTGTTCAACTGCTCTACAAGTTCTGTCAAGCTATGGGAAATTTTACCTATATATTTGTGAATGTAATTAGCATAAAAAACATACTTAACATCAATTTAAGAATTATCCACTGTAAATTACAGGTAATAGTAACTAAATTAAGGAGCAGCTAAATATCTTTCAATAGATAGGGAGAGGTTGATGTCTCTGGTGAGGCAAACTGAGACAGCTTTGTCAGGAAACAATGAAGTCAGATAATATTAAAATTTGTGGTATTAAAAAATAATAAATTAACTTTCTATATTTGTGTTTTATTGTGTACATTAATTAAACTAATCATACATTTTATTAGTTCTGATTCTGGCGCAAATTCACCGACCTTAAATGTGGAGTGATCTAATGGAAAGTAGACAAGGCTTTGTGTAATAGTAGATGTGGTTGAATGGATCAGGGAGTGGTTTGGGCAGAGGGTTATTTTGTTTTTGCTTAAATGTTGTGAAGAATTCACTAATATATACATATAATAACCACAATTAAATTAAAGCTTAATATGGTTACCAGCACTTGGTTGCCCCAACTTATGCATGAGCCTAAGCTGTTCACTATTAATGATAGTAGGGAACCACACAACAGATTGAGTATTGAGGAAACAGCAATGTATCAAAATTCAAGGCAAAGTTAAATTCAAGATAGTCATCAACAGGCTTGCAGAGAACTACAGAATCAGAATCCAAATGGTGTGGCTCAGAGCAGCCTGAAGACAGACACAGAGAAAGTAAGCTCTATATGATTGACTCATATACATATTACTTTGATTGAGAAATTTGAGGCTAACCACAAACATTCCTCAGGTATATCATCAATTAGACACAGTGACTCACTCAAACCTTTTTTTATACCAAAAATTATTAATGTTTTAAATTATCGAACAATGGATTGTACTAATTAGCTACTATAATGCCCACTATCCAGAGCTAAATTACGGCTCTGGGGGGCCCAGGGCACTTAAGACAGGGGGGCTCCTAAGATATAAAATTAAGAGCATAGTGTCATCATGTACGAGAGAGAGTTACAAATAGGTGGTGAATATAAAAAGACAATCAGACCAATTCTATAATAAAAGGAATATTTATTTAACATGTATCAAAACATAATAGTAAAAAAATAAAATGATTTACATATTATATGTATTTATTAGAGATGGGCGGACTCGGTTCCCCCGAGATCCAAATCCTACTGAATTTAGCCTATCCGAGTACCGAGCCGAGCAGGCTCGGTACTCTCCTGCCCATTTAGAATTGAAATCGAGGCAAAACGTCATCGTGACGTATTCGTATTTCTGAGCTCGGTTCTCGCGAGATTTGAAAAGCATAAATACTAGCCTCCACAGCAATCCATCGCCATTTGACATAGTGAGAGAGCAGGGTTAGTTCACAGGCTAAATAAGCACAGGGACAGAGCAATTAGTGTACACATAACTGTTTCTATCCTAATCTCTACAATTACAATATTAATAGCATTTGCAAATATTAGAGCAGTAATAGAGGAGGGTTTTTTTTTCTTTTGTGGGCACTCCAAGTGCTTTTGGGGTGTCTCATATTCTGCAGTGTTTTACACCAAATTATTCTGGCTGTCACAAAAAAATCATCTTTGTCAGCAATATCTATGTAATACATTATTTTGCACTGCAATTGATTTGGGGTGTGCAATACTCCGCAGTGTTTTATAACTACTTTTCTGGCTGTCAAAAAAAGTCATCTTTGTCAGCAATATCTATCTAATACAATATTTTGCACTACAAGTGATTTGGGCTCATTAAAATGGATTCAAAGCAGTCCACATATGAACAGAATCAGCAACCAGGTTCTGTCACCAGTCCTGATGGTAGTGTTCCCAGTACGTCATCTGGGAATGGCGATGTAAAAGTACGTAGTCTTTTTAAATCAGGGAAAAAATCACACCCAACAAAAATGTACTGTGTTGAAGCGAAAAAGAAGTGTAACTGAGGAAAAGTTAATTGCCGGTCAAAAAAAAAATTGCCAACATGCCATTCTACACACGCAGTGGCAAAGAAAGAATGAGGCCTTCGTCTTTCTCTTTTGCTGCCAGATCTAAAGATATTACTGAGCCTTCTTCTTGTAAGGTCACTCGTGAGCAAGCAAGACCAAGTAATTTGCAGTCTAAAAGTGGTGCACAACTACTGTTACGCGGGAAAGCTGAGATGCAAGAAAACAGTAAGGCATTAGAGGATAATGTATGCTCTGAATCAGAAATGACACCAATCCCTGTGGAGAGTCCATCCAACAGTGGTATGTGTAATCGTGACCATTCTGATAGTGTACCTATAAAGAAGGGCACTTTCAGCATTTCTGATGATGTAATATACACCCAAAGACGAGTGCTCAATTGCTAAGAGTCATTGATGAAGAGGAAGACAAGCAGGCTTGTCTATAGAATTTTCAAGACCAAGTAATTTGAATTCCAAAAGCGGTGCATAACTACTGTTACGTGTGAAAGCCGAGCTGCAAGAAAACACTAAGGCCAATCCCTGTGGAGAGTCCATCCAACAGTGGTATGTCTAATCGTGAGCATTCTGATAATGTACCCATAAAGAAGGGCCCTTTCAGCAGTTCTGCTGATGTGTGCCTGAACAGCCCGAGTGTAGCCGGTGATATACAAATTGAGGATGCCACTTTGGAATTAGAAGAGGATGAGGGGGAGATTTGTGTATGCGATGAGGGCGCTAATGATGATGTTGATGATTATGATGCAGACAGGTACCAAACCACCTTTGTCTATTTCTTTTAATATTCTAATTCTACAGTCTATGCAGGCTGCTTCTTTTCTATTTTAATACAAGTGGATGGGGGGGTCTGATGCAGACAGATACCATACTTCCTTTGTCCATGTATTTTAATATTCTAATTCTACAGTCTATGCAGGCTGCTTTTTTTCTATTCAACTACAAGTGGAGGTCGGGGGGGTCATAGACAGCCACCAAACTACCTTTGTTCATTTATTTTTTATATTGTTCAGTCTATCCAGGCTGCTTTTTTTCTATTTAACTACAAGTGGAGGGCGGGGGGGGGGGGGCTACAGAGACATAAACCAAACTGCCTTTGCCCATTTCTTTAGATATTTAACTATAAGTGTAGGGTGTAATATACACCCAAAGATGATGGCTTCATTGCCAATATGCATAGATGGAGAGCAAGACAATCTGGTTTGTGTATAGAATTACTGAAGGCCTACCTACCAGGAATTAAACTGTATTTTGGATAATTTATAAGCTTTACAATTACATTACTTATCCAAGAAATAGATGGAGCACTAAATTTGTTTATTTTATGCCCAAAAACATTGATTTTTCAACAAAATAGCAAAACAAAACCAAAACCAAAACACGCAATGGCGGTTTTGCAAAACCAAAACCAAAACCAAAACACGAAGGCAATCCAGATCCAAAACCAAAACCAAAACACTGTGGTCAGTGAGCATCTCTAGTATCTATACATACACACACATATATACAATAGCACAAATACATATGTATACATACATATATATATACATGTTATAACTACTTACATCTACCTCTAATCCAATCCAGTGATCTCATTCTGGAAAGCTGGCTAGGTCCACAAAGATGTGAAGGTATGATGGCTAGATGTAATTTATATATTTAATAATATTAGTACAGGTACTTGTAAACTGTACAGGCACCTCTGTATAAAACACATGTAATATAGCGCCATTGGGTATAAGGCTATTAGCATTGACACATCCTGCATTAAGAACCTACAGCCCACAATATGACATAGCTCTCCCAGAGGGCTAGCCTAGGTTGTCTGCACAAGAAAAATCATTACTTCCACAGATTAAAATACTGTACATTACAACAATCATCAAAACCCCACATTAAAATGGGTATTGACACCACACATTAAAACTAGCATTGAAACCGCACATTAAAACTAGCAATGATACCGCAAATTAAAAATACCATTGATAACGCACAGTAAAACTAGCAATGATACTGCACATTAAAACTAACATAAAAAAATAAACATTGATAACATAACACCAATTTTGACTATAAATGTCTGTGTATATATGTGTGCAGCTATGTATGTATGTATGTATGTATATATATATATATATATCTATCACGCAGCAACTATGTTATAGGATCCTCTATTTTATTATTTTATTAATCATCATTAAAGTAATTATCGAAGCCTGCCACTTATATTAAAGCTTTAATTAGGTTACACACACACATACATATATATATATATATATATATATATATATATGTATATATAATTCAAGCTTTAATATAAGTGGCTGGCTTTAGAGATCGTAACGATCTCTATGCGCACACGGAGCGATGCAGACACACATTTACATTTGCACTTACACTTGTAAATAATGCACATTTATTAAGGTTCCAATCCACATTTATTTATTAGTAAAATAAATTTGATTGTTTATACATAGATGATGATATATTAAAAGTATCTAAGGCTCAGGACATAGAAAATGTATCATGTTTAGTGTCATTTTGATCTGCACATTACCATCTCTAATCTGCTACAATAGTTATGGAAGATAAAAGATTGAATGATCAAAATGACATTGTGTTTTAAGTTTGTTTAGAACTGGTTTGGGTCAGTTTCCTTAAGAAACACATGTTTTCAGCTGTTGGGGGAAGGTGATCACACCTACTCAGAGAGATCCTTTGAATTAGCCTATGATCAGCAGACAACTGGAACATCATTAACCCTGAGCCAATGAAGACCTTTAGACATGATGCTTGTTTACATAGTGACATCACCAGTAGTTTTTTTTCTATAGTGAAGCTGCATATAAGCATGCTGGCCCATTGTTCTCCCTCTCTTTGCCTGACTGCACAGTAGACATGATTACCTTATCCTGGGCCTGGATGAAACGTTAGAGGAGATGTAATGTATTCTGTGTTTTTATACTTTCCTGCTTTATTGTAACATCTTTAATGAGTAATAATGGCTTGCTGTAAATCCTGCTATAATTTGCATTTAAATATCTTTGTTGTTTGGAATCACATTAATCATATTGGATCATGTATATTTGGTAAGCGATAAAATTACATTAAAAATATCACCTGGTAAACACCATTTTCCATTGACAATCCTTTGTAGTTCTTGTGATCCTTTGTGACAAAGCAGAAATTTTTCATTTGGACATACATAAAAGATACAGAAATATATTTAATAAAACAGACATCTGTTGAATGTATGAAATAAAATATATGTATTAAAAAGGCTAACCATCTGAACCACTGAGAAATGTGATCATAAGATTTCACTATTTTAGAGTTAAAGAACAATTTAGGGCCTCTGTCCAATCTCTCGCCATCAAGTAATAAAAAGAGGGGAAAACTTAATGTTACAAAGGCTTTCGGTAAAAGTAAAATTATATACAGACAGGGTTTCTCCTTTCATCTATTCATTATACATGAAGACAAAAGCACTAAAATGAAAACTGTAGAAGTAGGCATTGATACACTTAAAATATTAGGCATTCCCATATGCTCCAATACAGTCTACTACATTGGAAAAAGAAATAAGAAATAAAAGCGCCAAGACAAGAATGGTCTCAATTCTAAATAAAACCAATTTAGAAAACACTTCAGTTTTCAAGTGTAGATTTTTTTTTTTATGTAATATGTGATGCCATTTTAGAATATTACTTAAATAAAAAGTAAATTACTATATTGTTGGATAAATATAGAAAAGTTTAGAAAAAAATAATAATGAATAATAATAATAATATTAATAATAATAAAATTTCAACCTAAAGATAAAACAAATGTTTTGTTTTTTTAAAAAAAAAGTACATAGCTCAATATACAAATATATAGAATGTTAATTTTAAGTAATTTTTAGATTATTGTCACTGTCTATTGTTTTATTCTGAAATGAATGAACTCTGGTTTCACCCCATTACCAATGACAAGTTCATTGGACTTTGTCCGATGTTGATTTATTGATGCATAGGTTTGATTCCTGAAAGCCTTGAACAATACTTGTACCCTTCCCCCTATTTTCCCTACTAACATTGACCATTACAAAGTCACTGTTGAAAATATCTCTTTTGGTAATAAATGAGAAAACTAAATATAAAAACAAAATGAGTACAAACATTATATCCATTAATGCAAATAGACAGAATAGCAATTCTGAGCCGTAATTCAATTCCTTGCATAGAATCCAATTGCCCAAGGTATCCCCAAGGTCCATATATTATTTTAATAGGAACCAAAAATAATCAATTACTTTAGTCTCCATATATGCTCCAAACCCTGCAAAATCCAGAAAGGTACTGATTAATGCCGGATATTTTAATGATGTCTTAAACCTAAATCTGTCTTGCTCAAGTATTCTTAAGAAAAAGATCTTCCATTAAAAGAGTCATAGGCTTCAAGAATATATGAAAATGTACAATTTATATAACTCCATCCATGAAATACATCCATCTGAAAAGAGATATACACAGTTCTTGCATTGACATGATTATGGTTAGCCACAACTCCTTACACCAGGTATACTCTGCCAGGATCTCCCCTGTGTCCTGATCTGATTATGACAAGAGAGGCTATA
This sequence comes from Mixophyes fleayi, assembly GCF_038048845.1. Lineage (NCBI taxonomy): Eukaryota > Metazoa > Chordata > Amphibia > Anura > Limnodynastidae > Mixophyes > Mixophyes fleayi. The sequence goes on from NC_134402.1 coordinate 278,046,841, forward strand.
AGCCAAATGCACTTAAAATCATGTGTTTGTGTCTGTCATAGCACTTACCCATTCAGGGTTAAGTCACCTGCATACCCAGCCAATAATATCCACAGGGAGTGTTAGGGCTTCTTTATATATTCCTACACCAGGGACTGCTGGGTCTCTTGTCCCTGCACCAGATACCTCCCTCCCACTTCGCTACTGTCATAATTCCATGATTGCACTGACCCTCTCTTTTTCCCTGCGCAAACCAGGCACAGTTTGTAGGAGAGCATCGCAGTCAGCAACTAGTAAGCATGTGGTGCTCCACTGCCCTTTTTGAAGCAACCAGACTCTTGGTCCTAATGTGAGGAGGACTCTTTGACCTGCTTTGTGAGAGCACATCACTGTTTAGTCCAGGAGGAGTGTAGTCACTCTGTTGCCAGAGTTTGGCACTGGGCAAAAGTAAAGGATTATATCTTGGGTTGGTGGTGAAATAGTCTGACCTTCCACCTTGGTGGCTTTGCAAATATGTTGGCTGACTGCGCTGCTATCGTCGCCCACCGTTCACTATAAAATTTATAATTAATAAACTCTGACCTTTCTTCCAAACTTAATCTGGTGTCAGCGTGTTTATTTGATGGTATAAATATAGTAATAAGTTATACGCTAGAAGGAGGTTGGGTACATGAAAAGAGAACATAAACACTATGCATTTTATGATGAGGTCTCATTAGAATTGGATTTCCATTTCCATCCGAAAATCTTCTCATAGATGGTGGTTCAACGATAATATGTTTGTAAATGGAGAAATCAGAGATAAGAGAATCAATAATATAGTTTTTGGAATTCAGCCTCTCTGATGAACTATCCCCAATAACTATTTGTCTGCTATATAGATTAATCCAATTGCATCAGCAGGTTCCATAAAAATAGAACATACAAGATACAACCTACAATAAGTTTGTCACAGGTAAGACTGCAAAAACCCTATGTAGATTACAACAGATTACTATGAAAAAAGGGACAAACCAGATACAATTTTGGCAAATAAGTTTTGGGGTACTAGTTTGTGGCGATAGTCCTTACTGGGACAGGAGCTCTGATAAATAGGATTTTAGCCTATTAATAAATAAACCCCTATGCCTCTAATGAATTAGGACTCTATTTTTTCCAAAAGTGTTGACTCTTGATACACCCAGGGCATTAGGAGAGGGGTGGGATGGGTACAAAATAAACCAGTGCAGGTTAAACAATGTAATGTAACACAGGGCAACTTTTCTGTGATCCACTTTTAATAAATATTGTCATAGACTTATATTGTTTAGTACACTCCTAAGAACATGAAATCATAAGGTCGTATTTTTCACTACACTTCCAGAATTCCCTGAATCTAACAATCTTCCACCCAGGAAGCAACAAAAGTGTAATCAAGGCCTCAAGCTCTGTTGATTATTTGAACATTGTAGATTTTGTAGACAGCACATGAAAGAATAAATCTTAAGACTCTGTTTTGCATAGTGATTAAGTTACTAGACATGAGTAATTAGCTATTAAGCAGAAACACACATTTCCCAACCAAGATGGAAAAAAAAGTAAATTAACCTCTACAGCATTTGGAGATATTGCTTTACTCCTCTTTCTCTAATTGCTTTTGGGCTGTGACATTTATTGACAATTTCACACTTCGTTAATTAGGCTAATTGATGTAATGCTAAAATGAAACATTTTATGATAAAAGTTAGCAAAACTAATCGTATCAAATATGAATATGTTGATTATGTGGAAAATGTTTAAGTAAGTCAAAATGGTTTAAAAAACAATGGTAAAAATGTCACTTTGTCTGCCATTAAAAATATACATCCTTTTTGACAGTACAAAACAGTATATAGCATGTATAATGCCAATGTTTTGATTCTTTGGTGTGGTTGAGTATAGGATAGTTGCAATTTTTAAACTCACTCTTACTTTTTTACACATACAAATCTAACCATAAAAAAATAGTCATGTCGCAGGGGCAAATGCAGGATTCGATGAGGGAGGTTTCCACCCCACAATACCAGTGGGCGTGACCAGAATGTGTAGGGGCGTGGCTACAAACACACATCGGGTGAAACACACAGACATGTAAATTGTTCCATACACAGACAAGCACAGACTCACATATACACAAACACGTAGACATGTAAACTGCCACATACACAGTTAAGCACAGACACAAACACACACAGGATCAAACACACAGACATGTGAACTGCCATATACACAGATAAACACAGACAGGATCAAACACAGACATGTAAGCTGTCATATACACAGACAAACACAGACTGACACACATACACAAACACACACAGGATCAAACACAGATATGTAAACTGCCATATACACAGATAAACACAGACTCACACAAACACAGATATGTAAACTGCCATATACACAGACTCACACATACACAAACACACACACAAGATCAAACACACATACATGTAAGCTGTCATATACACACACACACACACACACACACACACATACACATTCTTACCTTCTTCTGCTGCCTCCTGCATTACACCCATGCTGGCTATGTGGGAGGAAGGGGCGGGGCCAAACTGCCCGCAGAAAGCTGTGCTCACACAGCAGGGCACTGACTGGGAGACGATCCTTCTGAGCTACAAGCAATAGGAGAGGGGCCAGCCACTGTAATCATACAGCATCCCAGGTAGGACAGGGGTTTCTGGGGACTAGTAAACCCCCCCTGGGTGCGCCCCTGTGTCAACAGTTTCTGTTCTTAGTTTCCCACTGAAGGCATACCTTTCTGTAATCACATGGTTGGTAATCACTGGGTTCACCATAGTTATTTTTTTTTCATACTAACATACCTCTATGTCAAAGACATATACACAATAAAAACATTAAGATCTGAGGCCCTGGTCTGTACTTACAGCATATCATCTACATACCTCCCAACTTTGCTGGTGGTCAAACTGCGGCATATATAGACAGGGGTGTGGTCACTTCACATTGTAACAATAGGGGCATGTTCACACTAGAGATGCTCAGGCCCGGTTCCTAGAGAACCGAACACACCCGAACTTAGGGGATCCGAGTACTGAACTTTTGCGCTTTTTCAGAATTGAAAAGGATGCAAAACATAATCGTTCCGTCGCCGGATCTCGGATCTTGAGAGTTTTGAAATCTATAATTACCGCCCTCCATGGCAATCTAGCGCCATTTGAAGAGAAGATATTGATGATGAAGGTGATGGGGGTGTAGATTGCAGGTGCTGCGATCTAGATGAGAGAAGGGAGGCAGATGATGCTGGACTGCTTGTTATTTTTTTAACATAAGTATCTGATTTTCCCAACAGCTTTCAACTGAACTCGTTTCAAATGGCGTAACATGGAGGAGAATCCTAGATGGTTAACCAAACCCCAAACCAAAACACACAAGGGTGGTTTTGCCAAAACCAAAGCACGAAGCTACTCCAGATCCAAAACCAAAACCACTTTACAGGGGTCAGTGAGCTTCTCTAATATATACATATATTTCTATTTATATATGTTTCATATATATATATATATATATATATATATATATCTATATATATAGTAAAGGTAACTGTCATGTGATGCAGCCGTCTGTGCGCTGACGCGGCCGCATCTGAGTAGCGGTCTGACCGAGCGGCCCGGGGGGCTGCTGCCACCCTGCCCCCCGGGCCAGCCCGCTCCTGGCTGGGGGGCAGGGGGACATCTGGTATTGACCTCTGCTTGTCCCTACATTTTAACACCTCTTCCTGTGACCCCTGACTCGGCTTTGTTGGGACTCCGCACCTGCTTCTCCCTGGAATCGTGGTGGACTGTCTGGCTTTGATCCCTGGCTTGTTTGAATCTTCTGTGTTCCCGTGTCTGCAGTGTACTTGTGCCCTAGCAATCCAGCATCTATAGTCTGCAGCAGCTATCCAGCTATTTAACTCCCTTTTTTGTCTTCGCCCTTTATGGGATGTGGGTTACTGGCTGCAATAACTCCATTATTGCCGACAATAATCCTGATCACCGGCTTTATGCATAGGGCAGCCTTTTTATCAAGTATAAGTGTGTTCGACACTCAAATCGAAAGTGCTAACCCTAGAATCAACACTGACTTGGAAAGTTTGGCTATAGCTTATAATTAGGGATGGGCACCGGCGACTTTTGGTGTCTCGTGTTTTGTGTTTTGGATTCGGATTTTCTTGATGTTTTGGGTTCGGATTTGTTTCGCAAAACACCTGCCGAAAGGTTTTGGTTCGGATTTAAGGTTTTGGATTCGGATTTTGTTTGAAAAAAGCATAAAAAGTTAAAAAATCAAGTTTTTGGGCTTATTTTCACTCCTACACTATTATTAACCTCAATAACATTCAATAACAATCATTTCCACTAATTTACAGTGTATTCTGAACACCTCACAATATTGTTATTAGTCCAAAACGTTGCAACGAGGTATCTTTCTGGACTGCGTAGTGGAGTGGTCCCCACAATATAATAAGAAAACCATCAACTGGTATGAATCGCACCAAAAAATGTACCTGGACTGCGTAGAGGAGTGGTCACCACAATATAATTTAAAAACCCTGAACTTGTATGATTCGCACCAATAAATGTATCTGGACTGCGTAGAGGAGTGGTCACCACAATATAATAAGAAAACCATCAACTGGTATGAATCGCACCAAAAAATGTACCTGGACTGCGTAGAGGAGTGGTCACCACAATATAATTTAAAAACCCTGAACTTGTATGATTCGCACCAATAAATGTATCTGGACTGCGTAGAGGAGTGGTCACCACAATATAATAAGAAAACCATCAACTGGTATGAATCGCACGAAAAAATGTACCTGGACTGCGTAGAGGAGTGGTCACCACAATATAATTTAAAAACCCTGAACTTGTATGATTCGCACCAATAAATGTATCTGGACTGCGTAGAGGAGTGGTCACCACAATATAATAAGAAAACCATCAACTGGTATGAATCGCACCAAAAAATGTACCTGGACTGCGTAGAGGAGTATTCAGCACAATATAATTTAAAAACCCTGAACTTGTATGAATCGCACCAATAAATGTATCTGGACTGCGTAGAGGAGTGGTCACCACAATATAATAAGAAAACCATCAACTGGTATGAATCGCACCAAAAAATGTACCTGGACTGCGTAGAGGAGTGGTCACCACAATATAATTTAAAAACCCTGAACTTGTATGATTCGCACCAATAAATGTATCTGGACTGCGTAGAGGAGTGGTCACCACAATATACTAAGAAAACCATCAACTGGTATGAATCGCACCAAAAAATGTACCTGGACTGCGTAGAGGAGTGGTCACCACAATATAATTTAAAAACCGTGAACTTGTATGATTCGCACCAATAAATGTATCTGGACTGCGTAGGGGAGTGGTCACCACAATATAATAAGAAAACCATCAACTGGTATGAGTCGCACCAAAAAATTTACCTGGACTGCGTAGAGGAGTGGTCACCACAATATAATTTAAAAACCCTGAACTTGTATGAATCGCACCAATAAATGTATCTGGACTGCGTAGAGGAATGGTCACCACAATATAATAAGAAAACCATCAACTGGTATGAATCGCACCAAAAAATGTACCTGGACTGCGTAGAGGAGTGGTCACCACAATATAATTTAAAAACCCTGAACTTGTATGATTCGCACCAATAAATGTATCTGGACTGCGTAGAGGAGTGGTCACCACAATATAATTAATAAAAAACCCTCCACGGGTCTGAATTCCGAAAAAAAAAAATCTGGACTGCGTAGTGGGGTGGCGCCGTTACCTAATTTGATACCGGGGCCACAATATAATTAATACACCCTCAACTGGTCAGAATTCCACCAAACAAGTATCTGGACTGCGTAGTGGGGTGGCCCCGGTACCCAATTTGATACCGGGGCCACAATGTAATAAATACACCCTCAACTGGTCAGAATTCCAGGGAACAGATGGCGGACACCGGATTGACGTTGAAAACCAACATAGCAGTTAAGGGCGCAGTTCCTCTTTTTTGTGACTGCACAAACAATTAACGTAGTAATAGAAATGACAGGTTTTTTTTGTTTTAAATATAGAAAGAAAGAAGGTAGTACTAGAAATGGCAGTTATTTAGTTTCTTTTAAATAGAGAAAGAAAGAAGGTAATACTAGAAATGGCAGTTATTTAGTTTCTTTTAAATATAGAAAGAAAGAAGGTAGTACTAGAAATGGCAGTTATTTAGTTTCTTTTAAATAGAGAAAGAAAGAAGGTAGTACTAGAAATGGCAGTTATTTAGTTTCTTTTAAATAGAGAAAGAAAGAAGGTAGTACTAGAAATGGCAGTTATTTAGTTTCTTTTAAATAGAGAAAGAAAGAAGGTAGTACTATAAATGTCAGTTATTTTTATTTTTTTAAATATAGAAAGAAAGAAGGTAGCAATAGAAATGGCATTTCCTCTTTTTTGGAACTGCACAAACAGTGATGAAAATGAAGGTGGAGCTGGTGGCATGTCACGGTCCTCTTCAGAGGACAATCTCCTGACCAGCAGGTCTTTGCACCGCTGTAGACTTGTGTCCGCCGGAAACAGAGACACAACATACGCTTTAAACCGAGGATCGAGAACGGTGGGCAGAATGTATTCCTCTGACTTTAAAAGACTGACCACCCTCGGATCCTGGCAAAACGTACGAAGGGCTTCATCCACAAGAGCTACATGCTTGGTGGAATCGCAATGGTTTACCAGTTCCTCCCTCACTTTCTCCAGCTGCTTCTGCAACAGCCTGATCAGGGGAATCACCTGACTCAAGCTGGCAGTGTCGGAACTGACTTCTCGTGTGGCAAGTTCAAATGGCTGCAGAACCTTGCACAACACGGAAATCATTCTCCAGTGCGCTTGACACAGGCGCATCCCCACTCCTTTTCCTATGTCGTAGGTGGCTGTGTAGGCTTGATTGGCCTTTTGATGCTCCTCCATCCTCTGCAGCATATAGAGGGTGGAGTTCTAGCACGTCACTACCTCTAGTTAATTTAGATTGCAAGGCTTGTAAATACTTTGAAGATAAAAAAAAGCAGGCTGCACAGACTGTGGAGCTAGAAAGTGAAATTAAATGGACCACGTTACTTTGGTGGCTAAATATGCCCCCACCCCCCCACCCTACACTTGTGGTTGAATATAAAAAAAGAAGCCAGCATAGACTGTAGAACTAGAAATTCAAATCTACAAAGAAATGGACAAAGGCTGTTTGGTATCTGTCTGCATCAGATCCCCTCTCCACTAGGAGTAAAATAGAAAACTATTCAGCCGTTATATAATCTAGAATATAAATAGAAATTGAGAAAGGCAATTTGGTATCTGTCTGCATCATAATCATCAACATCCTCCTCAGCGCCAGCTACATCAATATCCTCCTCCCGGTGTACAACATTCACACCTTCATTAGCCAAATCTGTAACTGGACTGTGGGTGATCCTTCCAGCATATGCAGAGGTCGTGCTGCAAATGCTGGATGGAGTCACCTCTTCCCGTACAGTGATGGGAAGGTCAGGCTTCACAACCACCAACACCCTTGGACTCGCCTTGGGGATTTGTGATGTCATCTGTTTAGAAGGCAGAGTTCTTTGCTGTTTTGTTGTTGTTGCTGACAGCATAACTCTCTTAAATTTTTTGTAGGGGGGGGAGGAGGAGGGCTTAGATCCTTGGGTAAAGCTGGACCACTAGTCATGAACACGGGCCAGGGCCTAAGCCGTTCCTTGCCACTACGTGTCGTAAATGGCATATTGCCAACTTTACGTTTCTCCTCAGATGATTTTAAGTTTCTCTTTTTGCTATTTTTTGAGAACTTGGGCTTTTTGGATTTTACATGCCCTGTACTAGGAGATTGGGCATCGGGCTTGGCAGACGACGTTGATGGCATTTCATCGTCTATGTCATGACTAGTGGCAGCAGCTTCAGCATTAGCAGGAAGTGGGTCTTGATCTTTCCCTACTTTATCCTCCAAATTTTGGTTTTCCATTATATGTAGCACAAGAGAGCGTACCCCTAAACCACACACACTCGGCAAAGCCTTTAAAAATGATATGCGGCACAGGAGAGTACCACTGGACTTATACTGCTGAATCAGTGAACTTTGTAATATATCAGTACGACTGGACTTATACTGCTGAATCAGTGAACTTGGTAATATATCAGTACCACTGGACTTATACTGCTGAATCAGTGAACTTTGTAATATATCACTACCACTGGACTTATACTGCTGAATCAGTGAACTTTGTAATAGCAGTACCACTTGACTTATCCTGCTGAATCAGTGAACTTTGTAATATATCAGTACCACTGGACTTATACTGCTGAATCAGTGAACTTTGTAATAGCAGTACCACTGGACTTATACTGCTGAATCAGTGAACTTTGTAATAGCAGTACCACTGGACTTATACTGCTGAATTAGTGAACTTTGTAATATATCAGTACCACTGGACTTATACTGCTGAATCAGTGAACTTTGTAATAGCAGTACCACTGGACTTATACTGCTGAATCAGTGAACTTGGTAATATTGCAGTACCAATGGGCTTATACTGCAGGATTGGTTTTGCAAATTTGTTGTAATTAATTTTTTTTTAAATTATTTTTTTGTATTTTTTTTTTATAACTTTTTTTAATTTTTTAAACACTTGGGAATAATGGGGAAATAACTATGCCCTTAGAAGCACAGAGCACAGGACACAGCGCCACTGGACTGAACAGGACACAGCACAGGACCCAGCAGCACCACTGAACCCAAAATTGACAGAGCACAGCACACAGCACCACTGGACTGATACTGCTGAATGTGTGAACTTTGTAATATTGCAGTACCACTCGAGTTTTACTGCTGAATGTGTGAACTTGGTAATATTGCAGTACCAATGTGCTTATACTGCAGGAGCACAGCACACAGCAGATAATTACTGGAATTTATAGATAAATTAGCATTACTTATGTATTATGAATTTTACTTCACATCTGTCCAACTCATCATAATATAGTAGCAATCCATTATATAAGGAACATGTATGTTTATAGATGGTGTGAAAAGTGCTTTGAATTAAATGATGTTTTATTTAAACACAATTATATATTCACACATTTTTTAATCTTAGATAATTTTGTACATGGGTCCATTACTTTCAATAGGACCCATCAACCTCTTCATTTCAAGACCTCCCTCAATGACTTGTAGAGATAGCGGTGTCCTGCAATTTGCTACTTGAACAACTTGTACAGAGATTTAATGCATCAACCTCATGTCAGATTTGCTCTGATAAGCTGTCTGAAATACATGACATCAAAAGACCTCATCTTTAGCAAACTCCCAAGGGCAGACTTGAGATTTTCTGAATCTGCCAAACCAGTATACTCAAAGTCCCCTAACTCAAATACATTTTTTTCTTCTTTGAAAAACTGTCTTTAACAATGGGTTCGTTAGCTGATACTCAGAGTTATTCTTACAAGATTAAAGACAAATAATATCATTGAAGAAGCAGGAATGAAAAATAGATTGTTTTGAACACAATGCAATTGCCTCTTTCTGCATATTTTACACAGCCAGATAAGGCAAGTCATGGTGGCCCCATGTGATTTTTAGCTAGCAACACATAATTTCATAAACTACTTTGGGAAGTGTTTAGACCAAAATGTGTTTGTTTTAATTTGACTATATTAAATTATTATATTAATTATATAAGTACTATATATTATTACATAGTATTATGCTTTGTAGGAAATGCAGTTTGTTGACTATGATCCTTATTTGTTTGGGACCAACAACTAACTGTACTAACAAGGTCTTTTAGTTTTCGGCTTTTGGATTATTTCAATTTGGCTGCCCACATAAGAGGCCAAATTGGAAAAAGATTTGGTAATACAAAATATCAGCACCATAACATGTGTGGTCAGATTTCCATTATTGACTTTTCAGAACAATTACTGCAAGAGAAGCACATTTGTTAGCCTTACATGGAATACGGAAAATAGATATTACATCGCTCGCCCATAAACACGCCAGTTGCTGTCAGCACTTATCCTTACCAGTGTAAATATGTTTATATGTACACAATAGAAATGTGAGACATTGGTTTTTATTTTAATCAAAATAATTAAGTACGTATCCCAATGTCACTGTCCCCATTTCTATTAAATAGCTACACTCACATTGTCACATTTTAGCCTCTTTAGTTGCAGGATAAGTGTTCTTGATTTTAACTGAATTTCAATGATGTTTACAGCGTACATGTGAGTGTAGGTACTCACAAAAAATGGGGACCTTGACTTTTGGTTGCAAGTCTTATAGTTTTGACCAATAAAGGAACCTATATTTCATACTTTTATGGTAATTGATATATACACATTTGCACCATATGAAAACACTGTACTTGTTTTGCATTTTTTAAAATGTATTTCTTTTTGCAATGTGGGGGAGAGCGTACAGAAGAGAAAAGGGCTTGGGGAAGGCAAAAGACGGTACAGTATAATTTAATTTGAATGACACAGGACAATCAATATATAAAACTGTAGAATAACTTATAGCAAATAGATTTAAAAGTCAGTCTGAATGTGATTTATAAAAGAAAGTTTTGGGAGTCATGTAGAAACAGAAGTGCAAAATGCACTTCTGGGTACAGCTCATGCACAGTAAAATGGCATACATGTCAGTTTGTATGCAGACTGATAAGTGTCTGCCCATTGGAACAAGGAAGGGAAAAAGTGGGCTAGCGTAGAGTACATTAAAAATGTGTTAATGTATCTTGGGGGAATTCAATTTGGCTGCACTCAACGCAGCGTTAAATCTATTACCATTAATACGGTAATTATAACCCTGATTTCTGCTCGTGGTTCCCTGAGCTGCGAGCAAAAATCAGCATTAAAGATTACCGTATTAACAGTAATAATGTGTACTATTACCGTAATATCGGTAATAGTACGCAGGCAGCATTACTTTCGGCAGTAACGCGGGCAATTGAATTCCCCCCATAAGTACTATGTAAGGGTGGTCTTAGAAGGCAGATCTATTGCATCTGCTTCCATCTTAGGGCAAGATCTGTACTGATCATGATGATCATCAATGCAGACCTTGCCTGTAAAAAAGTAAACAAATAAAAAATAAAAAAATTGCCCCCTTCCCAAAAGTAAAACTAGCTCTAGTGCTGCCAGCCTAGGTTGATATCAACAAAATCATGGGGGTCAAAAATTGGTATACTTCTAAACCAAATGAGACATTTTTTTTCTACACATAGTAGATATTTCAAAAGGTGTGTGACTACAAAACTGATAAGGACACACCTAGCTGAGCTATCACTGAAGCATCTGTCCATTTGAATTTGTGGTTAGCTACTCATTCAAATTTATTTCCACTCAGCTTAATCAAACTTGGTCTGTCAAAATATGTTACACCCAACTTCTCACTGAAGAGCCATGTGTCAGAATTTATGTACAACATATATTTGATATTAAAACATGAGACATATTACAATTATTTTTTTTCTGAGTTAATCATTGAGCATATACTATCAATTTATGCCCTCCATGCATATTAGATGTAACGATAAGCGGGCTCGGATTTTCTAAATCAGAGCACCCCCGAACAGTGCGGATCCGAGCCCGATCCGAGCACTGTTCGGGTATTCGCGCCGATTGCCAAACTCAAAACGAGGCTTTTGGTCATTACTTCCGCCGTCGGATCTCACGATACTCGGATTATTTAAATTCCCCGCTTGCCGCCGCCATCTTCACTCGGGCATTGATCAGGGAAGCGGGAGGGTGTGTTAGTGGTGTCCTCTGTCCTGGTCATTCCTGTGGATCTGTCCTGGTTAGTGCAGTGGTGCTGTGTCCTGTGCTCTGTCCTGCTGAGTTCAGTAGTGCTGTGTCCTGCTCAGTCCAGTGGTGCTGTGTCCTGTGCTCTGTCCTGCTGAGTCCAGTGGTGCTTTGTCCTGTGCTCTGTCCTGCTGAGTCCAGTGGTGCTGTGTCCTGTGCTCTGTCCTGCTGAGTCCATTGGTACTGCTATATATCAACGTTCACTGTTCCTGCAGTCTAAAAAAAATTGGTACTGTAATCTAACTACGTTCACTGTTCCTGAAGTCTAAAAAAAATTGGTACTGCAATCTAACTACGTCCACTGTTCCTGCAGTCTAAAAAAAATTGGTACTTAAATCTAAGCTACGTTCACTGTTCCTGCAGTAAAAAAAAATTGGTACTGCAATCTAACTACGTTCACTGTTCCTGCAGTCTAAAAAAAATTAGTACTGCAATCTAACTGCGTTCACTGTTCCTGCAGTCAAAAAAAATTGGTACTGCAATCTAACTACGTTCACTGTTCCTGCAGTCTAAAAAAATTGGTACTGCAATCTAACTACGTTCACTGTTCCTGCATTAAAAAAAAATTGGTACTGCAATCTAACTACGTTCACTGTTCCTGCAGTCTAAAAAAAATTGGTACTGCAATCTAACTACGGTCACTGTTCCTGCAGTCTAAAAAAAATTGGTACTGCAATCGATCTACGTTCACTGTTCCTGCAGTCCAAAAAAATTGGTACTGCAATCTAACTACGTTCAATCTAACTACATATAATTTTTAAAGCCTTTGCCGGGTGTGTGTGGTTTAGGGGTACGCTCTCTTGTGCTGCATATAATGGAGTACAAAAATTTGGAGGATAAAGTAGGGAAAGATCAAGAACCACTTCCTCCTAATGCTGAAGCTGCTGCCACTAGTCATGACATAGATGATGAAATGCCATCAACGTCGTCTGCCAAGGCCGATGCCCAATCTCCTAGTAGAGGGCATGTAAAATCCAAAAAGCCAAAGTTCACTAAAATTAGCAAAAATAGAAAATAAAAATCATCTGAGGAGAAACGTAAACTTGCCAATATGTCATTTACGACACGGAGTGGCAAGGAACGGCTTAGGCCCTGGCCCGTGTTCATGACTAGTGGTTCAGCTTCACCCAAGGATCTAAGCCCTCCTCCTCCCCCCACCTCTACAAAATTTAAGAGAGTTAAGCTGTCATCAACAACACAGCAAACAACTCTTCCTTCTAAAGAGATGTCATCACAAATCCCCAAGGCGAGTCCAAGGGTGTTGGTGGTTGCGAAGCCTGACCTTCCCATCACTGTACGGAAAGAGGTGGCTCCATCCACCATTTGCAGCACGCCCTCTGCATATGCTGGAAGGATCACCCACAGTGCAGTTACAGATTTGGCTAATAAAGGTATGAATGTTGTACACCGGGAGGAGGATATTGATGTAGCTGGCGCTGAGGAGGAACTTGACGAGGAGGAAGCTGATGTGGTTATCTTAAATGAGGCACCAGGGGGGGAAACAGTTGTTGTCCATGGGATGAAAAAGCACATAGTCATGCCTGGCCAGAAGACCAAGAAATCCACCTCTTCGGTCTGGAATTATTTCTATCCTAATCCGGACAACAATTGTATTGCCATATGTACCTTATGTAAAGCTCAAATAAGCAGGGGTAAGGATCTTGGCCACCTAGGGACATCCTCCCTTATATACGTCACCTGAAGAACCTTCATAATTCAGTGTTTAGTTCAGGAACTGTGGCTAGGACCCTCAGCAGTCCAGGGACACCTAAATCCCTTGGTCCTGTTGTATTCACACCAGCAACACCCTCCTCGATCTCGATTGGAGATAGTCCTGCAGGCCATGTCACCAGCAGTCCTCTTCAATCCGGGATTCTTCCGGAGGATCCTGCAGTGCTAAGCCTATTACTGCCGCTGCTGCTGTTGCTGCTGGTAGTCCAGAGGGGAAGTCGTAAGACCGCTACGTCTTTCACTAAACATTTGACCGTACAACAGTCGTTTGCCATGAGCACGAAGTACGACAGTAGTCATCCTATGGAATAGCGGATAACTGCGGCCTTAACAGCTATGTTGGTGTTAGACATGTGTCCGGTGTCCGCCATCAGTGGAGTGGGATTTAGATGGTTGATGGTGGTATTGTGTCCCCGGTACCAAATCCCGTCGAGATTCCACTTCACTAGGCAGGCGATACCAAAAATGTACAGAGAAGTACGATCAAGTGTCCTCAGTGCTCTGAAAAATGTGGTTGTACCCACTGTCCACTTAACCACGGACATGTGGACAAGTGGTTCAGGGCAAACTAAGGACTATATGACTGTGACAGCCCATGGGTAGATGCATCGCCTTCCGCAGCAACAGCAGCAGCTGCATCAGTAGCAGCATCTCCCAAACGCCTGCTCGTTCCAAGGCAGGAACGTTGTGTATCACTGGTTTCAGTAAGAGGCACAACGCTGACAACCTCTTAGAGAAACTGAGGGAAATCATTTCGCAGTGGCTTACCCCACTTACACTCTCCTGGGGATTTGTGGTATCGGACAACGCCAGTAACATTGTTTGGGCATTACATATGGGCAATTTTCAGCACGTGCCATGTTTTGCCCACACAATAAATTTGGTGGTGCAGCATTACCTGAGGAGTGACAGGGGTGTGCAGGATATGCTTGCGGTGGCCCGCAAAATTGCTAGACACTTTCGGCATTCTGCCACTGCCTACCGCAGACTCGAGCAACATCAGAAAAGCCTGAACCTGCCCTGCCATCACCTCAAACAAGAGGTTGTGATGCGCTGGAACTCCACCCTCTATATGCTGCAGAGGATGGAGGAGCAGCAAAAGGCCATTCAAGCCTACACAGCCACCTACGACATAGGCAAAGGAGTGGGGATGCGCCTGAGTCAAGCGCAGTGGAGACTGATTTCTTTGTTATGCAAGGTTCTCCAGCCATTTGAACTTGCCACACGAGAAGTCAGTTCCGACACTGCCAGCTTGAGTCAGGTGATTCCCCTGATCAGGCTGTTGCAGAAGCAGCTGGAGAAAGTGAGGGAGGAGCTGGTAAACCATTGCGATTCCACAAAGCATGTAGCTCTTGTGGATGAAGCTCTTCGTATGCTTTGCCAGGATCCGAGGGTGGTCACTCTTTTAAAGTCAGAGGAATACATTCTGGCCACCGTGCTCGATCCTCGGTTTAAAGCGTATGTTGTGTCTCTTTTTCCGGCAGACACAAGTCTACAGCGGTTCAAAGACCTGCTGGTCAGGAGATTGTCCTCTGAAGAGGACCGTGATATGCCAACAGCTCCTCCTTCATTTTCTTCCACACCTGTGGCTGCGAGGAAACAGCTGAGATTTCATAAACGACCCACTGGCGGGGATGCAGAGAACATCTGGTCCGGACTGAAGGACCTGCCAACCATTGCTGACATGTCTACTGTTGCTGCATTGGATGCTGTCACCATTGAAAAAATGGTGGAGGATTACTTTGCTGACACCATCCAAGTAGACATGTCAGACAGTCCTTACTTTTACTGGCAGGAAAAAAAGGCAGTTTGGAAGCCCCTGTACAAACTGGCTCTATTTTACCTGAGTTGTCCCCCCTCCAGTGTGTACTCGGAAAGAGTTTTTAGTGCAGCGGGGAACCTGGTCAGTGAGCGGCGAAGGAGGTTGCTTCTGCAAAATGTTGAGAAGATGATGTTCATAAAAATGAATTATCATTTCTTCAATCAAGACCAGAAATGGCCTCCAGAGACTACAGAGGGACCTGTGATTGTGGAGTCCAGCGGGGACGAATTGTTAATGTGTGAGGATGAGGAAGTACACAATGAAGGGGGTGAGGAATCAGAGGATGAGGATGAGGAAGACATCTTGCCTCAGTAGAGCCAGTTTACTTTGTACAGGGAGAGATGAATTGCTTTTTTTGTGTGGGGGCCCAAACAAACCAATTATTTCAGCCACAGTGGTTTGGTAGGCCCTGTCGCTAAAATGATTGGTTTGTTAAAGTGTGCATGTCCTTTTTCCGCAATATAAGGGTGGGTGGGAGGGCCCAAGGACAATTCCATCTTGCACCTCTTTTTTTTCTTTGCCAGCTCATTTTGTGGGGGTCCAAATGAACCAATCATTTCAGCCACAGTTTTGTAGGCCCTGTCGCTGAAATGATTGGTTTGTTAAAGTGCGCATGTGCTATTTCACCAACATAAGGGTGGGTGGGAGGGCCCAAGGACAATTACATCTTGCACCTCTTTTTTTGGCATTTGGGGCCTAGTTTTTCAAACTGCCATCCTGTCTGCCACTGCAGTGCCACTCCTAGATGGGCCACGTGTTTGTGCCGCCCACTTGTGTCGCTTAGCTTAGACATCCAGCTACCTCGGTGCAACCTTTTGGCCTAAAAACAATATTGTGAGGTGTGAGGTGTTCAGAATAGACTGGAAATTAGTGGAAATGAATGTAATTGAGGTTAATAATAGTGTAGGAGTGAAAAAAAAACAAAAATATGGATTTTTATTCTTTTTTTTAAAAAAAAATCAGAACCCAAAACCCAAAATCAGAACCAAAACTTTGAGTGGGGTGTTTTGGCAAAACCAATCCGAACCAAAAACCTGAAGGTAACCAGAACCCAAAACCCAAAACCCAAAACACGAAAAGTGGCCAGTGCACACCCCTAATTAGATGGTGCAGGGAATTTGTCCAATATTGGTCTAGGGCACAGGTGCTTAAACCCAGTCCTCATGTCGGATTTTTGTCTCTAGTAATTGGTAGGGTTTTCTGATAATTACAGAAAAATAGATTAACACCCCTGTTCATGATTAAAGAAATCCTGAAAACATGAGCTGTTGATAGCTCTTGAGGACTGAGCATGGGGATCTCTGGTCTAGGGAAACTTTAAGATCGCCTCTCATTATTATTGAGCCG
This sequence comes from Mixophyes fleayi, assembly GCF_038048845.1. NCBI lineage: Eukaryota > Metazoa > Chordata > Amphibia > Anura > Limnodynastidae > Mixophyes > Mixophyes fleayi. The sequence continues at coordinate 278,063,593 of NC_134402.1, forward strand.
TCTTGGACTTGAGGCTGAAAAAAGGAGTCAAACATTGTATTTGTGATCATACCATTGCCTGTGATCTGCCGTAATGTACACATTGTGGCTCTGAAGTGCATTGAACTTATCTGCAGAAACTGTGTCAGGGATACTTTGGATGCAGATATTATTCCTCTTATATCTGTTATCTGTGTTTTCAAATGTGTTCTCTCAGAGCAATTAAGGCATAGGAAAGTGTGGCTTAAAATAGAGTTGAGTGGTGTGAATTCAGAGAAATCGGAAAGATAAGAATTTTGAGAGTCGAACCGCGCCATGACTTGATTTCTCGCTCCAAATTTGGATCTGCAAACAAGGCAAAACATAATTTCTTGGAAAATCTCAGAGCTCACATGTTTTGAATCAAGATCTTCTCTATATAGACCTCCCTTTTGTTCTCAGCTGCCTGTCTAGAATTGATAGTATGTGGGGAGGTTGTTTGCTGTAATTGAGTGCTGATAAAATGGGTTTTAGAGGGTTGGAGAGCTTGAAAAATCAGTCAATGTGTACTGGATTAACTGTCATTTTACAGCTAAAATTTTTACAATTTTTTTACAGATCAGTCTCCTGGTATTGTGTGCTGATAAAGTGGGTGTGAGAGAGTGAAGAGTAGAAAAATAGTGTCTTCTGGTAGTAATGGCATATTAGTAAATTAATTAGGAATAGACAAAAAACAAAATCTTTCTTGCTTCTAAAATCAAAGTGCTTGACTGTGAAAGCTAAAGTGTGAGGGGTAGTATCACTGACACCTGTATTAGTAAGTGGCCAAAAAAAAGGGTGCTTTTTGACTCTGAGCAGCAGACCCCCCAACAAAATATATATATAATGCTTTTAAGAGCCAAGGGGGAAATTCAATTGGCCACTATGTTCTGAGGAATTTTTACCATTTTTATGGTAAAAATTAATGCTCATTTTTGCTCAAACCTCTAATGGGGTGTAAGAAAAAAATAAGGGATATTTCTGTAAAAAAAAAAACAAGTGTTTTAATCTGAAGGGAATTGTGTGAGGGGCAGTATTACAGACATCTATACCAGTAAGTGGCCAGAAAACAGGGTGATCTTCGACTCTGGGCAGCGCACCCCATAAAATCAAAATGCGTTTTTTGGTTTTAAAATCAATGGTTTTAAATGTATTAAGCTGCGAGTTTCAGGCGGGTTTGAAAAGTGGAGATGTTGCCTATAGCAACCAATTATATTCTAGCTATCATTTTGTAGAATGTTGTGACAGACCCGGGCCTTATATTGAGAATATCGTGCCAACCCGGTCTGTCCTCAGTGGGCCAATTGAACAACCATGGCCCACTCTGTTATTAAATGCCACCCGGTGGCCAGATCTGTTATTACTGTGGTGTCCAGAGAGGGAGGGGAGAGGCAGCTCACAGGAAGTGTGAATCAGCTGTGGACCCTGTGACATCAAAAAGTAGTGGAACGGGTTAAAAAAAGGAGGGTCAGGACCTTATCTAAAATCAGTAGGGGGTCTCTCCCTGTTTGCTAACTATTGTTCTAGCAAGTCTGCAACACAGTCTGAATGGCACCATCACAGCAAGGGGTGACCACTGATGTCATGCACTATTTCCACCCCGGTTACCACCCAAACTCTTCACACCACCAATCACAAGAGGACAGTGAGTGGGGGGGGTGGTGAGAAGGGACCAAAAAGGAGCTGTCTGGGGGATGGGGGTTGTTGTTGGAGAATCTGGAGACAGCAAGGACCTGTTAGAGAGTAACCGTATTCTCGCAGGGCCTTAAAGGAATGCTTGAGGCAGGAGCTTCTTGACAGAGATCGGACAGTGTACCTCTAGGACTGATTCTGTTACCACTCCATCGGGAGACACTCGCAGATTCTGGGGAATTGGTGAGCCTACATCCGTAGGGAGACTGATACCTAGGGTCCCACCAAGCTGGTGGAGAGTTGGCCGAGCGGCTGGGATCAGCAAGATACACAGACCCACCTTAAGGATCAGAAACCCTGGCCCACTTGGATTGTCAGCTGTGGATTTTATTACCAGGAGTTTGGGCCTGCTAGGACTCTGTGCTTGGAGGTAACCTGCTGGGGATTTTGTTGGGGAGTTTTACTTGCACTGGTGATTTTCTGACACTTGATATATTTGGCGGGGGGAACAAGTTTCTCCTTGGGGAGCACTGTTGTATTTTACTAAGTGTGTGCACTTTGTTTAATAAAAGGGATTATTATTTCTTTCCTGTCTCCTTACCTGTGTGACCTGTGAACCTAGAGGACCGGGTATCTAGAGAGCTTTGGTAATAACCCCGGTGTCCTCACAAATGTATTAATTAATTGATAAATAGAATCTGATTGGTTGTTACAGGCAACATCTCTACTTTTCAAACCTCCCCCTTGAATTTTAAAAACGAAAAAGAATTTAGATTTTACGAAGTCTGCTGCTCAGAGTCAAAGAACACCCTGTTTTCTGGCCACTTACTGGTACAGGTGTCAATAATACTGCCCCTCACACAATTGTCTTCAGATTGAAACATGAAAATATAACAAATTGTGCAAGTAAAGTAAACAAGCTAGTGTTTAATAAGTGTAGAATGTATAATTGCTCTATCTACGGATGGGGTATTACTATGCAATGAGGCTGGAAAGTTTTGATTGTACAATACATTTTTGTGCAATTGTGGTCCCTCTAGGATGTCTTTGAGCATGTTTGGTATCTAATTCTGTGACTGTACATTTGATAGCTCCTGATGTTTTATTGTATGAACATATCAAGGGGAATGCTTATCTGGATTGCATATCTTTATTTTGCACTGCAGGAGGAAAGCTCTGATAAGTTCTGAAGTTGTCAAGTGCATTTGTGATCCTGAGTGCATTTCTCCTTTTGCCTAATGATTTATGTGCACCTCCAATGATTGTGTATACTCATATCAACTGGATTATGAGCTGCTTAACTTATTTTGGAGTATGTAATATGCATTTTAGTGATCATATATTGCAGAAGTGCATTACTTGACATACTATTGTTTTCTTTGATACATGATTACATAATTTTTTTTAACTAATAATGAATTAAAAATGGAGGTGTTTAGTTATTCTGCTGGTACTTGTGCTTATTAGGCCCCTTTTGCCCAGCTGTTGATATAGAACAATGCTGTGTTTTTAAAGTCACTTTTATGCACTATTGGTTTACTTACATTTTTATGATTAAGTGACTAAGTAATAAAATATTTTATATTTTTGTGGAAAGCATAGCTTGCTATGTTTTTCCCTTTTGTCATTCTCCTTTATTATAGCTTAGTTTAGAATAGAAAATGTAGGGACAGCACACGGCTGGTGTTTATGTTGCATTTCTTTATGCTGTATTTTGAGTGGTGTTTCAATCTTTTAGTCATGCAATGCCCAAATCTGCATGAGATACATAACAGGTGTGGACAATGGAGCCTCCAAATGGAATTGTTTTTAGTATAAAACCTGTTTCTGTGCTTTACAAACCTTCCCTTGTGAAGGAGATTGTGTAAAGATTTATAATGTTGGTTTTGCATTAATTACTTTTTGTATTTGAAAAGTAAAGTGGTGAAAATTGTATTTGTATTTGAAACATTAGTGTTTTTCCACTGAATCAAGTTTATAAAGCTGGTTATTGAGTAGCGAAGCTTCTTTTGGTTTAATTGGAAGGGTCCCTGTCCATTATACTGGGATCAATGGGGGATAAAGTTGCTGTTCTAAAGGCTGACAATATGGGAGGGGGTTCCTTATTGAGGATTTTGTTGATGAGCTTGCTGCCCTTTTTTTTAAATGATTTATTCATGTCTTACACAGTGCGCCGTGAATGGGAACTATTTTATAGGACGAGAACCTCTCTGCCAGCTTTAAGCTGGTTCCTAATTTAAATACCTTTGCAGACTGGGTAATGACCATAAGTGGCAATAAATGCCTAATAAAATGTTCCTTCTGTACCCCTTTATTTATAACAATAATCTTGGTCAGTAAAAATAGAACTCCCTACTCCACTGTCCTACACTGGTGAACCTAGTCAGTACTTCAATAGTAATTTCTTCACTCTGCTGCACCACTTCCCTCTAGGCAGCCGGGATGCCGCTTCACCTCTCTACATGCCGGCTGTTGCCTTGGCAACTGGGACGCTTCTGTATCTCTCCGTCCCCAGCTGCATGACAGGCAGCCGTGGTGCCTGATAGCATTGCAATCACCTGATTGCACTAACCATTGCAGGCTGGTGATGTGCCCCTACTCCTCCTCTGATTGGCACGCTCTTGCTTAAAAGGTAAGGATGGCTTAGCCTCCCTGCCGGTTAGAGCACTCTTGCCCTGCAATTGCTGTGTCTGCTCTCTGTCTGAGTTCTGCTATTTTGACCACCTGTTATCTGACCCCTTGGATTTGTTATCTGGACTACTTTTGTTTTTGCCTGCCCTTGACCCTTTTGGCATTGTTACCTGGACAACTCTTGCTCGCTGCCTGCCCCCTGGTATCCTGGCCTGTGTTGACACTTCTTCTTTGCTACTGACCTACGACCTCTGGCTTGGCTCTGGTTACTCCTTGCACTCAGAATTGCATTTCATCGACCTGCTCCTTGCAAATCCGTCCTTCAGTATAAGCTTTTACTGCTTCTGATTAAAAGTTCTGGGGGCATCCAAGTACCTGTCAGAGTAACTATCTCTACAGAAAGGCGGCTGCTATAGGTGAAGACCTCTGCTACTGTTCTAAAAGCTTATGCAGGAATCTGAGAGGCACTTACACAGTGCAAACTTATGCTCCTTAGCTTATGTGGCCATCTTGCTCTACAAACCTATGCATCCTTGCTAGATGCACTTGCGCAAATCTAAGCACATGATAGCTTCAAAGCTGCATTTTAGCGGTGCAGAATTTCCAATTTACACTTTGTAAATTTTGTAAATTGATTCTTACAAATTTAGTTGAGGAAAGAAAAGATGACAATTGCAACCACAAATCAATAATGCCTGTGATGAGTGCTGCCAGAGTTGTTCCTCCCATGCGACAAGGTGAGAACCTCATCTTAAGCAGTTCAATCTCAGGTGCGACATAATTCTCCTTACACCACCCGTCCCCCTAAATGCTTGATCTCCCTTCCTAGTAGCAAAGGTCACTGCACTCTGCAATCGTTGATTGCAGCAAGAAACGCTGTCGATCATGTAACTGTCAAACATATGCATCACACTCTTCGGTTTCTCCTGCCTCTGACCAGCCTAAAGAAAAGTCTGGTCACCTACTCGAAAAATGGGGAAAGCCTTCTTATTCCTATTGTTGATCTCTCCAAGCTTTCAGGGAATTTTAGTGGTACCTCAAAGCTATATGATAATTGATTTGTTAAATAAAGAAGAAAATATCTGAATTACACTGAACAGCTGATTCACAATGGAGGTCCTAATAATATCTTAATATTTTAACACTTTCAGTTCAATATCAGTCACCTTAGAAGAAAACACAGACTCCCATTGTACTAGCCACGATTACGCAAGCAAGACTTTTGAGATTATAATGATTTTAGCTGAAGTGTATTATGTATTACTGTATTATGCATGTGTTGAAGTAAGCAGTTTATGCAAGATTAATGCAGGATCATTTGCTTGAATTAACTGCTGCAAAAGGAGATGCCACCAGTAACAAAAGCTTTGCATTAGTTTTCCAAGAAAGACGCCAAACGTTGGATCAATTTGCCCAAAATGTACACAAAATGTACATTTTTGTTATATATTTTATTATTAGGACTCGAGCAGCAACAGAGTGCCTTTATTATCCTCAAATGTGAAAACATAACAACAACATTACTATTAGTATACGTAGCTAGGAAACAAAATTAACTTAAAATGTACTTCTGACCATCCCAATGACACAAATATTTTTATATATAATAAGAAGGGCTAATGTTAGATTGTTTGGCTGGGGGGATATCTAGTTCAGTTTATGCCTGGGACATTTACATTTTGTGATCTCATTTGGGCAATTGATATTATCTCTCTATCTAGAAGGAAAAATCTGAGAATTCAGAGTTAATGCAGTGTATTTTATATTCCCTGGAAAATTGTGAATCTAGGTTATGCAATTTATATAACTGAAAGTTGCTACTGCCATCATGTGGTCACACATAATTAATGCACGTCAAATCCCAAACTACCGCAGAACAGTTCAGATTCTTTTGAATCTGACAATTCAGACTTTTACCAATCCAAGTTGGATTGGCTTGGAATATTCAGCTCACCTCGGAACTGAAAACGTGGCAAATCTTTCCTGTGACATCAGAATCTTGCGAGCTTCGGACTGTATGCATATATACTACTCTCTCCTATTGACAGCCATCATTTTTTGTTGGGAAGTGGTTAGAAAAGGATCCAAAGCTTAGATCGCTCTGTAAAGCATGCAAAAACAGCCTGCAATGTTAAGTTTAATAATTAAAATAGCATAGTTAATGCAGCACCAAATCAAAAACTATGTAAAATATATTTATGATACCCTGAGAAAACAAAAGTACTCAGAGTAATCAAAAGCTATTCAAGTTAAGAAGACTACTAGTTAAACTATTGAATATACTAAGTTTAGATTCTTCTCATTTTGTAAGAGTATAAGTAGCAGCGCAAAACACCATTGTTGAAGAGTTATTGTTGATTTCAGATCTATGAAATCTGTGAAATTGATTAAATCAATATTTTGTTTCAGAGCAAAAGTCAAAAAGTGGGTGGGAGAACAGAACAACATAACGAGAGAAGCTCAGTAGAACACTCAACCGCTAACTAAAATTCATTTGTGAAAAGTAATCAAAAAGCAAAAATAATCATTTTCAATAAGACTACTACAAATACTTCTACTAACCTGAAGTCATGGCAGTAAAAGATGAATTTAAAAAGTTAGCGGCTACTCTAAAACAGGTGGCAACCACTGTAACATTTTCAGCAGTATTACCACTGCATAGAGGTGAAGACAGAACTCATTGCATCAGAAACTTCAATGTGTGGCTAAAGAAGTGGTGTTATGAGGAGAGCTTTGGATTAATTGACCACAGTCGGGCTATTTTGCAAGATAGGGGCCTATACAAAAGTGACGCCTGCATCCATCTTCAAGGGGAACCAGAATCCTAAGTTTTAAAGCTTCATCAGGAACTATTTAAACTAGCAGAGAGGGCAGTGAACTAAACAAGAAAAAACAATCTGCTACCCCAAACAAGAGGTATCGTTTTAGCAGGCTAATAGTACTGAAAACATATCCACAGCAACCGAACACAATGCAGAGCAAAACAAAATAAACATAGTCAGAGAGATAAACATAGAAGATAGGAACAGAAGATGCACAAACAAAACTCTTAGAGCTATGTGTGCTAATGCTTGAAGCTTAGGAAATAACATTCCAGAACGAATTACTTTAATGACAAGGGATGATCTGAGTATTGTAGCTATTACAGAGTCATTGTGCAATGAAAATCATAACTGGGACATCCAGTGCACCCGGAAAGTATTCACAATGCTTTACTTTTTCCACATATTGTTATATTACAGCCTTATTCCAAAATGGAATAAATACATTTTTTTCCCTCAAAATTCTACACACAATACCCCATAATGACAACGTGAAAATAGTTTTTTTGAGATTTTTGAGAGCACAAACCAAGCATGATGTCAAAGGAATTGTCTGTAGACCTCCAAGACAGGATTGTCTTGAGGCACAAATCTTGGGAAGGCCGGCCTTCTAAACTGAGCGATCGGGGGAGAAGGGCCTTAGTCCTGAATACGTTCCGGATGCACTGTAGCTATACCGGGATACACTTTATTTAGGAAGGACAGAGTGGGAAGAATCGGAGAAGATGTAGCAATGAATGTGATAAAAAGCATGACCACAAAGTATTGAAGATAAAACTGAGTCCCTTTGGGTGACCATAGAAATGGGGGAGGCCATTCTTTGTACTGGGGTGATCTGTAGACCAACAGGTCAGAAAGAAGAACTGGACAACAACTTATTGCAGAACATCAATAAAATGGCATTAAAAGGAGAGGTAATAATAAAGGGAGACTTTATTCTACCTGATGTGAACTGGGAGGGGTCTTTTGCAAGTTTCACTAGAAGTAGTGACATTCTGAATTCCATGGAAGCTTGCCTCATGCAAATGGTGAAGGAGGCCCCTCGCAAAGACGCAATATTAGACTTAATTCTTACAAATGATGACAGAATATCTGATGTAAATGTGGGTGAGAACCTAAGATCCAGTGATCATGAAGCAGCATGATTTAGTATAAAGACAGATAACACACAAAAACAAAGGTGTTAGATTTTAGGAAGGCTGACTTTGTAGAGATGGAAAAATGTGTAAGTGACTCTTTGGCAGAATGGATTCACTTGAAAGGAGTGTAGGAGAGGTGGGGAAAATTAAAAAGTGCAGAACTTAAAGCAACTCACCATTGTATGAAAAGAGTTAAGAAAAGTACAAGGACAAGGAAGCCAGTGTAGTTTGCAAAAGAAGTAGGGAGTATTGTGAAAGAAAGAAAATGGCCTTTAGGAAATCTAAACAGACTCAGAATAATGAAGACAAAAAGGTGTATCTTACTAGACAAAAGGAGGCTAAGAAGGTAATCAGAGGTGCAATGGCACATGCTGAATAGAAAATAGCCCAGTTACTAGGTAAAGGGGGTAAAACTCTTTTAGGTATATAAGTGAAAGGAGAAAAACAAAAGGAAGAATAATAGGGCTAAAGACACAGAATGAGAGTCTTGTTGAGGGAGGCAAGGTAATAGCAGATCATCTTAATAATCATTTTTGCTTAGTGTTCATTACAAAAAGAGGAGGGAAGGGGCCACAGTTAAGTTGCAAGTATGCTCATAAAAATGAGGTAGATACATTTACAGACGAGAAGGTTCTAACAGAGCTCTCAAAACTGAAAGTGGATAAATCAATGGGACCAAATGAGATTTATCAAAGGATACTAAAAAAGATTGAAGGGGTGCTGGTAACATAATTAACAGAATTATTCAATCAGTCACTAGCTACAGGAGTAAGTCCAGAGCACTGGAAACAGCAAATGTCGTCCCACTGCACAAAGTGGAAGCAAGGAAGAGGAGAGCAACTACAGACCAGTGAGCATTACATAAGTAGTAGGGAAAGTGATGGAAACACTCTTAAAAGAAAGAGTTGCACAATATATAAAATCCAGTAACTTAAAAGATGCCAAACAGCATGTATTTACTAGTTAGTCATGTCATGTCAAACAAATCTTATTGACTTTTTTGACTGGGTGACTAAAGTAATAGATCAAGAGGGGCCGTAGATGTAGCTGTGGATTTCAGTAAGGCTTTTGACACTGTCCCACATCACAAACTGTTAAATAAACTTATAAGCTTGGGGTTAGATTCAAAGATAGTTGAATGGATAAGTTTTTGGTTGCAGTATAGAAAACAGAAAGTTATAGTAAATGGAGTGCATTCACGGGAGGGAAAGGTTACCAGTGGAGTACCCCAAGGATCTGTACTTGGACCAGTGCTTTTTAATATCTTTATTGGAAACATTGCAAATGGTATTGAAGGGAAAGTATGCCTTTTTGCAGGTGACACAAAGATATGCAACAGGGTAGACACACAAGGTGGGATAAAACAAATGATTGATTATCTAGGTAGACTAGAGGAATGGTCAAGAGAGTTGCAACTACAGTTTAATGAAAAAAAATGCAAAATCATGCACTTGGGTCTCAAAAACCCAAAGGTTAAATATAGTAATAATGTCACTATAATGGAGACTACAGAGGAGGAAAGGGATCTAGGAGCCACGATTTCAGGTGCTTTAAAGGCAGGTAAGCCAGGGGTGCATGCAGGGGGGGTTCCTAGTCTCTGGAAACCCCCGTCCTGCCTGACTTTTTTTTTCCTCCACCCGGCGCGGGGATGGACGGGGGGGGGGGGGTGACAATCAAATAATTGGTGGTCAGTGGCAGCAAAAGGCAGCCAATTGTGAGGCTGCCTGTTGCTGATTGGCCTCAGACAGGAAGTGCTCACTTCACTTCCTGTCTGAGCAGTGAGAAGGGAGATGCAGCAGAAGTGCACCTAAAGGTGTGTGTGTGTGTGTGTGTGTGTGTATGTCAGTGTGTGTGTTGATGTCAATGTGTTTCTGTGTGTTGAAAATGGAACTTGTGGCAATGTAATGTGTGTGTGATGACAAGGGGCTTGTGGCAATGTAATGTGTGGTCCCAAGGGGAAGGCTGGGAAAATGGGGGAAAGGAAAAACCGCTCCGCACTAGACAACAACCAACCTCACTACTGAGTTAACTTAACTATGTGAGGGGGTGCTAAGGTCATATATATAACATATGGGTTTGAAAGAAAACAGGATCTTGACCTAAGTAGCACTCCAGGTGTAAAGTAAATAATCAATTAATACTAATATTTTAATGGTATGCATTAAAAAGAGTGTATATCGGTATACAACTTATTTAAAAAAGCAAAGTATTTAAAAGTAATAGTGTTGAAAAGAATAGAGTTAAAAGTAGTATAACCCTGTGGTGGAGCCAATTTTAAGAGTACTGATAATAAGGGAAGATCTGCCAAATAGAAGTCCCTTTCACATGTGTGTACACGATAGGTAAGGTGGGGAATAACCAAGGAGAATGATTATAAAATCCTATAGTATGGTAACAATGTTACATTCACCAAAACACTATTCCTGTTGTATCTATGTGGACTCTAGATGGCAGTAGAACGTAAGCTTCCTCCCTATAATCTTGATCCACTGGAGAGTGTCCCTCTGTTATAGATAAATCAGAGTCCTAACCATAATCAGAAGCTAAATCACTGGGTATTCCCAGATAGGCAAGTCATGTATAACGTGGCCTTACTTATTTCCTTGTAGCATAATTTCAGGGAGACCACTCATTCATACAGCCTATGTTGTTGCCTTACCAATAAACTGCACAGTGCAGCGAAAAAGCGCCTTATTTATTGTTATAATTGTGCACTTGTAACCAAAGGGATTCCCCCTAATAAGAGATAGTGTAGTACAGTGGGACCACTCATTCATACATCCTATGTTATTGCCTTGCCAAAAGACTGCACAGTGCAGCGACAAGGTAAGGTGCTTGTGAGCAGGAGAATTTGCTTTATAGGTAAGTGATTCGGTTCAGCGGCAAGACGCCGCACTGAAAGATATATTATTTATTTTATAAACAGAGACATTCCCCCTAGTAGTGGATAGCCGCGATTGGCCCCGCCCACTTCCGGGTTTGACGTCACCTAATGTGACGCTGGCCCGACGTACGTTTCGCTTAGAAGCTTAGTCATGGAATGCATCTGAACCGAATCACTTACCTATAAAGCAAATTCTCCTGCTCACAAGCGCACAACAATAACAATTACGGCGCTTTACTGCTGCAAGAAATAATCTATTTCTAGAGTAAATACCTTTCTTTTTATAAGTGCACATCAAATCCAAGTACAGCGACCTATTACTGTACTATATAATCTACTACCAGGGGGAATCCCTTTGTTTACAAATCCACAATAATAATATTAAATAAGGTACCTTGTCGCTGCACTGTGCAGTCTTTTGGCAAGGCAATAACATAGGATGTATGAATGAGTGGTCCCACTGTACTACACTATCTCTTATTAGGGGGAATCCCTTTGGTTACAAGTGCACAATTATAACAATAAATAAGGCGCTTTGTCGCTGCACTGTGCAGTTTATTGGTAAGGCAACAACATAGGCTGTATGAATGAGTGGTCTCCCTGAAATTATGCTACAAGGGAATAAGTAAGGCCACGTTATACATGACTTGCCTATCTGGGAATACCCAGTGATTTAGCTTCTGATTATGGTTAGGACTCTGATTTATCTATAACAGAGGGACACTCTCCAGTGGATCAAGATTATAGGGAGGAAGCTTACGTTCTACTGCCATCTAGAGTCCACATAGATACAACAGGAATAGTGTTTTGGTGAATGTAACATTGTTACCATACTATAGGATTTTATAATCATTCTCCTTGGTTATTCCCCACCTTACCTATCGTGTACACACATGTGAAAGGGACTTCTATTTGGCAGATCTTCCCTTATTATCAGTACTCTTAAAATTGGCTCCACCACAGGGTTATACTACTTTTAACTCTATTCTTTTCAACACTATTACTTTTAAATACTTCGCTTTTTTAAATAAGTTGTATACCGATATACACTCTTTTTAATGCATACCATTAAAATATTAGTATTAATTGATTATTTACTTTACACCTGGAGTGCTACTTAGGTCAAGATCCCGTTTTCTTTGAAACCCATAGGCAATGTAATGTGTGTTTGATGGCGCAAGAGGTTTGTGGCAATGTAGTGTGTGTGTGTGATAGCACAGGGGACTTGTGGCAATGTAATGTGTGAGGTAGGTGGTGTCTAATTAATGGGTGTTATTTTGTTTGTGTGGTTATGGTGGGGCTATTTAATTTAATAGTGGGGTTGATGCAGACTTATTAATGTAGGATGGGGTGATTCATTTAATGTTCGGGGGGTTTGACCGCTATTAATTAAATGTATGGCAGAGTTTTGGAAAAAGGATTGCTATTTCATAAAAGTGAATGCAAGTTATTTAATGTATGGTAGGAAATAGGTTTATTTAATAAATGTGATGTGATTACAATTAATGTTGGGGTTGTTTGGTGGAAATAGATCTTTTTATTAAAGGTGAATAAAATTATTTTACAGTCGGGCTGGTTACAAGAAAGGGGCACTAATAATAAAACATGAGTTGTTTTGATTTAATATCGGACTGCATAGAGGCCTAATGTGTTCACTCATTGCTATGATTTCTATATCTCATGTACCTATTCTGTTTCCAAACAGGGACCCAAGATTCCAGGATCTAGATAAGCACAATTGAGCTTAGGACACGAGCAGCAGCAACAAGTATTGAAAGCAGAAGAACAGGTAGGAGAGAGCAGAACAGTCTGCCAACTGTCCTGATTCCGGTGGGGCAGTCCTGAGTTTGGGGACTGATCCACTCAGTCAGGACTTTTTTCTGACTACAAGGACAGTTGGGAGGTATGTCCCACTTCACACTGCTCTGCTCATGAAGGGGGAGCTGCATGCACCTAACAGTAATGCACGCAGCATTGCTCGGGTATTTAAAGGGGGATTGGAAGAGTTGGAGAGCTACCTAGTACTGTCTAAAATTATAGTTACGCCCCCATGCATTTTGGTCATGCCCACTAGTGGTGTGCCGTGGAAACCCCCCTCCTCAAATCCTGCGCTTGCCCCTGTAAGCAATGTAACTAAGCAATGAGGAAGGCAAGTCAGATGCTTAGTTGCATAGGGAGAGGAATCAGTAGCAGAAAGAAAGAAGTAATAATGGCTCTGTATAGGTCATTGGATCGGCCTTATCTAGAATACTGTATTCAATTCTGGAGGCCATATCTCCAGAAGGATATAAATACATTAGAGACTGTACAAAGAAGGGCAAATAAAATGGTGCTTGGCCTACAGCACAAAACTTACCCGGAAAGACTAAAAGATCTTAATATGTATAGTTTTGTATATTGTTGAAGACAGTTATTGTTGATTTCATTGCAAACATAGGAAATTCTTCTCTCTTTGTCTATCCATTGATATTCATTTTTATTTTATAACTGTATTTGCTCCCACTTGTAAAGTGATGAGGCATTTACTGGCTCAATATAAATAAATGTTATTAAACAAAATAAGTAAATTGAACAAATTATTTTTTTGTAGCAGAACAAGCGACAAAAGGTGAGTGAAAGCAAAACGCCATTGTTGAAGATAGTTATTGTTGTTATTTCTATTCAAGTGTGGCAAAACAATAGGTAAAAAGTCAGTAGGAGAAGAGAATAACATACCGAGAGAGCTCACACAAAACAAGCAAGTACAAAACGCTATCTAAAATAAATGTATAATACTCTGAGAAGACAGAAATAATCAGGGAACCAAAAAATGCTACTTAAGTCAATAAGACTATTAGTGGAGCTATTATTGCAAATTATTGATTATTACATACAAAATTGAAAATATTCTACCATCATATTATACAATATTGTGTGTGTGTTTATAAATCAGAGCAAAATAATGTTGAAGAATAGTGTTGATTTTAATTTAATTCATAGTAAATGTGTGAAATCAAATCAAATCACTGTGGTGTGACGACTGGCGGACCCGGCAGGAGGGGGCCTAGCAGGTGCGCGCTGGCGAGTGCCCTGCCCCCTTGTTTCGACAGCTGCACAATATATTCATGTGCCTGTCAGCAGAGGCCAGGCAGAGATCCCGCCTGGCCGCTGTTTAAAACACAATACTCTGCCTGGTCTCTGCTGACAGGCACATGAATGTATTGTGCGGCTGTCAAAAAGGGGGTGGGGCACTAAATCGCTCCCCCTAGCAAAACAATCTATGTCTGCCCCTAGGTGTGACAGACATAATATATCAAAAAGACCTCTGCATTCACAATAAACATCGTTAATGCTATTATATCTACTTCAATCTGAGACATGGCAGAGCAGCAAGCAGCAAAAAGTTGGTGTGAGAACACGACAACATATAGGGGCCTATTTATTAGCATGAAATTCCCCTGAAAACGGATGTTTATCGGAGGGCTGACGCACATTTAAGTAATGTGCAAGTTTATGCACCATGCATCGCAGGAGATATCCTAGATGGTTGATTTGAATTTAATTTATTACAAAAGTGTGAAATTGATCAAATCAATTTTGTTTGGCAGTTATGGCAGTGCAAGCAGCAAAAATTTGCTGGGAAAGCATAAGAACATATAGTGGGCACTCAGAGGATCACACACAAAACAAGTAAGTGCAAAAACGCTATCTAAAATAAATTTCAGATACTCTGAGAAAAGAGAAGTAATCAGAGAACATAAAAATGCTATGAACAACACTGTGTGACAGTGGTTTATTTGAAACGTAATATAAGTACCTTCATTCCCTACTACATCATTTTGAGTTCACCTTGTGTGGTGGCAGCTAATAAAAGAGAATATTTAATTGTAATTGTTTGTTTTTTCTTCGGTTGTTATCATAGATCAGTATGTTCAACAGGAGCATCCCAGTACTAGTACTGGCAGTACCACTGCTTCTACTAGTGAAGTTTATGTAAGAAGAAAGTATCAGACATGGCCCTCCAAAGATGCTTTTTTTGCAAAACAATAACGCTTTCAAGCCTTAAGAGAAAACATAATGATAAGAATATGAATTTTGTAAACACAAATAAGAAAAGAGTCAACATCCTATACACCAGCCACAGTGGCAAGGAAAAGTTAAGACCAGTGTTTCCTAAATCCAGTCCTCAAGGACCCTTAACATTGCATATTTTCCATATCTCTTTGCTGGAGCACAGGTGTATTCATTACTGACTGACACATTGTAATACATCCACAGGTGGTATAATTATGTTGTGTGACCTGGAAAACCTGCACTGTTAGGGGTCCCTGAGGACTGGCTTTGGGGAACACTGGTTTACTTGTACAAGAATGACCAGTGAAAAGTGAGTGCTTTCCAATGCCATTCTAGCTGTAAGTATAGGTTTGTCGTCTGCAAAACAGGCACAAGAATTAGAACACTGAAGATAAAGAAGAAGAAATTCTGCCTTCACATAATCCTGAGTGGCGTCTAAGGATGTCTAAAAAGTGTATGTCTGTCTGATATTTTAGTCTGACACTGTAGAAAACTTGAATCCTCTTCCCCAGTTTCTAAACCGTTTGTAAATGGGAGGATGGTAGTGATTCGGAAATTAATGGTGATTATTTTTTTGTCCTTTGAATACATTTTTATTTATTTTCTTGGAAATATAAGTAACAACAGTGTGAACAGCAGCAACAATGTAAACAAATCTAAACAAATGTAAATTACATGTATATTACTAGAGGATTAGGAAATGAGGTAAAGTGGGGTAAGAAGGGGAGTCCAGAGAAAACTATCAATATGGAACATTAAATGAGGCTGCAAACATTACACATTATAATAACAATAATACTATATTATCAATACACAGTTTCAACTTTCCAGATGTTCCATAGTACTAAATACACAGAATAAGAGTCAGATAAGAGTCAAGTATGCGGAGAATGAGGGAAGAAGTGTGGGGTAAGTCACTGCTTAGGAAGTTAGCAGGTTTCAGAACTAGAGAATCAAATAATATGTAATAGGGGTTCAGCCTCACAGTGGTTCATCCAATGTGTCCATGTCCTTGTGAAGCTGTCAGGAGTGTGGTCTACAGTCATGTCCAAAAGTCTTAAGAATGACACAAGTATTGGTTTTCAAAAAGTTTGCTGCTTCAGTGTTTTTAGACCTTTTTGTCAGATGTTGCTGTATACTGAAGTAAAATTACAAGCATTTCATAAGTGTCAAAGGCTTTTATTGACAATTACATTAACTTTATGCAAAGAGTCAATATTTGCAGTGTTGACCCTTCTTTTTCAAGACCTCTGCAATTCGCCCAGGCATACTGTCAATCAACTTCTGGGCCACATACTGACTGATGGCCGCCCATTCTTGCCTAATCAATGCTTGGAGTTTCCCAGAATTTGTGGGTTTTTGTTTGTCCACCTGCCTCTTGAGGATGGACCACAAGTTCTCAAAGGGATTAAGATCTGAGGAGTTTCCTGGCCATGGACCCAAAATTTTGATGCTTTGATTCCCGAGTTGTTTAGTTATCACTTTTGCCTCATGGCAAGGTGCTCCTTCATGCTGGAAAAGGTATTGTTCATCACCAAATTGTTCTTGGATGGTTGAGAGAAGTTGCTCTTGGAGCATGTTTTGGTACCATTCTTTATTCATGGCTCTGTTCTTAGGCAAAATTAGAGAGTATGAGAGGTAGAAACATCACTATGGGTGATGAAGTCCATTCTCTTATATTATCCTCTCCAACCTCAATCTGCCCCTGGATCCATTTCCCTCTCATCTCCTTTGCTCTCTCCCCCACTGCTTGCTCCTCCTTTTCAATCTGTCCCTCTCTACTGGAATATTCCCCTCAACCTTTAAACATGCTCTTCCAACATTCTTAAAAAATCTTGACCCCTGTCACTCTCTAACAATCAATTTTTATTGGCTGATCAGGCCCTGTATCAGACTCTTCCTCTTGCAGGATGCCACCAAAACTCTTATCCACTCACTTATCATTTCTCATCTCGACTACTGCAACCTTCTTCCTGCTGGCCTCCTCCACTCGCTTCTCTTGGATCTATACTTAATGCTGCAGATAGATTATTCTTCCTCTCTCGCCACTCCACATCTGCCCCCCCCCTCTCTGGTAAACCTTACACTGGCTTCCCTTCCCCTACAGAATGCTCTTCAAACTCCTCACCCACACGTTCTAGGCCCTCTCCAACTTCACTACTCCCTACATCTCTAACCTCATCTTTATACATATTGCCTCCCACCCTCTCCGGGCAGCCAATGACCATCGCCTTTCCTTGCCCTCTGGTAACCACATCTCACCAAAATTTCTCCCATGCTTCCCCTCACTGCTGGAACAATCTCCATCGTTCTATTCGACTATCCCCTAGCCTGTATAGCTTCAAAAGATCATTGCAAACCAACCTGTTTATAAAGGCCTACCAATCCTCCACTTCAACCATTTCACCCTCTTTCAACCTACATCTATCCCACTGCTGCTTCTTGCCCTCCGATTCCCTTACATTGGCTCACTCCCATTTGTCAATCGTTTGTCTGCCACTTTTTATTTAGATTGTAAGCTCTAGTGAGCAGAGCCCTCTTTCCTCCTGTTCTCATTACCTATAACTTTTGCTCACCAGCAAAAATGCGCACCTCCTCCTTTTGCTCTCTGCCTATTGACTCCACACTCCTCCCTTGTCTTTGCACCTCTTTCAGTGGCTCTAAACCTGTTAGTTGTGCCTACGCTAATGGGCACAGGTTTTAGCCTGCGTTGAATATACCCCGCGCACCCCATTAGCAGTGTTGAGAGTTATAGTTTTATTTTTTTACTGTATTGTTACTGTTATACTATGTACTGTCTTCTTGTTTGCCCTCTGTAATCTGCATCTTTCTACCTATCTGAAGCTGTTCTGCTAGTCTGTTTCATTTGCGTCCAGTGTCATCATATAGTACTTGATATTTGGGGCCTGATTCTTTCAGGAATGTAAATGCCAATATGGGACTTATTTTGCATAAATCACTCTGCGTATGCCCAAAAACAAATCATAGGTCAGTGAATGCAGCAATGTCTAATTCATCTTAGAGAGCAAAGGACTGTTCTACCCCTACAATATCAGGGGTGGAACTAGGAGGGGACTGGGCATATGCACATAGTAAGGGTGTGCCAAGCTTGTGTACATGTAGACCCAATTCAAACTCTAGACATCTCTAAAGCTGGGTACACACTACACTGTTTTCAGCAGATTATCGGGCCAATCAAACAATATATGACTGATTGGTCAGATATCTGTGAGTGTGTATACTTACCCGATGATCCAAAGTCGTCCCAAACTGCCGATCATCGCTTCATCTGGTTGGTCGTACTGTTTGATTTTTGTCGTTCCAATCACTGTCTGCCCAGAGAGAGAGATAGCAGCCTGTCACTGTGTGCAGCCTTTCCACGGCTTATCTATCCTAACATGTATGCAGCCTGTCACTGTGTCCATCACACGCCGTTCTGTTCAGCTGAACAACACTTCCTGCTGGAAGATCTTCACTCCCTCAAAGGTAACTTTAGGTAACTTAGGCCAGCAATGAATGGGTTAACCGGGCTCCGGGAGGTAGTGAGAACTGTCAGGAATTACTAAATTAACTGCTAGGGCAGCAGCATATTCAGAGCAGGAGATCTGAGCACAAACGAAGTGTATAGCGCATTAGAAGAAGTTACTGCAGCGCATAAATTATACTCTTGACACAGAGTCTGGTGATAGGTCACAGGTGCCACCATGATTATCAGTATCAGCAGTTAAAACAAATATGAGTACGGAGCTGGAGTCTGACCTGCAGTCAACCTTTGCTGAAACACTGTTATCTTATGTAGCAGTGTGGAAATTAACATCTTGGCTTCTGAATCTTACAAAGTTCTTTGAGCATTTACCCACTGACACCCAGGGCAGCTGTCACTTGTAGCTGATTGTGACAAAACGAGTATGATATGTGAATTATAGCAAATACTTTGTATAGCCCTTCTTTTGTTTCCCCAGCTCATCAGACTACAACTGCATTGTCCAATTACATGTGGTTAAGGGGACATTGTAATTCAATTTAAATATGTATATTTTGTATTATATATTGATGACTTGAAGTAATGTTATTCATTGTCCTTAAACTGAAGCCAGGAGGGTTATGGGTAAAGATCAGGTGGTGTCTAGGATACAGGTGAGAGGGCTTGAGCTGCATTCATTCTCCCCCCTCCTTCCTCTACAGGAAGCATGGAACAGCTGGGGACCCTGTGACATCACAAAGTAGTGTAAGGGGTTAATTTTAGGAGGGGCTCACTGCTACCTTATCCTTGGAAGTAGGGGAAGCCAATTAAGCATCAATTGTTCTCCTTAGGACTAGTCCAGACGTTCTGTCTGCATCCCAGCAGGGGGCTTCTGTGAAAGGACATCTCATCTCCACTGCCCTGTCCAAACCCCCTAGTCCTGCACTGGCCAATGGGGAAGTAGAATAGATGCAGGGGTTTGTCCAGGGAGGGGAAAGACTGTGGAAATTAGACCTGTGATATATAAGGAACAACTCCAGGGGGGAGGGGTGTTCATGCTTGGATTTCATTCAGGAAGGTGCAAGATGGAGTTTTGAATTGTCGTTTTCTAACTCAAGTCTATATATGCAGCTGAGAGGGATCCATGGGTCATGAAGTCTGGACAGCAGGTGACTATATCTCCTTAAGTTATTGGGGTAAGGGACAGATGATGTGGTAAATCAGCCTGGCATTTATTTACTGTGTGTACATAATATTGTAGTGTGATTTGTATGACAATAAATATACTGTTGTATGTTTATAACTGCATTTTGCCTGAGTGACCATACGAATCCTAGAAGGTACTGGGTAGCACTGGGCCAGATAAACCCGGTATCTTCACATTTTTGGTGGCAAGCAGTGGGGTCACTCAGTCCCAGGTCCTATCTGGGTAGAGCTGCAGGGGAACTGTATCGTGATACATTCCAGGGCTCTGCAAAGCAGTTAGCACTAGAAACCAGTTACCACATTATCCTGAACTTACTCCTAAAGGCTTTAAGGTAGAAAGTGTCACGAAAAGCGTTGTGGGCTTTAGGCGAGGGAAGATGCCGTCTAAGTGCCGATTTGATAAGGGGAAGCGCACCCCGCCAGAGGAGAGCGGAAGATGGAACCGTGTCTCAAAGAGAGGAAATCACAGTGAGGTGATCCCTGGAAGTAAAATGGGTGTGAGCTCTAGGAACAAGAGAGCAGATCACAGCCCAGTGTTGAAAAAGTTCCCAAAGGAAGGGATGAAGCAGTCCAGTACAACCAGGAGAAAGGTGTACTGGGATGAAGGACTGTGGGAGTGTCTGCAGGATGGGGATATGGATGTGTTGCACCACCCCACCACAATGCAGCACATTTTGGATTATTGGGATGAGGAGTGCCCAAAGATTATTATGTGGGAAGGAGCCAGTCTACAGGAGAAATTGGAGAACCTGTTGGATGTGTTCCTAATGTTGAAAGAGGAGGCAAGTGCCTGTAATTTTCAGGATGAACCAGCATGGGATGATTTTACACATGAAGTTATTTGTACTATGCAGAATCTGGCCAAGGGAGAATCCAGATACAACAATAATCAGCAGTACAAACAAGACGTAAATGGACTATTACAGCACAGGGACATGCCTGATGAATCCCCTGCAAATGTATTAATAGAATCTGTCCCATTAGCAGATTCTACAGATCCACTAGAGACAATGAGTATGGAGGAGCTGATAGTGGAATGCCAGATCCGGGGTGTACCTTACCTGTACAGCACACACATGGATATCCTGAAACGTTTGTTAAAAGATCAGGAGAATCCCGTCAATGCCTTTAGTGTTTATAGAAAATGGATGCTCACTTTAGGTCCCCACATACCTCTCTGGGAACAAATGCAATGTCTGCAACAGAGTTTTGAAGAAGCAGAGGATGAGGTATGGCGGCAAGGATTTACGGACACTGAAATGTGGCAGGATCAGTGTTATCGAGTGAATACTGAAAAATGCCAATTGGAATATCTTTTATCACACTCTAAAAAGATGGCTGCTCAGTCTGTTAATCAGGGGGAGGTCCATCCCAGTGGATTAAATACAGTTGCCCAAGCTACTATCTTGGGGGAGACTGGAGAAGAACTGCTTGGTGAGGATGTTGTACCTCTGACTACTCAGAAAGGATTAGGAGAAATTCTCCCATTTGGTGACTTGGATGGAAAAGAGCTACCAAGTAAGTACCATGTAGTAGCATCTTCTGATAATTTGCCAGTGTTATTGGAACCTGAGACTGTGTCTGAGTTAGAACAGAATTACAGAAAAGACCAGTTATCCATCCCTGTTGTGCCTGAAAAGAATTTGTTTAATGAAGTAACGCAGGATACCGCATGTGTGCTCTCCGGGGCAAGTGATGTACAGCTTTACCCAATTGTGACAGAAGAGAATCATAAACTTGCGCAACATATGATCTCAGCAGAAATCATGTTTACAGACTGTAGGACAGAATTAATGGGAGAGGATAAAGGAATTGTCATGTCAGAGGCCACTACCATGGGGCCCTGGGAAAATTACACTTATGCCTTCCCCTATGCAGAATTGGCAGATGAGGAGATGTTGACTGAGTGGGTGTCTGAGAGGGCACCAGTACAGCAAGATTCACCAGCCCCACCAGCTTTGATGCATCGCACTCCGGCTCCAAATCTGGGAATCCAGGACCCAATACCAGAGGCCTGCACTGGACCATCCACTTTGCTTTGCTGCCAGGAGGACAAGTCTGTGTCCAATGAGGATTCACACTACCCCGATGCGCCAGAGGCGAGGGAAGTAGTGCAACAGTTGGATGTGGTAGCAGGGGAGGGGAGATGCACACAAACATACTTACAGGGGCACCCACATGTGGTTTGGGAGGGGGACAGAGGATTCCCCATAAGCAAAGAATTAATGGAGCCCCCACGCTTGCCTGCCACTGGGCAGTTGTCCCTTGAGTGTTTGGGGGAGGGGGGATTGGATCTTTGCCAGAAACAAACGGACAAGGAGCCAGAAAGTTTGCCTGCCACTTGGCAGTTTTCACTTGAATATGTGGGGGAGGGGAGCATGGTCTCCAGAAACAGAGGACAGGCCAAGGGACTATTTGCAGTTGGGCAATTAAGGGTGGATAAGGCACACAAGGGATGTTGGACTACAACTCTCCTACCATGGATGTGTGCACAGGAGTGGCCCAGTTTTATTGTTGTCTCATCTTATGACACAGGGCAGCATAAACCCCCACTCCAGCTGAGTGGGAAGATATGCCTGCAGCCATGGGACCCTGGTGGGAGATTGAGGAACTGTGTACTGCTGTCTACCTTGCCATCAGACCCAGGAGAAACCACAGCAGGCCAGAAACTTTGGACTTGGAAGAAATGATTACTTGGGGCTAGGGAGCCACTGGGAAACAAGGGCTAAAAAAGTAGGGGAGGAATGTGACAAAACGAGTATGATATGTGAATTATAGCAAATACTTTGTATAGCCCTTCTTTTGTTTCCCCAGCTCATCAGACTACAACTGCATTGTCCAATTACATGTGGTTAAGGGGACATTGTAATTCAATTTAAATATGTATATTTTGTATTATATATTGATGACTTGAAGTAATGTTATTCATTGTCCTTAAACTGAAGCCAGGAGGGTTATGGGTAAAGATCAGGTGGTGTCTAGGATACAGGTGAGAGGGCTTGAGCTGCATTCATTCTCCCCCCTCCTTCCTCTACAGGAAGCATGGAACAGCTGGGGACCCTGTGACATCACAAAGTAGTGTAAGGGGTTAATTTTAGGAGGGGCTCACTGCTACCTTATCCTTGGAAGTAGGGGAAGCCAATTAAGCATCAATTGTTCTCCTTAGGACTAGTCCAGACGTTCTGTCTGCATCCCAGCAGGGGGCTTCTGTGAAAGGACATCTCATCTCCACTGCCCTGTCCAAACCCCCTAGTCCTGCACTGGCCAATGGGGAAGTAGAATAGATGCAGGGGTTTGTCCAGGGAGGGGAAAGACTGTGGAAATTAGACCTGTGATATATAAGGAACAACTCCAGGGGGGAGGGGTGTTCATGCTTGGATTTCATTCAGGAAGGTGCAAGATGGAGTTTTGAATTGTCGTTTTCTAACTCAAGTCTATATATGCAGCTGAGAGGGATCCATGGGTCATGAAGTCTGGACAGCAGGTGACTATATCTCCTTAAGTTATTGGGGTAAGGGACAGATGATGTGGTAAATCAGCCTGGCATTTATTTACTGTGTGTACATAATATTGTAGTGTGATTTGTATGACAATAAATATACTGTTGTATGTTTATAACTGCATTTTGCCTGAGTGACCATACGAATCCTAGAAGGTACTGGGTAGCACTGGGCCAGATAAACCCGGTATCTTCACACTGATGGTTATGACAGAAGAAGAGCAGAGATCTGAAGGTAATTGGGTATAGTGTGTACACCTGAATCGGCAGGTTCAGTCGTTTATACAATGGTTAGTGATAACAGATTGGTCTAAAGTTTTTGTAGTGTGTACCCAGTTTAAGGCACGTGTTTTACAGTTGTATCACTTGCACCAGCTCCAGGTTTGGTGTAAGTGCTGATTACTAGTGATGACGGTCGTATATGCATAGAACATGTATGCGCAATGAGAAGCAACTGTAAAAATGCATTTTATGTACAGTAGATATTCCTAACATGCTAATAAATGTATTTTTTTAAATGAAAAAGTGAAAGAAAAAAGAAATCTTTTTCCAATGTTTTTATGTTTTGTCATTAATGACTATATTATTATCAGGTGACATTAATAAACAAAAAATTCTGTGCATTCCTTTGTGACTTTATATTCCACATATGTATAGGACGTATCCTGCAGTGTATTGTCTGTTAGAGTAAAGCAGACCTAGACCCGTAATCATTAACAGACGTATCTTTACATCCGCTCCTTGTTGAATGCGGAGGAGCATATGCCTGATTTATTTGCTTATTTTCATGTAGAGTGCCTTAATGAATCAGGCCCTTGGTCTAAAGAGAAGAAGCAACAAATGTCAGGTCAATCACGCAATGAAGAGAACAAGCTTATTTGTTTTCCAATGACCTGTTACTGAAATATATTTAATATTGAGTGTAGGCAACATTGTTAGACAGCTAGCTCAGTACTGCTCATAACATTGCTAACTGTAAGGTGTCATTATAATATACACTGTAAATGAATGGAAATGATATAAATACTGGTGTAGGATAAAAATGACATTATTTTAATGGGGTTTTTTTAACCATTTTTCAGCAAATGTACATTTTTGGATGGAATCCAAATACAAAAGCAAAATACTTCCTAAAACCAACACGGCAGCATGATAATGGTTTTAAAAACAAAGGCAAAATGGGGATAAGGGGTGTTCCCCATCACTAAATGCTACTGTTATTTATTCTTTTATTTTAATCCTTAACCATTTAAGGTTACAGGAGGGTTCCTCTTTAAGTTTTAAAAATAATTTCTAGACAATAAAATAGATCTCTATGTTTACTATAGTCACTTGACAAACAAATACAAAACATACAAGGGCAGTTGATTTTTCCCAATGGTGAAGTTGAAATCATATTACCATTGTATATTTATAGTGATTGCAAAATAGCAAAAAAAATAATATATAAATATTAGTAAATCAACTGAAGTAACTAGAGGATTTTTTAAAAAGCAGCACTTTGCATTTTGTCCTTGCTTCTAACTAATTGTTAAAGTGTAAACCCTTCAGAATAGTGTACTATGTGTTATGAACCTAATGACTGCTCCCATAGAACCCCTACAGGAAACTTTGAAATTGATGCAAATTGAATCCAAAACACTTGCTAGAAAGTGTATGAGTATAGATCCTTGTGTTAATACTATCTTTTTTTAAGTAACAGACATACAGGGCACATACCAGGCTTTAAAAACCTGAATTCATGAAAGTATATGTGAGTTCTAACCAATAAACCCAAAATGATTCTAGTTAATCTAGTTAACTGCAGTCTACAGAGAACCTTTACAGGTTAGGAATTCTTGATCATTACTTTTTTACTTTAATCCTTAGTCCCGTAAGACCAAAGGTGATTTGCACCATATAACCACCCCCATTTAAGCATTCTGCACTACATTCAGAATATTTTTTTTCACTTGTTATTCAGGATTAAGCACATTTTATATTGCGTTGATACATATTGGGCTTTTTGTTTGGAATTAGAATACATTCAATTGTATTTTATGTACATGGAAACCAATAAACATCACTTTCCTTTTATGCACTTGTTACAACTTCAGAAAACCTGAATGAATGAATGAACAAATGACTGGGAAAAGCTCAGCCACTCACAAGCAATGCTTAAATACTGGTCCTGTGTGATTGGTGGAGCAAGTACTGACCTTTAAACAATGAGGCTGGTGGCAAATTAATGCAATGCTATTGGTTGACAAGACATGTTGGTGCTTGTAGTTCCACAATAGTATTTTGCCTTTTTTAACTTTATATTTTATTATTAATTTATTAATAATAATTTATTTACAATTATATTACCACTGTAAGTTTATTAAAAAAAAGCAACAATATATAAATATTAGTAAATTAACTGAAGTACCTGGAGATTTGAAATAAAAAAAAAATCACCTCTTCCCGCTTGTCTACCCCACCCCATCCGTAGGATATCATCCTCCTCACTCTCCACCTGCCCTTTCCACTTGTTTTCCACCAACCCCATTATCTCCATTTGTTTCCTCTCCCCTCTTGTAAGTTATCTCTCAGAAGCAGGGACTTCTACCTCCCGTCTCCTGTCCTCATCTCCTTGTTCTCCTGTAAATGTTTCTTTATGCTGTAAGTATTGTATTATGCTTTTGTTCTCTTGCTCCTATATTTATTTGTATTATGTTCTGTTTGTGTATTGCTGACTTTACAGCATTGCAGAATCTGTGGCTCCTCATATATAAATTCTGATTTATTTAACTTTGTATTTTCTCATCCATTTCACTTGGCAATGCATTACTTTGTGGTTTTTCATCCATTGAGATTCACAGACAATAGAAATGAATCAAAAACTTCACTCATCTCACTTCTGTTCTTGCAATATCAATACTCTGAAACCAGTGAGATCATTTTTGGAGATCTTCATAGAGAATTACTCTTTACTAGACTCCCTCTGCTTTAATCTTTACAGTGTAGAAATCAATGATTTCTCAGATTATGCGACATATGGTGACTTTTTTGGAGGTCTGCAAAAATGTAGATTTATATGCAGATTTGCCTTTAGTAGGTTAGGTGACTTGCAAATTACCATGCAAATTGCTAAAAATAGGAGATGTGATCAAACCATATGTGTTTTGTGTGGTACATAAAAATCCTGTACGTGTGAAAACATTTGTTGCTAAGACTACCATCAGAAATTATGCTATGCAGTGCCCCCTACTGTCCCACTCTCATTACAGCGATCATAATACAGTCCTTACTGGTAACTAGCATACAAGCAGAACACATTCTAGTGAATACTATACAAAAAAAAGCAGGCCTGCAATCTGGTGGCTAGTGTATGACATGGCCTCCCATCTGGTAGCTAGTGTATGGTTGGACTTTCAATCTGTTGAATAGTGTCTGACAGCTCCCACTACTATGTACTTAGCATCTGCCACGCTCTTGATACTTAAAGAGGAGACAGCATGTGTTCTAATTTGTAAAGTGTGTTGGACATTAAACTCTTTTTATTGTATTCTGCTTGAAATTGTTGTCAAATCAGAGCCCTGTAGCTGTCAAGTAGATCTTACTGACTGCTTCCAATGTTATCCCCTAAGAGCAATGAGCAAGGGCATTGAAAGCTTGTGAAAGCTTGGAGAGACACTACATTGTGCTAAAAAGATACCAGTGATAATATGATATAATAAATATATATATCAATCATGATGGGTGTGGTATGAGATATGAAGAAGTTAAACTCTCAGGAAGTGTCTTATCAGCTGCATGTTACACCTGTCATGCATTTCTGATAGTTGCAGGCTTTTAGTTGTAATCTACTTGGTAGTCACAGGTGTAACTTTTACCTTATTTATATTTCTTGTTGTGCTTTTAATGCTGGTTATATCATGTATGTATATAAAGTATAACAACTCGGGGGTATCTCAGCTTCAGAGTTTCCTCGTGGACTACAGGAGAGCCTGAATGCAGGCAATTGCTCAATGGACAGGCAGATTTTCATTACTAAGATGGGAAATTGCAGTGACGTATTTATTTAATAAAATCACCTCTATTAGGCATTTCCATAGCCATTGCTCTATAAACTTCACTCTAGCATACCACATCTGCAAGTACACCCTTTAAATCCTGGGTAAAGACTAGGTAGTACATTATATTATTGCAAAACTGGTTATTAAAACTAGTGCAAAGCTGCAGAGTTACTTCAGTAACTCTGTAAATCTTTACATTTACAAATAAAGGAACCAACTGTGACACAGGGAAAGGCAGACTGTACTGAATGTAAGCAGCATTGCATAATTACAACAATTACTACAAAGTGCAGATACCAGGGCACAGACGTGATGCAGGAAGGGAACACAAACCAGCACCCACAGTGTCTGTGTGTGCGCTTATGTAAATATGTGTGGCAGTGTGTGCGTTACCATTATATTTAGCCTAACCTTTTTTTTATTATTCACTCTAACAAGACTGGCTATGTTTTCTGCACCTGTGCATTATGTGGTCGAGTATTGCATGGTGACATAGTATAAATACATATATACTTTGTGTGTGTATATATATATATATATATATATATATATATTCACACATATACACACACACACACACACACATATATATATATATATATATATATATATATATATATATATATATATATATATATATATATATATATATATATATATATATATATATATATATATCTATATCTATATATAGTATCCAGGTGCTTGCCACTCATAAATAACATGTGTACATTACCCTGTTGCCTTCCTCGGTACTTCACTTGTATGGATAGTACAATAAATAGATTCCAGGAGAGGCGGCACTCAAGGATTTAAGACAAATTGTAGTTTGTATCAAAAGGGCATGTTTAATCCATTCCAATGTTTCAGTATAGTACTTTCCTCAGGGACATCAGGGTCCTTAGAGTGAACTTTATGGCAAAAAAAGTAAATATTGCATGCATCAGACATATGCCACACACATGTTTTCCATTTACATCTACAGCTCTTTGCACAAGTATGTGTTAAGTATAAGCACTTCATGCCAACCACAAAAACTCAGATATCCAACATGTATAGGCATGTGCTCACAATTATTATCAAGACTTCCCAGTCTCTTTCATAAGTCACTTACCCTCCACATATAAAGGCACTTACCTTCCTGTTCCTAACTTAACACCAAAATGCCCCCTCCTCTTCACAGGTTATCCCCATTTAGAGTGAAATATCACCTCCTCACATTGTCCCCAATTAGTTTATTTTCTCACTCTTGGTGGTGTTTAGTGATCTCTACACATAACAGCATGCTTGCTATTGTGGGGAACCTATGAAGAGTAGTCTCCAGATTACCACTAAACAAAATCTTATGTGGTTTAAGCAATAAACAAAGTGAAATTCAGTTTGAACAAATAAAACCATATGTTGATGTGACAGAGAAATGTGGCACAAAAGTGGACAGTGAGAGCAGTAACTGGTTGCATGGTGATGATGGTGTCCACAATAGCAGCCTGATTGTCATGGTGATGTCTGAAACCTACCATTTGGACAACCCTAAAAATCTGGACATTTTTAAAGCACTAGATACAGTTTCCCATTTGCATGTGTTTTATATATTAATTCTCTAACACACACATTGAACATGGATGCTACATTAAATTAACTTACCACAAAGTAATACTCTTTTTGTGTCCTAAATTGCAGCATCACTTGCAGAAGACAACCATAACCTTTCAGATTTTATTTTACAATAAGTCGGTTTCTTATATTCACTATTTTACTAAAAAAGGTGCGTAAAGATTTTGCACCTCAGGTGCCCATTTTTCAGATTTTGCCCCCTTTCACCTTGACAGATACCTATTGCTACTGGCAGAGGTTCTTGTAGTTAGAAACTTGAGCTATCACAGACAACATTGTAATTTGCAGCTAAACATTGCAATTTTGCAAAAAATTAGAGAAAACTTGCACTTATCACTTATTCTTACCCAGATACTAGACAAAATTTCAGGGTCCCACTCTTTATATGGTGATCTGTTTAGTTTCTAATCAAAATTCTAAACAAATTTAAGCCCTTAATAATTGGATTGGACAGCACTGTTTCATAGGACCTATGTTCATGCACATTTTCGTTTATTTACACTGATAGTTGTGCAAGCACAGAGTTTCCTTTTCTGGTATTAGGAAATTAATAATAAGCTCTGTAGCAAGTGATAGTCTGTTGGCGTTTGTAGCAAAAAAGAGTAAACATTTGTAACTACAAGCCCAAAAGGGTTACATGCCCTTTGTGTAGCTGCTGGTTGTGTTGCACAAATTACATACCATCCTCAACAGCACTGAACAACCCCTCTCCTTTCTGGCAAAAAAGGGTCTAGAAACAATATGGTAGAAACAAACAAACTCCATATGGTAGTTCTATGAAAAAATGCTTTTATTAACAAAATGCATGAAAAATAGTGTTGGGGGTCATGATTTTCTCTGCTCGTGAATTTTGAAACTGAGAAAGGACCAGATAGATTTGCAAAGCATCATTCTTCAGTCCTCAGTGGATAAACCATCCCTAGTGAAGCAGATTTTCATGGATCAAGACATCGTCCTTCATTTATTATTATTCTCCACTCAGCATCATACTCGGAGTTGAGTCTTGAGCAGAGTAGCAATTTATTATACATTATTTAGAGCTGCCTTGAGGTGTGAACTATAGAGCCCTACTTGGAGCTGGGACTAGATTTGTTTTAGGGTGAAGCTGGCGTCACATCTAATGGTGGAGGTCTGTGTCAGCGAAATGTTCTGCACCAGAGAACATCTTTGAAATATGTACCAGGAGCCACGGTGCCTGCCTCAAGGTTAGACCACAGAGTCCACCTTGATCTGTGGATCATCACAGTGTGGACCATAGTGTTCATTTGGTAATTTGGTTTCGAGAAACCAGTTAGTTTGGGGGTCAGGGTTGAATTGTAATGTACAGTTAGGGTTTAGATCATTCTCTAGATCTGTCCTAGAGTGTATATGCAGCAAATAGACCATAAAATCATTTGAGTGTTGCTTTAGTTACCTTAGGACCTGAACCTGAAAGAGAGGAAAAAATAAAAAGAATACAAATCTTTGCTTATGTCTCTTCTTTTTAAATTTGATTGACAAGTAGAGAGGCCTCCATGTCTCCATCTTAGTATATCAGGTCATCTTAACCAGAAATTATTTATATATGTATTTATTTATTATATTTATGGTAATTTAGAGGGCAATAACAATTCCATCAGCAATTACTATTACTGTTTTCCTGCATGGTGAAATATAGCTTGGGGCCTTAAGCACATGATCAGGAGCTGAGGAGAAGTTATAGGCAGATATTATTATTGGATGTTTGATTGTGACATCAACATCACTGCATACTGCTGCGACACACTAATACCAACATCACAAGCCTGCCACACAATGTATCATCACTACTTGCTACTGCCATATGCATTAACACCACCACCTGCAACTACCACACATGCCAACACCAAGTTTTGCATGCCCCAGAATGGGAATAGTTTAAAGGATCACCCATGATGAGAAGCCGTCAGATAATATATTTGGCAGTACATCTCACGCATTTTACTTTGGGTTGTGGCAAGCAAGTGTAACAAAGGTACTTTTTGACCAACAAGTTTCCGAGACTTAGGGGTATATTTACTAAACTAAACATACGCCCCTGTTACACCCATGAAATGGTAGATAGTTAGAAGTGTCCTTTGCGTTCAAAGATAAATTGTATGCACTTGCGTTCACTGGTGTATAGTCCTTTTCTGAGTATGAGCAGAGCTATTGTACACAAAATACGGCATGTGTCAAGCTTTAAGTTACTTAATGAATCAGTCCATGTGTGTATAGGGTTGTTACTGGGGGCAGGGGCAACTGGGTAACCTTCTAGAGCACTTTCTGCAACGGGGTGCTCGATAGCTACTCTTTTTTCAATTGAGAGGTAATCTACTAGCATCTTTATACATTCTCATGGATGGCTCTCACTGTCTGCAGAAATTAACTATTGTAAAGCACTGCAAGCCGAGAGACCAGTTGGAGTGATCCACTCTATTCTAATATAAGTGGAAGTTTTGGCTCCCTAATTGTATAATAAATTAGGGCACTCAAACCTCCACCTCAGGTATGGAGACTACTTTACTCATCACATTCTGTGACACTGTCTATAAGCCAAAAGACATGGGACTCGCCGGATACAGACAGTCAAGATCAGGTTACTAGGGCACTTTGACAAGCACTTGGAGTTCATGCAATCAGAAGCAGCCAGCACTTAAACAATGCAGTAGTACTGTATACTGCGGCATATAGAGCAATGCTCTAAATTGTGGGTGTGGGAGTTGTACAGAATATTCAACAAATAGAGTGAACTACAATTCCTCATATTGTACTAGATATAAAAGGATATGTATTCCACATCCCTCTTATCCAGAATTCAATCCCCTTGACTTCTTTTGATATAATGGACTCAACTCGAACAACCAACACTAGTATAAGAAGATTCAAAGAGTGAAAAAGGGAACCCCAGGGACGCTATCATCAGACTACCAGAGCTACCAAGTGAAAATTAGAGAGAAATCTATTGTTCAGAATAACATAAGTAACTGGTAAGGATTACCAGAATACATTGCAAGCTTTGAACAAAAGGTTGAGTTAAGTACTTAAGTACTGAAGTACAAGTAAATTTGTTACTAATTCACAAATTACAAATAATTCACGTGTAATCAAGATTTTTTTGTAACAACTGACAAGTAAAAGTAATTTTAACTCTAATATAAGTAGAACTTTATAACTCTGAAGCTGCAAGTACAAGAGTTAAAATGAATATGCATCTTAATGGAATGTTGTCATGTCGAAACTTAGGAAGAGATTCCTTTATTGTGAAAAGGGTAAATAAAGGTGGAGCCACTGTGCTGTGGAATAGGTTAGATTATATGAGTGAAGTTTTAGAACAGTTATCTACTATAGGCCAAAGTCAAGACCCTAACAATAGTTTCAAAATTGACTTGGAATAATATGTTACAAAAGCTGTGGATGGAGGGATCATTTCTAAAGTCATAGAGAGTTCTTAATTAACAAATTACCACGTATACCTGTTACTTATTAACAAAAAATCTTAAAAATGTATCTACTCCCCCTGAATTCATTTCATTGATTGCTTTTGACAACAATTAGGGCTCAGAATTTCACAAACTAAGTAGTGCCACCCAATTTTTTTATTCAATTATTAAAATTAAAGATGTAATGAAAAATATTTCCCTGTCCCTACTGACATTCAATCACTGTACAACAACGTCCCACATTCGGAGGGTGTGTAAAGCGTACAGCAGGCTTTGTTGTCATCTGCTATTGATCTTCCTTTTGTTGAGTTCATTAAAATTATAATTATTTCAGTTTTCATGAGGACTATTATTAACAAATACAGAGAACGAGTATGGGGCCACCATATAACCCTCATTTTGAGATTTATTCACGGAAATTGTAGACTATAAATCTCTCTAATGTTAGAGAGAATTCCCTATGTGTGGAATATATCATAAAGAAATTCATTGTTACTTTAATTACATAAGCAATTTTTTTTATTTTGAATTATTGGACGGGGTAAATACACTCCACAATAAAATGTGACTTTTCACATTTAGGGTGCTATCCCTATAGAAGGATAAAACATGGCAACCTCAACCAAATATAAATAAGCTCTGCCCCATAGCAAATAATTTATTACACCTTTTGTTTGTGGTTAGAACTTTCAAACCACCAGGTGTATCTGTAAGTCACCTTTAAAAAAAAAAATTCAGCCCCATTAACCTAATAGGAGGAGCCCTTTGGTTCTCAGATGACTTCAATTCCTGAAACCTCACAAGGTCATGCAAGTATGGTTGCACAGAACAAGATCAGCAGGTGAGATCGTCAGCTGGTTTTGCCACTAAAAGTTATTTTAAAAAAAATATAGAATAGGGATTGTCACACATCTGCATCCATCATCATCATCATCATCAACATTTATTTATATAGCGCCAGCAAATTCCGTAGCGCTTTACAATTGGGAACAAACATTGATAAGACAATCCTGGGTAATACATACAGACAGAGAGGTAAGAGAACCCTGCTCGAAAGCTTACAATCTATGGGACAATGGGAGTTAGAAACACAAGGGCATGTGCTACATCATATTGCACAATGGACCAGCCAGACTGCAAAGGTAAAAGTATTGTGTGCTGTGTTTGTGGCAATGTTGGTCAGAGGGTTGTTGTCTTGCGTTAGCAGTGTAGAGGATGGTAATAGGGTAATCTAGGGAAATTAAGATGATGGTTGAGGAATATCATAACCTTGTCTGAAGAGGTGGGTTTTCAGTGAACGCTTGAAGGTTTGAAGACTAGAGGAAAGTCTTACTGTGCGTGGGAGGGAATTCCACAAAGTGGGTGCAGCCCGGAAAAAATCCTGTAACCGAGAATGGGAGGATGTGATGAGAGTGGAGGAGAGACGTAGATCATGTGCAGAACGGAGGTGTCGAGTAGGGAGATATTTCGAGACAAGTGAGGAAATGTATGTCGGTGCAATTTTGTTGATGGCCTTGTATGTTAGTAGAAGAATTTTATAATGGATTCATTGAAATACAGGCAGCCAATGTAGAGACTGACAGAGTGGTTTAGCAAAGGAATAACGGTTTGTAAGGAAAATCAATCTAGCCGCTGCGTGCAAAATAGATTGTAGAGGTTCAAGTCTAATCTTGGGAAGACCAGTAAGGAGGGAATTGCAATAGTCGATGCGGGAGATGATGAGTGGATGAATTAATGTTTTAGCGGTGTCTTGTGTCAGATATGTGCGCATTCTGGAAATGTTCTTTAGGTGTATGTAACATGATTTAGATATAGAGTTGATGTGGGGAATAAACGACAGTTGTGAATCAAGGATTAAACCTAGGCAACGACATCCACAACATGTATAATGTTCAATTTCATTAAGAGGGGATATAGGATATATTTTGTTTCTGTATCTATCCAGTAGCTATGAGCGAAAGCACTACAACTATAATAATAATGTTAAATGCCCATCAGTACTCATAAATGCATATAGAAATACATCACAACATTAATGATTGAAAAATAAATTTCTTGTTTTTTTTGGGTGTTGTGTTTAACTTTTAACTTTGTAAACGTTAGAAGTAGAAATCACAATGTAAATGGTTAGCTTCCTTTTATTCCCACAATGACTAACACCATGGAGAATGTATCAGGATTTGACTGATGATCTTTCTACTATCAGTGCCTGGTAAATATTTGACAGTATGTTTACTTTCTTATTACATGTCACCAAGAGCAGCAGAAGAGAAGTCAGACCTTGGTGTTATTAACTTTTGGAGACATGGATAACCTGCTCCATTGTGTCACCAAGCTTAAAAAGAAAGTTACCTCAACACGTGTAGTGTCATCATCATTGGCATAATCTTCGGTTATAAGCGTCCTTCTGCGGTCTCCAGGTCTGTCACCCACAACAGTCTTTCACTTAGAGTCAGATATATTTGGACAACATGAGTTTCCATAATGAGCGGTAAGTTTACTTTAATTCATATCTATCTTAACGTACTGATTTTATATTTGTCATTTTTATTAATGCTGGCATTGTAATATTTACTAGTATTTATGGAGAGACTCAAATATATTCACACCATGCATTGTGTCTAGTAAGTAGTATATGAACTAATGTACTAATGTTATGTGTAAGGAAACAGGGTGCTACTAGACTCAGAACTTTGTATTCATCACCCGTTTCTCACGGTTTAATGTACTTTTTAATCCTTGGCCCAGTCTAAGTATATATACACCAGAGCATCAGTGTATTATGTATATTATTATTTCATGTTATTAGGTACATTTTGCCCTTGCTATTACCTGCAATATTGTATGTAGTATAAATATAAAGAATATTGCCATATTGTGTGAAAATAACAGAACAGCAGCAGTCATTTTGCTTCTGTTAGCTAATGTAATTACCATTTGTCACAACTGTCCACTGTTATGAGGTGCAGCTTAGATTTGGTTTGTAATCAGAACAATGTCTGAGTTAACTAGCTGGCAGCCCTTGGTAATTAGCTAGGTCAACAGATAATCTGAGAGGTAATGAGGTTAGAACTTCTAAATGATATGCAATGTGCCTCCACAGTAATATATTGGCTGAAACAGCATTGGGAAATGTATCAATATGTATCAATATAAATGTTATTGTATCAAAATGTATCGCATATTCAGCTTGCGTAACTGCTGATACAATGTGTCAAAAGTCTTATTGTTTCATGTAAGCGTGCAGTGTCATTCCCTGCTGTAATATTGTAACCCCATGTTTATCCAGCCAAAATAGCTAATTGAGTCCAGCCATTCAATTGTATAATCAAGGTAACAGGGACAGTATGTCTAGCAGCTAAAGTGTTGACTGAGAGGCCCCTGCTGTGAGGGGGAGGTGGTTTAAGACATTTGACCCTACTTCCTGTGTATACAGCAAAAAATATAGGGAGAGGAGAACTGTGCAGCGGGAGCTTAATGAAGTGGGTTTCCATGGCCGAGCAGTGGGATGCAAGACTCACATCACCAAGATCAATGCCAAGCGCCAGATGGAGTGGTGTACAGCACACCCACACTGGACTGTGGAGCAGTGGAAAT
Source organism: Mixophyes fleayi (assembly GCF_038048845.1). Taxonomy (NCBI): domain Eukaryota; kingdom Metazoa; phylum Chordata; class Amphibia; order Anura; family Limnodynastidae; genus Mixophyes; species Mixophyes fleayi. Next base: position 278,099,610 of record NC_134402.1, read on the forward strand.
GTGTTCTGTTGAGTGACGAATCACGCTTCTGTGGCCGTAAGATGGGTGAGTCTGGGTTTGACGGATGCTGGGAGAACGTTATCTGCCTTACTGCGTTATGGCACCTGTGAAGTATGGTGGAGGAAAGATATTGGTATGGGGCTGTTTTTCAGGGTTTAGACTAGGCCCCTTATGAAGCATTAAGTCCAATCTTAATGCTTCAGCATATCAAGTCATTTTGGACAATACTATGCTTCCAACTTTGTGCCAAAAGTTTGGAGAAGGTCCTTTTCTATTCCAGTATGACTGTGCCCCAGTGCACAAAGTAAGGACTACGAAGACATGGTTTGATGAGTTTGGTGTGGATGTAGTTGACTGGCCCACACAGAGCCCTGACCTCAACCCCATCGAATACCTTTGGGTTGAACTGGAACGGAGATTGCAAGCAAATCCTTCTCGTCCAACATCAGTTCCTGCCCTCATAAATGCTCTACAGAATGAATGGACACAAAGTCCCACAGAAATACTCCAAGATCTTGTGGAAAGTCTTCCAAGAAGAGTGGAAGCTGTTATCTCTGCAAAAGAGGGACCAACTCCAGGGGCAAACACAGGATTTGTAGAGGGGGGTTTCCACATCATGCCACCAGTGGGCGTGACAAGCATGCTTGGCTGCTCTCCAACTCTTCCTATCCCCATAATATACATGGGCAATAGTGTGTGCACTACTGTTAGCTGCATGCAGCTCTCCCTTTTCAAGCAGAGAAGTGTAAAGCAGGGGCAGGGTCCAGCCACCTCAATAATACAGTGCCCCAGGCTTGGAGGGGGTGTCCAGGCACTAGGAAACCCCCCTCGGGTTGCCAATGAACTCCATATTAAAGTATATGTATTTGAATACAATGCCATTACAGTCCCTGTTGGTGTAATGGTCAAGCGTCTGAATACTTTTGTCCATATAAGTGTATATAATACATATCCTCAGATCCACAAAGGCGCAAAGTTTTGATGGCTGGGTGCTATACAGAACAGCAGTGAATGGCATACTTCACAACTTTCCCAACCGTTGGACAAGGTTGTCCCAATCGGGTTTGCAGGACAGAGCCTTCAAATCAGGACTGTCCCACCCAAATCAGGACAGTTGGTAGGTAATCTTTCTGTCAAAGTTGTCTTATGTTCTCTGCAACTGCAGCCATCCCCGAGATTAAGATTACATATTTTCTCTTCTCCCGAACACACTATGTGATATTGCCAGTGTTCCAGCAAGAAGGAAAAATATAAAATGCCCATATCACTGAGATGAATGCGTTTCATAGGCCAGTAACTGTCTTTTTGTCCCCTTACCCTAGTGCTGCCCTTCCATAGTAGCATGGGTGCATGACAGGGATGCAGCAGCTGCACCCTCTGCTTACAATATGTAAAATCTCTAAAAGAGAAAGCACACCATAACAATGTTTTGTTAACTAAGTTCATTAAATTGCAAAGCTCAATGACCTTGAAACAATGTTTAAAACAGAGGTTTATTTCAACATTAGAAAAGAGACCTTATGAATCATTGTGTGAATAACTGCCAAACATATCTGTTTGTTTAGGAGTGTCAACAGCAGTCTGAAGTTTCCCAGTACTACACATTTTCTTAGTTGATTATTGCAATGAAAACATTGATTATCTTTTTATCAATGCTTTACTTTATGGTACAATGTCTAGTAATTACCTTCCTAGTTTAAAAGAAGCATGATTTAGCTTGTGAAGCATTTTACAATAGCATACAGTTAATTACAAATGGTTAGATGGACATATAGGTGTTAAGCACTACATTTAAATTTTAATATCTAAAGCATGAAGGTAAAATGTAAATGTCACAACCACGAGGATGAAGATGGTGACACCTACCAGCAGTTGGTGCTAGTGAGTACTGAGGCGCGAAGTATAACATGCCTCTGGTTTACATCAGGGACCCCCGCATGGAGGTATGCAAGTGGCGTGCAGGACGCGGCCCTCAGTATCAGTTAGCTGGAGAGGTGTGTAATGAGGCAGCGGTGATGGAGCACCAGAATACTGAAAGGAATTCTGGATGCAGCAGTGCAATGGGTAGTCAGATCCGGGTCAAAACCAGAGAGATAATCCCAGCAAAATCAGAAGCAGGAGAATGGTCAGGAAGCCAAGTCAGAACCATGAATCACTCTAAGTCAAACTCAGGAACCAAAGGAGAAGTAAGGAACAAGCGGGGGTGTGACAAAAATATAGTATATCTAATGACTGATTGTTATTTTCTGAATTCATGTATAAGACTGTGAATATTTTATGTAAACTTTCAAAGTGTATTTGGTTAACTGACCTGAGTCTGACCTAGGCAAGTGTCAATGGCCTTTTGAAAGTAGCCAGGTCCAGAGACAGATAAACTCTCTGAGTAGTTTGTGTATGCAGAGGAGTTAGACTTAGCCAGGCAGAAAGAGCAGAGGTGAAAGATTCTCTGAGGTGCCCAAACATATATCTTAGTGATAGATAATTTACTTTGGGAGTTTGTGTCATTTTGGGAATCAATCTGACTTAATTGAAAGTGAAATTCCTAAGGTGGGTTGGGGGCGGCAGCAAGAAATGATTTTAAAATCCTTTGTATCAGTAATACAGTGTTCATTTTTTTGAGGGAGTCTATCAAGACTGAAATATCCCACCCTTCTTAAATGTGTTTCCTCATACATCAGGTCTTAACTAGTAAGTAGTAACTCTGATTTTATTTCCTATTTTATTTTCTGAAAACTCATTTGTGCAACATTTTGTATGTCTTGCTATTAATTTTTGCAGATACGCCTTGGAAATATTTTTCAGATTAAACATATTTAATCTAGTGTATTTCTCCATGATTCTTTGTGAACTTACAAAGCCCAGGGAGGCTCATTCTACATTTGTATGTAATGTAAGTGTGAAACATTAATAAGTGATAGTGGTGAATGTAAGGACACCATAATAAATCCTTTGTGGTGACAGAAAAGGTGTATTCATTGTTATTTAACTAAGCTAACACCAGCCAGCTGTTCAGATTTCTGTATCTGAGACAGGCTGGGGTGTTCGTGACATGGGGTCAGAATCCAAATGAGCAATATACACAGGAACAAACTCTGGAGCAAGGCTGAAGACCAAATACTCTGGCACCCTAATGGAGTCAGAGTGATCTTTAAATAGAGGGAAGTGTTCCCTGATTGGTGCTGCAGTTTTCGACGGGAGGAATGCAACCAACCACTAGATAGGAAGAGAGTGTTTCTTGTCGCTATGCGACAGAACGCGATGCCCTGGGCACGCGTGCAAATCGAAACTGGAGAACGCCTCTTGTCGCTATGCGACGGAATACCAAGCTCTGCGTATGCATGTGAATAGGGCATTGCAAGGTGGCAAGCGCCCGTCTGGAGGCAGAAGCAGGACGACGCCTGACAGTAATGTTCAGTCTTACTCTGATATTCCACTGCAACCCTGTTGAAAAGTAAGATTTAATAAAGTGTTGCCTATCCACTGCATTTCAAATATCTGTACAGCATCCCAAATGTTTAGGACAAGTGCAATTGAATCTGTTAAAGGACAAAAAACTAATATTTCAGTCTGTTAAGCTGCTGTGGAATCACTTGACTTAGACCGTGTGTGAACCAAATAATCCATAAGTGCATTTCTGCAGAGCAAAACGTGTCACAATTATATAGTATATTTATTATTAAGAAAATTCAAAAATAAAGTTTAATGTTTTCTTCCCGATGCTTGACACTGTGCCCTCCATGCCACTTTTGTGCCCCTTCCTCTGTCTCCCCTGTTTCACACTGTGCCCTCCATGCATCGTTTGCTCCCCTTCATCTGTCTCCCGTTTCCCACTGTGCCCTTCATGTTGCTTTTGCTCCCCTTCACCTGTCTCCCGTTTCACACTGTGCCCTCCATACTGCTTTTGCTCCCCTTCACCTGTCTCCTTCACCAGTCTCTCCTGTTTCACACTGTTCCCTCTATGCTGATTTTGCTTCTCTTCACTTCCCTTTCTATTGCCTTCTTTATTCTCTTCTGCTTTCTTTTCTTCTGCTTTCTTCTCATCTTCTTGTGGCTCCTCACTGTGCTCTCCTCACCGCAAATGTCGGGCATGATGACATTACGCCCAACATTCAGTGCGATGGGAGAAGGGCATCAGGTGCCGCCACGTCAGATAAGTTTTTTAAAAAATTTATTTGTATTTAATTTTATTTTTCGGGGCCATGGCGCTGCCGCAAAAAAGATGCGTTTGGGCCATAAACAGCCCACGGGCAGCGAGTTTGAAATGTCTGGTATAATTTAATCATTCAGCAGAAGCATGAATAAAATGTTTCCAGTTATCAATTAGGCAATATTAAAAAAAACTGGAAACCTCCTTTAGGACATGTACATCATAAAGAAGATTGGTGCTTTGAAACTGCAATATCATATTGTATTTTCTACTGATCATTCAACATTTTTACAAACAAACCAATTTCAAATTTATCAATGTAATTCAGACACAAAAACAAGTGCATACAATTGCATTTTGTATTTCTTTTACAACAAAATGCAATTTCAATCCTTTTATTCCGTTTGATTTCACAGAACAATCCAGGAAAATTACACGTGCAAAAGTCAAGTAAATATGGATTTGTTTCTACATTATTCACTTATTCCTTCGGTGAGTATTGTGTTGCAGAAAATAAATTCCTAAAATAGCTATAACTTTATTTGCATGTGTTCTACATAGCTGCTGTATCTCTCGAATCCACAACAATCAAACATGTTTGTTATGTTATATGACAGCAATCAACCCGCCACTGATGAAGTTATTTAAATTGTACGAGCTCCATTCACAGAAGATAAATTTTGCAAACAGTTCACCAAGTTTCATGGAGCAAGTTTATAATTCTCACAGTTTATAATTCAGGGAAGGTATTTCACTTCAGTGTTGTGAGAATTTAATTATTTGTTTCACCTATAATCTTTTATTTATGTTTTTGCAGCAGTAATATGCAGCTAACATTGGTATGCTCTCTGCAGTAGCTTATTATAATCTTTTATTTAGTGGCAACATATTATGAGCGCTTAACAATTATAAAGGACCTGATTTATCTTCGGACGTCACCTGGACACATACTGCGTTTAAAAAAAAATGCACGTAGCTTGTACGCATGTTTAGGGGGTCTATGTATTAATGCAAATATGGAGGAACTCTTTCCCTCATATTCTCCTCCTATCACCCACTGGGAAGAGTAACAGTGGAGCAAGAACACACAAATATATGTAATAATATGCAGTTCCTTCGCCTGCCATTTCAAATTTTTCCCCAGCTAGTCCTACTGTCTCTCACCACCCCTCCCTCTAGAATGTGAGCTCTCGAGGGCAGGGTTCTCTCTACCTATTGTTCCATGTCTGTCCACTGTCTGACTCCCTTGTACGTCCTGTCATATGGTTTGCTGAAGTTTGTGTGAGTCCCCATAGCATTAATCACATTCATCTGTGCTACTTATGTGTATTACCTCATCTATTTGTTGCTTGCTTCTGTATTTGGCGCTATAGAACCTGTGGCGCCTTATAAATAAATATATAATAATAATAATAATAATAATAATAATGTATGGATTGTTATTCTGCTCTCCCCTTTCTTTCATGTGCCAAAATCCTCTGTCACCTCTGAGGTGGAGGAAGTCAACTCCACGTCAGAGGTGACAGAGAATGGAAATGAATGTCAGCTCCATTTTTTGCTGTAATAAATAAATATTTTCTGCAGGGAAATAAAAAAAGGGTTGTATATAATATAACATATATTATATCTATTGCTATATTTTTATGTATTAAATAATTTTTTTGTGGTTTAAATAGAGCTTTTATTTGTTTTTTAATAGTTTAAGTTAAAAATGAACATTTTTATAAAATATACGTTAATTATTATAAATATTTTATATAGTTAAAATATTCTGCAGCTGACAGGCCATTGTTTAATAGAAATAAATAAATATTTATAATAATAATAGTATGTAAACATACAGCACCTGCACTTACTTAGATCAAATTTCCTCCAGCTCTTAGGCCCAGCCAGTTCCTGGTTACATAGTTTGCAAAGATTCAACAACATATTTAACCGTAGATTGTCCGTGATTTACAAAGAAAATATCAGTTATTAATACAAACAACCTTGAGGAAGAAAAATGGTGTTTATTTATAGGATGGTATGGTGGTGGGGACTCTACAGTTAACAATGTGGTAGAGGCAACGAAAGTCAGGTAAACCAGTTACTCTGTTATCAAATCTGTATATGTTGACTGAATATGAAGTACTACGTGTGGCTGGATCACTTATAAATAACTTATTGTAATAATATGTTTAAATTATTATCACAGTGTGCCAATTTATATTGTTGCAAATGTACTCATTCTTGATACTGTCTATTGGAAATACTTATATTATTACATCGTGTGGCACCTTGTATAGGAAATGCCTTAATTTCTGAGCTATTGATTTGTAACTTCTGAGACAGGATGTCATGATTGTATTTATATAACCTTTCTAAAGAAAGTCCCTCATGTTAATTAGACCTTTTCATCTCAGTGGCCAACACGACTGTTCAGTCTGTATGCACATCAGGCGGGCTGCTGCCGCCTTGTCTGTGTGGCTTGTATCATGCATCTCAGATCCTGTCCGAATAATGCACACAGAAGGTTTTGGGATATAGCGGATTAGTGTAAATTTTGTTAACTTTGCATTGCATTTAAATCCATGTTTTGGGGAAACATATTGCATCCTGATACTACAAATAACTCAGACTTCTTGGGGCCAGCAAAGAGTTCAGGGGGCTGGCTTACCCCCTGTTAGGCTGTGCCCAAAACTGTATAAAACAGCACTGGTTTGTACTGAAATGTATCATTATTGTTCCATTGAACTTTCTGATCACTGGTACCTTCAACCAGTGTGTACTGTCCTTGTCAGGACACTTGAGTTAAATAAACATCACTTGCTCCAAGACCTGCTTGACAACTACTTCCCTGCTGTAATTTCCTGTGATCTACAGATTAGACCCAACTCTAATTCGTTTCCGGCTGTTCTGAGGTTTAGACCCAGCTTTCCAGTACCACCGCTCTCCCCGCTACCCAGCAGCTCTGGCCAGTGTGATAGGCCAGGGGGGAATCCATCCACAGCAACCCTGATCTATAGTAAGAGGTCAAGGGTACCATCCTAGGTACACAAGCAGCGATAACTAGAAGGAACGCGGTTCTGGATACCATGAAGGAGTCCAGTGGTGGCAGCAGCTTAAGCACCTCCTACTGCGGTTGGGATAAAGAAAGGGAATGGTGGCAAAGTAAGCCCAGCCGGTTCCCCGCTACAACAGACAGGGTGGCATAGGCGGTCCATCCTGTCAGAGATTTCTGGTGTCAAAGAGCGAGAGAACACCAGGTGGCTTTTCCTGCATCAATCAGAAGAGCCAAGTTATTCAGGAGAGGAATAACTGCAGCCAGGAGAACACACAGGATGTCTGATTACACCAACGTGTCCAGGGAAGACCTTGAGATTCTGTGCAGTGCCAAGGGCATTGACATCAGCTATTCACCAAACAGGGAGGAGATGAGAGAGAGGCTGAGGGAATGGCACCAACAGCATAATACCCAGGCAGAGGCAACTGATGGCGGCAGTGGCCAGGGCAGCTGCCCAGTTGACGTTCGGGAGCTCGGTGAACCAGACGCTCAGACAGCAGAGACCTCTACTCAACAGACTGTACCCGCACAACCAACCCCTCTGTCCTATGATGAGTGCAGGGCATCCGGGCTAAAGATCCAGCTGGCAGCCTTAGGAGACAAGACAATGGAAACTGAGCGGGCACAGGTTATCGAGGTCTGGTGCCATGCAGCCTAGGGGGGAGGTGCCCTGTGTTGGGAATATTGATGAGCCCCTGCAGGTATTTGAAAGGACCTGCAGGCTACACACTGTACCCAGAGAGGAATGGCTTAAGCATCTTGTGTCCACACTACAAGGACGCACAGTGAAGACCTATCGTGGGGTGCCCTCTGAAGACTGTGCAGACTATAATATAGGGAAAATAGCACTCCTTAAATGGTACACTATTACCCAGAGACCTATTATCTAAAGTTCCGGGACCTTACCAAGAACCTCCACGCCCCTATGAGGAGTTTGCCAATTTGCTGTGGGAGTCTGCCAGGAAGTGGGTGCGTGGAGCAGGTGCTCAGACCATGGAGGAGGTAATAGACCTGATGTGCCAAGAACAATTTCATCATTGGTGCGCACTGGATGTGAAAGAATGGGTGCTGGACAGGAAGCCAGGCACCCTGGAGGCAGCCACCCAGTTGGCGGATCAGTATGTGGAAGAAGCACCAGGTTAACAGCCAGCACCAAAGGACTGTACAATCAGGGGGAAACCCCTCTTCTACTCACCCCTAAAAGCAAGTATCCAACCATTCAGGTACCTTTCGCCAGCCACCGCCCCGCCCTGCTTCTGGGAGTTATCAGACACCATCAGAGCCCAGGCTGGAGAAGAAGTGCTACAGCTGCAGGAAAACCATTAATTTAAGGATGAACTGTTCCACAGCCCCCATACCCCAGACTCGTGGCCCTAATCTGAGTCCTGGGGCCCGGCTGACTTGCTTAATGAGCGAAGGTGAGCCAGGAGAGACTGTTTCCACCACTGCCAGCCCAATGGAGTGTGGATTGTCTGAAGGTGACTCAGCAGAGAGAGTCACTTGTTTGTCTGAAAGACCCCCCAAAAACATGTGGAGAAAGACTGAGAGATTCAGGGGCCTCCATAACTGAAGTGAGTCCCCACCTTATTGATCCTGCTGCAATATTGCAGGGTCACACTGAAAAAGCAAGTGTGTATATGGAATGGGGAGATGGCCAAGAGTTGCAAGATGTTGCCGTTATGGATAGCCTCCTAACTGATGTAATCTTGGGCAGCGATGTTGGACGTGCAATTGTAACCCCATTTCTCAACTCTATTACCCAGAACCAAGTTGTCAGACTACAGTCTTCAAGATATACACCTACACAACCCAGTCCAGAGACCACAGCTGCTTGACAATAGTCATCGCCAGCAACCAAAGCTTCAGCCAGCCCAGAGAAAAAGACCACATTGCAATTTCTTCAGGAAACAGCCAGCCCTTTGCCTCTGGAAAGACCACGTTCCCTAGCAACGCAGAGGATGTTGTCTCTTGCCAATTTGATCGTGTGGGGACTGTGAACACTACCTGTCTGCTTATTGGGAGGTGCCGCAGGAGTCTATCGGTTTCTTCCCCTTTGAACTACTATATGGCCACAGAGTCCACAGATGTCTTGACTTGTTCCAGGAGTCTTGGGAAGGGGAGCTACCCACCCAGGATGTCTCTGTGGTGGAGTATGTGTTGAAGCTCAGATATCGGTTAGAGAATCTCATGGGGCTTGTGCAGGCTAACCTAGTGGAAGTGCAGGCAAAAGAGAAGACTTACGATCAGGACGCACGTGCCAGAGTATTTGAGGTAGGGCAGAAGGTCCTTGTTCAGATGCCCACGCGCCAGAACAAGCTCCAGGCTGCCTGGGCTGGACCGTACACTGTCTCAAAACACCTGAGTGACATCACTTATGTGGTGTGGTTTGATAGCGGCAATAGGCGGCAGCGGATCTACCACGTGATTATGTTGAAGGTATACCATGAGCGTGTGGAGTCGGTAGCAGTGGTTTGCTGATTACCAACTGAGGAACCAGTAAGTGACTCACTACCTGACCTCCTTGCGGATGCCAGAGGTGAAGGTGGTGTAGAAGAAGTGGGCTGGGATGAGTGCTTGAGTGTCCGCAAGAGGGAACAGCTTGAGGCAGTGCTGTGGACCTTTGCAACTCAGTTCAGTAGGAAGTCCAGCCAAACTTCCTTGGTAATGCACCATGTGGACACTGGTGAGCATAGGCCAGTTAGGTGTTACCAGATGCCAAGGAGAGCATATACAGGGAGTACTGGGTGCTGCATGAGCTAGGTGTGATCTAGCCATTGCGCAGTCCATCCTCTTCCTCCGTTGTATTGGTTCCCATGAATGACAAGGCAACGCGGATTTGCTTATACTACCGCCAGTTGAATAATATGACCATGTCTTACACCTACCCCTTGCCCTGTATTAACTCTTTTGTAGAGGAGTTGGACAGAGCTCAAGGTTTTCTAGAGGACATTTACATTTTCGGTAAGACTTGGGAAGATAATCTGGAGCATGTAGGGTTGGTGTTAGGGAAGACTCGGTGGGCAGGTATGACGGTTAGGTCAGCCAAGTGCCAGATGGGGATGTCAGAGGTACAGTATCTGGGGCATTGTGTGGGGGAAAGAAGGGTTAGGTCAGAACTAGCTAGGGTAGAGACAATCCGAGACTGGCCCCAGCCCACGACCCAGTTTCATGTACTGGCATACCAGCTGTATCTAGTCAGCCATTATTAATAAATAAAGTTTCTTTAATATTTTCTATTTTTAAAATGTTTATCACAATGTTCAGATATTGGCAAAAGTTCTTTAATTAGAGTCATTAGAGGAAGAATCCAAAATAGACTTAGACATATTATTAGCTCTTTTTGGTTAGCTAGCATTGGTGTCTGTAATTGTTGTGTCTGGAGCTGCAAATTGTGTTTATAGAAACCTAGCATCTGTTACATTTGTCTATGATCTTGGTGGAGTTCTGTGTATATGAAAGCGTGCTCCGGTTTCTCCTGAGTGTGTTTCTGTGTTTTCGTGTGTCAAAATATATACAGCGAACTCTAATTGATGTATTTTTTTGCATTCACTGACAATGAAATAATAAGACAATATGTATAATAGGTTTATAAATCTCATCAGAGATTTGGGTTTATAACAAATTTCTTAGGTTCATCTTAAGTTTTCTTTTTTTAAGGTTCTTATAATTCTGGCACTTTCCTTTCTTGAGAGACGCATTAATAGGACACAATTTGATGAAAAAATACAGCTTCTCGATAGAAGGTTTGGATTTGTCATGTAAGTATTTCATGGGTTATTTTTATTTATTTGCTATAACTATACAAGATTTTTAATTAGATGAACAGTAGTGTAGCTAAAGATTATGCAGCCCCTAAACTAATTTTACCCACACGTGTCTTTTTTCCACCAGCTTATTTTACAGCAAATATAGTTTCACGCGCAGCAAAAACTATATACACCATTTCCTATAAATGAATATAGGGTTCTAGTCAGCGTTAGTCATCACGGTAAATAAGATATGGGGGTGACTGCTTGGTTACAGTTATAATTCCTACATTGTTTCAATTGTAGGTGAGCTGGAAAGAAAAATAAACAATGTAGAAATAGGGTAAACTAGAGTAATATAAAGTGAAATAAAATACAATAAAACTAAATAAAATTGGCAAAAAATATAAAATGTGGTAAAAGGTCAGAGAGGAACTCAAATGTTCAGACATCAGTTCATGCAGTATTGGAACTAAATTGTATTTCCAGGGTATCTGACATTTTATACAATACAATCCAAAGGAGGAAAGTGACCTAAACAAGCACTCCAGGTACATATAAGTAGAGAATTAATACATATTATTTTTATTGGTATGCATTAAAAATGGTACGTATAGATATACCACACAGATAAAAAAGCGAAATATAAAAAAGATTGTAGTGGTGAAAAGTATAGAATTTAAAAATAAGTTGACCCTGTGGTGGAGCCGATGAGAGTTTGTACTATTTCCAAAATGAAAATCACTGTTATACAATCTCTTGTGGGAATATACAACACAAATTAGTTCATAAATATCGGAATAGGATGGCAGAAATTGAACATATTCTGTCTAGTGACAGCGTGTCACTTATATAGTCCTCAGTATATAGTGTTGTGTATAGTATAAACTACAGATGGCAATATTTGCCTAGTGTATTCCACATATATAGAGATTTTATCGGATTACCATATGAATTAATAGTTATTTAAAATTCATAGGATACGAGCCTTATTAAGTGTATCAAGAGTTTTGCCACGTATCTGATGGCTAATTCACATTTATGTGCACCTACTTAGGCTAATGAGTAGTAGCTCTAAGCTTAGCTAGGTAACTTATATTTAATAGGTAATCACTATAGCATCAGTCTCCTCATCAAAACGCTAAGTCGCTAATAGTCTGTTCTCATATGATATTTCATTGGTCTGCTATGTTGAAATAGCGAGTATAATAGCGCTGGTGAAATATTTGTGAAGGAATCTAAGTTGAAAATGTTCTGCCTAGTGACAGCATGTCTCAGTATTTGGTGTTGTATACAACATAAGCTGTGAATGGCAGTATTTGCCTAGTATGTTCCCCACTTATAGAGACTTTATCAGGTTACCATATAGCTTAAAAGGTGTTGGAAATTCATAAGGCACAAGCCCTATCCAATGTGTCAAGAAGTTGCCACGTATTTAGTGGCTAATTATCATATGTATATCCATACTGGGGTTAGTGAATAGTAGCACTAAGAGTGATCTAGTAGCTCGTATATAATAGGTAATCTTTATTTCATCAGTCTCCTCATCAAAGCGCTACGTCGCTAGTAATATATTTCCATATAGTGATTCATTAGTCTATCAAACTGGGATAGCGCTAATAGAGTGTTTGTAGAGGAGTCTGAATAACAGTTTGTTGGTCTGTGTCAGCGGCAGAGCGCCGCGGTCGGCTCCACCTACTTCCGGGTCTGACGTCACATGACGTGACGTCACCCCGACGTACGTTTCGCTATTGCTTAGTCATGGACATTTTAGCATGCAGTTACAATAGAGCCAGTAGTATATAAATCAGCCTAAAATTGTAAGGGACAATATAACATTATCCACTTTGTATTAAAGGTAGACTTAATCACTAGGCGCTTAATAAAAAATGATCAGTATTATTAAATCAATTAAATCTCCACTGAGCAGCTGTCTTCAGAGATTAGTGCAAAAGCTCACATAAGTGCAATGACATGGAGTTTAATAATGAAGGCTGCTCTGGTGGGATCCCTAAAATAGAGTAAGTTGTTTTCACCAAGTAATTAAAATAACATAAATGTCACCACTCCGTTATAGAAAAGACAACAATTTTATTATATAAATTATTTCTTATACTGTAAAAACAATTAGCATGCATATACAAAATTTGTTTAAAATACCAGTTAGTATATGTGATATAAATATGTCTCAATGATTGCACTGTTAAATTAGAGAGGTTATCATAAATTATTCATACAATTGTATCAATTTACATAAAAGGTTGTTCATTCAAATGTTATTGTGTAGGAACCGATAATAACCGTTTTCATGGCTCAGAGACAAACATGCTGTTTAAGGTTTGTAAGCTCCTCTGAAACAGTCAAAATTCCAATAGTTCAAGTAGAAACCTGCCCAGATTCAAGATAATGTTAACGATAGTTCAACATTTTAAGTTCCTCAGTAAAAACCTTTACTTTAGATGTATCCTTAATAATATATATTATAAATAATTATAATAGAGGGGAAATAGTGAATATTGAATGGTCATGTCCATTTTTAATTAATTTCTCTTAAAGGTATGGTGTGTCAATAAGAATGACCACCAGCTCTGAGTTTGTACAAAACTTATATTCTTTTGCATAGTGGAAATGACAACATACAGGAACACAGCAAAAACAGTACAGTCACCACCCTTTTTAATTTATTTCAATATTCTCGCTCTGCAAAAGGAAATCCTGTTTCTCCACTGCCCTGCAAAACTAGCTGCACTGGTACACCTAATGTGTCCTTTACATGAAACACTCTCACTCAACCCAACTCCTTGCCTTAGCGGGTGCAAACGTCATCTCTTCCACAAACACTGCCTTCATGAACCCATGGGCCATGGAAGAATCTAGGTTCATTTGTATAAGCCGCAGATTGGGTCCAAATCTGACTTTCACTGTGTGGGGAGCTTTTCATGCTTTGTAAATGACCTCCAGTGGGAAGTTTTGTGGGATCCAAAACCATTCATGACCACATGTTCTACTTATATAAAATTAGTATATTATTATTATTTAATAATACATAAAGCGATGCTCATCTAATTCACTGCCTTTCTGTTCGCAGTCCTTTAGATCTCATAGGGACTTTTAACAACCGATGGACATTTGGCTTTGCGTTTGGAGCAATTGCTAACAAGGTCATGTCACTCTTTTCTGAGGAGTATCTGCCAGTGGGAGTTCCCTCGTGGGCTAGAGGTACATGTATTTAAGTGGTTGCAATGTTTTTATGGGTTTTGGTGAGCAAATAATTTTTTTTACAATAAAAGTGGTATGAATTAACCACCAGTAAAATCAGTTGTATAATAATAATACAGTAATATGATTATATTTTATGTAGCACACACATTTTATAAGTACTTATTCATTCCAACTGGGCTTGTGGCCCACATATAAATCTCTGTAATGATTCTGGCCAGTTGGATCCTGACTCTTCACATAAAACATATATGGATTTTAAATCAGTCTGTCCAGCATTGTGTCACCACTGGGATGATGGAGTGTAAAGTAGATTTACAAATGTGATGAAATATGAAGAAGTCCATAGATTGCATTTTAAAAGGTTTTATTTATTACAAAGCTGACAGGTTCATAGAATTATAATACACTAACAATGAGCACAAAGATGACTTACAATAAATATATATATATAAAAAAAAACAAATTTGCACATACTGCAGGAACCCTCAGCCATTAACCAGGGGTTTTATATGATGGGGGAATGGAGGGAGGTGAGATATACAAGAGGCAAAGTAAGGAAGAGGGAAATGTCAGGTTAGGCTGCATTTTTCATCACTTTATTATGTATTGTTACAAATTGTAAAATAGGAAAGTATGAAATGACATAAAAGAAGCTGAATTTATATAATAAAAATGAATTTAAAGTATAATCACTATGCATAATAAAGTAGAATAAAATAACCCATATTTATAATAGTATATGGCAACATATGTTGTGCTATAGTATTATCAGATTAATAGATTAGTATATAGATAGTGTTATACCCATGACCATGGATTTCACAAAACATTGCAGGAGCACCCTCTAAGTAACTATACATGTTTCGATGTTACACATTGTCCAGGGATTGGGAGCAGCTGTCCTCTCCCCAAACCCCACACCACCCCCGACATGCCAACCCCGCTGGCACAAAAAAAGTAGTAAAAGATAAAAATTAAAAAAGTTACTTGGCTCCAGTGGAGGCCCAGGCCCTGGTACTCTGTACCTGTTTCACCCCCCCTCTCAACACCCCTTAGTCCATCCCACATACCCTTGGCAGTATTCTCATGTCTTTTATATGAATTAGTTGATCATCTTCAACTAATAAGCTTATAATTATACAAGCCTGTCTGTTTTTCTTGTCCCATTTTTGATTATTAATCTCTGGTCTGTCTGTGATTATACATTCCCAGAAGTTATCTTTAGACAGCAGCATTTCAACTTTGAATTTCCACAGTTGATAGTCATTAAATAGTAATATCATTAGTAATATCATTAAACTGCTTGGTTACTGCTAGTCTAAAATCTGTGCTGCTTGTCATTTTGTTCTCTTTTTGTATTACTTTATTCCCCCTCACGTACAGTATAATACTGGCTTACTCACAGTTGCTGTGCAGATCCTCCCAGGATGCTTCTTGTGCCTAGGTCCATTGGACTGGGTTTCTGGTGCTTGTGTCTGGGGCCTGGGCCCATAACCAGTTGCAGATTATGCTTCTTCTATCTATATCATTCTATCAATAGGCACACATTGGAAAGTTCTTTGTGGAATAACTGTATATATAAATTGCATAGTTATCTCTGCATACAGACATACCTTGCATGTAAGACCAACATGAGAACAAAACTAAAACATTCTTTGTTCAACCGAGTACAAACACAGAGTGACAACACAAGAACACATTTAGGAACAGCTCCACCTGCAGTCCCTCCAGTGTAATCACTCAAGCAACATTAAGTCTGAGTCTGTTGCATTATATCCACAGTACTACCAATCAATTTTTTGTGAATGCTCCAAAATACTAAATAGTTTTTGTTTCCTTTCTAGCACTTGGTCTTCTAGTTGGAGCCATTGAAGTTGGCCTGTCCTATTATCCCATATTTGCCTGTCTCAGCACAAATAGCAAAATAATTGGATCTCTCACAGGATTTTTATACACGCTTACTTGGCAAGTATCACTATATATTCCTGTTTGTTTGTAGTGTGCATTTCAGTAAAGGCAGTTAGCCTTAAAGGCACACTAACCTGAATTTTTTTCTGAGCTTAATTAATGTATGTGTGACACATAATCTTATGTTATCCCTCTGTACTTACTAAAGCTGTGTACACACTACACGGTTTTCGTCCAATAATCGGCTCAATCAGCTGACATACGACCGCTTGCAGGGGCGAACGCAGGATTTAGAAGGGGGGGTTTCCGCCCCCCCGGAAAAAAAATAAAATATTGCGAGAGGGAGCTCCATTTCGGCGCGTTTGAATTCTACAGCAGCCGCAGCGCTGTCAAACAGCATCTGCGGCAGTGCTGTACAGTGCTTTGACAGCGCCGCGGCTGCTGTACAGTACCGTTGGTTCGCGGAGGGGAGGGGTTTCTTGAAAACCAGAAACCCCCCCTGCGTGCGCCACTGGCTTGTTCAAAAGTCGGGTCAGTGTGTGCAGTGACACGATGGTCAAAAGTCTGCCCAAATGGACGATTGTCGCCTCATTTCGTTGGTCGTACCGTTTAATATTTTCGTTCCAATCTCTTTTCCGCTGTGCAGTGTGTATAAACTTCCGACCGATCCACGACAATCCTCCGATACTTCCTCGACCTGGGGGGTGTGTGTATGTTAATTTTTGATGTCAATCCCAGTCCCACGTGGTGCGGAATCCGCACATCACAGGCTTGTGTTTTGTATAGATGTGTATTGCACCAGTCTGGCTGCAGACCGTTACACGTGTATAAAGCACGTGGGTTATTACCCTTTATTATCTATGTTGGCAATCATTTCTCATTTAACCTTTATAAAGTTTAAAAACTATGAAAGTTATAAAGTCATATTAACCTTTATTTAATAATATTTATAAAATACTCTGAATAAACCACACAGTGTTAATGCAACAGTTTTATTGCAGGTAAAAAAAATAACAATATAAGATTTGTATAGTACAATATGAGACCTGAAAAAAAAATTAGTATTACAGTGAAAGGGTGCTACTGGTTTGTGGAACAACAGCTGCAAACAGCATATACATGTCATCAAAAGTATTATCAAGGTTTTTGATTTTTTTCTTAATGTTGGCAATATTTCCTTTCATTTCTTTAAAATAATTGTTGAACTTGGCAACATTTTTATCTTCTACCGAAGTTTCATCGAATATGACGATGGTATCTATGAAGCAAGAAAATGAAAAAATGTTTTACCATTTCGCTTCTATATCTGTTATAAAGTTAATAAAAATTTTATTCCAACACCTGAAATGAGCTCACCTTGCACACTGCTCGAGATCAGTTTGTGTTGTGGTCCCTCTGGCACATTTATTTTTTCTTGCTTTATAACAGGTGTTATTACATCAATGGTATCTACAGTGGCCTTGTCACCGTTAATTCTTGCTTCTGACAAAACAATAATCATACGTTTGCATTGGTTCATGTGACAGTAGAATAAAATACATAAAGTCCTTCAAACAGGTACACTACACGACTACACGTGCTACTCACTTTTTTAATGTTTTTACAGATATGCTCCAGTCTCCTTGCCTCTTTATTTTTAAGGTCCGACCACCTCTTCTGCACTTGGAATTTATTTATTTTCTTTCCAAGTTTTTCCTTCAGTAATCGCAGTAGTTTTTGCATTATCAATTCCTTTCTATTATTCACTTTTCTGTACTTTTGCTTTTGACAGTCGTAGTCGTACTGGTCCAGTACTTTTACCATCATCTCCATCTCTCTTGGGCTCATCGACTTTGCTCTTTTAACTGCAGTACATTCTTCTTGAGCATCTCCATCCCCCACCTTAACTTTTCCAACATTTGTTGGCCCTTCCACCACCATTTGTGACTGCGTCTCCATCTCCATTGCCTCAACCCCCACTAACACCTTCTCTTCATTCGCCATCTTCTTACGTTCCTGAACGCCAGACAGGCTCCTCTATAATTTTATACCCTCAGACATGGGCGTTTGTTTAGAGAATGGAGCATTGTGGGTGATGTCTATTCGTGTATAATAACCTCGTGTATGGATTTTTTTTTCTATAACTGTAACCCGTTCATGACCATTACATACGAAGAGATTTTACGATTCTTCGGAGCTGTACATTTTATTGAAACCTACAGGGCTCACCCATGTTTGTGGAAAGCCAAATCCAAAGAATATTCTAACCGAATGATGCGAAACATGGCGATGCAAGAGCTTGTAAAAGCATGTCTGCCATATCACCCTGGAGCAACTGTTGAATGGGCAAAAAAGCAAGATCCAGAACCTTAGGACTGTGTATAAAAAAGGATTAAATAAAGTTGAAGCAGTCAAAAAATCTGGAGCTGCAGCTGAAGACGTGTATGTGCCAAAGCTATGGTACTTTGCTATGTTGCACTTTGTGAGGGACCAAGAAACACCACGTACGTCCATTAGCAGCCTGACACAGACAGCAGTTCATCCCCAGAGGTAGAGCAAGCATATGATATACCTGCAAGCGGCACAGTAAGTACAGTACATTATGATGTTGCCATGTAAAAGATTTATTCATGTTCAAACAATCAACAACACAATAACAATGCATAACATGTATATAAACAGTCATAAGCAATCATTCTGCCATGGCACGACACCATCACCGTTGAAATACGTAAGGTACGCTTCACGATTTAATTTTGCCAATGTACTACTATTTTTAGAGTGTCCACACTCTAATGGTGTCAAGCCCACTACCTCTATGTCCTCGGCATTACTTTCCACATTGACCTGAGTGGTACGTCCACTGTTGCTTTTACGCTGCAGAAAGTTATGCAGAACACAACAGGCCATCACTACTTTGTCGACTTTGTCCAAATGCAGGTTTATTGTAGAATGAAAAACTCGGAACCTGTTACTTAGAATCCCAAAGGCATTTTCAACTACACGTCGAGCATGTGACAGTCTGTAATTAAATATACGCCTTTCAATGGTCAGATTTCTTTGAGGGTACGGTTTTAAAACATTGTTGTGCAATGCAAAGGCGTCATCTGCCACAAACACAAAGTTTAGTCCATATTTTGTGCTACTCCGCGATGGAAGGTTAAGGGCGTTTTGTAGTTTGTTATGGAAGGTAGTATGCTCCAATGCACCTCCATCTGAGACTCTTCCATTTTTTCCAATGTCCACAAATAGGAATTCATAGTTCGCATCCACTATGGCCATTAAAATAATGCTAAAAAACCCTTTGTAATTATAGTAGACAGATCCACTGTTTGATGGTGGCATAGTTCGGACATGTTTGCCATCAATGGCACCACCGCAATTTGGGAAATTCCATAGTCTCTCAAAATCTTCCGCTATCACTTTCCAGTCTTCCTCTGTCGATGGAAACTGAGACATAAAGATGTGTAAATAGTTTACATTTGAACATGCTTGCAATTAAATTCCCTCATTAGTTTGCGCTTTTTCAGCCTGCACTACTGTCTGATGGGCTCTTGCTGGGAGTTGAAGACCAGGATGCTACAGCAATTAATAGCACTGCACGTGAAAGCCAGCTAACTGCTGACAGGCAAGATGTGACCCAAGCTGATACACCAGCAAAAAACAATCAGAAGCAAAAGAGACGCAGAATAAATGAAATACAAGAAACTGATGCACTAGCAGAAAAGATGATTGATTGCGCTAACACTCTGATAACAAAAAGAAAGGAACAGGACACATTTGATTTCCTCGGAGCAACAATAGCTAGCAAAATGAGAAGTAGTAGCAAGTGCATACAAGCTGAAATGGAGCCGCTGCTGTGTGACCTCATGTGTAGGGCTACCGCTGAAGATTTGTGCCCGGACACATTTATTTCCACGACTAACCACAGACACAAACAAGCATACACATTTCAGACAGCACAGTTGCAGCATAGTACCATGGGTGGACAAAGCGTCATGTCTTAACCTTGTATGACATCCATGCCATTAGCATCAGTAAGGATTCCACATTACGCAGGGGACACATCTGGTATGGACACAAGCGAAATTTTGCACTACCAACAATTATAAACTATTGCTCTGGTCCAAATAATTCATGAATTGCACATTCCAAGTTAAATGTATTTTTACAATGTTATATATGTTAATATGTATGCTAATAAACCGCTATTTTTACAATAAATACTATTGCTTTTCACCAACCTTCATATACTGGTCACTGAGAACTTTGATTATAGCATCACAGGTGTCAGGTATTATCATGCGAAGAGCTTGAGGTGAAATAGCCGTGCTGTATTTAAGATCTGAAAGTGTTCTCCCTGTTGCCAAAAATCTTAGTGTTGCCACCAGTCTTTGCTCTGGCGGTATGGGTCTCCTTAAATGGGTGTTCTCCCTCTGGATGAGAGGGGTTACTAGTTGGAGCAGTTCATGAAAAGTTGAATCATTCATACAAAGAAAATTCTTGAAATCATCTGGGTTGTTGTCCTGTATCTCCTGTAGCAGGGGCATATGAGAGAATGTGTCTCTCCTCTTGAACCAATCTTTGCTTCAATAAGATCTACTCTTTCTCCTTCTTTCTCTTTGGTTTCGTACCAGCAGTCTTCTTGCCACAGCAAGCAGGAGAAGTGCAGTTGCTTGTTCTTGTACTTCTGTAGCCATTGTAGGTTTACAAATAGGAATGAATGAAGAGACAGTGTAGCCTTCTGTTTTTATGCTGTTTTAGGAGTTAACTATAGTTAAAGGTCTGCCCCTTTATGCTAATGTCTTTGGTATCTCGTTACATTTCCTGCAAATGTCGCTGCAGTGTGTACGAAATTTAAATCATTGTTCACGACAACATGGCTGTAAAAAGTCGCTAAAGGGACATCCGCTCTTCCCTTTATCGTCCTAAACAAGGCTAGTGTGTATGCAGTCCATGGACCGAGCAATCGGACCATCAGTCGCATGTAAAATCGCTCTGCATAAAAAGTTGGTCGAAATTTCTGTAGTGTGTACCCAGATTTAGACAGCAATATCTGTACCTCAGTCTGCTATCTGCCTTTCACTGGTCTGCCCATCTTTCAAGTGGCATCATACCCCTTTCCCAATGATATACTGTATATCTTGTCATTTGTCCATGCCGCATAGCTATTGTGAAAAAATTGTCACATCACATTTTTAGAATTTCATGTATTCAAATTGCATATGTTACTTTATGTACTAATTCTGGAAATATTTTTAGGTTTATAGTAACGATGATTGACATTACATCATGCCCACATGGAAAGGTAAGTGTTCTGTCTTCACTATAATCTTCTCTTTAGCCTGAATATAATCAGACAGACAGCATAACCACTCCTACTTCAATGTTGTTTATTCAAGTAGTTAAGAATGTTATAATTCAAGTGGTAAAACTGTAATACAGAAATAAGGAAATACATTTACAACATGAACAAATGTATTGTAATGCAAACATGAAAACACATGGCAAAAATGCATAACTAGGGAGCAATCTTACCATTGATGCTGTGCTAAGGGGAGAGATATACTGCACCTCTTGCTTCTAGCATGTAATATCTAAAATGGAGGCTTGTAGCTCCCATGGTGCTTTGGTGAATAAACTACAGAGGCTCTGAGAGTTCAATTTAAGTTAATACCAAGCTGACCACTAGATGGAGTTTACACAGAATACATACATATATACATACATAACTGCTGAAGGCATAACACTCCCCGCCTGGTATCAATTGATGCCACCACTTAAGTCCTCCGAAGGTAACAACAAGATTAGCTCAGATACTGGTCTAAGAAATAACTTAGTTTCTTCGTGCTTGCAAATCTTGACCTCGACCTTACGGACCTTCCCATCTTTGCTTGGGAATGTTTTGGTGACAAGACTTAAAGGCCACTCATTACGCTGTGATTGACAATCTCTGGCAAGCACAACGTCACCAGGTTTTAAGTTAGGTTTGGCAACTTGCCACTTGTCCCTTGATTGCAGAGTAGAGATGTACTGTCTCTTCCACCTGTCCCAAAAGGTGTTTGCAAGACTTTGTACTTGCCTCCATTGACAATTATATAAGTCTTTGGTGTTGAACTCTCCAGGAGGAGCATGGATAGTCCCAGTTTTCTGGGTAAGAAGAGTGGCAGGAGTAAGCAGGAATGGGTCTTCTGGGTCATTAGAAACTGAAGTCAGAGTTTTAGCATTGACAATAGCTGAGACTTTAGCCATGAAGGTTGTTAAACACTCGTGAGCGAGTCTTGCAGTTCCTACTTGTAGGAAGATAGAATCAAGGATTCTGCGAATTATGCCGATCAATCTCTCCCAGGTCCCTCCCATATGAGAAGAATGAGGTGGGTTGAAGGTCCATGCACAACTCTGTTCACTAAGGTATCTCTGCACACCTTTCATGTTGATGTTCGAGCAAATTTGTAGTTCTTTGGCTGCTCCAACGAAGTTAGTGCCTCTGTCGGAGCGGATGTGTTTTATAGGACCACGGATGGCAATGAAACGTCTAAGAGCATTAATGAAGCTTGAAGTGTCCATTGATTCTATGACTTCAATATGAACAGCTCTGATAGCCATACAGGTGAATACAACTGCCCAGCGCTTACTGCTTGCATTCGCACCTCTTGTATGTCGGGTGATGACAGTCCAGGGACCAAATACATCAAGACCAACGTTAGAAAAGGGAGGTTCTGTACTAAGCCTGTCTGGTGGAAAATTGGCCATTTTCTGAGTTTGAGAAGTACCACTAAGTCTGCGACAAGTGATACATTTGAAGATTATGTTACTTACACGTCGTTTTGCTCCAATAATCCAGAACCCAGCTTATCGTAGAGCCCCTTCGGTAAATAATCGTCCTTGATGTTTGACTTCATTGTGATAGTGTTGCACAATTAAAGAAGTAACGTGGTGACTTCCAGGAATGATTAATGGATGTTTCTCATTGAAACCTAAGTTTGCTTCTTCAAGGCGACCTCCTACTCTTAGCAAATTATGCTTGTCGAGGAATGGGTCTAGCCTCTTCAGGGCACTGTCTCTAAGAATAGGTTTTCCACTGGTAATACAGTCAATCTCTCTAATATAGGCTTGATGTTGCACAACACGGATAATGAGGTTCTTGGATTGTTGTGTCTCTGTTACTATGTAAGTATTTTGACAGTGATGCCAACCCTTACATCCATTTGCATTTACAGGTGTGGCATTTTTAAATGACCGAGCTATGTGGGTTAGGCAAGTAAAAGCTCTGACAAGAGATTTCCAAGTTGAGAACCTTTGAAATCTGTGAGGCTCCAATTGACAATCTGAAATTGTGGTATGGATTGTAGTCACTTGTGTACGGATTTCAACATCTGAGTCTGCGTCTACTAACTCAAATGTGTGACTTTCTGGATTGTTCCAATCTGCTTTGTACAGGAATTCAGGTCCTGTGAGCCATGAAGTGTCTTTAAGGAGATTGGCTGTGACAGCTCTTGTAGCGTGGTCTGCAGCATTGTGAACAGTAGACACATAGTGCCACTGTTTTGGATTGGTAGATCTCCTAATCCGTAGCACTCATATGCTGACATAAACATGAAATCGTCTGGTCTCATTGTTAATGTAGCCTAACACTACTTTACTGTCTGTGTAGAATTCTGCTTCTGCAAGCTCAATAGGCAACTCAGATGCGATGAGTTCAGGTAACTCAACAGCTAGTACTGCAGCACAAAGTTCCAGTCTGGGTACGGTGTGCTCTGGTTGTGGTGCTAACTTTGCTTTGCCCATAACAAACCCGATATGACATTGTCCTTTTATGTCCACAGTTTTAAGATATGTAACAGCTGCTATTGCTTTAACTGAAGCATCAGAGAATACACACAGTCTCTGGTTCTGTATCTCTGTATCTTTGAGGATGGGAGCTATCTCAGCATTGCCATTCTCAAATATTTTGTCCATGAAAGAGAAGAAATAATCTCTCATCTCTGGCTTCCAGTGAAAGTTACTTTTAAGTGAAGAGAAGCGTTTAAGTACTTGTTCTCTGTTGTTAGGTAGGCGAGGTCTGTGGGTTCTAAAGGGTAGAGGTGCAAACCAGCTGTTTGCCTCATCTTTGACTAGTTCATTCTGCATTATTTCTAAGAATTGTTTGTCCTCAATTGACATTGCCACCTGATCATCCTTCTGTGTTCTTGTTATGATCTGCCTTGTTTCTTTGTGTGCATTTTTGTTATGATCTGCCTTGTTTCTTTGTGTGCATTTTTGTTATGATCTGCCCTGTTTCTTTGTGTGCATTTTTGTTATGATCTGCCCTGTTTCTTTGTATGCATTTTACCCTGTGTTATGATTTGCCTTGTTACCCTGTGTGCACATTACCCTGCAGTATCTGTGATTCTCCAGAGGAGCTGCTGTCCGGCCATTCCTTTCCATGAAACTGTTTCAAGACTCGCCAGATTACTTTGCCAGCCAATTTAACCAAGTGAGTTCTATGATCATGAATTTTAGAGGGGAGCCACAGACCTGGGCCTTCTCCCTTTTAAATTCCGATAACCCCATTATCCATAATACCATGGACTTTGTTAATGCTGTGTGCAAGAAGTACTCTCCATCAACAGTTGAGTTTCCTGGTCATAGTTCTTCTGTTTCCATTCCAGCCTGTGTTTCTGCACCTAAGTTTATTCACAAGTCATCGATGTCTGTTGCTTCCATTGGTCAGCCTATATCTTCAAAAAATAAAAAGAACAATCACAAACAACAAACCTTGGTTACCGGCTTCATGGGCATTTCACCATCTTCTCATAAAATTAACAGTCCTGTTGCGACTCTAGGCTGGGACTCAGACTCTGAAAGCGAAAAGCGAATTTTTGGAGGATACTAGAGAGTTAGTGGACAAACTTGCCAATTCTTCTGCTTCTGAAGAATTGGGTCTTCTCTGTACTCCATTAGAGAAGAGCCCAATTGTATCTCCAGGGAGATCTTATAAAAAGAAAAAGAAGAGGAGAAAAACCTGAAAGGAGCATGTATGGAGCGTCTGGAATCCGCTCCTTAAAGGGGGGGCTATGTTATGATCTGCCTTGTTTCTTTGTGTGCATTTTTGTTATGATCTGCCCTGTTTCTTTGTGTACATTTGTCACGTTACCAGAGAGACTTCAACTGGATCCTGATAGTTCAGCCGAGATTGACGTTACTTCAGCGAGGGGCGCGGAGTCTAACAAGTGAAAGGTGTTCACCAGAGATTCCCGCAAGGGAATATGGGCTTTTGCAGCTTCCACTTGCAGGTCGCGGTCCCCTGGAGAAGTTCTCAGCGAACACAACAGACGAAGCGTAGAATCAGGTAGAAGTAGTGCTGTCACTTGATAGCGGTGTTTAGCCGGGAAGTTTGACAGCGTTGCCACTTGGGAGAGGAAATATAGCTGGGATGTTCAGCGAAGTAGTCACTAGGGAACTGGTTAGCAGGAAAGGATAGTGTCGCCACTTGGAAGTGCTTTCACCGGAATGTTTAGCAGCGTAGTCACCTTGAGGTGAGTTCCCCGGAGAGACGTAGCTTGGAAGCTGAAGGAATAGCAAAAACACAGGAGCTGTTTCCAATCTTAAAGTCAGGGACTGACTGAAAGAACCAGCATTGAGTTCTGGTCAGAGGAGGTAGATATAGTGCAGTTCCAATTGGACAGCCAATAGAGGGCAGTGAGAACACATAAAACAGTTAGACGGTTCTGCGCATGCGCAGAACCACTGAGCGCTGAACGGAAGAAGGGGAGAGACGGCGCTGGAGAGCTGCAGCAGCGTGGACCAGGTAAGTGAAAGAAAACAGAGAGTCTTGGTGGGGATGGCCTCCGTAATTAGTGGGTACACCCGCCGGCTCCCGGGGAGGCAGCGGGAGTCCGGCGTGTGACAACATTTTACCCTGTGTTATGATTTGCCTTGTTACCCTGTGTGCACATTACCCTGCAGTATCTGTGATTCTCCAGAGGAGCTGCTGTCCGGCCATTCCTCTATTAGGGGTTAACTAGCACTGCTAATTAATTATCCTCACCTGTCTGCGGCCTATATATGCCTGCTTATTCCTGAATCCTTTGCTGGTCATTGATGTTCCTAGCCTGCTCATGTGTCTCTCTGTTCCTGGATTACCTGTATGTTTCTGGCTGCTACTACAAACTGGTTTTAGTTAAGTCATCTGCTGCATTTCTTTATTATTTACTGCTTGGTTGCCAAGATCTGGAAATCCATTGTTCCATTCAGCCTGAACTGTTACTGTTTATTTTTGCCTTACCTGGACTTTACTTTACTGCAATAAACAGTTTAAACGTTTATTTCATGTGTCTGGCTCCATGGCTGTAATCAAGGAATTGGTTTTGAACAGAACCATAACAGAATGACCAGCCAAAAAGAAAGCCTTGGAGTCATGTGGAAAAACCCTGCTTCAGATTTCACCTGGAACTCTCGTTGCAATTGATTTCATTTGTTTTCTCCCTGCAAACATGTCTGCTCTACAAATGGCTGAACAGCCTCTGCTTCAGTGTCTACAAACTGACATAATTCTGTTACGCTCTCAGCTGGCTCAATTTTCTGCTATACTTTTGGACCCACTCAGGAGACTATCAGAATCTGTTTCTCTGAAATCCAGTACTGTTGATTTGCTTCAGCCAACTCTGTCTGCTGCTGAAACTGTGCTGCCAGCACCTCTTAATAGTACTATGACAAATTTGCATTTAACTAACAACTACAGTGTAACAAATGCCCGGTTCACAGGTGGTCCACGCCCCCACCTGACCGAAGCGGAGCAACGGCGCAGAATAACCAACAAACTGTGTCTCTACTGTGCAAGTAATATACACTTCTTACAAGCCTGTCCTCTCCGCAGACCACGACAGCCTACCAAACCATCTTCTGTTGTTACTTCTCCGCATTCTGGATTTGTTTATACTTCACCTGCTCCAGAGAGGGCCCTGTTCCTCCAGTCTGCTCCAGAGAGGGCCCTGTCCCTCCAGTCTGCTCCAGAGAGGGCCCTGTCCCTCCAGTCTGCTCCAGAGAGGGCCCTGTCCCTCCAGTCTGCTCCAGAGAGGGCCCTGTCCCTCCAGTCTGCTCCAGAGAGGGCCCTGTCCCTCCAGTCTGCTCCAGAGAGGGCCCGGTTCCATGCGGTTCAGCCCGAGTTGCCAGTCCATGCGGTTCAGCCCGAGTTGCCAGTCCATGCGGTTCCGCCCGAGTTGCCAGTCCATGCGGTTCAGCCCGAGTTGCCAGTCCATGCGGTTCAGCCCGAGTTGCCAGTCCATGCGGTTCAGCCCGAGTTGCCAGTCCATGCGGTTCAGCCCGAGTTGCCAGTCCATGCGGTTCAGCCCGAGTTGCCAGTCCATGCTATTCAGCCCGAGTTACCACTTGGTGCTGTCTGCTCTGCGGCTCCTCACAGTGCTGTCTGCTCTGCGGCTCCTCACAGCGCTGTCTACTCTGCGGCTCCTCACAGTGCTGTCTGCTCTGCGGCTCCTCACAGTGCTGTCTGCTCTGCGGCTCCTCACAGTGCTGTCTGCTCTGCGGCTCCTCACAGTGCTGTCTGCTCTGCGGCTCCCCATAGTGCTGTCCAGTCCGAGTGGTGTGCTCAGTTTGGGCAATCCATCCAATGTGCCCAGCTTGCCGTCCCAGTCGGGGACTCATGCTCTGCCGTCCCAGTGGGGGACTCCTGCTCTGACGTCCCAGTGGGGGACTCCTGCTCTGACGTCCCAGTGGGGGACTCCTGCTCTGACGTCCCAGTCGGGGACTCCTGCTCTGACGTCCCAGTCGGGGACTCCTGTTCTGCCGTCCCAGTCGGGGACTTATGCTCTGCCATCCCAGTGAGGGATTCTCCAGAGACTGCTGCTCAAGTTGAAGACTCCCCAGAGTTTCCTAGTGAGCCAGAATGCCCAGATGCCTCTTCCAAGTCAACAGATCCTCCTCCAGTCTTCTTTGATGGAGACATCAAACAGTTTATTTCGGTTCTTCAGCTTTCCATGAAACTGTTTCAAGACTCGCCAGATTACTTTGCCAGCCAATTTAACCAAGTGAGTTCTATGATCATGAATTTTAGAGGGGAGCCACAGACCTGGGCCTTCTCCCTTTTAAATTCCGATAACCCCATTATCCATAATACCATGGACTTTGTTAACGCTGTGTGCAAGAAGTACTCTCCATCAACAGTTGAGTTTCCTGGTCATAGTTCTTCTGTTTCCATTCCAGCCTGTGTTTCTGCACCTAAGCTTATTCACAAGTCATCGATGTCTGTTGCTTCCATTGGTCAGCCTATATCTTCAAAAAATAAAAAGAACAATCACAAACAACAAACCTTGGTTACCAGCTTCATGGGCATTTCACCATCTTCTCATAAAATTAACAGTCCTGTTGCGACTCTAGGCTGGGACTCAGACTCTGAAAGCGAAAAGCGAATTTTTGGAGGATACCCGAGAGTTAGTGGACGAACTTGCCAATTCTTCTGCTTCTGAAGAATTGGGTCTTCTCTGTACTTCATTAGAGAAGAGCCCAATTGTATCTCCAGGGAGATCTTATAAAAAGAAAAAGAAGAGGAGAAAAACCTGAAAGGAGCATGTATGGAGCGTCTGGAATCCGCTCCTTAAAGGGGGGGCTATGTTATGATCTGCCTTGTTTCTTTGTGTGCATTTTTGTTATGCTCTGCCCTGTTTCTTTGTGTGCATTTTACCCTGTGTTATGATTTGCCTTGTTACCCTGTGTGCACATTACCCTGCAGTATCTGTGATTCTCCAGAGGAGCTGCTGTCCGGCCATTCCTCTATTAGGGGTTAACTAGCACTGCTAATTAATTATCCTCACTTGTCTGTGGTCTATATATGCCTGCTTATTCCTGAATCCTTTGCTGGTCATTGATGTTCCTAGCCTGCTCATGTGTCTCTCTGTTCCTGGATTACCTGCATGTTTCTGGCTGCTACTACAAACTGGTTTCAGTTAAGTCATCTGCTGCATTTCTTTATTATTTACTGCTTGTTTGCCAAGATCTGGAAATCCATTGTTCCATTCAGCCTGGACTGTTACTGTTTATTTTTGCCTTACCTGGACTTAACTTTACTGCAATAAACAGTTTAAACGTTTATTTCATGTGTCTGGCTCCATGGCTGTAATCAAGGAATTGGTTTTGAACAGAACCATAACAGTTCTTTGGAAGACTGTGCACCCTAGATAATCTTGGTAGTTGTCTCAGACGTGATTGTCACTAGAGGATCCTATGACAGGAAAGTGTGGAATATCTTTTATGAGAAAGCGATTGTGACATGGTTGGAAAATAGAAGGACGTCCATTTTCCAAGGTATGGGTAAGCATGCTGTTAACAGAAGATGGTCTGTGTACGTTTCCCAGTTATACATCTCCTATTATGACCCATCCAGGATCTAGTCGTTGAGCATAAGGTGCATTGTATGGACCGTTGATCTGGCTTCTGACTTTGTGGACCCCTAAGATATCTCTCCCTATGAGTAGAATTATCTGGGCTTGAGGGTCCAGTTCCGGTAACAGGTGTGCTATACGTTTCAAGTGTGCATGATGAATAGCTGCATCTGGTGTAGGAATTTCAGACCTGTTATCTGGGATCTGGTTGCACTCAGTGATAGTTGGTAAGGGAAGACAAGTCTTTCCGTCCATGGACTCGACTTGATAGCCAGTAGCTCTCCCCCCTTATGTCTCAAAACTCCCTGCACAAGTCTTTAAGGAGTAAGGAGTGTTGGGGCCTTTGATACTAAAGATTTCAAAGAAGGGTGATCTGGCTAGAGACTTGTTACTTTGATCATCTAGGATTGCATAGAGTTTGACAGCTTTGTCTGGCTGGCCCTTTGGGTAGACTCTTACTAAACAGATTTTGGAACAAGATCTGCCGCTTATGGCTTCTTTGCAGACTTCAGTACATTGTGAAGTAATCTCTGATGTGACTGTAGTAGTGTTCCTTTCCTCTCCACTGTGCTCCCCGCCATGCTCTGTGTCACTTTGACTGTGTAATAAAGTCCATGGGGGAGGCCCAGGGTGTAGAGCTGTGTTGTGATCTGTGCAGTTGCACTCTGTGCAGTTGACACTGACCTTTCAGTCCTTGGCAAAGTGGGATGTTGAAGAGCAGCACTTGTAGCAGATGTTTTTTTCTCGAAGGAAGGCTTTGCGGTTCTCCAGGGACTTCTCTCTGAAGGTTCTGCATTTCAGGAGAGGATGTGGTCTCCGATGTAGAGGACACTGTTTGCTAGGATCCTTGTCTTTAGTCTCTTGACTGATATATCTGGAAGACCTGTGGAAGGAAACTGGAGGATACACATTAGTCTTGTGATCTGCAACTGATGTTTTGCGTGGGCTAGGTTGTATTGGGTTAGCACCTGATAGGGTAAAGGCAAAACTAGGATCATTTCTGACCTTAGCTAGCTGGTGTACAAAGTCCACAAAAACAGAGAATAGGGGAAATGGCACATTGTTCCGCTGTTTGTATTTGGAGCCATGGGTGACCCATTGTTACTGCAGATTGTAAGGTAGCTTTTGAACTATGGGGTTAATGCCTCTGGCTGTGTCAAGGTAAGTCTCCTTCAGACTTTGCTACTTGAAGCTCCATTAATAAGTCACTCAGTTCTCTAAGTCTCTGGTAGCCCTTGTTAGGTAATCTAGGGAAATCATCAATTCTTTTGAATAGTGCACCTTCTATTGCTTCTGGTGAGCCATAACATTCCTCAAGTCTATCCCAGATCATTTTAAGGCCAAACTCTGGGTAGTTTATATTAATTGCTCTGATCCTTTTAGCATGTTCAACAGACTCATTTCCAAGCCATTTAATTAAGAGGTCTATCTCCTCACTATATGAAAGGTCTAAGCCTCTGATTGCATTTAGGAAGGAGGATCGCCAAGCTCTGAAGCTCTCAGGTCGATCATTAAACTTTGAAAGTCCTTGTGTTACTAGCTCTCGTTGTGCAAGAAACTTGGCAAAGTCTAGTGTGTCCTGGTTGGCTCTAGGATGTGCTGTCGGTGTATGAACATAGTGAGCAAGTGGTGTGTGGTCATACCTGCTAGGATTGTCTGTTTCCAGCTGGCTTGTGTGATACCACTTTTGTCTGCAGGAGGCGCTGCCTTTGTTGTAGTTTACAGACTCAAACTCTTGGTGTGGGGGAGGGATGTCCCTCGTGGTTTCACGTTGTGTAGAATTCTCTTGCTTGTAAATTTGCGGTTTGTTGTTCACATGTGGTTGCACTGCACAGCGTGTTAAGACTTTTTTCACTGATAAAGTCTGTTTGCATACCTTGTGCTTCTGGAGGGTTGCTACTCATTTTAGAGACTTGATGGACATATTCCGATGTGCGTTGCAGTGGATCTTGGGATCCTAGCTCTGAGTCAAGTACATTGATGGTGCCTTTTATATCAGGGCGATCTGCAGTCTCCAAGAAGTCTGCTTCAGCAATGGCAGCTGCGGCTTCCTTTTCTGCAGCAAGCTTTTCCATAATTGCCTCTAAGCGTAATTTCTCTACTGTCATTTCTGCCTCCTGACGTGATTTCTCTGCTTCCAAACGTGATTTCTCTATTGTCATTTCTGCCTCCTGACGGGATTTCTCTATTTTCAATTGCATTTCTTGCTCTGCAAAGTTGGAGCGTACTTTCGCGGCTACAGCTTTTGCGCGGGCAATGATGGCTGCGTTGGTGACAGATGAAGATTTTGAGAAACCACAGGTTTGAGACCTTGTTTTGTATGAAGGTGTCGTTTTCTGTGACATGATGTTGAGAGGTAGGTGTTTGACTGTATAGAGATCACTATATTGCAGTATACAGGTAACTGCATATACTGAGTGCCAGTTTCTGAGAAGTCAGAGTGTTGGCTCCTTTAAGGAGGTGCTTGACTATGCAGGAACTCCTTTATTGCTGAATCAGGATGGCTGCACTGACAATCTGTAGGTTTCTGTGAAGTCAAGTGGCTGCACTCCTCTTGCTGAGTGGCCACTGTGTTGCAGACTGTAGAAAAAAAAGTTGACATGTGTGGATAACTGAGCTGGCAGTGTAGCAAGTCTGTTAATCTGAATATATGTGTTCCACTTGCTGACAGCCAATGTTTTACTGTTCTGTCTTCACTATAATCTTTTTAGCCTGAATATAATCAGACAGACAGCATAACCACTCCTACTTCAATGTTGTTTATTCAAGTAGTTAAGAATGTTATAATTCAAGTGGTAAAACTGTAATACAGAAATAAGGAAATACATTTACAACATGAACAAATGTATTGTAATGCAAACATGAAAACACATGGCAAAAGTGCATAACTAGGGAGCAATCTTACCATTGATGATGTGCTAAGCGGAGAGATATACTGCACCTCTTGCTTCTAGCATGTAATATCTAAAATGTAGCTCCCATGGTGCTTTGGTGAATAATCTACAGAGGCTCTGAGAGTTCAATTTAAGTTAATACCAAGCTGACCACTAGATGGAGTTTACACAGAATACATACATATGTAAATACATAACTGCTGAAGGCATAACAGTAAGGTTAGCAAAAAGACTGGATGTATAATCAGAGCTCATTACACTTACCTATACATGAGACATATTTATGAAAGTCTGAAAAGCCCTATTGCAAGCGATGTGGGGGGAGGGTTGTCACTGCGATAGGTGGCAATAAAAATCGGACTTTTAGTAAGACAATTTCAGTAACTAGTTGAACCTAAGATATACCTTTTTCCTTGATTTGCTTCTTCAGACTGCTATTAATTATTTATAATTCTGCACAGTTTCATGGCAACCATAGTCACATGGAACATGATATAATGAGTCGTGGTGGGTTTGGAACACTCATTTGAGCTCTGTCTGTTCTTACTGTAAAATCTTTCTCCTCCCCCCCCCCCCCCATTTGCCTTCACATGAGATGCTGTGAGTCTGTGTGTGTGTGTGTGTGTGTGTGTGTGTGTGTGTGTGTGTGTGTGTGTGTGTAACTTGCAGCCATATATTGCAACATCCAGAGCTTATGCTGCATCAAACATCTTTAGTTATATAAGGTCTATTTATGATCCTTCGTTTTTTTTCAGTTGATACTTTTCAATCCTTATCTCCTTGATAAGGATTGAAAAGTAACAGCAATGTATTAAAAAACTTCTCAGGGACAGCAGTGCCGATAACCTGCTGTCCCTGAGAAGTGACTCACCTGATCATCGCAGTCTTTTCTCAATTTTGAAGGCTGCGGTGATCTTCTCTTTTTTTTTTTGTTAATGCGCATGCGCCAACTGAAAACTTCCTGGAAGGCAAATGGTACGATAAGTGACAGGGAGGGATCACATAATCCCTCCACACATGCGCTATCCAGCTCTTCTCTTCAGAGCAGAGCTGACAGCTGCAAAAGTTTTCAGATATGTTAATGTACGCCAGCTTCAGATGGCGTACAATAACATGTAGAAAAAGAGAAACATTTCTCTATGAAGACTTTCATACATAGCGGTTCTGAGCACTTCCCACAGACTGTTATGGGGAGTGCTCAGAAAAACGATAGGAAATGCAAAGCAGCTGAAATATCTGCTGCGATGCTTCAATAATACATAGTAATTTCACGGTAAACCCGGGGGGATGTTTGATAAATAGGCCCCATAGGCTCTTATTGTGGGGTTTTAGTTACTTTCCAGGTAGGCTCAGCATTTTTTAGCAGCATTAACAGGCAAATAGTACACTTGTAAGAGTTTAGATCCAGTCTGGCTAGATTTTATTGGCATCAAAACAAGTTACTATTATTCTGGTCTGTGCACAATCAAACAGTAACATAGGTCATTTCACAATTCCTCTCCACCCAGTTGTAGAGACACACCATTCTTATAAGAGATCAGTCCCCAGGTGATCTCTAACATAATTAGCACCTTCTAAAATACAATGTCCTGAGAGAAAAAATACTTCCTTTCACAGGCTTTACGATCACAATCTCACATTATACGTATATATTTGTTAAACTTACATTATTCCTTATACATATTTTATTTACGTGTTTTTAGATGTATTAGTCTTTTAACATTCTATTTACTACACTGAAACATGAATATAATGTAATAACCAGTGTTGTTTGTTTGCTTATGCTATGTTCTTTGCAGATCATAGGCTATTTTGAAAAGGTGATTTTTTATTGGCCGTCCATTTTGTGCCTAGTCTTCTTGATGGGGCGTTTTGTTCACATATTTATAAAATTCATTAGAATTTATATGGGAGCTGACATTCAACATGTAAGTATGGAATGTTTCTTAGCCATTTACCCAACTTCTGCAATTGTTCAGTTTTATTACTGAGATGACTTGAATGATGAAAGTATGTATTACTCTTGAGATTTATCTAGCAAATAACATTCTTGTATCAGAATTTTCATGTGTACTTGGTTGTTAGTACCCTAACTAAGGTCAGTTTTTCTCCAGTGAGTAAAGCTTTCACTTGGACAGTTTGTTCACAAAAAAATATTCTGTACCTATTTTAAGATTCCCCTTATCAAACATATATAGTCTACTTTTGTCCATGTTTTGTCTTCTCAATGATTCTTATTGCAGTTAATTTGTGCTTTTTGTCCAAAGGATGAAATATGTTTTCTACCAATACATCAAGCTGAACATGTCAAGAGACTCTTGAGAAAACCTGTAGAGTAAGTTTGCTTTATGCTACAAAGTATAACATAAATATTCACTCAATGGCACTGCTATAAATATTATGCAGATTAAACAGTTATCTTTTACAGCATAATTTGGAGACAGCCTATTTGGTGCAATTCGAAAGATGTACTTTAAATACCTTATACCGATACAATATCACAATTCACACAACCACTCTTACAATACAGTAATGTTGACATTTTTCATTTAAGAGAAAACCATCTTTTCCTGCAAGAAATTGTTTTACTATTTTGCAAGCAATTGGCTCAGTGAGCAAAGGGATGGCATGTGTGGATCTAGCTCAGTGGCTTTTGCAACATTTCATTCGACTCCTATACTTTGGCGACAACTCAGTGTTTATTTTTTTTACAAGCCTGACTTCAACTGAAGAATCTCGGAATATCTTTTCCCTTTTGCTAAGGTCGTTTTCTCCAGTTTCATAGATGCAGAAGAAGTACTGCAAGAGTTCAAACATATTTTTGGCATAAAAAGGGTAACCTATGCACATGCTGATTGAAGCATGTACATATACACACACGGTATATCTTCCAATGGCAAATGTGAGGGTTATATTTGGTAGATACAATTTTAATAACAGTGATCACGGAGACACTAATATAGTATTTTTAATGATGCCATGGGTTTCATTCCAACCAAGGCACTACCTGTGTGGAGTGTGCATGTTCTCCCCATGTTTGCATGTTTTTCCTCCAGGTGTTCTAGTTTCCTCCCATATACTGGTAGATTAGTTGGCTGCTGACCAAGTGGATCCTAGTGCATAGTTCCCAACTGTCTTGATTTAGGCGGGACAGTCTAGATTTGACGGCTCTGTCCGCCATCTCAATCTGGACATTTGTCCCAATTTGTGGTAAAGTTGGCAAGTTTTGTCTGTTCTCTGCTGCTCTGCATGGCAGAGGAGCAGTGAAAGGGGACAATGAAGATGTTTGGATGGGATGGGAGTTGAGGAGAGAGTGGGGCAGCCTTTAAAATTGCTAGGCACACCCCCATCACACTTTGACCACACCTCCTGTCCCTAGGCTGCCTACAGAAATGTTGGGAGGTATGCTAGCATGTGTGTTTGGTAAATAATTTAGACTGAAAAGCCCAATGGGTCAGGAACTAATGGGAATTAAATATTATCTGTATAGCAATACGGAGTAGCAATATGTAATATGGTGGCACTATATGAATAAACAATAAGAATTGTAGGTGGTTCCTTAACATTTTTCAAATAGTTCCATCAGGAAGTAGGTAGATGGTTATAGAAACTTTTGAACTGCATCTTGTATGGGTGAACAAAAATATACACCTGGGGATAATGTATCAAGCTGAGAGTTTTCCTGTGGGTTTGAAAAACCAATCAGATTCTAGCTATTAAATATTTAGTACATTCTATAAAATGATAGCTAGAATCTGATTGGTTGCTATAAGCAACATCTCCACTTTTCAAACCCGCTGGAAAACTCTCAGCAGGATACATGTACCCCCTGGTCTAACCTCAATTCTCTCATTAGAGTATGATCCTCTGCACTCTTTGGGGTTGTGGAATGCTTACAGTCTCTACCTTGAGCACTGTTTACTGCCATTGTTTTAACGTTGAAGGCAGTGAGATTACACACAACCTTGATATGGGGGTATTTGTCTGAAGGTTCAAAAAGGGTTGGCAATCCAAAGACACTTTTAACAAATTTTGCATAGACACCGTTGTTTTACATTTTACATATTTAATATAATATATACGTCGTTGGTGGGGAGTAGCAATTCTCCCTTTTGTCTCACAGCTGCAGTGTGTGTATTTGGGGTAGTTACATCCCAGCGCGGGAATTTCTTTTTCTCTTTCTGATATTTAATATAATGTATATCTTTTTTTTAGGGTGCAGAAATCCTGGTTTGAAAGAAAAATATACACCTGGGATCCATGTTTTAAGTTTCCCAGCAGAATGATTGGTACTACTGTCCTGTCGCTGTTCTGCCTGTACATTGTAAGTCGCAGCTATACTGCATGCATCCTGTGCTCCAATCACAGATTTCTTGACACCTGCACGGACCAGTCCCCTTCTGCCTCAGCCCAGGCAGTCAAAGCTTTCTCCCAAGATCCAACCAGCCCTAGTGCTATACAGATTTAGTTGGTTTCTGCTAAAACATCGAGACTATGAACATGGGGTCCTGCCCATTACACCAAATGTGTAAACAAAAAAAGCAAAAATATACACAGAATTGTAAAATAAAGTTAAATTGTGTTGAACACACAATAAACCATTTATTTATATATAAATAATCTGATCTTTGTTCTAATGCCCAGTCTAATATGTTGAAAAAAAAGAAACTCAGAAAAACTCCACTCAACAGTATGGGGCATATTCAATTAAGCCAGCTATGCGCGGCTAGTGTCAACACGTTACTGCAACATCAAGGCTTTACGTTCACACACCATAGGGTTGCGAAGGGGAATCTGCAATGTTGCAGTACCATATTGACACTTTAAATGCGCAGCCGCGATTTGCCAGCTTAATTGAATATGCCCCTAAGGGGCATATTTAATTGACGGCGGGATCGGTGAAAATCCTGCGCTCAAAAAATATTACTGTTAATACGGTAATATCTCACTGGATTTCAGCTCGCAGCTCCCTGAGCTACGAGCTGAAATCCAGCGAGTAAATTACCGTATTAACGGTTTTCCCGCGCAGGATTACCGTAATAACGGTAATATTTTTTGAGCGCGGGATTTTCGGCGATCCCGTCGTCAATTGAATATGCCCCTAAGAGTGCCTGTTGCCTCAGAGTATTCAGAAGAGTGACCTGAACTTCCTTTATTGGGCAATCACAAGCGTTTTATTTACCATTGCTTAATCATCGGGGCAGCGAAGTGATACTCAGCTGCCATACCAAAAAATGTCCGAAGTGATAAAGGTTAATTATTGCTCTTTAGGCTCTCGTTCAGCTCTACTGAGAATGTACCAGGGCTCAGGTTTATAGTTTAAACAATAAACAACAACTTCTGTATATGAAAAAAAAAGGTTTATAACTGTGTCTAAAATGTAAGTGACTGAAATTTTAATTGATTTTGAGTTTTTCAATCATGCACTATGAGAAGTGGCGGTGTGGCACGCTACCATATATGATGCCACTTTGAGCACTGGTATGTATAGTAAAAAAGTTATATTTTGGATACTCTCCCCTTCCCTTCAAGAAATACTATTTATTTTTTGGGGGCAGGGTAATATTCATTTAAAAATCTTACTACCTGAAAAAAAATTATTGTGGCAATATTTTATTACAAGTTCTTTATCTGTTAACTCCAACCTGAGATGTCTTTAACAGAGCAACTATCACAGCAATACTGGACAAATAGCGAAAGTCTGCGAAATTAACCCCTTAATGTAGAGGGTGACGTGTTTTTGCCAACTATAGGGCTTTTCGCCCGTTGATAGATAAAGTTCTTAAACACAAACATTTTAGTATTAATGATCTAATTATAGTTTACACTAACATTATTAAATTGCATTGAAATTATTTATTATCAGATTCTCAAAATGTTTTGCTAGTTTTACCCATTTACTTGAAGACCACTTTTAAAAAATGATAAAATAGACAATTTAAATTCCATCTTTGTGAATTTAGCCATTGGGGCACATAACCACTGGCAGTTGAATGATATGTTTTACATGTGTTTAACTCGCGTAAACTGCACGTTACACTAAAAATAATTATTCCAATGGCATCTACACCCATTTACGTTCTTACTTGCAGTAACACTTTTTGGAACGCTACTTGTTCAATGTTTCTACAAAATGCTGGAAAAATTGAAGTAACATAAAACATGAATCGAATGCATCTGATATGCGTTTTTATTTGCATTTTTACTAGCTATAATAAAGGCTTCTAGCTGCAGATGTGTATGTAGCCTTAGGGCTAGATTTACTAAGCTGCGGGTTTGAAAAAGTGGGGATGTTGCCTATAGCAACCAATCAGATTCTAGCTTTCATTTATTTAGTACCTTCTACAAAATGATAGCTAGAATCTGATTGGTTGCTATAGGCAACATCCCCACTTTTTCAAACCCGCAGCTTAGTAAATCTAGCCCTTAGTCTGTTGGAATTCAGCTTCAGAAAGCTTTAACTTTCTTATACATGGCCTCCTTGTACATGGAGCATTATCAACCTCAGCTTACACTGGGAACGTCTGTATTATATGCAGAATGTAAAATGCACTTGTGGATTTCAGTTGCAAAAGGAGAATTTGGGATTTTTCAGAGCAGCACTCTAGAACAGAATATGTGACAATAAAATGCAAGCGCCCTTTACCAAATATTATATGAAGAACATTATTAGGGGGTAATTCAATTATGCATGATATGCCACTGAACATCACCACCCATGTTTAGCTGCGTGCATTGCGGTGTACTATGGTATCAAATTGCTGCAGATTTTCCTGCGCACTTCCTTAGAGTCCGCTGTCTGCTTCTTATGCCAAAGTATTGCAATGGATTTGGTTTACCTGCATTTCCTATGGAACCAACTATAAATATATCTAAAATATAAATAACAATAAATATAAATAAACATAATTAATATAAATTAATATAAAATGTAAATAAATATATAATACATATTATTCAATAGCTTTAGTTATTAATGTGATGACTATGCAGGAATTGCAGCTGCTTTTCTCATTTTCTGCTCATTTACTCCGCAGTTTCTAATTTTGGAATATAGTGTTGGTAGGACTGTTACACAACAGCTGTATCGCTGGGAAGAACAAATGGTGCAGATGGCACCTGATATGACATGGGAAGGATACAACCAAACAGTTGCCTCATTTAAGGAGTTTAATGGTGCCCTTGTGGGTAAGCAGTTATTTAAAAAATATTTTTGTTTCAAAATTGATTTTAAGGCACAACACCAAACTTTGAGCTCAATAATGGAAGAAAATATTAGAAAGTGAAAAATGAATAGTTACCTATTGTAATATATGTTGGAAATAGAATTGATTTTGTAGACAAACATACAGTTGATAAGTAGAACCATACAAGCAACATAGTAGATTATCTGCCTAATTTTTACTAAATTTAGCCATACACTAGTCTGTGCTGTCACTCTGCAAGAGCATAAAGTGAAAGGATCACTTATAAATTTGGCACCTAATGTAGGTGGACGAGATCAGACTGTTTGATGCTCTGATGAATTTGAGCTTTGTTGAGATATGTTACTGCTTTCAGACAATGAATGCACATACTTCTATTTTTTAGATTCTATTGTTCTTTTTTAACATATATCAGCTTATAGATATTTAAAATTTTTCACTGTATGTGCAATTTTAACATTTTCTGAACACTATGCAATAAACTCTACACTTAGACCCAGAAAGGTCTATGGGGGGTATTCAAATGTCGGCGGAAATGCCAAAAATCCCACAGTCCGCACACTATTGCCGGTATTACGGTAATAGTGTGCGGAAAAACTGTTACAACGGTAATTTTCTCGCTGGATTTCAGCTAGCAGCTCCCTGAGCCGCGAGCTGAAATCCAGCTAACTACTACCGTAATGACGGTAGTAGTTTTTACGCTGCAGGATTTCCGGAGAATTGAGTACGCCCCTAAGTGTAGATTTTATTGCATAGTGTTCAGAAAATGTTAAAATTGCACATACAGCAAAAAGATTGAAATATGCTTCTCTGTAGGGCTGGATCCTTATCCTTACAGTAGTCCACACAGGTACAAGTATACCACTAAGTGATACCACTACTGAGAATTAATTTAAATATAAATTTTTCTACTGATGCCCTCCCGGTTATCCCAATCTGCTCAACAAACAAATATGTACAAGTTTACATTTAAATATGTAGAGAAAATGACAGGCAACCCTGTAGTGTGTATGCTCCACTGTGATGATGGCTGTCTTACCAGTATGGTGAGTAAGCAATCTCAGTAGGCCTAAAACAAAGCAATATATCCAGCGGTGTTCTTTCTGCTCAAGCTGTTTTAGTACCAGCAATGTATGGGCTTAGTAATTACTTTTCATTTGAAAAAGGACATTTGTGATTAGAGTTATTTGTGTGATGCTCCTCCTCTTTAGTATGCTGCTATCTATACAGAAATTGAATTATGTAATTAAGTAAATCCAGATTTGTGGAAGAACAAGTACCCGGACCCGTTTTTCATGATTTCACCACATTTTGTTTAGCATGGTTCTTACATATATGTATCTTCTGTACGGGTATATTGCAACACACTTTCCTATCACCTTAATATAGGCTATGATTATTTTTATTGGCAGAGTATTAAAACATCATAGGGAAGTCTGTATAAGAGAAACAGTGTTATTAAAAACTATAGCAACTTTTTTACACTCATTAAATGTAAGGTACGATGTACAATGGTATTTGATATTTTGTTATTTTTATTTATGTTTTGTTTGGAAACAATTCAATAAAAATATTTGTTGTTTTTTTTTAAAAAAAAACCAAAAAACTATAGCAACAGTGACATCTGCAGGGCATACAAGGAGCTACCCAATATGATATACGAGGAAATAAAATTTATTTTTCTAATGAAAGGAAAATATTTTCTGTGCACATTAAATAATAATTCAAATAAATTATCTATACATATATTGCAACTCGATGTATACATACAAGAAATATTGGCATACCTTATTCTGCCCACAGCAATTTGTTACACCTCATAGTTGCAGTTACTATTCCATATTCCTTCTGTTGCCAAGATGAAAATGGACCATAGAAATGGATTACATCACTTTTGTTAGCAAACAATCACTCTGACAGTAGAATATTTACTCTATTCAATAGCAATATGGCAACAGTGCAAACTTTGTGCAAAGCTGAAATGATAGAATGTTATTTGGATGTTTTTCTTAGAAGTAGATCTTTAGTAAATAAAGAACCATAAGTGAGCACAGGCTAAACAACTAAATGGATGAAAAGTTATATTAAAAATCACCATAAAATTGATAACAAGAAATTTAAAGTGAACCTGGAAAATGGTAAAGCAGTGATAAACCTTTCAGAACATTTGTATTTTAATGAGTCATATTTTGCTAATCAGTCTGGTTGCATTGGTCCCGTGTTTGATGTTTAAAAAAGCAAGGAACTGGCGTCTCATGGGAGAAATCTGCGCAGAAAAGTACAAACGAGCGCAACACCTTAGGGCAGTGGATCCCAAACTTTTTCAGTTCAAGGCACCCTTAGGTCTCCATAATTTTTTTCAAGGTACCCCTAAGCCAAAATAATTACCAAGTAGTTCCTCGCCTTGCTTACCACAGGCTCTAGCTGAGGCACCCCTGTGAGATTGCTGAGGCACCCCAGGGAACCTAGGCACACAGTTTGGGAACCACTGCCTTAAGATATTAATTACAAGGTGCTTTACTATTATTTTACGTCTGAAATGCTACCACACTATATTTAAGGTATATAATAATGCTTAATTTCTTGGTACCCTCTTCAGAATGTGGGGCCCATTTTCAGTAACAAAGGGTTTGTTTTTTTGTTGTTTTTTTATTTTTTAAAAAAAGAAAAGTACATTCCACGGTATGTGTAAGTAGGTTTATTTCACTTTTTCCATTAATACCCAAATGTAAACATGTTCTTGTGAACAAATAATTTTGTGTATGTACTCTAGTGAAATGACTGTGTGCTGCTATACTAATCCTTTGGTTAAGTAAAACCCATTGCTTAATTTTGGATTTCAAATGTATTAATAGTGGTCAATTTGTCCTGCAAAGAATACTTTTCTGTGAGAAACATGAACTTCTGAACAAAATTAAACAGGCATCATAGAATCCAACCTAAGGGATGAATCCAGTACTGACCAATAATAATAATAATAATAATAATAATAATAATAATAATAATATTACAATAATATTCATGGTATTAATGATATTAATGCTAAAAATGATAATAATACAAACCTGTTAGGTCACTGATAACTAGAGATGGGCGGGCTCGGTTTCCAGATATCCGAATCCTACCGAATTTAGCCTATCCGAGTACCGAGCCGAGCACGCTTGGTACTCTCCCGCCTGTTAAGATTCGAACTCGAAGCAAAACGTCATCGTGACGTATTCGTTTTTCTGAGCTCGGTTCTCGCGAGATTTGAAAAGCATAAATACCAGCCTCCACAGCAATCCATTGCCATTTGACAGAGGGAGAAAGCAGGGTTAGGTCACACTGGCTATATCAGCGCAGGGACAGAGCAGTAATTGGACACATTATTGTTTCTATTCAATACCATTTTAATCTTAATACCAGTTGTTACAGCAGTAAGAGGAGAAGAGAGGAGGATTTTTGTTCAGTTTCTGGCACTCCAAGTGCTTTTGGGGTGTCCCCCATTCTTTTGCATACATTTTTCTGGCTGTCAAAAGTCATATTTGTCAGCAGTATAAAAAACAATTTTTAGCACTCCCAGTGCTTTGGCCTCATTAAAATGGATTCAAAACAGTCCACATATGAGCAGAATCAGCAACCAGGTTCTGTCACCATTCCTGATGGTAGTGTTCCCAGTACGTCATATGGAAAAGGCGATGTCAAACTACATAGTCTTTTGAAATCAGGCAAAAAAACACACACACCAAAAAACATTTACCGTGTTGAAGCGAAAAAGAAGTGTAACTGAGGAAAAGTTAACTGCCGATAAAAAAAAAATTGCCAACATGCCATTCTACACACGCAGTGGCAAAGAGAGAATGAGGCCTTCGCCTTTCTCTAATAGTGGCAGATCAAAAAATGTTACTGAGCCTTCTTCTTGTATGGTCACTCGTGACCAAGCAACACCAAGTAATTTGGAGTCTACCAGTGGTTCACAACTACTGTTACGCGTCAAAGATGAGCTGAAAGATTACAGTAAGGCATTAGTGGATAATGTATGCTCTGAATCAGAAATTACACCAATCCCTGTGGAGAGTCCATCCACCAGTGGTATGTCTAATCGTGAGCATTCTGTTAGTGCCAGTATACCCATAAAGAAGGGTCCTTTCAGCAGTTCTGCTGATGTGTGCCTTAACAGCCCGAGTGTAGCCGCTGATACACCAATTGAGGATGCCACTTTGGAATTAGAAGAGGATGAGGGGGAGATTTGTGTAGGTGACGAGGGCACTAATGATGATGTTGATGATTATGATGCAGACAGATGCCAAATTGCCTTTCTCAATTTCTATTTATATTCTAGACTCTATAACGGCTGAATAGTTTTCTATTTTACTCCTAGTTGAGAGGGGGTCTGTTGCAGACAGATACCAAACTGCCTTTGTCCATTTATTTTTATATTCTAATTCT
This sequence comes from Mixophyes fleayi, assembly GCF_038048845.1. NCBI lineage: Eukaryota > Metazoa > Chordata > Amphibia > Anura > Limnodynastidae > Mixophyes > Mixophyes fleayi. Next base: position 278,143,558 of record NC_134402.1, read on the forward strand.
ACAGTCTATGCAGGCTGCTTTTTTTCTATTCAACTAAAAGTGCAGGGCAGGGGGGTTGGTTCATTGACAGCCACCAAACTACCTTGGTCCATTTATTTTTATATTCTAATTGTTCAGTCTATGCAGGCTGCTTTTTTCTATTCAACTACAAGTGGAGGGCGGGGGGGGGGTGGGGGGTGGGGGTTATAGACAGCCACCAAACTACCTTCGTCCATTTATTTTTTATATTGTTCAGTCTATGCAGGCTGAAACCAAAATGCCTGTGTCCATTTCAATTTATATTGTACAGTCTATAACGGCTGAATTTTTTAGTATTTTCTACAAGTGGAGGGGGGCCTAGAGAGACAGAAACCAAACTGCCTTTGTCCATTTCTTTATATATTTAACTATAAGTGTAGGGTGTAATATACACCCAAAGACGATGGCTGCATGGCCAATAGGCTAAGATGAAGAAGAAGACAATCAGGTTTGTGTGCAGAATTAAGGATGACCTACCAGGGATTAAACTGTTTTCTTCCTAATTTATTAGCTTTACAATTACATTACTTATCCAAGAAACAGATGGAGCACTAAATTTGGTTATTTTATGCCCAAAAACATTGATTTTTAAACAAAATAGCAAAACAAAACCAAACAAAACCAAAACCAAAACACGCAATGCCGGTTTGGCAAAACCAAAACCAAAACCAAAACACGATGGTAATCCAGATCCAAAACCAAAACCAAAACACGGGGGTCAGTGAGCATCTCTACTGATAACGGTGAGATATTTCCTTGTTCAATAAATAAACCCAACTGAAGCCAGGCAGCGATGCATGTTTACAAATCGATAGCTCATGTCCACAAGATCATTCATATATAATGTGACAAAGCCCCTTAAGCAATTCAGAAATGTTGAGTGTTCACCCAACTCCCATTTTTAATTTACCCTCTACGCATCATTTGCCTTTCCCCGTTCTCTTTAGTTACCCCCTGTCCCCATATTAATCTAACCCCTGCAGTATTTTACTTACCTCTCTACTTTTTCTTTTTGGATCCCTTCACCTTCTCTTCACTGACAGTGTTGTGATATTCAGTGGTGGAACAAGCAAGTCGCGGGCATAGGTGCAAAAACATTTCTTACCCCCCCCCCCCCTCCTCATATACACGCACAAAAAACATTGATACCTGCATTAAAACAATTATTGGCACTACACCTTAAACCTAGCATTGAGACAACATATAAAAGCTAACTATTTTCCACGTCAACTACTCATATGAGCTAGAGCCAGATTAAGGGGTATATTTACTAAACTGTGGGTCTGAAAAAGTAGAGATGTTGCCTATAGCAACCACTGAGATTCTTGCTGTCATTTTGTAGAATGTACTAAATAAATGATAACTAGAATCTGATTGGTTGCTACAGGCAACATCTCCACTTTTTCAAACCTGCAGTTTAGTAAATATATCCCTAATACTCCACGGGATGGCAAGACACTGTATGTATGTATGTATGTATGTATGTATGTATGTATGTATGTATGTATGTATGTGTGTGTGTGTATGTATGTATGTATGTATGTATGTATGTGTGTATATATATATATATATATATTTATATAGCACCACTAATTCTGCAGCACTGTACAGAGAGCTTACTCTAGTATGTTTTTGTGTGAGAGGAGAAAGAACATACTCGGGGAGAACATATAAACTCTCTCTCTATATATTATAATATATATATATATATATATATATATATATATATATAGTTAACCCGTGCATGATACTCATGCATTCTAGTCAAATCAAGCTACTTAAGGTGTTAAAAAGGTTCTTGTCATGCATTTGGGCCTAGCCCAGGCCTCCTCAGGGGAAGAGCGTTACTTCCCGACGCAAGCGCCCTTTTTTAACGTGGTTTTGTCCACATGTCACCACCTCATCATTTTTCTCCATCACCTCATCCTTCATCTTCATTGCCACATCCTCCATCAAGCTACTTAAGGTGTTAAAAACTCCCCACTGTCACCCCTGGCAACCACCAACCACTCCCAACTGTCACTTCTCCTCAAAGAAATATATAGGTCAGTGTATAACGCTGCCCAGCAGGTGGCGCTGCAGCTTGGTTTTTTTTTTCACTCACGTCACTAGGAATTTATATAGTAGATATATATATATATATATATATAAATATATATATATATATATATATATAGATGTATTACAGAAATTCTGGCATTTCATCTTTCTGGAATCATCAAGTGCTTTGCACATTTTTGCTCCAGTGTTCATAAGTGCAATGAATGACCTTCTCAGATTTTCACATTAACACAATCACGATAGACACCAGTGGCTTAACTATCACCATTATATAAATCATGGACATGTCCCCTTTAGTGTATTAGCTACTAACTGCCCAATTTTAAAACTTTATAAAAGCAAAGTGGCGTGCGACTCACTTCTGTAGTCTGCAGCCGAGATCCACAATGGCCCATGGGAGGAGCTGCTACAGCTGCGCATGTACAGCAGCTCCATATCTCCTATCAAGAAGCGCGGCGCTGAGGAATGGCTGTGGCTGGATAGCCTGACCAACTAACAGGTGAACCGACCAGCGGGGGGGGGGGGAAGTTTACTTAATCCGGACAAACATTGTCCAATGCTGGCGGGCCCTCTTACCTCTATGGGCCCTGGTGCCTTGCATCGGCCGCACCACCAGTAGTTCCGCCACTAGTGACATTATTAATTACATAACATCAGTCGTACTGCAAGAAGTTTACACACACTGTATACTATGGGACTGTGGGTTGATACACTTCTCTCTCACAACTGACATATTCCCGGCACACAGATTCTCATCCATGTGTTCTGAGGTCTCTCTATAGCATATCCTCCTTTTGTATGGATCGCTATCTTCTTAGTCTGTCACAAAACGCTCATTTCACATACTTTATTGCTAAATTTTCCTCAATGTTTCTGTTTTGTTTACCTCTCACATGTCCTCTCCCTTCTCTCTTCTTCTCCTTCCTTCAGCTGTCTCAACTGTCTCAAATCTCGTGCTCCATGTCACCTGACCTTTATCTTTTCTTCGTTGGTAAGAGTTAGAGATCCCATGTTTACATCTTAATTACGCTATCTTCATATTCTATTCCTGGATACGTCAGTTACATAACCACACACTTCTACACTTTTCCCCCTTTGACACGCCTACTTCAATCCTTTAAACCGAACTTACTGTATTGCACAGAGGTCTATATACCATATCTCCTGTATCAAGACATTATGCAATTCATAATCACAGTGCAGATATATATTTATGAAATAGAATCTTTACTTGTACAATAATGTAATAATATAATTTCAATAATATAAACGTACACACGGTACATATATTATAATTTCAACATTATTGACAATCTGTGTGTAGGTACAATAACTTATGTTACTAATTTCTTGCTCATGCATGCGTATGTGCGCATGTATGTATCTTAGAATTCATTACAGGTCACATGCTAGCTGCATTATTTCCACCTCACATATAGTGCAGAGACGTCCATAATTTCTTATTGCACTCAACTATATATATATATATATATATATATATATATATATATATATATCTAATATATAAATGTCTAGTGACATGTGTTAGTCTGTCTGTCTGTCTGTGTGTGTGTGTGTGTGTGTGTGTGGAAAAAATAAAACCAAGCTGTAGCGCCACCTGCTGGGCGGAGTTATACACTGACCTACTAAATTCTTAGTGTGTGTGGAAAAAAAAAATCAGAAAGGGCTGAAATTTGGTATACTAAGATGTTTTTAATTTGTTAATTGTTGAAAGTGTTTATAAAGATTTTAAAAAATATATATATATTTCTTGAAGGAGAAGTGACAGTTGGGAGTGGTTGGTGGTTGCCGGGGGTGACAGTGGGGAGTGGTTGGTGGTTGAGACCTGGGCTATGGCCCAAATGCATGACAAGAACCTTTTTAACACCTTAAGTAGCTTGATTTGACTAGAATGCATGAGTATCATGCACGGGTTAACTTGTGTATATATATATCCATATGAGTATATATATCACACACATCCCTATTTTGGTCCATATACTCATATACTCATATAATTCATATACTCATATACTCATACACGTATAGCTACTAACTCGATTACAACTCTCATCATTGAGTAAAATAGACACTTCCATGTGCAAAGTCATTACTTCAAGCATAGTATGAGGTTGCCCATTTTGAGAGCGCATGTTAACAAAGCATGAGGCTCTATGGTGGCCATATTTCTAATTGCCTGTTTTATACCACATAATATGTGGCTCTAAAAGAAGTACAGTATACATCTTATTAACACAAAACAATGTAACATGCATATTGCACAATGCAGTCCATATTAAACTCTAGAACTATACTTTAACTTTATACTTTAACAAAGTATGCTTAATCATTGGGACTTTTGCCAATTAATTCTAACACAGACTTATAGACACAAAATAATAATAAATAATAATAAAACTGACACACAGAGATCCCTATTGCGCATTTAAACAAATAAATGTGGTGGCCAAGCTAACACAATCTGATTTCCTTTTCCATTTTACGCAACCATGTTCTTGGCATACTACCTTAGAAATCAACACACTTTTTGTATTTACAATAATTTACAGCTGATAAAATAAAAATTAAAACAATAAGGTTTATTCTCCAATTTCCATGGTATAATAAAGTTAGATAGTTTATTTTTTTTATTAAAAAAATATTTTGTGTGTAAGTACAATTAAAGAGTTATTCATTTAATTTGTATTGATTTGTTTTGTTTGTTTTTAGGTGTTTGGTTTTTCACAACTTTCTTCGCTAGCGCAGTTACAGTGTCATACATTTTTCACATATTAGTCTGCTACAGGTAAGACCTGACTAATTCAAATGTAATCCCATATTTTATGCCCTTATGAACATTTTTGCTATATAGAGTTTAAATCAAACTACAATTAAACTTTATTATCTCTTAGTGTACCTAAGTAAAATTGTTGTTGTTAATTTCTTGGTGGAGGCAGAGAGAGTTATTTATTTACTATTTTTTTTTTTTAAATTAGTGATATAGGGAATGAAGGAGCAATTAACACTTGTACAACCCAAGAGATCTAATTTTAACATTCAGCACTTGGCCAAATGGACAAATATAGCTGAAATGAGTGACACATTTCTATTTCAAGAATAAGAACAATGGAAGAGATTTATATTCAAAAAATACTGTATATGGTTTGCTATTGCTGTGGAATTCTAACAGTATACACAATAGAATGATATAACCGCTCCAGGTTATATATGTCAATTAGCATATGTAAAATCAACCCCTATGTCTGTTATTTTATTTAACTTTCTCCAGGATATTGATATAACAATGTAATCCTGAAGGGTGCACCCTAGTACTTTAAGCATATATGCATAGATGGAAAGAGGACAGAAGTATATTTTGAGACACTCCGGGATGTTCACTCAAGAATAATAAAATCATATATTTTTATTGATATGCATTAAAAAGGTTTCATTGCTGGTTTCAAACAGATTTGCGAAAAAATAAAAACAAAAACTGATAAAATGCGGTGTTTAACATTTGTATAGTTATTAAAAGTTGCAGATTTGACTACAATAGCTCTGCTATCTCTACTATATCAATAAACACTTTTATTTGTATCCAGTTCCTTTACTCTGCTATTGAAATTAGTATTTTGGCTTTTGCTAATCTCCTTTATGTAATAGTGAGATGTTAGTTATATTAGCTAGATCTATTGTTGCAAATCAGTCAAGGTCATATAATAATTAGGCCCTTAAATATATTCTTCTTAATTAGAAGACAGATAAATAACTGAAATTAGTATACAGACTTCTCCCTTCAATATTTTGTTTTTTGAGAACAAAAAGTATTAATTGTCTCTCTGAGCCAGCTAGAGAATTTTTAATTCACTCTTTTAAATTTGTGCAAGAGCAATAGCAATCTTCTTTGCAATAAGCTCTCATTGGAAAATTCTTCCCTGAAATGTAGGGATTAGGGTGTAATGTTATATAATTATCCAGATAGCAAATGAGTGTATTAAATCTTATAAGTAGCTGTTTTAGTGTTAAAGTGCAGCCTATATGCTGCATTATTATTCAGCATATACGTAAAAATGCTGTTTGATAGGAGAAAATTGTTTAAGGCTGATTACTTAGAGGATTTCTAACTAGTGGCCATTGGTCACTTAACTGGTTAAGTGATTATTATTATTATTATTATTCAGTGGCTATCTGGTGATTTGCAAACTGCCTATAGAGAAATCTAGCTTGTAGCCATATGATATCAATAGCAGGTATTGGTAGTAGAGCATTTTGCTTAGTATGCTTTCTTCTCAAGGCAAAGAGAACGCATCCTAAATTAAACATCCCAGAGTGCCTCAAAATATACTACTGTCTAACAGTACCCAGACTGGACAGTGGGTAAAACAGAGTATATATATATATATATATATATATATATATATATATATATATATATATATATATGTGTGTGTGTATGTATATATATATATATATATATATGTGTGTATATATATATATATATATATATATATATAGGCCATACATACAATGTGGACAAAATAAATGCTGATGTGAAAAAAGGTAGGGAGAGCACTGCTTGTTAGAGAGTGTACAAATTTATTTGAAAAGGGCAGAGCTGAGACAAGTGTGAGTGTGGCTCAGGGTGAAGATTGGGACAGTAGTTAGTGTATATACCAGTGTCGCGTGAGCTGTTTACATACATAGGGGGAGGGGAGGGTTTAGGATGGAGGTGGGTTTTCAGAATGTTAGATGGCAGAAAACTTACTTTTTTACAGTATCAATGTTACTTACATATGTCATGGAGCCACATGTTATTCATTAGATGAAAGTCCCACATGATTTGATTAGATGTAGTCACTATGCTTCTTCTCCATTGGATTTCCACACAAGGGGGTAAATGTATCAAGCTGAGAGTTTTATGGCGGGTTTGAAAATTGGAGATGTTGCCTATAGCAACCAATCAGATTCTAGCTATTATTTTGTAGAATGTACTAAATAAATGATAGCTAGAATCTATTTGGTTATTCAAACCCGCCGGAAACTCTCAGCTTGATACATTTACCCCTAGGAGTAAGTTTTCATCTCTACTATTGTAGAGAGAACATTAAACGAACAGAGTGGCAGGACAGAAGGTAACTAAAATGAGGGGAGTGGGTAATTAGGGTAGTTAGCATTGTCTTGTGTGTGCATGGGGATGAGGCTATATATGGTTTCATTGGACATGATGCTCTTTCTATGTAAGGGCTTAATTTGATTGGCAAGAGGCTAAAATTATGTATACATGTCACAGTGGACTGGACTTGAGGCTGTTAATTTTGACATAGACCTGTATACGGGGGACATGAAACTGTTATGCAGGACACAGGGCTGTTATGGTGGGCATGGAACTGTGGCTGTCCTTGGGCTGCTAACCTGAGCACAGAGTTACATGTGGTTGGCATATACTGGGGGCTGAAGAAGCATGTTTAAAAGGTCACTAATGTGGTCAATAATTGTCCATATCCCTATTGAGGAATTGTACATATACCTGCCCCAACACAGAGGGTTTTTTTTAAAATCTTGCCAATGTTCTCTTTTTCATTTTGAGAAACAAAACTTTTTTTTGCATAACTGTACTTTACTGTATACCATTTCATTATATCTTTCCATATACCTTAAACATTGTGACATTTCTTTTGGCGTATTAAACACCATTTAATAACATAATTTATTTGTGTTCTTAACAAATTCATGTGCTAATTAACTTTATTGTTATAATGCTACATAATTGAAATACAGGGAATTGATGGATTTACGGACTGGTTAGTTTAAGTTGAGTTGTGGGATATAATATAAGGAGAACCAAAGTGCTAACTTTGAAATCAAATATTGATGGTTTTAGGGTAACACACACATCACACAGGCTAAGGCGAGTGCTGTAACTTGACAGTAGGTATCAATAGAATACAGTTTTCAAAGTGATTTACAATCTTGCATGCACCCATATACCAGCAAACACCAAGACATCTCAAATTGTACAATGACAACCATATAGGAAAAGGCTTAAAACTCACATTTACAGTGGAGTTCACAACGTCTAAATCCTAGAAGATCAAAACACAGTTTGGAGCATTGAAAAAATTAATTGATTACTATTATTTCAATTAGTTATTTAAATAATAATCCCCTCAGAACAGGTAATATAATATTGGTCAATAAAGACCAGGCTAGAGGAATTTAAGATCCCAGGTGAGCCCAATTTCAAAAGAAATTGTGTCTACCAATGTGATTTCAGCTCAGTATGGAGGGCCTTATATCATGTACTCCTCCTTACTCGGCTCAGTACAGCAACAGTTCCTATTGCTCGACCCCTAATGGGGCAAGGAGGGGATCATGAGCAGAGACTGTTATTGTAGCCGCATGCTCCATGTTCGCGGTCTGACAATATTTCAGGCTATTATTAGTAGTATATTGTCAGGAAAACAGATTTTAAAGTTGCATACAATAACAACAAGTTGTCTGTTATTGTACTTAACTAATAAACCTTTGTGTTTTTGCAGAAAACACATGAAGAGACTTTGGATTGGTGAAAAAGGTTTCCTTCCTATAAAATATCAGAAACCCTTATCCTCTCAATGCGTGGTAAGTTTGTTTTATGGGCACTTCCCCTGGCTGAACACTTTTTTGTGTGTCTAATAAACTTGTTCTATGGGGGGTATTCAATTGTTAGCAAGTTCGCTAAAATACTCGCGCTCGAAAACTATTACCGTTAATACGGTAATATCTTGCTGGATTTCAGCTCGCAGCTCCCTGAGCTGCGAGCTGAAATCCAGCGAGTAAATTACCGATTTAACGGTAATAGTTTTCGAGCGCGAGTATTTTAGCGAACTTGCTAACAATTGAATACCCCCCATAGAACAAGTTTATTAGACACACAAAAAAGTTTTTTGTTATAAAATTGCATATTGATCAGCAGAAGTATCAGGATGGCTCGTATGTGGCCAGCACATTCAGGTGTATATATGTCTATAAACACAATGTCTGTGATGAAAAACTACAATGTCTATATATCTTTCTCTATCATACCTAGGCTGCAATAGCAAGATACTCTGGCTGGCAAGTTGCATATATTTTATGGGGTACGTCGACAATACTAGCTGGAGAAAAAAATGGATGGTGTTCTGTTCTTAGGATTACTAAAATGCTCTTCTTATGTTGCAGGTTACTTAATAATGCACACAGTGCAAAGTATTTTTGGCCTGGCTTTTGCGTATGGTGTTGTTTTTCCAATTAAACATGGTCAAGCTATAATATTTCTGAAAGGCTTAGGAATTTCCATGTAAGTATATGTTACTGGTTAGAATTTTGTTTGATTGTTAGTTTTATTTTTCACTTTGATCATTTTACACTGTCATGTGATGTGCAGATTATATTTACATTTGTAAAGTATTTGTAAAGTACACAAAAGGCACTATTGGCATTAAGTATGTGCATTATGTCAGAAAGTATATTTTGAGGTCATTTAAAATCATCTAGTTAGTTTAGTAATTAACACATATAGCTAAAACCGGGGATAAATCAAAATAAACAATATTGACGCTTTTTCATACACCCCAACTGTCCCAATTTCGGCAGGACAGTCCCATAGTCATTACATTTGTCGCAAATGGAAGTTGGAAAGCAAGAGAGCCACCATCAAAGAGTGTTTTACTGCGGGTTGGGGAAGCTTAGTGCTTCTCAGATGCATCCCGATGGTGTGGTTATGCCCATTATGATTTGGTCACTTCTCTAACATGATATGGGTATGCTCCTTTTTGGGGGGGATTATCCATGTTCTTATGTTTTACTTAGATTTTTTTAAGCAAATATTATACATATATAATAAATAAAAACATAAAATGGAGGATCTAGCGATTGTTGGGAGGTATGCTTTTGTTGTGATATCTACAAGCAAATTTAAAACCACTTTATTAATACTATAGCAAGGCAATCTTAGTAAATTGGCACCAAGGGCATTCCTCCACTACTAGACATCTAGGTAAAAGATCCTGGAGAGATTCCAAAACCTAACTCTACAGGCCAAACTAACCCCCCATTAATTTGAAAGAAAACCCTAGACTCAGCCCAACCAAAAGCCCTCTTGGGAGCATGCTGCCCTTGGAGCGTCTTTGGGTGTACAGAGAGTGGTTTTAGCACACACATGTAGGGGTGACAATTTAAGAATTGTTTTCAAAACTCATTTTCTGCACTGTACACATTGAAGAGTTAATTATTTAGTTCATTTAAAAGCATTCATGACTGGGAGTGATTTTGATATAAAACATTGTTGCAACCGTGCCATGTGCCTGGGAGAGTAGATCAAAGTTAAGAGCATGGATAGCTGCAGCAGCTGCAAGGATGTATGAGACTGGGACCAGTGCTGTAAGAATGTATGACACAGTGCTGCAAATATGTATGAGACTGGGACCAGCTCTGCAAGGATATATGAGACTAGGACCAGTACTGCAAAAATGTGTGACACTGTGACCAGTGCTGCAAAAATGTATGACACTGGGACCAGTGCTGCAAGGTTGCATGATACTGAGACCAGCTACAACTACTGAATCACAAGTGATAACCCTATCACTTCCATTAGTTAGGAGCTAACTAGCTTGTGGTATTGGTCAAGGCTAGGACCACAAGCTTATGGCCCAGGGCAGAATGTATAATAATACATTTGATGGAGCTCCAGTAATCTTTCTCCCCTGGGCTCCCATTAGATATTGTGCAACTTTTAAGCTTCGTGAATGAACTGCTATAACAGGGAGCTAACACCCTTCTGTAATGCTGATCCTGCAGCAGTAACATTCAGCACAGACACAGAAGTAATTTAATTGCAATTCCATGTGTCAAAATTGTTAATTATTATCTTTTTTTTTTATTTTTAAGTCTTACAATTGCGATCGTTATTGTGCTGATGACATTGCAATTCCTATTAGCTGGTAAATTCTTCCTGCAGAAGAAAATGTCCCCTGAAGATAAGAAGAAACCACTAGCTCTAAACAACAGGTATTGTTATTAATTCATAAATGGCAAGTATTGTCTGCTGCATGGTAAAGTTGGAAAGTCAGCAATGTACAATATTCAGGTGCAGCCTGATATATGTCATCATCAGCAGCAGCAGCTATTTATATAGCGCCACTAATTCCGCAGTCACTCAACGTTTTCTTGGCTTCGCCAATTATTTTAGCAGTTTATTAGTGGGTAGTTCTCATTAGCAGCCCCCACTATTGCTCTCACTTGAAAGGGAGTCAACAACAGGATTTGGTCTACTGCAGCCACATAAGCTTTCCATTCACTGAAGCAGGCATTGTCTACTGCGCGGTTCTCAAACAACCAGACACTTCACAACCTTTTTCCCTAGAAGTTGACGCTGTTTTGTTTGGAGTAGGAGACATTCTTTTTCAGAAAACATCTACTGGAAAACACCATCCATGTAGTTTTTTCTCCCGCTAGCATTAAAAAATTATACTATTGGGGATAAAGAACTGTTGGCTATGAAATTACAACTGAAGAATGGAGATATCTCCTCAAAGGTTCTCTATTATATAGCAGTCTTCACATATCATAAAAATATATTATTCATTCAAACCGTCCCAGTGTCTAAACCCATGACTGGTCCGGTGGTCTTATATCTTTTTCAGTTGTTTTTTTCTTTTAACATCAATAATATTGAACTTAAACAAACTTGTGGGACACAGATATTTTCCAGTTTTAATCTTCATATTACCTTTAGACCAGGGAGTAAGAACCATAAATCAGATGCTCTTTTGAAACTGACCAAAATTCTAAGATTGTGTAGAACCATCCTATTGTAGATCCCAAGTGTCTTCTGGTCAAATCTACAATCTCTCCTCCTGTTCCACCCCATGGAGAGACATTTGTATCGTCCAAGTTCCAGAAAAAGCTTCTCATTTTTCTAACTTTTCCAGTCATGCTGGGTCTCACAAAACCCTGGAACTTATCTCTCAAGATTACTGCTGGCTGTCCCTCTGTCAGAATGTGAGAGACTTTTGTTTCAGCCTGTTCTGTTTGTGTACAGCGCAGAGTTCCTTGTCAATCTCCTTTGGGTCTTCTACATCCTTGGTCAATTCCTGAAAACCATGGTCCCATATTGCCATGGTTTTCATTACTGACTTTGCACCTAGTAAGAAGCATAATACCATTTGAGTTGTGATAGACTAGTTTTCCAAGTCGGTCTATATCATTCCTCTAATTGGCTTAACCTCTGCTTCCACTCTGGCTATTTTATGTGTTAAAGAAATGTTCTGCCTACACAGATGTCCTCTTTCTGTCTGACCATAGGATGCAATTTGTTTCCATGTTTTGGAGCGCTTTATGCAAGACCGTCAACATCCATCTTAACTTCTCTACTGCTTATCATCCTCAATATAATCGCCAAATAGTCTGCTTGAATCAAGATCTAGAGACTTTTTAAAGAATTTACACCTCTGCCAACCAAGATGACTGCATTGAATGAAAATTCATAGTCATTTGGTAAGGGATTATCACATGCTTCACACAAACAATTATGGGATTTGCAGCTTTTCTTCCCTTGCACAGAGTCCACATGAGTACTGACAAAAAGAGAAAAATATAACAATCTAAAAAAGTAGTATTTCATTGTAGAAAACTATCCCTTACCAGGGGACTAGGGGCTTACCTAAGGGTATCCTTCATGTTTTTGGGGAAGGGTTTTGAATCAATTGTGCAGAGTTGTTCAGAAGCTTGAAGAATAATTTAGAAATGTGCAGAATAGCAGTATTCTCATGAGAATATCACAACTTAATGATGCCAGCATTATGGCTTGCCATTATGACCTTTTGAACTATCTAAACTGGTAAAGTCAGATGTGCGCCAAAATATCCAGGAGTCAATACATGATCTTAATGCCTTTTAATCAAGCAGCGTTAGAATCATCATTACTGTGTGCTACTATATGTGCACATGCACACAAATTCCTCTACTCGTTGCTGGACCCAGGTACTGCTGTATGTGGCTGCCAGCTACCCTGGAGCTATGGGACCTGAGTGACTGTATTAAGTGAGGGACTACACCCAAACTGCTAGTAGATCACCTGGCTACTAGTGCACGGAGCCTTCATGCTGGGGCTGACACGTCAAGGCTTGATTAAGCTTTGCAGACATACTGTGCCAGCCCTGCTGCAGCTACCCAAATGGCAGACAAGAAGCATCTCTGGGAAGCCAACTCTTGGAGAAAGGTTAGCCCAATCATTATACAAATAAAACACTCTCACTACACTAAATAGCTCCTTACTCAGCTAAGAGGCAGGTAAAACTACACCAGAGTAAAGTATGAGTCACCTTATTTGTCCTCCAAGTGTGTCCTTTTTCCTATTTCTACTCAATTGATTAGGGAGTTAACCCATTTTAAGGGCTGCCATGGAATGAGCAAATGAAATACCCTTCCCCCCTCATGTAGCCTGGTTCTGGATTTCTAGGCTATGGAGTACAACATTCATTATAACTGCAACTGTTTTTACTGCTGCTTCACTCACTCAGTTTCATTGTTCTGATATTTTTCACTATGCTGCAAACAAAAGGTATGCAGAGGAGATGTATGCCCCCTGCCTAATCTCATAATTCATTTCCTGGGAGGCTCGGGGGGCAGTGGAGAGTACCTGGTCAAAGAGGGTATCTTATTATTGAAAGATAGATGCTCACTTTCACTAATTTGACACTCTCCTAAGGCAGGTACACCTATCAATAAATACATTCTGTTTTAGAACCTATTATTTGCAGCATACTGTATATAGACAAGCCATTGTTAGTGATGAAAACATAGCCAGTAAAAACAGCTGTAGCTCCAACAGTTAAACAGTAAAAATCAAGAATTTGGGTGCAAATTTTAATCTACACAAAATAGCTATCAATTATAAGTTTGTAATGCTTATGTTTCAATAATATTTATACACAATTTTTATTTTAGTATTCGTGTTATATGCACCAAGATTTCTTAGTATATTTTCTTGTTTGACAAAAAGCTCTTTTTCACTCTGAGAACCTGTACATCTGCATAATAAAATGAATAATGTATAATAATATAAATTGTATGATCAATCTTATTATCAACCCAAAATGCAAACTGTATTGGTGAGTAGTTTTATTGTATTATCATGTGAATTGAGTTTAATATTAGTCACTTATTTACTGTTCTTTATCAAATGAGTTTTGCTGAAGGCCATCTCCTTGTACATAAGATAGAGATCGCTCCCACTCTCTTGTCTTATTCTGAAAGCGTTTGATGATAGAATGTATTAGCTACAGGTGAAAGCAAACAAATCCAAGATATGAAGATTATACCTGTGTAAATAAAGCAACCTGTTTGAGGTTTTGCTATCTTTATGGGCATTATTTAGAGTGAGGAGTAAATCCAGCAAAGGGGGCAAATCTGCACCTATGCAAAACATGGGGTGTGAATGCAATCTATTTTGTGTGCAGGGAAAAAGCGGTTTGCTTTTGCATGTAGCACATAAATACTGTGCACCTTTATTTTTAAACTGTGATTTAGGGTTGAGCTAGGATGCTCCTCACCCCGACCAACTGTAAAATACCTATTTATTAATCTGCAGCAATAAGGCTAATTTTCTATTCTCTCGATAAACTGTGATAGAATATCACTTATCGCTCCAATTTATCAATAAAATCTCACATAGGCAGCCAAACTGACCAGGAGCAATAAGGCTTAACTTCGCTAGGCCAGTCTTTGGAAATATGCGCATAACTCAAGACTTGGGCTATCAATTCTTCTAATCAAAAAATAAAATAAAATAAACAGTAAAATAAAAATAGTTGTACTTGTGCCACCACTATCCTAATAGGTTTTGCATTGGGAAGCTTTTGATGGCAGTAACCTATTCATAGATAGGGTGGCAAATTGTAAATTTGTCCCACTTTGGCGCATAATATGGTTTTGCCATGGTGCAAAATTTATCCCTGGATTTAATCCTAACTTTAAATGAGACTCTAAATGTGTAGTTCTGATTATCTTTTACTAACAATGTTTCCTGCTTATGTACAATACTGTGATGCAGCTAAATGTGTGACTTGATACCTGAAAGTGCTGAAAAGAAGATATTAGAGCACATTCACGTCACTCACATGAGAGTTTTCTGGAGTTGCATTCTAAATGAAAAACAATGTGAGAAATATAGTAGGGAGAGAGCACAGCTTAGAGATCTATTAATCTGCATATTGTGTCACCTTTGCACTTGCAAACAGCAATTATTATTATTATTAATTTTTATTTATAGGGCGCCACAAAGTATCCGTAGCGCCGTACAAGGACAATCAATGGCACAGTACAAGGTGAAACAGCACAGTACAAGTAACAGTAAGCACTATAACTCTGGGGGCTCAGGCACAGCATGAAAGAGAAAGAGGGAGGGGAAAAGTGAGTATAGGCAGGTAACTATGGCCCAAGAGGGTGGGCACAGATGACAGGTTGAGAGTCACTGAGGGGAGCGGAGAGAAGCGAGAGGAGACAGAGGGCAGAGGGACCGAGAGGAGGTGAGCAGAGTAGCTGGAGAGCGCAGTTAAAAGTGATGGAAACAGGAGGTAGGAGAGCATATACAGTATATGTCTCAAAAAAGACTGTGCAAAATAACATAGACTCCCTTTTCTATCAATAACTTAGAAGCCATTTATTTGATTGATGTCTGATGTCGCAAGGATATGTACCATATGGAGTAAGTAACAGCAACTCTTTTATACCTAAAAGACTAGAAATGTGTTTGAACCCGATGTTCTGGAGATAGGAAACTAATGATTAAATGTTATATTTTACGTTATTCTTATTTTCATATCCTCGTACTGAACACATTTTTTTCCTTTTCAGGAAGGCATTTCATAATTTTAATTATTTCTTCTTCTTCTACAATGTGATTCTTGGTTTGGGTGCCTGCTTATTTCGTCTTCTCTGTAGCTTGATCTTGGGAAGTTGGTTAGTTGCAAGGATTGACCGTACAATATTACAACGTGGATATGAGTCAGCTGACATGGGTAAGACATTTCAGTGCAAAAGCCCTATTATAGTTTTTGCCAACAATAGGGCTGTTTTTCACTTTACCCAGTATACCACTGGACTGCTGACAGTAACTGCTGCTGGGAGTAAGACATCTTGTGATATCCTAAAATTGACACTATTCATATATGTGACAGTATCTCTGTAAAATAGGTAAATTAATTTTATCATCAACGGGCAAGTCAGAGCCCAGAAATATTTTTTTGCAATATTCTATTACCATCAAGCCAGGTTTGCAAACACCATTGGTGTTCTTTAGGAATTGTGCTCAGACACCAAGTGCTTTGAGCTAAGCAACAGTCTTGTTTTATTTATATCAGAAATTCAGAAGTAAAAACAGTGTTTTGTAAAAAGCATTGTTTTATATATACATTAGTTATAAAGGCAGAAAGAAAATAAAAATAATACAAATAGGAAATGCAGCCACAAAGTGAACACAGTATCCAATATTAATATTATTTCCAAAGCTTATTCATCAGTGACAGCAAATGCATTGATTATCAGAAGGTATGAGTAGGCACAACCAGTTGATTGAATTCCAATGTATAACTTGTCACAATAAAATGTAAAATAAAATAATATAATATATGGTAAAATTACAGTAACATAATTAGCATAATAATAAGTAGTCATGAAACAAATGTTGATTCCTCTTCAATTAGCAGAACCAATGATTGGCATGCCCCAGAATGGTCCAGTTAATTTTGTTGGACCATTTTCAAACAATCCTGAAAATTTTGTTAGCTAAAGATAATCATTTGACATTTATAATATAAAGAAGCTCCACTTTATGTGCTTTGCCTTGTGTGCTTGCAGAAACTGAGGTTTTTTGTTCCAAAATATCCTAAACACATATAGTATAGTATAGATGCCACAAAGTACAAAAAAGCACATACAGACTTGCCCATATAAGCACTTGGCAGAAAAGACTTCCAAAGTGTTGACGAGCAATAATAATTGACAGATTGTGTCATTATACAGGTATACACATTTTGCATCCACTAGATACATTTCTCTATATGATTTATAAAAAATACCCACACAAAGGAATCACTGATAGACAAACGGGGCATTGATGCTGGCCCAAAAGAGGGATTGTCACAGCAAGCGTACCAATTGTGAGGTACTGCATGTGTTGTGTTCATTGCATAAAATATTCATGTTTCTTCTTTTCTGGAACAGTATACAAATATAGGACCCAGTATCCAAGTTAGCCATCTCAGTCATTAAGGGGCCTATTTATCAAAGCTATTCCCCCCTGTTAACTCCCCGAAAACAATTTACCGCTAAATTACTAAATATTATTGTAGCATTGCAGCAGATATATCAGATATCTGCTGCTTTGCATGTATTATCGCTTTTCTGAGCACTACACATAACAGTCTATGGGTAGTGCTCATTAACGGTATGTATCAAAGTCTGCCCTGTGAAATCTTTCTCTTTTTCTACGTTTTTCTAAGCTGGCATAAATTAACATCATTGTGCCCTGGTGGTTGCCCCTATCACACAGCCCTAGTTACCACCCTATGCTCTAAAGCAGGGGTCCTCAAACTACGGCCCGCGGGCCACATGCGGCCCTCTGAGGACATTTATATGGCCCGCCGGCATGGCCAGATTAAGGGGGGGCACAGGGGGCACGTGCCCCGGGCCCCCCTCTCTCCAAGGGCCCCCCGCCGCCTGCATCATCTCACCTGTCAGCAGTGCCGGATTTTTTTTTCAAATACACTCGGCGTGTGTGCCGGCAGTCGGCGCAAGGGGGAGGGAGGGGTACCCTGCTGCGTCGCCAAGAGGCAGTCTCAGGCATTTTTTTTCCCCAAGTACACGCAGCGCGCACGTCAGCGCTTGGTGCTGGTGTACTACGCGGGAGGATGGCCGCGGAGTCTGCCTAAGTAATGAATGAATGAATGTGCAGCGCGCCCTAGTCTCTCCTTGCTTTCTTTTCAAAGTGGGGACTGTGCAGTCTATTGATACAGTGCACAGCCCCTACCTCACGTCTGATGGCCACTCCTGTTCAAACTCCGCGGTAGGGCCCACTTCTTCTGACCTGTGGCTGCGCCCTGCCGTCCTGTACAACAGCTAGAAATCTTAAGGTGAGTAATTTTTAAGAAATGCAGGGACACATAAACACTGATATATACATTAGGTGCACACTTACACTGGGCACACTTACACTGGGCACACTTACACTGGGCACACATATACTGGTACACATTTACTGGTACATACACTGGGACACGCATACACTTGTACAGACACACTGGGCACACTTACACTGGTACACACACTGGGCACACATACACAGGTACAGACACTTGGCACACTGACACTGGGCACAGATACACTGGTACACATTTACTGGTACATACACTGGGACACGCATACACTTGTACAGACACACTGGGCACGCATACACTTGTACAGACACACTGGGCACACTTACACTGGTACACACACTGGGCACACATACACAGGTACAGACACTTGGCACACTGACACTGGGCACAGATACACTGGTACACACACTAGGCACACATACACTGGTACACACACTAGGCACACATACAAAGGGACAGACACTTGGCACGCTGACACTGGGCACAGATACACTGGTACACACACTAGGCACACATACACTAGTACAGACACCCTGGGCACACATATACTGGAACCAGACATTGACCATCTCATTAGCCAAAAGCAGGCCCATAGTTCCCTTTAAAATACTGGTTAACTTTGTTGATTTAACTTTACTTCATTTTAAATATTGTATTTGTTCTAGTTTTGTTTCTTCACTTCAAAATAAGATATATGCAGTGTGCATAGGAATTTGTTCATAGTTTTTGTTTTTACTATAGTCCGGCCCTCCAACGGTCTGAGGGACAGTGAACTGGCCCCCTGTTTAAAAAGTTTGAGGACCCCTGCTCTAAAGTAACATTCTTTGCTCTAAGCCTTCATACAAACTAGTAACAAACAAGTTTTCTCCTGTGCTGCTTTTAGCTGCATTCACCATATTGAAAGTAAATGCTACTCGAATGGATTGACAAGGTTTTGCAGATTGGAGGAGAGGGATTTATGCAAAATTGTAAAGTATGCAAGAAATAAACTAAATAAATAATCGTATTGTATTTTTTTAAGGTTACAACACATGGATTGGAATGATATATGTGGATCACTATCATACTAACCCGGTACTTGTAAGTTTCTGCAACATTCTTCTTACAATGACAGCTGAAAAAAGGTTGAAAGCATCACCCGCTTACTGCGTGTTTAGTAATTCAGCAGGTTAGTGAGACGATTATGTTTCTCTCTTGTTCTGTATTACGTTCGTTCATTCATTCAAAGCTTCTGGGATTTTAGACAATTCAATTCCTTGGCAAATTAAAGTAAGATGTTCAGAGTCATATAATTTGCTTGCAATGTGTGCAATTAAAATCATTAGGGAAGTGGTTGACTATTGGCCAGCCAGATAATAATGGGAAAATGTGTTTAGTGGAGCTATGTAATACAGTCAGGAGTTTTTTTGAATATAGAAGGAGAATAAATGTAAGCTAGTGTGAACTGCATTGTATGGTGATAATTGGGTACAAGAAACTAGGGAGGTTAATATGCTGCCTCAGGAATTCTGTAAGCTTGCCTAAAAAGATGATTTTTCAGGGAGCACTTGAAGTTTTGCAGGCAAGGGAAATACTTGTTTTACGATGAAAGAAATTCCATTGATTGCAGAATAATAAAGTAATGTAACCAGGAATGGTAGCAGGTAAATAGTGTGGAAGAGAAGCGCAAATATTGGGCAGAGCGGAAGTTTCGAGCTGGGAGATATTTTGAGACAAGGTCTCAAAAGTGTAGTTTTGTTAATGGCTTTGTATATTAGTTGAATTATTTTACATTAGAATCAGCAAAGTACAGGCAACCAATTGTAGGAACTAACAGATCAGAGCAGCAGTAGAAGAATTTTGTGCAAGGAAAATTAATCAAGCTGCTGCATTAAAAATAGATGGTAGTAGTTAAAGTCTTACTTGGGGAAGAACAGTAAGGAGGGAATTGCAAAAGTTAATGCGGGAGGTTGAGTGCATGAATTAACGTTGTTGAAGTAGTATCCTGTCGGACATATGTGCTTATTCTGGAAATGTTTCTAAGATGTATGTAACAAGATGTTGATACAGATTGGATGTGGGGATGAAAGGACAGTTCTGAGACAGCAATACAGTAGTTATGTCAGGTAGTCATTTTCTTTTAACGGTGGGAATATTATTAGCTCAGTTTTTGTAACATTGAGTTGGAGGTGGTGAGAGGACATCCATAATGAAATGGCAAAATATTCCATAAGGTGGGCCAACAGAGATGATGAGAATTTTTTTATTAGTGAAGCGGTATAGATAAAGAATGGTAGAGGACCTAGCAGTGAGCCTTGTGGTAATCAAACCGATACAGGAAGCAGAGAGGTGATTCCAGAGAAATAAACAATGAATGAGAGGTTTGATAAGTAGGATAAAAACCAGGATAGAACAGTGTCTGAAGACCTTTGGAATGTAGTGTTTGTACGAGAAGAGAATGGAACCAGGAGAGGCAGAAGTGAATATTGGCTTTTAGATTTAGCAATTATCAAATCATTGACCATATTAGTGCAGTTGCTGAGGAGTGCTGGAAATAAAGGCCTATTTAAAGAGGGTCCAATAAGTTGTGTGAAGAAAGGAAGAATGTGAAGCAACTTGGAGGGCAATGGAAGTTTAGAGAATGGTTATCTGCAAAAGATTTTGGACCACAATTTATTTTTTCAGATTGCTTGGAAAGATACCAGTGGAAAGAGAGAGTTTACAAAATTTACTTTTTTAAGGCTGGAATGAGCACAGGAGACACGTGAGGCAATAGGGTAAAGTGGGCAGGTAGTAGAGTGGGAGCAGAAGAGAGGAGATACTTTTTCATTTGTAAGATCAAGTAAAGAGAAGGTTCCTCAGATGTTGTAATTTGAATAATCTTGCCAGTTAAGGATAGTGGGAAAAACAATTTGATAAGCATTGTGATTTTAGGGGTTAGAGAATATGTGGCAAGGGAACATGTAGTAAGGCAAATGAAAATAGATATGAAACAGAAATTAAATAGAGAGATGTATACTTAACAGTCTACATTGTGCAGATAGAGCATAGTTGCCTACTCTCCCAGAATGTCCAGGATACCCCCACAATTTTGGGAGTGCTCCCAGACTCCCAGGAGAGCAGCACAACCTCCCACTTCCTGCCCTCTTTGTTGGTGAAGTAGGTGGTGCAAAGCTAATAAGGGCATCCTGGCCCTGCCCCTGCTGTAATTGGCCAACATTGGTATACTTGACAGGGAGTGTGACCAGGATGGCGCAATCAGCCAGCGTGGTCACGCCCCCAGGATGCATCTGCTTTGGAGATAGAGAGATGAAAATGCAGATTCTGGATATAATATCTGAATATTGTTGCTTTTAGTTCTCATAAGTTGTTCAACTGTGCTTTTTAATTGTTTTGTACACTTTAGGGAGGGTACACACTATGCAAAATTTCTCCCGATGCAACATCCTTAATGATTTTACAAAAGATTAAAAAAAAATGCAGATTCATGTGTGCACACTATATGCGTTTTTCACGATTTACCATCAGATCTGTACTCATCATCTGTCACAGCTATCAGCTGAAAAGACTGTGACTCTGCAAACTCGATATAGATCTATGGACTCTGCCGGTCCTGAGTGCATACACACTGCAGACTTGTAATTACATTGTTCCATTGTTGAACTTGATATTTAGTTCAGTTTAAAAATCAAATCAAATGATATGATGAGCTTTGGAACGATAATCGTTCATCGTTGCAGTGTACACACTAATGCAATATCGGGCCAAACGGTCGTTTATCGTTTGATGTATTAATAGCATGCTTTCTAGATCGCTAGGTGTCTCTTAAGGACATCTACGGAAAAGTAGGTTCATGAACAATGATGAAAATGATAGCAACAGATCCTATAAAGTGTAAAGAAAAAAGACATCACTACATTGCCCACCAGAAAAAGGTATCGAGGGACAGATGTTGGGAACAGAAGTAGACTAAAACATGTACTTAATCACGAGTAGATGTGTTTGTCCCCAACTGTAAAGTGCTACGGAGTATGCTGGCACCATATAAATAAATGTTAATAATAATAGATATAACCACAAAGCTAAACACAAACATGACGTGAATCAGCTCAATTAATTAAGAAAAGCACATGTAATTTCAAACATTTTGAATTCCTAAAACTTTTACATAGTTATTTGTGACTTCTACAAGGTTCCGTTTCATTTTAGATCTACATGTACTTTAGGTTTAGTGCCTGTTGTGTAAAATTTATTACGTGAACGTAACACCAGTCTAAATATATCTCTAACATACAGATAATACAGTTATCCAGAAATTATATGTCATATAACTTTTCTTTATTTGTAGGACCTCGTACATCAATTAAAGCCAGAACAAGATGGCTCCTGTATTACACTCTTTTGAAAAACCCTAGACTTATAATACAAAGGAAACTAAAGGAACTGGATGATGTGGATTTTACACAGACGAGACTTGTTCAAGCCTCTGTAATGGAGGCTGAAATAAGAAATAACCAGGAAAGGCCAATTGATGTAAACTGTATAGAAATAAGGGAAAGACGCTCAATGTTTGTTTGAGATTGGACAGTCTCAATATATTTGTTTGTTTAAAACATTATCCCTGAAGCAGGTTATATTCCAAAAGTTATCTAAATATTGTTGATTAAAGAACTTTAGTTGTTTAGAAATAAGTGTAGGAACTCTATTTTCTGTGCAGGAAGTTATGGGCGGGGTATGACAAGTTATAGCTCACCATCATGCCTCACCCCATTACAATAATGAGTCAACAGCAGTTCTAAATATTTAAATTTATAAATAGGCCCTTCAACATATATTTATAATAATTTGATACATACAATATTATACATAGCAGTGATGATCTGGTAAACCGACACAACATTTTACATATCCATAACTCAGATTTGCCTGTTCTCCTTGGATCTGAAGGCGAGGCTTTGGAATCTTTTTACTGTTTACACATACCACTCCTTTGTTACGGCTGTCTTTTGTCTTCTGGAGTGGGTGAGAGAAGATGAGCACAAAGAAAACAAATAATTACATAAATTATAAATTATTATTAATGCAGCTTCTGAAACCTCTTGAGCATTACAGTCTTCTTCTATGCATAGGCATGTAACCTCAAAAACACCAAAGCAAGCAAAGATCACAAAATCAAAAGAAAAATACTGAGATGGTGGTAAGATGATGGTGGTGAAGATCATGAAAATGAAGATGTAAATGATGATGCACATGTGAAGATTGAAGGTTGATGAGGATGATGTTGGTTGTGTTGAAACGAGGCAGACACCAGTGCCACAATGTGCCATAGATAAGTGCATTATCATACTTGGTCACCAGGGCCGGACTGTGACTGAAAATCAGCCCTGGCATTTAAAGTACACAGGCCCACCTCATTTCTAGCAGGAAAGAAAATATGTGCCGCCGAACAGGACGTGACCTCATTGTGTTGTGGATGTGGCCAACATGGGGCATTGATACACACATTATAATAATACATTACATTTATCATTTTAGACAAATACAAAGGCAGTACTGTTTGCCTTCACAAGCAGTACTTTGTGAAGCGGGACATATCTCCCAACTGTCTTTGTAGTCGGACCAAATCCTGACTAAGGGAGACAGTCACCCAATTCAGGACTGCCCCACCATATTCAGGACAGTTGGCAGACTGTATTGCTCTCTCCTACCTGTCTTGGTTACTTTTACCACTTGTAGCAGCTGTTTTTTTTTAGCTCAATTCATTCTTGTCTTGATCCTGAAATATTGGATGCCCTATTTTGAAAAAAAATGGGTACATGAGATTTAGAAAACTCCGGCCAGCTCTGGTGTTAAAACAATAGCACTCAAGTTTAATAATTAGGTCTCCCTCCAGTCCCCACAATAATAATATTCACATTTAATAAGTAGACCTATTTCCCTCCAACCAGCCCCAACATTAAATTAACAGTATACACATTTACTCAAAACATATTTTCCTCCCTCCAAACAGTCCCAGCAATAAATTAAATAGCATTAAAGTTTAATAAATATAGCCATTTTCCACAACCATCATATTCACATTTAATAAATAGCCATCCCCCCCAAAATCAGCCCCGTATTCAATTGATTGCCCTAAACCACCCCAGCATTAAATTAAAGGTTCCTTTACCTCACCTTAAATAATTAGCCCCCACCTACACTCCACCATTAAATAGCATACCTCCCACACTATATTAAGATCCTCCCTTCCCTCACATATTATATTAAAATACTGCACGCACACAAACACACTATATTTAAAATACTGCACGCGCGCACACACACGCACACTATATGAACATGGCCAAACACACACTATAGCAACATGGGGCCACACAGACACACAATTAGCCACACGCACACACTATTTGCCACACGCACCCACTATTTGCCACACGCACACACTATTTGCCACACACACTATTAGCCACACACACGATTTTCCACAAACACTATTTGCCACACAGACATATTACACACACACACACTTACCTTTGTACATCCAGCAGCAGCACTCTGCACGCTGCCCGACAGATGGAGAATCAGTGACTGCCGCCTATGCGAGCAATCACATGGGACAGCACCACGTGTCAGGTGCCGTCCCATGTGATTGCTCCCATAGGCAGCAGTCACTGATTCTCCGTCCACCGAGCAGCGTGCAGAGTGCTGCTGCTCGGCAGTCATGTGGACCAGCCCATCTGGCCATCGGCCCTTCTGTCATTTGCCAGAAGTGCCAGATGGCCAGTCCGGCCCTGCGCAGGGGGTTTACAGGTGCCTGGAATCTCCCCTTTACACCAGACTTAATTATACAATATGAAGAGAAAGTTGCATGATTACTTTTTAGCACTGCAAAAGCAATTGCACTAATTCTATTTTGCAGGGCAATGTGATTTGTAAGATTTTTCCATTGTATGAATGAATATGGATGTATGAATATGTTATCTTTTAAATGTAGATTATGTATATAAATAGAATATAAATATTTTGATGAAAGACTTTGGAGCTCTGATGTATTCAGACTTTGAGCTAACTACCATAGGTTATGCCAAGTGTTCACCCAAATTCTGTGTTTTTGAGCAGACTGAAGCCCTTTCTTTTTAGAAAATCATTGTTTTCATAGGGTTCACAGCAATTGAAAAGCAATTTATTACCACGCAAAAAAGTGTAACAGTGGTAGCAGGGGGTGCAGCTGTTACGGTCCCACAGCTTGCCAAGCCTGCGTCCCTGTCAAAGTCCCATGAAGGCGCAGTGGGGCTGCAGACAATTTCTCACATCCTCCAGCTTACTGAAGCTCCCTCTAGAGATCAGGCCCTGGCTGCTGTCATAGTAACCCACAGGGTTGGTTAATAGTATAGGCTGCTTCTTATTGGTGACTATACTATAACAGCAGCCAATCACTAATCAATAGAGCAAGTGTCTTCCTTAGGCATATGGGGGCCCTTACAAAGTTTTACTCTGTGCTCAACAAATGCCTAATTACGCTCCAGTCTATGCCAATGAGTTTTGGGTAGCTATGTGTAAATCAAGACGGTATCAAGTTTTGCCTTTCTTGTTTCCTGTGCCTTGCTTAGAAGCAAGTCAGTATTGCATAACCATTGTTCCTGCTTATATGAGGCTATTTGAAGCTTATCGGGACTCATCTGTGACAGACAGCATTCTGGGTATTGAATGGTATTGGTTAGAAAGTGCATTTTTTACTAACAAAGTGCAAAAGTGCCAATCTGTAGTAACCAAAGCAACCTATAGTCAATTAGCTTTAATTAATCTGGTTAGACAATAAAAGCAAATTACTTAATTTGCCAATTTTCACTTTTTACACTGTTAGTAAATTGCCATTAATAAAGCAACCCAACATTTCCCAATATTGAAAAAAATACCAGGACAAATTCACTTTGCTAGTCTGGTCATGTCATAAATAATATAGGTGTGAGTTTATAATGACAAATAGATTAAAGCTATTTAATAATATGTGAAATGTAATTAAATTGACATAGATAAAACACAGCTAAGATTTACCTTTCTTTTTAATATTTTTCATAGTAAGCTATAACACACACTCCTCAATACTACCTATGCCATACCTCCTAACCATCCCAACTATTTGCTACACAGACATATTACACACACACATACACAGACACTTACCTTTGTACATCCAGCAGCAGCACTCTGCACGCTGCCAGACAGATGGAGAATCAGTGACTGCCGCTGTGACAGACCCGGGCCTTATATTGAGAATATCCTGCCAACCCGGTCTGTCCTCAGTGGGCCAACTGAACAACCATGGCACACTCTGTTATTAAATGCCGCCCGGTGGCCAGATATCTTATTGCTGTGGTGTCCAGAGAGGGAGGGGAGAGGCAGCTCACAGGAAGTGGGAATCAGCTGTGGACCCTGTGACATCAAAAAGTAGTGGAACGGGTTAAAAAGAGGAGGGTCAGGACCTTATCTAAAATCAGGAGGGGGTCTCTCCCTGTTTGCTAACTATTGTTCTAGCAAGTCTGCAACACAGTCCGAATGGCACCATCACCGCAGGCGGGGGAAACCACTGATGTCATGCACTATTTCCACCCCTGTTACCACCCAAACTCTCCACACCACCAATCAGAAGAGGACAATGAGTGGGGGGTTGTGGAAGGGACAAAAGGGGAGCTGTCTGGGGGAGGGGGGGAGTTGTTGGAGAATCTTGAGACAGTGAGGACTTGGACTGTTGGAGAGTAACCGTATTCTCGCAGGGCCTTAAAGGAATGCTTAAGGCAGGAGCTTCTTGACAGAGATCGGACAGTGTACCTCTAGGACTGATTCTGTTACCACTCCATCGGGAGACACTCGCAGATTCTAGGGAATTGGTGAGCCTACATCGGTAGGGAGACTATACCCAGGGTCCCACCAAGCTGGTGGAGAGTTGGCCGAGCGGCTGGGATCAGCAAGATACACAGACCCACCTTAAGGATCAGAAACCGTGGCCCACTTGGATTGTCATCTGTGGATTTTATTACCAGGAGTTTGGGCCTGCTAGGACTCTGTGCTTGGAGGTAACCTGCTGGGGACTTTGTTGGGGAGTTTTTACTTGCACTGGTGATTTTCTGACACTTGATATATTTGGTGGGGGAACAAGTTTCTACTTGGGGAGCACTGTTGTATTTTACTAAGTGTGTACACTTTGTTTAATAAAAGGGATTATTATTTCTTTCCTGTCTCCTTACCTGTGTGACCTGTGAACCTAGAGGACAGGGTATCTAGTGAGCTTTGGTTCTAACCCCGGTGTCCTCACAGCTGCCTATGCAAGCAATCACATGGGACAGCACCACGTGACAGGTGCCGTCCCATGTGATTGCTCGCATAGGCAGCAGTCACTGATTCTCCGTCCGCCGAGCAGCGCGCAGAGTGCTTCTGCTCGGCGGTCATGTGGACCGGCCCATCTGGCCATCGGCCCTTCTGGCATTTGCCAGAAGTGCCAGATGGCCAGTCCGGCCCTGCTGGTCACAGATCCACCTCTTACATTTGGAAATTTTATGCCACATCCCAAACAACAGATGTAAGCACATGTGTAATCTTTGGCAGGGCAAAGTAAGTAGTGGTAGGAACTCAGATGATCTTGGCACGTCCTCCCTCTTATGTCATTTGCAGTAAGTTTATTACAGTTTTTTATTACTGCAGCATACCCTGTGGGGCTGGGACCCACTCTACCTGCTGTGGGGTTACGACCCAGCAATGCGTAATCTGTGGAGCTGAGACCCCAACTCACTCCCAAATCTCAAGGTCTTGGCCCAAAATCTCACATTGCTGGCTGGGTGCACGGACCCACTGCTTAGCTGCTCTGTAGTTGGACCATAGATCCAGCCCACTGCAAGCGTTACACTTCCTCAAAGGGTGCTCCTACCCACTCTTATACATGGTGGGGCTGGGACCCACTACCACGCACTTTGCTCCAAGGGCTTCTGGGCCTTGAGCGGTATCTGCGGCAGTGTTCTGTCGTGCTCTCACTTCACTCAGGTTATACTTGGTAGTTTCCTGGGGCCACCTTTAATCCCCGGCGAACACCTGGTCGGGACTTCACTCAGTCCTTTACTTACAGGAACAGTCTCCTCACTCAGACTTGCAGGGTGTACCAACGCTCGCCAAGCCTGTACCTAGATGAATCACCGTTACCATTCTAGGCTCTAGGCTAGACATTTACCCCGGCACACGGTCCCACACTCAGTACTGCCAGTAGGCATTCGCACCCTCACCGTGCAGTACTTTTCTCGCCCTGTATTACACCCAAGTGCCACTCTTATCTTGTGTCTAGGCAGACCATAATCATAGCTTAATGCCGGGGTCACCTGTCTGTGATCCTCCTTGTGGGACAAGGCCCACTATTCTGTACTGCCCGACGGGTGAATGCACCGACCCTGAGCCAGTACCCTTGTTGCTATTGGATCCTTTTACAGCTCCCAACTACTGGTTACTGGTACCCAAGCAACTATGCCACAGACTGTAGTATGCAGGTTTTCGTGGTTTGGATATTCGCAGAGTCCTGGGCCACACCTCATGTGTGATCCCCTGCAGCTCTACCCCGCGTGCCTAACAGGACTGGGTGATCCCAATGCTTGCAGCCAAATGTGAGGATACCGGGTTTAACGTAACCTTCTATGCCGCGCAGCAGGCCTACCTGGTACGTACCCAAGGTAATAAACATATTTAAATAATAGCTTGCAACAAATAACACTACAGTCTGGCACAGACAACATACAGGGTATAATAAAAACACCTCACCAGTATCCTCTTACCTCACCAACAGCTCCTTCTCAGTCTCTACACATGACTCTACATCCCCCCTCTTCCCTTTCCTGTTGGCTTTCCCCAAGGATCCATTCTTGGCCTCCTGCTTTTTTCCCTCTACACCTCCTCCCTTGCTGTCCTCATCAGCTCTTTTGGCCTTCAGTACCACCTCTATGCTGATGATACCCAAATGTTTCTTTTATCCCCTAACCTCTCCCCTTCCCTTCTGTCTCGTGTCTCCTGCTGTCTCTCGGATATCTCTTCTTGGATGTCCCAACGCTTCTTTAAACTCAATATTTCCAAGACTGAAATTATCGTGTTCCCCCCTTCCAGCACTATCCCCCCTCCCACTCTATATTTATGTTAATAACGCTACCCTTGTTTCTGTTCCTCAAGTCCGATGCCTTGGGGTCATCCTTGATTTCTCCCTCTCCTTCAAACCTCACATTCTGTCCCTCTCAAAATCCTGCTACTTCCACCTTCAGATTATATCCAAGATAACGCCCCTCTCTCACCAAGGAAGCCACGAAAACCCTTGTTTACTTGCTTGTAATCTCTCACCTTGACAGCTGTAACCTCCTTCTCTCTGGCCTACCTGATTCTCACCTTGACCCTTTTAAGTCTATCCTCAATGCTGCTGCCAGCCTCATTTTTCTCTCCTGCCACTCTATCTCTGCTGTCTCCCTTCAACTGTAACTACATTGGCTCCCCATGGCCTACAGAATTAATTTTAAACTCCTCACCCTCACCTTTAAAGCTCTTAATCAATCCTCCCCTCCCTAAATCTTAAATCCCATCTCTACCTACACTCCTAGAAGCCCCCTCAGCTCTGCTGTGATTGCCACCTCACTACTTCACTAATTACTGCTTTCCACTCCCGTCTCCAGGACTTTGCCCGGGCTGCTTCCCAGCTGTGGAACGATCTTGCACATTCCATCAGGTTAGCATCTACTCTCAAAGGCTTCAAGCGTGCCATTAAGACTCATTTCTTTATTCAAGTCCTCCGTCTATCTCCCTTGTCCTGGCTCTCTCCCCCAGTTAGTACCACCCTATTTTTGTCTCCCCTTTCCTTTAGGATGTAGGCTCTCAGGACAAGACTTACCCCGATGTCTTGACACCTAAGGGCTCCTTCCCAACCAGGCTCCAGGACGACTGATGTGCCAACCGACTGGAAGGAATCGCGATGAATGAAGAAGCCAGCGCGACTTGATGTTGTCACTGGCATTCGGGACGCTGTTATCGGTGCTGTTAAAGGGGTAATGTAAGTATGCGGGCATGGACAATGTATAACGCTTTATAAAGTATAGAGGGAATAGAAGTGCCCAGGTTGTAAAAGATAAATAAATATTTAGAGTTTGTTTATAAGGATAGAATCAGGTTAGTTTCACTCTCTTGTTGCTGGAAAATTCTAGTAGGTGCATGTCGAATGTCTTGGTGGTGAGTATCATAATTCTTGTAATTGCTGCCTTTCTGTCCCGTTGATATTTTTCTGTTTTTCTCCTGTTTCTTCTTTTCATCTTTACTTGCTTTCTTTCCATGACTTTCTTTTCCTCCTTTCTTTATTCCCTTCTGTTCCTGCCTGTTTCTTTCCTTTTCCTTTTCGCCCCCACCGCCTGTCCCAGATCATATTTTCTCAGGCTTCAGTGGTTTTCTTTGGTCACTTCTGTGGCCCCACCCCTCTCAGCCCATTAGAGTGTTGGATCACGTTGTTGCATAGGGGCAATGCTCAGGGTTGACCGGTTAATTTAGCTGGTGGTTATATGAACTGGCTGTAATTAGTTGAGGCATTTCAATTGATCCTCTTTGAATTCATATCAGTTCAGGGCAGTTTTTCAGCAATGTTTGTGCAGACTGGTTTTAAACGTGACCAACTATGGCACTCATTCTTATAGGATCGTTGTCGCCATGGTTATTGCTGAGGAGGGGTGTTCTGTTCAAATCATTATAGAGCTGGGTCGATGGAAGTCTCGTTGTTGCAAGAAATATGTAATGGCTACGCAATAAATGTTGATACTCACTTCTTTCCCTGGCTGAGCTGGCCGATGACAGAAATTGCTTGCCTCGTTTCTATGGGAATGGAAAGAATTGCCAAATGTTTCCTCAAATTGAGGTGCCTGATTGACTTGTGGCTCCCAAGGATTTTTGCGATTTTACCTCCTGTTCAGCCGGGTCTCCCTCTATCATCGGACACCATCTTGTCTAGTCGTCTGTGCATGAGTTTCCCTGGGAACCTTCTTCACCTCTGCTCCGCAGTGATTGGATCATCTGCAGCCAGTTCCCTTTATAAGGGCCCTCCTCCATTTAATGGGTGTCGGATCATCAGTTCTCTACCTGATAGGAAGCATTTCTTCTGACTCCTGTTGTTCCTGACATCGTGGATGGTGCAGCTTGTTGCTACTCAGAATTCCTGTGCTGCTTACTGCTTCCCAGCAATTACCTGTGCAGCTCAGAATACCTGTGCTGCTTACTGCTTCTCAGCAACTACCTGTGCAGCTCATCACTACTCAGCAACACCTGTGCAGCTCACTATTTCTTAGCATTACCTGTGCAGCTCAGAATACCTTTGCTGCTTACTGCTTTTCAGCTATTACCTGTGCAGCTCATCTCTACTCGGCTATTACCTGTGCAGCTCATCTCTACTCAGCAATATCTGTGCTGCTTACTGCTTCCCAGTAGTACCTGTGCTGCTCATCGCTTCTCAGCAGTTACCTGTGTAGCTCATCGCTTCTCAGCAGTTACCTGTGCAGCTCATCTCTACTCAGCTATTACCTGTGCAGCTCATCTCTACTCAGCAATATCTGTGCTGCTTACTGCTTCCCAGTAGTACCTGTGCAGCTCATCGCTTCTCAGCAGTTACCTGTGCAGCTCATTGCTTCCCAGCATTATCACTGCAGAGCATCGCTCATCATTGGCCTGTTCCAGAGTTATAACACCTGTGTGGATCTCAGTGCTATTGCTCTCCGCAGCTCATCGCTTCACCACCATATTGGCTCAGCTTATCTCACAGTCAAGACCTGTAGATTCACCGCAGAGCATTGCTCATCATCGGTTCTGTTCCAAAGTTATACACCTGTGTGGACCTCAGTGCTCCAGTGCTCTGCCATGCATCTCTTCACCTCTACTATTGTTCTGGCTAACTAATACTTGGTGGTTCTGCGCATTCGCTACTCTGTGCCTCCTAGAGGACCGCAAACTGCGGTAGAGAGCAGTCAAGGCCATATTCCCTCGCGGGAATCCCTGGTGAACACCTCTCCACCGTTAGACTTCGCACCTCTCTGGGGGTAAGCTGTCACTCTAGCAGAAATCAGGACCATTCCCATAATCCGGCTTTCGTGACAAAGTAAGAGTGGTCCAACTTGCAGCATGAGCATTTTTCCTGGTGCCAGAGGGTTTTGCAGGTTAGATGTTGGGAGGCACCCTAGGGCTTCATTATTAAGTATCTTGCCCCTGAATGAAGCCAAGTTTGGGGGTCCCGAGATTCTGGAGGTTCATTTGGGTGGCGATGCCTTGGGTAAATTGAAGGTTTTGAGCTCATCCAGCATCTACTTCTGATATTGATGTGATTCTGTCTCCCTGGGCTAGGATTAGTAAAGTTTGGTTGAGTATTATACCCAGGAGGACGTGAAGAGGTGTTATTAACCCAGATTGCCTCAGTAATGACCTTTCTCGGGTGAACTGATGGGAAAAGAGGTTTCCATGGTAGTTTATCCAGGCATTAGTTTTAAGTTTCATTTGTTCAGATCAGATTAACCTTTTATATGAGTGTAGTTTGTATTGTAGAGCAGCTTTTTTCGGTTCTTGTTGGGCTTTCAGAGGTTACTGTTGGTGGCAGGATTTGGTTCCTTCATTCAGAACCAAGCTTTGGCGGAAAAACATGGTAATCAGTAGCCATAATGACACATTTGGGTGGTGGTGGGGCACTTTTCCTTAATAGGTTCCTTTAGTAACACTCCCCCGGGTGGAGTTATGGTACACCGCCCTTCTAGGTGGCCCACAGTTATTGATTCAATGCAGGGTAGAGTGGGGCTCCACTGCCTAGAAGTGTCTGAATACATTTGTGTTGCCATAATTCTGGCTTTTTGGAATAGCTGTTTTATTTTAATATAATTATAATTTTATAATTTTAATAGAATTTTAATATATAACCATTAATGTTACAAATTTCCAGCAAAAAAATCCTACAGCAGGCAGGTCAAAGACATCAACTGAACAAATTTTCAGTCAGTTCCAATCAGATTTTATTTCAAGCCCACACACAATAATGGGACAATTTTTTTTACCCAGCATAAGACATAGTTCTTCAAATATCCAAGTTAGTATTTTCAATATATCCCACTGCAAAATAAAATGCTTTTAAAGGTGGCTCTCAAATTCCTCATACTGCAGAGCTATAGCCCCAGTGGCTTCAAATTGAGTTTCAATAATAAAATGGAAATACGTACTAATATCAGAGGACTAGACTTGTGTAATGCAAATCACATGGGTAATCAATAATAAAAAGTGAAAGATATGTAATAGAAAGTACATTTTATTAGAAACAGATCAGTGCAAAAATTGTGCAAAGTATCCTGCAGGAAATTACATAGAATAAAATACATATGTGACTGAGCTGAATGTCTTTGTGAAAAAGACTATAAACAGTATTCCCAGTATTTCTAACATTGCAATAAAAATAGGAGTAAAGAAGAAAAATAGTAAAGATATGCAAATAAAACACATTACACATAAGGCTAAAGGCTAATGTGTGCACAGATCTTAATGTTAGGCTTAAATTCACTAATCACTAGGGATGTGCACCGGCGACTTTTGAGGTCTCGTGTTTTGTGTTTTGGATCCGGATTTTCGTTATTTTTGAGGTTCGGATTTGTCTCGCAAAACACTTGACGAAAGGTCTCGGTTCGGATTTAAGGTATTGGATTCGGATTTTTTTTGAAAAAAACATAAAAAGTTTAAAAATCAAGTTTTTGGGCTTATTTTCACTCCTAGGCTATTATTAACCTCAATAACATTCAATAACAAGCATTTCCACTAATTTACAGTGTATTCTGAACACCTCACAATATAGTTATTAGTCCAAAACGTTGCAACAAGGTATCTTTCTGGACTGCGTAGAGGAGTGGGTCACCACAATATATATTAAAAACCCTGAACTTTTATGATTCGCACCAATAATTGTACCTGGACTGCGTAGAGGAGTGGGTCACCACAATATATTAAAAACCCTGAACTTTTATGAATCGCACCAATAAATGTACCTGGACTGCGTAGAGGAGTGGGTCACCACAATATATATAATAAGAAAACCATCAACTGGTTTGATTCGCACCAATAAATGTACCTGGACTGCGTAGAGGAGTGGGTCACCACAATATATTAAAAACCCTGAACTTTTATGAATCGCACCAATAAATGTACCTGGACTGCGTAGAGGAGTGGGTCACCACAATATATATAATAAGAAAACCATCAACTTGTTTGATTCGCACCAATAAATGTACCTGGACTGCGTAGAGGAGTGGGTCACCACAATATCTTAAAAACCCTGAACTTTTATGAATCGCACCAATAAATGTACCTGGACTGCGTAGAGGAGTGGGTCACCACAATATATATAATAAGAAAACCATCAACTTGTTTGATTCGCACCAATAAATGTACCTGGACTGCGTAGAGGAGTGGGTCACCACAATATATTAAAAACCCTGAACTTTTATGAATCGCACCAATAAATGTACCTGGACTGCGTAGAGGAGTGGGTCACCACAATATATATAATAAGAAAACCATCAACTGGTTTGATTCGCACCAATAAATGTACCTGGACTGCGTAGAGGAGTGGGTCACCACAATATATTAAAAACCCTGAACTTTTATGAATCGCACCAATAAATGTACCTGGACTGCGTAGAGGAGTGGGTCACCACAATATATATAATAAGAAAACCATCAACTTGTTTGATTCGCACCAATAAATGTACCTGGACTGCGTAGAGGAGTGGGTCACCACAATATCTTAAAAACCCTGAACTTTTATGAATCGCACCAATAAATGTACCTGGACTGCGTAGAGGAGTGGGTCACCACAATATATATAATAAGAAAACCATCAACTTGTTTGATTCGCACCAATAAATGTACCTGGACTGCGTAGAGGAGTGGGTCACCACAATATATTAAAAACCCTGAACTTTTATGAATCGCACCAATAAATGTACCTGGACTGCGTAGAGGAGTGGGTCACCACAATATCTTAAAAACCCTGAACTTTTATGAATCGCACCAATAAATGTACCTGGACTGCGTAGAGGAGTGGGTCACCACAATATATATAATAAGAAAACCATCAACTTGTTTGATTCGCACCAATAAATGTACCTGGACTGCGTAGAGGAGTGGGTCACCACAATATATATAATAAGAAAACCATCAACTTGTTTGATTCGCACCAATAAATGTACCTGGACTGCGTAGAGGAGTGGGCACTGGGCACCACAATAAAATATATAAAAAACCTTCAACAGGTCTGCATTACACTACACATACGGCTGCTCCTCCATCCTCTCCATCATATACATGTTGGAGTTTTAGCATGTGACAACCTCTTGTTTTTGATAATGTCAGTGCATTTTGAATATTTTTCAATTTGCCCCACACCACTGAATGTACTTTATCTATGATACGCATCTATCTATCTTGACTGCGTAGTGTGGTGGCCCCGGTACACAATTTGGTACCGGGGCCACAATAAAATAAATACACCCTCCACGTGTCAGAATTCCACCAAACAAGTATCTGGACTGCGTAGTGGGGTGGCCCCGGTACCCAACTTGATACCGGGGCCACAATAAAATAAATACACCCTCCACGTGTCAGAATTCCACCAAACAAGTATCTGGACTGCGTAGTGGGGTGGCCCCGGTACCCAACTTGATACCGGGGCCACAATAAAATAAATACACCCTCCACGTGTCAGAATTCCACCAAACAAGTATCTGGACTGCGTAGTGGGGTGGCCCCGGTACCCAACTTGATACCGGGGCCACAATAAAATAAATACACCCTCCACGTGTCAGAATTCCACCAAACAAGTATCTGGACTGCGTAGTGGGGTGGCCCCGGTACCCAACTTGATACCGGGGCCACAATAAAATAAATACACCCTCCACGTGTCAGAATTCCACCAAACAAGTATCTGGACTGCGTAGTGGGGTGGCCCCGGTACCCAACTTGATACCGGGGCCACAATAAAATAAATACACCCTCCACGTGTCAGAATTCCACCAAACAAGTATCTGGACTGCGTAGTGGGGTGGCCCCGGTACCCAACTTGATACCGGGGCCACAATACCTCCTCCAAACATGCTACAGACAATTCGTCATTGAGATCCCATTAAGTATGTTAAAGACAGACAGGGTCCAAGTGTTATTAGTTGACTTTGTAAAGAAAAAAACTGTCCCTGTTGCACATAGTCGTGCAATGAAGACTTACTTTTTCATTTAAAGGCACGATCTTTCAAGTGTAGTGTTTGTAAGTCTAAGTCATATTATACTTTTGGTAAAATTGGTTTTTTTGGTTCCTCTTTATGTTAATTAATTAGTAATAGAATTAAAGTAGGAAATAGAATTAAATAGAATTAAAGTAGGAAATAGAGTGGTATAGAGTTGTAGTGTGGTATAGATAGAGTGGTCCACACAATATAATAATAAAACCCTCAACTGGTCTGAATTCCACCAAACAAGTATCTTGACTGCGTAGTGTGGTGGCCCCGGTACACAATTTGGTACCGAGGCCACAATATAATTAAAAAACCCTCCACGTGTCGGAATTCCACCAAACAAGTATCTGGACTGCATAGTGGGGTGGCCCCGGTACCCAATTTGATACCGGGGCCACAATACCTCCTCAAAACATGCTCCAGACAATTCGTCATTGACAGACCCCAGACAGACAGGGTCGTAGTGTTACTGTTTGACTTTGTAAACCCAAAAAAATGTCCCTGTTGCACTTGCACATAGTCGTGCAATCAAGACTGACTTTTTCATTTAAAGGCACGATCTTTCAAGTGTCAGAAAGAGAGAGAAGACACAGGAGAGGAGAGTTGTAGCTGGGGACCTGGGGTGGAAGCTCCCAGGCTCCCCCAGCATTGCCTGGAAGTCTGAGCGTGGTGACTGAGCCAGGGCAAGGAATGTGTGCCCTGGATGAGGGGGAGAACTCCATGCCACTATAGTGAACCCAAGAGAGAGGGGGACACTGCACATGGAAGAGGCCCTGGAGTGAGGGCTGCTACAAGAGGCATGGTAGCTGTAGTGTCAGATCCTGAGGCTGAGAGTACACAGAGTGACGTGTCAGAGCACAGGAGACATTATCCCCGCAGAGGAGGGATGAGCTGCAGTTGAGAGGTCTGCTGTTGAAATAGGACATGCACACTTTAACAAACCAATCATTTCAGCGACAGGGCCTACCAAACAACTTTGACTGAAATGATTGGTTTGTTTGGGCCCCCACACCAAAAAAGCTATTCATCTCTCCCTGTACAGACTAAACAGGCTCTACTGAGGCAAGATGTCGTCCTCATCCTCAACCTCTGATTCCTCTCCCCCTACAGTGTCTACTTCCTCCTCATCACACATTATCAATTCGTCCCCGCTGGACTCCACAACCACAGGTCCCTCTGTAGTATCTGGAGGGCAGTGCTGTACTTCATTGAGGAATTGATTATTCATTTTTATAAACATCATTTTTTCAACGTTGTGAGGAAGCAACCTCCTTCGCCGCTCACTGACCAGGTTCCCCGCTGCACTAAAAACTCTTTCCGAGTACACACTGGAGGGGGGACAACTCAGGTAAAATAGAGCCAGTTTGTACAGGGGCTTCCAAACTGCCTTTTTTTCCTGCCAGTAACAATATGGACTGTCTGACATGTCTACTTGGATGGTGTCAGCAAAGTAATCATCCACAATTTTTTCTATTGTGACAGCATCCAATGCAGCGAGAGTAGACATGTCTGCAATGGTTGGCAGGTCCTTCAGTCCGGACCAGATGTTATCAGCATCCCCGCCAGTGCCTCTTTTGGGAAAACTGAGCTTTTTCCTCGCAGCCATAGATGTGGAAGAAAATGAGGGTGGAGCTGTTGGCATGTCACGGTCCTCTTCAGAGGACAATCTCCTGACCAGCAGGTCTTTGCACCGCTGTAGATTTGTGTCCGCCGGAAACAGAGACACAACATACGCTTTAAACCGAGGATCGAGCACGGTGGCCAGAATGTATTCCTCTGACTTTAAAAGAGTGACCACCCTCGGATCCTGGCAAAGCGTACGAAGGGCTACATCCACAAGAGCTACATGCTTGCTGTAATCGCAATGGCTTACCAGCTCCTCCCTCACTTTCTCCAGCTGCTTCTGCAACAGCCTGATCAGGGGAATGACCTGACTCAAGCTGGCAGTGTCGGAACTGACTTCTCGTGTGGCAAGTTCAAATGGCTGCAGAACCTTGCACAACACGGAAATCAGTCTCCACTGCGCTTGACTCAGGCGCATCCCCACTCCTTTGCCTATGTCGTAGGTGGCTGTGTAGGCCTGAATGGCCTTTTGCTGCTCCTCCATCCTCTGCAGCATATAGAGGGTGGAGTTCCAGCGCGTCACAACCTCTTGTTTGAGGTGATGGCAGGGCAGGTTCAAGCTTTTCTGATGTGCCTCTAGTCTGCGGTAGGCACTGGCTGAATGCCGAAAGTGTCCAGCAATTTTGCGGGCCACCGCAAGCATCTCCTGCACACCCCTGTCACTCTTGAGGTAATGCTGCACCACCAAATTAATGGTGTGGGCAAAACATGGGACGTGCTGGAAATTGCCCATATTTAATGCCCGCACAATGTTACTGGCATTGTCTGACACCACAAATCCCCATGAGAGTCTAAGTGGGGTAAGCCACTGGGAGATAATTTCCCTCATTTTCTCTAATATGTTGGCAGCGTTGTGCCTCTTATTAAAGCCTGTAATGCACAATGTTGCCTGCCTTTGCATGAGCAGCCATTTTGTAGATGCTGCTACTGATGCAGCTGTTGCTGTTGCTGCGGAAGGGGATGCATCTACCCAGTGGGCTGTCACAGTCATATAGTCCTTCGTTTGCCCAGAACCACTTGTCCACATGTCCGTGGTTAAGTGGACAGTGGGTACAACCGCATTTTTAAGAGCACTGAGGACACTTGATCGTACTTCTCTGTACATTTTTGGTATCGCCTGCCTAGTGAAGTGGAATCTCGAGGGGATTTGGTACCGGGGACACAATACCTCCATCAACCCTCTAAATCCCACTCCACTGATGGCGGACACCGGGCGCACGTCTAACACCAACATTGCAGTTACAGCCGCAGTTATACGCTTTGCAATAGGGTGACTACTATCGTATTTGGTGGTCATGGCAAACGACTGTTGGACGGTCAATTGTTTGGTGAAAGACTTAGCGGTCTTACGACTTCCCCTCTGGGAAGATGACCGACTAACAGCAGCAACAGCAGCAGTGGCAGTAGTAGGCGTACCGCTGCAGGATTCCTCGGATGAATCCCGTATTGAGGAGGACTCAGTCTGGCTGGTGACTTGGGCTGCAGGACTGAATCTGATGGAGATTGTGGAGGAAGTTGACGAGGAGGGTGTTGCTGGTGTGTATCCAACTGGACCACGGGATTTAGGTGTCCCTGTACCGATGAGGGTCCTAGCCCCAGTTCCTGAACTAACCACTGAACTATGAAGGTTATTCAGGTGACGTATAAGGGAGGATGTTCCTAGGTGGGCAAGATCCTTACCCCTGCTTATTTGAGCTTTACATAAGCTACATATTGCCATACATTGGTTGTCTGGATTTGGATAAAAATAACTCCAGACCGAAGAGGTGCATTTTTTGGTCTTCTGACCAGGCATGACGATGGGCTTTTTCATCCCATGGACATCAGCTGTTTCCCCCCCTGGTGCCTCATTTACAATAACCACATCACCATCCTCATCATCAAGTTCCTCCACAGCGCCAGCTACATCATCAATAGCCTCCTCCCGAGCCACCTCTTCCCGTACAGTGATGGGAAGGTCAGGCTTGACAACCACCAACACGCTTGGACTCGCCTTGGGGATTTGTGATAATTTCTCTTTAGAAGGCAGAGTTGTTTGCTGTTTTGTTGCTGACAGCATAACTCTCTTCAATTTTTTGTAGGGGGGGGGAGGAGGAGGAGGGCTAAGATCCGTGGGTGAAGCTGAACCACTAGTCATGAACACGGGCCAGGGCCTAAGCCGTTCCTTGCCACTCCGTGTCGTAAATGGCATATTGGCAACTTTACGTTTCTCCTCAGATGATTTTAAGTTTCTCTTTTTGCTACTTTTTCTTAACTTGGGCTTTTTGGATTTTACATGCCCGGTACTACGAGATTGGGCATCGGGCTTGGAAGACGACGTTGATGGCATTTCATCGTCTATGTCATGACTAGTGGCAGCAGCTTCAGCATTAGGAGGAAGTGGGTCTTGATCTTTCCCTACTTTATCCTCCAAATTTTTGGTCTCCATTATATGTAGCACAAGATACTGCAGAATGTGTGAACTTGGTAATATTGCAGTACCAATGGACTTATAATGCTGGATTGGTTTTGCAAATTTGGTTATAATTATTATATATATTTTTTTTTTTTTAAATTTTTTATTTTTTTTTACTTTTTTTTTATTTTTTACAAACTTGGGAATAATGGGGAAATAACTATGCCCTTAGAAGCACAGAGCACAGGACACAGCACCACTGGACTGAACAGGACACGGCACAGGACCCAGCAGCACTACGGAACTCAGCAGGACAGAGCACAGGACACAGCACCACTGGACTGATACTGCAGAATGTGTAAACTTTGTAATATTGCAGTACCACTGGACTTTTACTGCTGAATGTGTGAACTTGGTAATATTGCAGTACCAATGGACTTATAATGCTGGATTGGTTTTGCAAATTTGGTTATAATTATTATATATATTTTTTTTTTTTTTAATTTTTTATTTTTTTTTACTTTTTTTTTATTTTTTACAAACTTGGGAATAATGGGGAAATAACTATGCCCTTAGAAGCACAGAGCACAGGACACAGCACCACTGGACTGAACAGGACACGGCACAGGACCCAGCAGCACTACGGAACTCAGCAGGACAGAGCACAGGACACAGCACCACTGGACTGATACTGCAGAATGTGTAAACTTTGTAATATTGCAGTACCACTGGACTTTTACTGCTGAATGTGTGAACTTGGTAATATTGCAGTACCAATGGACTTATAATGCTGGATTGGTTTTGCAAATTTGGTTATAATTATTATATATTTTTTTTTTTTTTTAATTTTTTTATTTTTTTTTACTTTTTTTTTATTTTTTACAAACTTGGGAATAATGGGGAAATAACTATGCCCTTAGAAGCACAGAGCACAGGACACAGCACCACTGGACTGAACAGGACACGGCACAGGACCCAGCAGCACTACGGAACTCAGCAGGACAGAGCACAGGACACAGCACCACTGGACTGATACTGCAGAATGTGTAAACTTTGTAATATTGCAGTACCACTGGACTTTTACTGCTGAATGTGTGAACTTGGTAATATTGCAGTACCAATGGGCTTATACTGCAGGATTGGTTGTGAAAATTTTGTGGTAATTAAAAAATATTAAAGTAGTTTTTGGTATTTTATAAAAAAAACTTTTTTTTATTTTTTTAAACACAGGGGAATATTGGGGAAATAACTATGCCCTTAGAAGCACAGAGCACAGGACACAGCACCACTGGACTGAACAGGACACAGCACAGGACCCAGCAGCACCACTGACCTCAGAAGGACAGAGCACAGCACACAGCACCACTGGACTGATACTGCAGAACACAGCACAGCACAGCACAGCACAGCACTAAACAGCACAGCACTAAACAGCACAGAACTAAACAGCACAGAACTAAACAGCACAGAGGACCACCTAACACACCCTCCCTCTACCCTGATCAATGCCCGAGTGAAGATGGCGGCGACTAGCGGGGAATTTATAGGATCCGAGTATCGCGAGATCCGACAACGGGATTATGAGTCAGAGCCTCAGTTTCACTTTTGAATTTGGCGCCAATACCCGGATCTGTCTCGGATCCGACTCGGATCCGCAACGTTCGGGTGGGCTCGGATTTCAGAAATCCGAGCGCGCTCATCCCTACTAATCACACGTTCCATGTGAAAAGTAATGCGCAGGTCTCTGTAGGAAGGAAATATTCAGATGTATATATGAGCCCGCGAGTATGTGGCACTGTTGATAATCAAGGTACTCTTACTGCCTGGAGATGTGAAGATCGTGGTATATATCCGAAGATGTGTTAGTAAGATGCTAAAATAAGCTGTGATAGTCATCTTGCCGAAGAGCAGAATTCAACTGTTAATACAAAACCTAAAATAAAAAGCATAAATAGCCAAAGTTAATAGTGTTTATAAAAAATACCCCTACACTTTTTATTTTTGGTTTTGTAATAACAGTTGTACCTTATCCTGGAGCCGGGTGGTCGCATCGCCCCCTTAAGACCAGCAATATCACTGTCAGAAACTTAAGTGACGAGAATTAAACTTTCGGCATTCAATCCTGTCGCAAACCTTTGCTGTCACTTTTGCTGTACATTTACTATATGTCGCTGTAACAGTTATCAGCATTTTAGTGTGTACATCCCTGTTGTCGGAAATCTGCTCTTTGCTAATTCGCACCCCACCCAAAATAAGATGAAAATGAAGCCAATGTTATCTTGATTGAGATCACATAATAAGATTGTAATATGCAATTGAATTATTTAATAGACACTATACATTACTGCAATTCTACTCTAGGTGGCTCTGACTGGACATTGGCACTGTGTAATAAATAATGCATTCTGTTTTTG
Organism: Mixophyes fleayi; assembly: GCF_038048845.1. NCBI lineage: Eukaryota > Metazoa > Chordata > Amphibia > Anura > Limnodynastidae > Mixophyes > Mixophyes fleayi. The sequence continues at coordinate 278,186,522 of NC_134402.1, forward strand.
GCTCTTTGTCATTTTGATGGTTTACACCAAAAAAGTTATATAAACATCCATCTACTTTAAGTGCTAAAATACATTTGACTGTCGCTAACTTGGATATTACAAGTCACTGGTTAAGCTAATTTGAGTGGAGAAGATGACTTTCAATATGGTTTGCATATAATATAGGATACATTATTTGATAAAGTACATGACAAAGATGACATTAATTACTGAACTATATTTGCAGAGGTTCAGTCTGACCACTTAATAACTCAGGGGTACAGTGTGTTTTTGTGGTCAAATTAAATAAATGAGCATATGTTTGAGAAGAACAAAGTCTGAAATGTTATGAGACTATAATTATCTTTCAAAAAATACAACAGTTTATTAACACGTAACACATAGTTAACAAATCCCTGAAGAAGTAATGATAAACATTATGAAATGATATATGTGCTGATAATAGCAGCAAAATCCTCATCTATATTTCAGACTTCTGGTCACAGCCCCACCTACGGGTTGATGAGAGAATTTTTATTAGCACATTTTTTTTCTAATCACATTTCTTATGTATTTTTTTTTAAATCTTTTTATTACATTTTTTTTACATTATTTAAAAAAAACAAACATTAAAAACATTAAACTAAAGCTAAACCCATGCATGGGGTAGTAACAGTGTCATAACATCAAACCTACAATGTTTAAGTATAGTGTAAATCAGAAAACATTGGTGGTTATCTATTTTTTACATATATTTCATGATTATGGATGTAGGTGAATGTAAAACTGATTAAAATACACACTTTTTAATCATTAATCAATAAAGTTAAATAAAATATTTAAATTAATAATAGAGTATATAAACCTCTTTATTGACTGAAGTGTCTCTTTTCTTTTTTCAACTCTAGTCCTTAAAGAGAAATAGCTCTGAGTTACTCTAAAATCCTATTACCTTATTAGACCTAGAGCAAACATCACATGAATGGGTCCACATTACTGTGTAAAGCTGGGTACACGCTACAGAATTTTCCATCAACTTTTTATGCCGATCGATTTTACATCCGATCGATGGTCCGATCGCTTGGTCCATGGACTGCATACACACTAGCCTTGCTTTAAATGATAAAGGGAAGAGCCGCTGTCTGGTTAGCGACTTTCTACAGCCATGTTGTTCTAAACAATGATTTTAATTTCATACACACTGAAGCAATATTTGCGGGGCATGTAACGATATACCAAAGACATTAGCATAAAGGGGCAGGGCTTTCACTATAGTCAACACCCAAAAAACCCTAAAAATAGAACTGTCTCTTTTATAGGTAAAAATCTCCATACAAAAGGTTATTATACACACATAGGTATCACCCACAATGCTCCATTCTCTGCGGGCATGGTCACTGATTGGTCCACAGCAGAAACAAACGCCCATGTCGGAGTGTATAAAATTACAGAGGAGTCTGTCTGGTGCTGAGGAACGTGAGAAGATGGCGGGTGAGGAGAAGGTGTCAGTGGGGATTGGAGCTATGGAGACGGAGATGGAGACAGAGTCAGAGATGGTGCTGGAAGGCCCCAAAAATTATGAAAAAGTAAAGGCAGGGGATGGAGATGCTTTATAAGACAAATAATTATTTTTTACTGCAGTTAACAGAGCAAAGCCAATGAGCCCAAGAGAGGTGGAGATGATGGTAAAAGTACTGGACCAGTACGACTATGACTGTCAAAAGCAAAAGTAAAGAAAAGTTAATAATAGAAAGGAACTGATAGTGCAAAAAATACTGCGATTACTGAAGAGAAAATTTGGAAAGAAAATAAATAAATTACAAGTTCAGAAGAGGTGGTTGGACCTTAAAAAAAAAAAGAGATAAGGAGACTGGTGCGAATTCGTAGAAACATTAAAAAAAAGTGAGTAGCACGTGTAGTGCACCTGCTTGAAGGACTTTATGTATTTGATTCTAGTTTCACACGAAGCAATGGAAACGACTGATTTGTAACATTGAATTTTTTTGTCAGAAAGAAGAATTAACGGTGAGAAGGCCAGATTAGATACCACTGATACCACTAATGTAACACCTGTTATCAAGCAAGAAAAAATTGATGTTGAATACAAAGATACACTGATGTGAATGGGTTCTCTGTACAGCGCTGCGGAATTAGTGGCGCTATAGAAATAAATGATGATGATGATGATGAAAGATAGAAAATAAGTTATACACAAAGGTATCTCAATGAATATGTGTAGACAACTAAATGCTTTGGGCACATACCTGTACCATTATAATAGCCAAAATGGCGCCTGTTTTCCAGAATCTATGATGGTTAAGCCCGCAATTGTTGCAATTGTGCCAGAGGGACCACAACATAAACTGATCTCGAGCAGTGTGTAAGGTGAGCAAATGAGACTATTTCTGGTGTTGGGTTAAGACTTTTGTTAACTTTATTACATATATAGAAGTTTAATGCTAAACATTTTTAATTTCCTTGTTTCGTAGATACCATTGTCATATCCGATGAGAGTTCTGAGGGAGAAAAAAACGTTCTAAAGCTCCAGGATTATTTTAATGAAATCAAAGGGAACATAAGTGACATGAAGAAAAAAATTGAGAAAAACCTTGAGAATAATTTTGTTGAAATGTGTATGCTGTTTGGAACTGTTCTGCCACAAACCACTAACACCTTTAACGTGTAATACTAATTTTTTCACGTGTGATATTCTACAATAATTTTTTTTATACTTTTTCCTGCAATAAAACTGTTGCATTAACACTGTGTGGTTCATTCTGGGTATTTTACAAATATTAGTTAATAAAGGTTAATATGACTTAATAAGTTAAATAGTTTATAAAGGTATAAGTTTATAAAGGGTAAATATGATTTGGATTCCCAATATAGATGCAAAGGGTAAGTGGTTTACACAAGTGTAATGGTCTGCAACCAGACAGGTGCAATATACATGTATACAAAACACAAATCAGTGATGTGCGGATACCGCACCACATGTGACAGGTACAGGCATCACAAATTTACATACACACACCCCCAACGGAGCCCCAGGTCGAGGAAGTATCGGAGGATTGTCATGGATCGGTCAGAAACTTATACACAGAACACAAAGGAAAGGAGATTGGAATGAAAATATTGAATGGTATGACCAACCAAATGAGGTGACAATCTTCCATTTGGGCAGACTTTCGACCATCGTATCACTACACACACTGACCCGACTTTCGAACGAGCGGTCGTATGTCAGCTGGTTGAGCCGAATATTTGACGAAAACCCTATAGTGTGTACCCAGCTTAACTTACAACTGTATGCAAATTAGAGTGGGAGCTTGTAGTTCAGATTCAGGAGTGATGCCAGATAAGAAAACATTAGTTTGTATTTATTTGTTTTGTTTTTTTTACTTTGACTCTAAGGTTCTTGGTTATATAAATTATTTGATCAAGATCATCTTGGTTATATAAATTATTTGAAGGCAGAGATTTCTCTTTTTGTCACAATTGGTCTCGTGTTTGTGGGACACCTAGGTGCTTAGATAGAAGTTCATGTAGGGTCTCTTCTATACTGGCTTCATTTACTAAGATATCTAAGATGTGCTAATGTGTGAAGTAGCAGCCCCACCATTTTGTGAGGGACAGCAATCTCACTTCATGATAACACGTCAGTGATCATGTGATAGTCTGTCCGGCGGCGCCTCTGAGTTCTCCCCTCCCCTCTCAGCATGCATCGCGAGGAGCAAGTAGAGGAAGAAAAGGTAAGTAACATTTAATTAGTTATTCTTTTATCTGGTGTGCGGGGGGGGTGTGCGGTGAGCGGGGGGCGGGGGGCGAGCGGGGGGCGGGGAGCGAGCGGTGGCGGCGTTATTTTGCCTAGGGCGCCGTGAACCCTAGCACCAGCGCTGCATACCCCACTATTATTATTATTATATTATTATTATTCTTTATTTATATGGCGCCACAAGGTGTCCGCAGAGCCGTACAATATACAGTACAGACAGAATACAAGGGTATGACAGTACAGAGTAGAACAAGTATCACCAAGACTTCAATATCTCCAAGCAAAGCAAATAGAGTGGTGTAGGAGAAGAAGAAATGGTATTGAGACAGAAGGGAAGATGGCCCTGCTCAAAGGAGCTTACATACTAAGGGGAGGGGAGACGGACAGCAGGCACAAGGGGAGTCAGAGGGGTTCAAGTACAAGAGTAGATGGGAAAGTGGGAGGAGATGAGAACGATAAGGTTAAGTGGAAGGTTGGAAGGCCTTAAGGAACAGATGGGTTTTGAGAGCCCGCTTGAAGGAGCCAAGATTAGGGGAGGTTGTTCCAGTGAAGGGGGCAGCACGGGAGAAGTCTCAGACTCTGGCATGGGATGATGTGATCAGTACAGAGGAAAGGCGATGGTCATTAGCCGAACGCAGGGAACGGGCAGGAGTGCGGATGGAGAGGAGATTGGAGATATAAGGGGCAGTGGAGTGGGAGAGGGCCTTGTAGGTGACAGTGAGGAGTTTAAAGAGGATTCTGAAGGGGAAAGGGAGCTAGTGGAGGGCAAGGAGGAGAGGGGAGGCCGAGGAAGAGCGGCGTGAGAGAAAAATAAGTCTCGCAGCAGCGTTAAGTACAGAGCGTAGGGGCGCGAGATGGGAGTGGGGGAGGCCGGTGAGGAGAAGGTTGCAGTAATTGATACGGGAAATGATGAGGGCATGGATGATGGTTTTGGCAGCCTCCTGGGAGAGGAAGGGCCGAATGCGGGCAATGTTCCATAGTTGGAAGCGACAGGAGTGGGCAAAAGATTGAATGTGGGGGACAAAGGAGAGGGAGGAGTCCAGGATGACACCCAGGCAGCGGAGTTGGGGAACAGCAGAGATGGTAGTGTTGTTAATGGTGATGGAAAGTTCACGGTGGGTAGAAGATTTAGAAGGAGGGAAAACAATGAGTTCAGTTTTCGCAATGTTGATTTTGAGAAAACGTGAAGACATCCAGGAGGATATAGCGGAGAGGCAGTCAGAAACACGAGATAGGAGGGTGGGGGAAAGGTCAGGAGAGGAGATGTAGAGTTGAATGTCATCAGCATAGAGGTGATACTGGAGACCAAAGGGGGAGATGAGATCACCCAGGGAGGTGGTGTAGATTGAGAAAAGAAGAGGGCCGAGAACAGAGCCCTGAGGGACCCCAACGAGGATGGGGGAAGGGGGAGAGCATGAATCTGGAGTGGAGACAGAGAAGGAGCGGTTGGCAAGGTATTAGGTGAACCAAGTGAGGACAGTGCCGGAGAGGCCGAGAGAGAGAAGGGTCTGCAGAAGGAGGGGGTGGTCCATGGTGTCAAAGGCCGCAGAGAGGTCCAAGAGAATGAGCAGGGAGAAGTCGCCCCTGGATTTGGCCGAGAGGAGGTCATTAGTAAATTTGGCCAGGGCGGTTTCAGGCGAGTGGAGGGGGCGGAAGCCAGATTGGAGGGGGTCAAGTAGGGACTTAGCAGAGAGGTGACTGGAGAGGCGGCTGCAGACAATCCTCTCAAGTAGTTTGGAGGCAAAGGGGAGAAGTGAAATGGGGCGGTAACTAGCTAGAGAGGTGGGGTCAAGGTTAGGTTTCTTAAGAATGGGGGCGATAAGGGCATGTTTGAAGGAAGAGGGGACGATGCTAGTAGAGAGAGACAGATTGAAGATGTGTGCAAGGTGGGCGCAGGCAGAGGGGTAAAGGGAGCGAAGGAGGTGAGAGGAGATGGGATCCAGCTGGCAGGTGGAGGGAGGAGAAGAGAGAATGAGGGAGTGGACTTCGTCACCCGATGTGGGGTGAAAGGAGCACCAGGGTTGGTTATTAGAGGAGGAAGGTGCGATGACAATGGCTGAAGTATGCGATGAGGGGGAGATGTCCAATCTGATAGCCTCAATTTTAGAGGAGAAGAAGGAGGCGAAATCAGTGGCAGAGAGGGAGAGAGGGATAGGGGGAAGGGGAGGAGACGAGGGAGTTAAAAGTGGCAAAGAGGCGGCGGGGATTGGAGGACTGAGAGAAGATGAGAGACTTAAAGAAAGATTGTTTGGCAAGGGAGAGGGCGGAGCTGAAGGAGGAGAGGATAAACTTAAAGTGAAGGAAATTGGCCAGGGAGCGAGATTTCCTCCATAGACGCTCAGCAGCACGAGTGCACTTCTGAAGGAAGCGGGTAAATTTAGAGTGCCAAGGTTGGGGTAACCGATGGCGGCAGTTGACAGAAGAGGCAGGGGCAAGGGCATCCAGAGCAGTGGTAATGGATAGGTTGTAGAGGGAGGTCGCCTGCTCAGGGCAGACCAGGGTAGGAAGTGGGGCAAGAAGAGTGTCCAGAGAAGAGGAGAAGGAGGTAGGGTCCAGAGCCTCAAGGTTGCGCTTGGTGAGGGTGGATTTAGGCAGGGGGGTTGCAGAGGAGGACGACAGAGTAAAAGAGAGGAGGTGGTGGTCAGAGAGCGGAAAGGGGGAGGTAGAGAAGTCGGAAAGAGCACAAAGATGAGAGAAAACAAGATCAAGGGAGTGACTAAGACAGTGGGTGGGGGATGTAGTCCACTGAAGGAGGAGGACAGGGCAAGGAGTTTGATAGAGGCGGGATCGGTGGGGTTATCAATAGGGATGTTAAAGTCGCCAAGAATAATGGAGGGGAGGTCGGAGGAAAGAAAGTGGGGAAGCCAGGCTGCAAAGTTATCAAGAAAGACAGAAATAGGGCCAGGGGGGCGGTAAATGACACTATCCACCAGCTTTAGCTTTGTGATCACATGCACACATGACACCACCAAGAGCAACGGCTTTTTCACAGGTCACCTCCTGTGTTCCAGTCTCTCTCGCATAACTCCCCATTCTCACCAGCTTTTCTTTACATGTCACCAAATATGACCAACAGCTTATCTGTCATGTGCCATCACAAATGCCCACAAGCTTTCCTCTCACATGCTACCCTGTATGCCCACAACCAGGTGTGAATTGAGAAATTAAGGTGTCCCTGGAAAAAAAATGGCATCATGTGGGCGGGTCCAAATAAACTGTGGGTGGGGCCAACACAAAAGTAGGCGGGGTTTAGAACTATTGGAAGTCGGTTGTAATAACATTTAGGAAAACCTAGATGTGATGACTTAAGACACAGTAGGTCATTTCTAAAGCAAAGCAGGGAAAAAGCTGCCAGTCCTGTGCTATAAAAATAGATGAATCCTTTTACATTATCTGTGACTGGTTTATTTCTTTGTGCTCAAACTTCTTTAGTTGCCTACTAACACATTAAACAAAGTCAGATAGGTTTCTATGAAGAGAATTTTGGAAGGATAAGTTTAACTATTACGAAACATGTTGGCAGAATCCTATTTGATCAGTCTGTCACATATGCCAGCAGCATATGAGCACCTCACTGCACTGTTGCATCTTTGCCTGACATGAGCTGTAAACTACCAGTCAAATCTCTCTCTTTAATATACAAAAATGTGTACTGTGTGCTTCAAAAAATGCATTAAAAATAATCCTTATAATAAATAGCTATCCAGTGCGATCTCCAGAAAGGTAAAATGCTTCAAGCATCTGCAAGAAAACACTTCTTTTGTAACAATTGTGTATGAGCCCTAAATGTGCCCAGTGATTGGTGGTGGTTTAATTTAATAACAGTGCAGGGAGGGTTGGCAGACAATGGCATAAGTAAAGGGGAGAGCTATTCCAAGGGTTTGCTGGTGATATAGTAAGTGCAAAGGAGGCAGGATTAATTATATTGTCAGTGCAAAGGGGGCTCGCCATATGTTCAACAAAGTGATCTGAGAATGGGAGCAGTGCAAGGTAGAAGGCAAGCAATGGAATCAAGGCGAGAACCACTAAAGTATCGCTAGAGCTGGAATAAGACTCCGGGGGGCTCGGGGCACTTAAGACAGGGAGATTATCATATATGACAAATAAAAAGGCAAAACTGTGTGCACTACTATTAGGCCCTCTCAAACACTTTAGTAGCCCCCCCCTCACACACCCACTTTAGCAGCCACACACACTTTAGCAAAGACACACATACATTTTAGCCATACTTACCAACTTTCTGTTGGTCAAATCCGGGAGCCTGCGGAGGAGGTGGGCGTAACGGGGGGCAGGGCTCCAAAATGGCGTCCTTTTGGACCCGCCCCCATGACGTAATGACGCAAAACGCATCATTTGACAGCGGGGGCGGGGCCAAACACAGCGATTCACCAGGAATCACGGCGTTTGGGACTTAATTCTGCCCACTTCACTAGGAAGTGGGCAGAATTATCCAGATGCGGGAGATTGCCACACTCGCCCGGGAGCCCGGGAGACTCTCGCAAAATGCGGGAGTCTCCCGGACATTCCGGGAGAGTTGGCAAGTATGACTTTAGCAGAGACACACACACTTTAGCAGAGACACAAATACACTTTAGCGTAGACACACACGCACTTTAGCAGACATACACTTACCTTGTTCCTTCTGCAGACTCCTCTCACTGCACACATGGGACAGTAGCTGTCATGTGACATGTCCCATGTGACCTGTGTAGGAGACTGCAGCCACAGATAGGAGGAGGGAGAGACCGATCGGCAGAGGGAACCGCCGGCCACATCAAGGTAGGTGGTTGGTCCCGGAGGAGCGGCCAGCCACCTAGTACCACACTGCCCCCCCTCCTGCCGGTCCGGGGGGGAGGTCACGCTACACATATTTTTTTTTATTACCTTTAAAAACACACCAGTAGGCCTCCTGAGGCCATCGGCCTACCTGGACTTTTCCTGGTAGGTTACATGGCCAGTCCGCCCCTGCTCACAACCTTATCTTATGTGCCACACTGAGTGGTGAAGTATGTATGCTCTGGCAGGCTGTGGTTACGTGCAGCATGTATGTATGTTCTGGCAGGCATTGGTAGTGTGCATTATATATGTCATACATACCAACTTTCTGTTGGTGAAATCCGGGAGCCTGCAGAGGAGGTGGGCGTAACGGAGGGGCGGGGCTCCAAATGGCGTCATTTTGGACCCGCCCCCATGACGTGATGACGCAAAATGTGTCATTTGACAGCGGGGGGAGGGGCCAAATGCCGCGATTCACCGGGAATCGCGGCGTTTGGGACTTAATTCTGCCCACTTCATTCGGAAGTGGGCAGAATTATCCAGATGCGGGGGATTGCCACACTCGCCCGGGAGCCCGGGAGACTCTCGCAAAATGCGGGAGTCTCCCGAATATTTCGGGAGAGTTGGCAAGTATGATATATGTATGTTCTGGCAGGCAGAGGTGGTGTGCAGTATGTAGGTATGTTCTGGCAGACAGCGGTGGGGTACAGTATATATGTATGTTCTGGCAGGCAGAGGTGGTGTGCAGTATGCTCAAAAACTAGTGGGTGCAGTATGTGTGTGTCAACATCAGTGATGCACTGTATATATGTATATAAAACTTCTCTGTGTACATTTACTTGAGTCAGAGTGAGTTGATCCTTGGAATTTAGAAGGTTTCCAGAGAGGCAAAGGCGCTGGCACAGAGTTGCTGTATGCCCAGCTTGCAGAAAAAATACAAAGGACACGGAACGGTTGGGGAATGAAAGGAACACACTCCCCTGTTAATCAGTACCACCCCCAATGACCAGGCATTACTCACACATGCCCCCTCTGTCCACATGCTTTACTCACACATGACCCCTCTGGCCCCATGCCTTCCTCACACATCGCTCCTTTGTCCACATGCTTTATTCACACATACCCCCTCTGCCCACATGCTTTACTCACCCATCCCTCTTTTGTCCACATGCTTTATTCAGACATTCTCCTAAGCCCACATGCTTTACTCACACATGCACCCTTGCCAACATGATTTACTCACACATGACCCCTCTGCCAACATGCTACACTGCCCACATGCCTTAATCACATATGCCCACTTTGCCAACATGCTTTATTCAAACGTGTGTATGCTAGGGAATTTAGACTGTAAGCTCCAATGGGGCAGGGACTGATGTGAATTAGTTCTCTGTACAGCGCTGCGGAATCAGTGGCGCTATATAAATAAATGGTGATGATGATGATGACGTCACCTAAGCCCACATGCTTTACTTCTCACATGCCCCCTCTGGACACATGCTTTACTCACATATGACCTCTACGGACACATGCTTTGCTCCAACATGTCCCCTCTGTCCACATGCTTTACTCACTCATGCCCCCTATGCCCACATGCTTTACTCACACATGCCCCCTCAGTGGCGCACGCAGGGAGGGTTTCTGAGTCTCCAAAAACCCCCCCTGCGCTAACTTAGTGCCCACCATATCGGCACTGTCCTATACAGCAGCCGCGGCACTGTCAAAGAAGCGTCCACGGCGGTGCTGTATTGTATACAGCACCGCCGCAGACGCTTCTTTGACAGCGCCGTGGCTGCTGTATAGGACAGCGCTGCCTAAACGGAGCTGCAGCTCTCTCTCGTGGGTTTTTTGTTTTTTTTGACAATCCTGCATGCGCCCCTGCCCCTCTGTCCACATGCTTTATTCACACATGCCACCTAAGTCCACATGCTTTACTCACACATACCCCCTATGTCCACATGCTTTATTCACACATGCCACCTAAGTCCACATGATTTACTCACACATGCACCCCTGCCAACATGCTTTACTCGCACATGCCTCCTCTGTCAACATGCTATACTGTCTACATGCTTTAATCACACATGCCCCTTTTTGCCAACATGCTTTATTCCCACATGTCACCTAAGCCCACATACTTTACTGCCCACATGCCCCCTCTGCCCACATGCTTTACTCATACATGCACCCCTGCCAACATGCTTTACTCGCACATGCTCCCTCTGCCAACATGCTGCACGGGCCGGTCAAATTCTTCCACACCAAACTCATCAAACCATGTCTTTGTAGTCCGTGCTTTGTGCACTGGGTCACAGTCATGTTGGAATAGAAAAGGGCCTTTCCCAAACTGTTGCAACAATTTTGAAAGCATAGCATTGTCCAAATTGCTGCTCAGCCATGGAAACCCATTCCATTAAGCTCCCGCCGCACAGTTTTTATGCTTACATTAATGCCAGTGGAAGTTCTGAACTCTTCAGCTATGGAATCAGCAGAGTGTTAGTGACTTTAACGCACTATGCACCTTAGCAGTCTTTGACCTCGTTCTGTGATTTTACAAGGTGTTCCGTTTCGTGGCTGAGTTGCTGTTGTTCCTAATCGCTTCTACTTTTTAATAATATTACTTACAGTTGACCGTGGAACATCCAGTATTGATGAAATCTCACAAACCGTCCTATTGCAAAGGTGGCATCCTATAAAAGTACCACACTTGAAGTCACTAGGCCTGAGTCATTAAGGAAAGTGAGGCAAAAAAGGAGTAAACCATGATACATTGTAAGGGATGCAAATTAGTTTATTATTTTGAGATAAATACTGGATTTTTTTTCATCTAGCACACAAATACTTGATAGCTCTATGTGAAATTTAAAGTTGATCTAGGACATGCCTTATCCCAACTATAAATCTGTCCCCACTTTTTAAATGTACCTCCCCCTCCAATGCATGTTTTGCCCAGATGCAAAGTTACTCCTATCTTTGCTTTGATCTCCTTAATGACTCAAGCCCACTGAGCTCTTAAAAATGACCCATTTTGTATCACAAGTGTTTGCAAATGGAGACTGCATCGCTAGGTGCTTGATTTTAAACACCTCTGGCAACGGGGCTGATTGAAACACCTCAATTCAATAATTAACAGGTGTGGGCAAATACTTTTGTCCATATGGTGGATATATTTCAAATATACCATCTCTTTATAACTTAGCCAGCCGTTCCGGCTACCAGAATTGGGCTCAGAGTACCTAAGAGTGGCTAAGGTGCTCGGACCTCCATTTCGGCAGGTACTTAGTCATCCATTTCAGCTGCTGGAATAGATGTCCAAGGTACTCAGCCATCCATTCCGGGTGCCAGAATGGAGTTCCAAGGTACTCGGACTGCCATTTCCCGGCAGCCAGGATTGATGACAAAGGTACTCGGACCTCCATTGTGGCAGCCGGAATGGATGGAAAAGTCACTCGAACCTCCATTCCGGAAGCTAGAATGAATGGCTAGGATACTTAGACCTCCATTCCGGTAGCTGGAATTGATCGCTAAAGCACTCCGACCTTCATTCAGGCAGCCAGAATGTATGACTAAGGTACTCGGACCTCCATTCTGGCAAGCGGAATGGATGGCTAAGGTACTCAGACCTCCATTGTGGCAGCCGGAATGGATGGCTAAGTTACTCAGACCTCCATTCTGGCACGTGGAATGGATGGAAAAGTCTCTCGAACTTCCATTCCGGCAGTCAGAATGAATGGCTAGGATACTTAGACCTCCATTCAGGTAGCTGGAATTGATCGCTAAAGTACTCCGACCTTCATTCAGGCAGCCAGAATGGATGGCTAAGGTACTCGGACCTCCATTCCGGCAGCAATAATGAATTGCTAAGGTACTCAAAGCTCTATTCCAGCACCCGGAATGGATGGAAAAGTCACTCGAACCTCCATCCCGACAGCCTAAATGGATGGCTAGGATACTTAGACCTCCATTCCGGCAGCCAGAATTGATGGCTAAAGTACTCCAACCTTTATTCAGTCAGCCAGAATGGATGGCTTAGGGACTCGGACCTCCAATCCGGCACCCAGAATGGATGACTAAGGTACTCAGACCTCCATTCTGGCAGCTGGAATGGATGGCTAAGATACTCGGACCTCCATTCCGGCAGCCGTAATGAATTGCTAAGGTACTCGGAGCTCCATTCCAGCACCCAGAACGGATGGTTAAGGTACTCGGACCGCCATTCCGGCAGCTGGAATGGATGGGTAAGGTACTCAGACCCTCATTCCCGGACCCTGAATGGATAGCTATGGTACTCACAGACCCATTCCGGCACCCGGACTGGATGACTAAGATACTCGAAAACCCATTCCAGCACTGGAAATGGATGGGTAAGGTACTCACAGACCCATTCAGCACCCAGAATTGCTAGCTAAGGTGTTCAGAGCGTTCTGTGTACCAGAACAGAATCCACTATATAGAGAGAGAAAACACAACAAGCTTCACTCAAGACATCAAGCAGCAGAGGGTGCTGCAGGGAACCAAATCATTCCGGCAATTCTGTTTTTCACCCACACAGTTATGTCAAACTTACCAACTTTTGGTTGGTGTGCCCTGGGAGATCCTGGGGCAGATGAACTTGTGGGGACGGGGCTTGCCAAAGTGTGTGAATTGGCCCCACCCCTAAACATGCAGCAAAATGTTACCCTATTCCAACAGGGGGCGGGGTCACAATGACATGAGAATTGTGCCAATAAGCTCCGCCCCCACCCTGTTAGGTAACGAAGGATGCTGCATGCGGGAGGTTGCCCAGCTTTCCCAGGAATGCGGAAGGACTCCCAGAAATTCCGGAGTCTCCCGGACATTCCGTGAGAGTAGGCAACTATGAGTTATGCTCTATCAAAAAACCAGAAAAACTGCGACTTTTTACAAACCAGGAAGTGGAAATAAATGGCAAGCTTTTAAATTTTTGATTATCCTTAATCATACTTACCTACTTTCTCTAATCTGTTTCCGGGAGATGGGTGTGACTGGAGGGCAGGAGGGGGCGGGAAGGCCAAATCGCGTCATTTTGGCCCCGCCCCCTGTGTCGAAAATGACGTTTTGTCGCGGGGGGCGGGGTCAAAATGACGCAATTCACAGCGAATCACGTCATTTAGTGGTGGCTGCAGCGGGATGCGGGAGATTTGTCAGCTCTCCTGGGAGTCCGGGAGACTGACCTGAATTTCGGGAGTCTCCCGGAGATTTGGCAAGTATGTCCTTAGTTGGTCATTTTTATTCTTTTTTTCTGAGATTTGACATGCAGCTCCCATAGACGATTCTCCACTGACATGCCAAATTTTAGCTTAATAGCTCTAATACTTTTTAAAAACACATACTGTGAAGATACCGGGTTTATCTGGCCCAGTGCTACCCAGTACCTTCTAGGATTCGTATGGTCACTCAGGCAAAATGCAGTTATAAAAATACAACAGTATATTTATTGTTATACAAACAACACTAGAATATTATATACACACAGTAAATAAATGCCAGTCAGATTTACCACATCATCTGTCCCTTACCCCAATAACTTAAGGAGATATAGTCACCTGCTGTCCAGACTTCATGACCCATGGATCCCTCTCAGCTGCATATATAGACTTGAGTTAGAAAACGACAATTCAAAACTCCATCTTGCACCTTCCTGAATGAAATCCAAGCATGAGCACCCCTCCCCCCTGGAGTTGTTCCTTATATATCACAGGTCTAATTTCCACAGTCTTTCCCCTCCCTGGGCAAACCCCTGCGTCTATTCTACTTAACCATTGGTCAGTGCTGGACTAAAGGGGGGGGGGGTTGGACAGGGGAGTGAAGATGAGCTGTCCTTTCAGAGAACCTCCCCTGTTAGATGGCCTGTCTTGACTAGCCTGGTGAGAACAATGGACACTAATTAGTTTTCCTACTCAGGCACATGGCAACCTGATCCCTACCCATAATCCCCCTGGCTTTACTTTAAATACAATGAATAGCAACCTTACTTCAAGTTATCAATATACAATAAACAATATACATATGTACACTGAACTACAATGTCCCCTTAGCCACATGTTATTGGACAATGCAGTTATAGTCTGGTGAGCTGGGGAAACAAAAGAAGGCTATAAAAAGTATTTGCTATAATTCACATATCACACTCGTTTTGTCACATTCCTCCCCTACTTTTTTTAGCCCTTGTTTCCCAGTGGCTCCCTAGCCCCAAGTAATCATTTCTTACAAGTCCAAAGTTTCTGGCCTGCTGTGGTTTCTCCTGGGTCTGATGGTAAGGTAGATAGCAGTACACAGTTCCTCTTTCTCCCACCAGGGTCCCATGGCTGCAGGCATATCTTCCCACCCAGCTGGAGTGGGGGTTTATGCTGTCCTGTGTCATAAGATGAGTCAACAATAAAACTGGGCCACTCCGGTGCACACATCCATGGTAGGAGAGTTGTAGTCCACCATCCCTTGGGTGCCTTGTCCACCCTTAATTGCCCAACTGAAAATAGTCCCTTGGCCTGTCCTTTGTTTCTGGAGGCCATGCTCCCCTCCCCCACATATCCGAGGGAAAACTGCCAAGTGGCAGGAAAACTTTCTGGCACCTTGTCCGTTTGTTTCTGGCAAAGATCCAATCCCCCCTCCCCCAAACACTCAAGAGACAACTGCCCAGTGGCAGGCAAGCGTGGGGGCTCCATTAATTCTTTGCTTATGGGGAATCCTCTGTCCCCCTCCCAAACCACATGTGGGTGCCCCTGTAAGTATGTTGGTGTGCATCTCCCCTCCCCTGCTACCACATCCAACTGTTGCACTACTTCCCTCTCCTCTGGCGCATCGGGCTAGTGTGAATCCTCATTGGACACAGACTTGTCCTCCTGGCAGCAAAACAAAGTGGATGGTCCAGTGCAGGCCTCTGGTATTGGGTCCTGGATTCCCAGATCTGGAGCTGGAGTGCGATGCATCAAAGCTGGTGGGGCTGGTGAATCTTGCTGTACTGGTGCCCTCTCAGACACCCACTCAGTCAACATCTCCTCATCTGCCAGTTCTGCATAGGGGAAGGCATAAGTGTAATTTTCCCAGGGCCCCATGGTAGTGGCCTCTGACATGACAATTCCTTTATCCTCTCCCCTTAATTCTGTCCTACAGTCTGTAAACATGATTTCTGCTGAGATCATATGTTGTGCAAGTTTATGATTCTCTTCTGTCACAATTGGGTACAGCTGTACATCACTTGCCCCGGAGAGCACACATGCGGTATCCTGCGTTACTTCATTAAACAAATTCTTTTCAGGCACAACAGGGATGGATAACTGGTCTTTTCTGTAATTCTGTTCTAACTCAGACACAGTCTCAGGTTCCAATAACACTGGCAAATTATCAGAAGATGCTGCTACATGGTACTTACTTGGTAGCTCTTTTCGATCCAAGTCACCAAATGGGAGAATTTCTCCTAATCCTTTCTGAGTAGTCGGAGGTACAACATCCTCACCAAGCAGTTCTTCTCCAGTCTCCCCCAAGATAGTAGCTTGGGCAACTGTATTTAATCCACTGGGATGGACCTCCCCCTGATTAACAGACTGAGCAGCCATCTTTTTAGAGTGTGACAAAAGATATTCCAATTGGCATTTTTCAGTATTCACTCGATAACACTGATCCTGCCACATTTCAGTGTCTGTAAATCCTTGCCGCCATACCTCATCCTCTGCTTCTTCAAAACTCTGTTGCAGACATTGCATTTGTTCCCAGAGAGGTATGTGGGGACCTAAAGTGAGCATCCATTTTCTATAAACACTAAAGGCATTGATGGGATTCTCCTGATCTTTTAACAAACGTTTCAGGATATCCATGTGCGTGCAGTACAGGTAAGGTACACCCCGGATCTGGCATTCCACTATCAGCTCCTCCATACTCATTGTCTCTAGTGGATCTGTAGAATCTGCTAATGGGACAGATTCTATTAATACATTTGCAGGGGATTCATCAGGCATGTCCCTGTGCTGTAATAGTCCATTTACGTCTTGTTTGTATTGCTGATTATTGTTGTATCTGGATTCTCCCTTGGCCAGATTCTGCATAATACAAATAACTTCATGTGTAAAATCATCCCATGCTGGTTCATCCCGAAAATTACAGGCACTTGCCTCCTCTTTCAACATTAGGAACACATCCAACAGGTTCTCCAATTTCTCCTGTAGACTGGCTCCTTCCCACATAATAATCTTTGGGCACTCCTCATCCCAATAATCCAAAATGTGCTGCATTGTGGTGGGGTGGTGCAACACATCCATATCCCCATCCTGCAGACACTGCCACAGTCCTTCATCCCAGTACGCCTTTCTCCTGGGTGTACTGGACTGCTTCATCCCTTCCTTTTGGGAACTTTTGCAACACTGGGCTGTGACCTGCTCTCTTGTTCCTAGAGCTCACACCCATTTTACTTCCAGGGATCACCTCACTGTGATTTCCTCTCTTTGAGACACGGTTCCATCTTCCGCTCTCCTCTGGCGGGGTGCGCTTCCCCTTATCAAATCGGCACTTAGACGGCATCTTCCCTCGCCTAAAGCCCACAACGCTTTTCGTGACACTTTCTACCTTAAAGCCTTTAGGAGTAAGTTCAGGATAATGTGGTAACTGGTTTCTAGTGCTAACTGCTTTGCAGAGCCCTGGAATGTATCACGATACAGTTCCCCTGCAGCTCTACCCAGATAGGACCTGGGACTGAGTGACCCCACTGCTTGCCACCAAAAATGTGAAGATACCGGGTTTATCTGGCCCAGTGCTACCCAGTACCTTCTAGGATTCGTATGGTCACTCAGGCAAAATGCAGTTATAAAAATACAACAGTATATTTATTGTTATACAAACAACACTAGAATATTATATACACACAGTAAATAAATGCCAGTCAGATTTACCACATCATCTATCCCTTACCCCAATAACTTAAGGAGATATAGTCACCTGCTGTCCAGACTTCATGACCCATGGATCCCTCTCAGCTGCATATACAGACTTGAGTTAGAAAACGACAATTCAAAACTCCATCTTGCACCTTCCTGAATGAAATCCAAGCATGAGCACCCCTCCCCCCTGGAGTTGTTCCTTATATATCACAGGTCTAATTTCCACAGTCTTTCCCCTCCCTGGGCAAACCCCTGCGTCTATTCTACTTAACCATTGGTCAGTGCTGGACTAAAGGGGGGGGGGGGGGGGGTTGGACAGGGGAGTGAAGATGAGCTGTCCTTTCAGAGAACCTCCCCTGTTAGATGGCCTGTCTTGACTAGCCTGGTGAGAACAATGGACACTAATTAGTTTTCCTACTCAGGCACATGGCAACCTGATCCCTACCCATAATCCCCCTGGCTTTACTTTAAATACAATGAATAGCAACCTTACTTCAAGTTATCAATTAGGGATGAGCGCGCTCGGATTTCTGAAATCCGAGCCCACCCGAACGTTGCGGATCCGAGTCGGATCCGAGACAGATCCGGGTATTGGCGCCAAATTTAAAAGTGAAACTGAGGCTCTGACTCATAATCCCGTTGTCGGATCTCGCGATACTCGGATCCTATAAATTCCCCGCTAGTCGCCGCCATCTTCACTCGGGCATTGATCAGGGTAGAGGGAGGGTGTGTTAGGTGGTCCTCTGTGCTGTTTAGTTCTGTGCTGTTTAGTTCTGTGCTGTTTAGTTCTGTGCTGTTTAGTTCTGTGCTGTTTAGTTCTGTGCTGTGCTGTGCTGTGCTGTGCTGTGCTGTGCTGTGCTGTGTTCTGCAGTATCAGTCCAGTGGTGCTGTGTGCTGTGCTCTGTCCTTCTGAGGTCAGTGGTGCTGCTGGGTCCTGTGCCGTGTCCTGTTCAGTCCAGTGGTGCTGTGTCCTGTGCTCTGTGCTTCTAAGGGCATAGTTATTTCCCCACTATTCCCAAGTTTTTAAAAAATAAAAAAAAAGTAAAAAATAATAAAAAATTTAAAAAAAAAAAAATATATAATAATTATAACCAAATTTGCAAAACCAATCCAGCATTATAAGTCCATTGGTACTGCAATATTACCAAGTTCACACATTCTGCAGTATCAGTCCAGTGGTGCTGTGTCCTGTGCTCTGTCCTGCTGAGTTCCGTAGTGCTGCTGGGTCCTGTGCCGTGTCCTGTTCAGTCCAGTGGTGCTGTGTCCTGTGCTCTGTGCTTCTAAGGGCATAGTTATTTCCCCACTATTCCCAAGTTTTTAAAAAATAAAAAAAAAGTAAAAAATAATAAAAAATTTAAAAAAAAAAAAATATATAATAATTATAACCAAATTTGCAAAACCAATCCAGCATTATAAGTCCATTGGTACTGCAATATTACCAAGTTCACACATTCTGCAGTATCAGTCCAGTGGTGCTGTGTCCTGTGCTCTGTCCTGCTGAGTTCCGTAGTGCTGCTGGGTCCTGTGCCGTGTCCTGTTCAGTCCAGTGGTGCTGTGTCCTGTGCTCTGTGCTTCTAAGGGCATAGTTATTTCCCCACTATTCCCAAGTTTTTAAAAAATAAAAAAAAAGTAAAAAATAATAAAAAATTTAAAAAAAAAAAAATATATAATAATTATAACCAAATTTGCAAAACCAATCCAGCATTATAAGTCCATTGGTACTGCAATATTACCAAGTTCACACATTCTGCAGTATCAGTCCAGTGGTGCTGTGTCCTGTGCTCTGTCCTGCTGAGTTCCGTAGTGCTGCTGGGTCCTGTGCCGTGTCCTGTTCAGTCCAGTGGTGCTGTGTCCTGTGCTCTGTGCTTCTAAGGGCATAGTTATTTCCCCACTATTCCCAAGTTTTTTAAAAATAAAAAAAAAGTAAAAAAAAATAAAAAATAAAAAAAAAAAAATATATAATAATTATAACCAAATTTGCAAAACCAATCCAGCAGTATAAGTCCATTGGTACTGCAATATTACCAAGTTCACACATTCTGCAGTATCTTGTGCTACATATAATGGAGACCAAAAATTTGGAGGATAAAGTAGGGAAAGATCAAGACCCACTTCCTCCTAATGCTAAAGCTGCTGCCACTAGTCATGACATAGACGATGAAATGCCATCAACGTCGTCTTCCAAGCCCGATGCCCAATCTCGTAGTACCGGGCATGTAAAATCCAAAAAGCCCAAGTTAAGAAAAAGTAGCAAAAAGAGAAACTTAAAATCATCTGAGGAGAAACGTAAAGTTGCCAATATGCCATTTACGACACGGAGTGGCAAGGAACGGCTTAGGCCCTGGCCCGTGTTCATGACTAGTGGTTCAGCTTCACCCACGGATCTTAGCCCTCCTCCTCCTCCCCCCCCCCTACAAAAAATTGAAGAGAGTTATGCTGTCAGCAACAAAACAGCAAACAACTCTGCCTTCTAAAGAGAAATTATCACAAATCCCCAAGGCGAGTCCAAGGGTGTTGGTGGTTGTCAAGCCTGACCTTCCCATCACTGTACGGGAAGAGGTGGCTCGGGAGGAGGCTATTGATGATGTAGCTGGCGCTGTGGAGGAACTTGATGATGAGGATGGTGATGTGGTTATTGTAAATGAGGCACCAGGGGGGGAAACAGCTGATGTCCATGGGATGAAAAAGCCCATCGTCATGCCTGGTCAGAAGACCAAAAAATGCACCTCTTCGGTCTGGAGTTATTTTTATCCAAATCCAGACAACCAATGTATGGCAATATGTAGCTTATGTAAAGCTCAAATAAGCAGGGGTAAGGATCTTGCCCACCTAGGAACATCCTCCCTTATACGTCACCTGAATAACCTTCATAGTTCAGTGGTTAGTTCAGGAACTGGGGCTAGGACCCTCATCGGTACAGGGACACCTAAATCCCGTGGTCCAGTTGGATACACACCAGCAACACCCTCCTCGTCAACTTCCTCCACAATCTCCATCAGATTCAGTCCTGCAGCCCAAGTCACCAGCCAGACTGAGTCCTCCTCAATACGGGATTCATCCGAGGAATCCTGCAGCGGTACGCCTACTACTGCCACTGCTGCTGTTGCTGCTGTTAGTCGGTCATCTTCCCAGAGGGGAAGTCGTAAGACCGCTAAGTCTTTCACCAAACAATTGACCGTCCAACAGTCGTTTGCCATGACCACCAAATACGATAGTAGTCACCCTATTGCAAAGCGTATAACTGCGGCTGTAACTGCAATGTTGGTGTTAGACGTGCGCCCGGTGTCCGCCATCAGTGGAGTGGGATTTAGAGGGTTGATGGAGGTATTGTGTCCCCGGTACCAAATCCCCTCGAGATTCCACTTCACTAGGCAGGCGATACCAAAAATGTACAGAGAAGTACGATCAAGTGTCCTCAGTGCTCTTAAAAATGCGGTTGTACCCACTGTCCACTTAACCACGGACATGTGGACAAGTGGTTCTGGGCAAACGAAGGACTATATGACTGTGACAGTCCACTGGGTAGATGCATCCCCTTCCGCAGCAACAGCAACAGCTGCATCAGTAGCAGCATCTACAAAATGGCTGCTCATGCAAAGGCAGGCAACATTGTGCATTACAGGCTTTAATAAGAGGCACAACGCTGACAACATATTAGAGAAAATGAGGGAAATTATCTCCCAGTGGCTTACCCCACTTAGACTCTCATGGGGATTTGTGGTGTCAGACAATGCCAGTAACATTGTGCGGGCATTAAATATGGGCAATTTCCAGCACGTCCCATGTTTTGCCCACACCATTAATTTGGTGGTGCAGCATTACCTCAAGAGTGACAGGGGTGTGCAGGAGATGCTTGCGGTGGCCCGCAAAATTGCTGGACACTTTCGGCATTCAGCCAGTGCCTACCGCAGACTAGAGGCACATCAAAAAAGCTTGAACCTGCCCTGCCATCACCTCAAACAAGAGGTTGTGACGCGCTGGAACTCCACCCTCTATATGCTGCAGAGGATGGAGGAGCAGCAAAAGGCCATTCAGGCCTACACAGCCACCTACGACATAGGCAAAGGAGTGGGGATGCGCCTGAGTCAAGCGCAGTGGAGACTGATTTCCGTGTTGTGCAAGGTTCTGCAGCCATTTGAACTTGCCACACGAGAAGTCAGTTCCGACACTGCCAGCTTGAGTCAGGTCATTCCCCTGATCAGGCTGTTGCAGAAGCAGCTGGAGAAAGTGAGGGAGGAGCTGGTAAGCCATTGCGATTACAGCAAGCATGTAGCTCTTGTGGATGTAGCCCTTCGTACGCTTTGCCAGGATCCGAGGGTGGTCACTCTTTTAAAGTCAGAGGAATACATTCTGGCCACCGTGCTCGATCCTCGGTTTAAAGCGTATGTTGTGTCTCTGTTTCCGGCGGACACAAATCTACAGCGGTGCAAAGACCTGCTGGTCAGGAGATTGTCCTCTGAAGAGGACCGTGACATGCCAACAGCTCCACCCTCATTTTCTTCCACATCTATGGCTGCGAGGAAAAAGCTCAGTTTTCCCAAAAGAGGCACTGGCGGGGATGCTGATAACATCTGGTCCGGACTGAAGGACCTGCCAACCATTGCAGACATGTCTACTCTCGCTGCATTGGATGCTGTCACAATTGAAAAAATTGTGGAGGATTACTTTGCTGACACCATCCAAGTAGACATGTCAGACAGTCCATATTGTTACTGGCAGGAAAAAAAGGCAGTTTGGAAGCCCCTGTACAAACTGGCTCTATTTTACCTGAGTTGTCCCCCCTCCAGTGTGTACTCGGAAAGAGTTTTTAGTGCAGCGGGGAACCTGGTCAGTGAGCGGCGAAGGAGGTTGCTTCCTCACAACGTTGAAAAAATGATGTTTATAAAAATGAATAATCAATTCCTCAATGAAGTACAGCACTGCCCTCCAGATACTACAGAGGGACCTGTGGTTGTGGAGTCCAGCGGGGACGAATTGATAATGTGTGATGAGGAGGAAGTACACACTGTAGGGGGAGAGGAATCAGAGGTTGAGGATGAGGACGACATCTTGCCTCAGTAGAGGCTGTTTAGTCTGTACAGGGAGAGATGAATAGCTTTTTTGGTGTGGGGGCCCAAACAAACCAATCATTTCAGTCAAAGTTGTTTGGTAGGCCCTGTCGCTGAAATGATTGGTTTGTTAAAGTGTGCATGTCCTATTTCAACAACAGACCTCTCAACTGCAGCTCATCCCTCCTCTGCGGGGATAATGTCTCCTGTGCTCTGACACGTCACTCTGTGTACTCTCAGCCTCAGGATCTGACACTACAGCTACCATGCCTCTTGTAGCAGCCCTCACTCCAGGGCCTCTTCCATGTGCAGTGTCCCCCTCTCTCTTGGGTTCACTATAGTGGCATGGAGTTCTCCCCCTCATCCAGGGCACACATTCCTTGCCCTGGCTCAGTCACCACGCTCAGACTTCCAGGCAATGCTGGGGGAGCCTGGGAGCTTCCACCCCAGGTCCCCAGCTACAACTCTCCTCTCCTGTGTCTTCTCTCTCTTTCTGACACTTTAAAGATCGTGCCTTTAAATGAAAAAGTCAGTCTTCATTGCACGACTATGTGCAAGTGCAACAGGGACATTTTTTTGGGTTTACAAAGTCAAACAATAACACTACGACCCTGTCTGTCTGGGGTCTGTCAATGACGAATTGTCTGGAGCATGTTTGGAGGAGGTATTGTGGCCCCGGTATCAAATTGGGTACCGGGGCCACCCCACTATGCAGTCCAGATACTTGTTTGGTGGAATTCCGACACATGGAGGGTTTTTTAATTATATTGTGGCCTCGGTACCAAATTGTGTACCGGGGCCACCACACTACGCAGTCAAGATACTTGTTTGGTGGAATTCAGACCAGTTGAGGGTTTTATTATTATATTGTGTGGACCACTCTATCTATACCACACTACAACTCTATACCACTCTATTTCCTACTTTAATTCTATTTAATTCTATTTCCTACTTTAATTCTATTACTAATTAATTAACATAAAGAGGAACAAAAAAAACCAATTTTACCAAAAGTATAATATGACTTAGACTTACAAACACTACACTTGAAAGATCGTGCCTTTAAATGAAAAAGTCAGTCTTCATTGCACGACTATGTGCAAGTGCAACAGGGACATTTTTTTGGGTTTACAAAGTCAAACAATAACACTACGACCCTGTCTGTCTGGGGTCTGTCAATGACGAATTGTCTGGAGCATGTTTGGAGGAGGTATTGTGGCCCCGGTATCAAATTGGGTACCGGGGCCACCCCACTATGCAGTCCAGATACTTGTTTGGTGGAATTCCGACACATGGAGGGTTTTTTAATTATATTGTGGCCTCGGTACCAAATTGTGTACCGGGGCCACCACACTACGCAGTCAAGATACTTGTTTGGTGGAATTCAGACCAGTTGAGGGTTTTATTATTATATTGTGTGGACCACTCTATCTATACCACACTACAACTCTATACCACTCTATTTCCTACTTTAATTCTATTTAATTCTATTTCCTACTTTAATTCTATTACTAATTAATTAACATAAAGAGGAACAAAAAAAACCAATTTTACCAAAAGTATAATATGACTTAGACTTACAAACACTACACTTGAAAGATCGTGCCTTTAAATGAAAAAGTAAGTCTTCATTGCACGACTATGTGCAACAGGGACAGTTTTTTTCTTTACAAAGTCAACTAATAACACTTGGACCCTGTCTGTCTTTAACATACTTGATGGGATCTCAATGACGAATTGTCTGTAGCATGTTTGGAGGAGGTATTGTGGCCCCGGTATCAAGTTGGGTACCGGGGCCACCCCACTACGCAGTCCAGATACTTGTTTGGTGGAATTCTGACACGTGGAGGGTGTATTTATTTTATTGTGGCCCCGGTATCAAATTGGGTACCGGGGCCACCCCACTACGCAGTCCAGATACTTGTTTGGTGGAATTCTGACACGTGGAGGGTGTATTTATTTTATTGTGGCCCCGGTATCAAATTGGGTACCGGGGCCACCCCACTACGCAGTCCAGATACTTGTTTGGTAGAATTCTGACACGTGGAGGGTTTTTTAATTATATTGTGGCCTCGGTACCAAATTGTGTACCGGGGCCACCACACTACGCAGTCAAGATAGATAGATGCGTATCATAGATAAAGTACATTCAGTGGTGTGGGGCAAATTGAAAAATATTCAAAATGCACTGACATTATCAAAAACAAGAGGTTGTCACACGCTAAAACTCCAACATGTATATGATGGAGAGGATGGAGGAGCAGCCGTATGTGTAGTGTAATGCAGACCTGTTGAAGGTTTTTTATATATTTTATTGTGGTGCCCAGTGCCCACTCCTCTAGGCAGTCCAGGTACATTTATTGGTGCGATTCATAAAAGTTCAGGGTTTTTAATATATTGTGGTGACCCACTCCTCTACGCAGTCCAGGTACATTTATTGGTGCGAATCAAACAAGTTGATGGTTTTCTTATTATATATATTGTGGTGACCCACTCCTCTACGCAGTCCAGGTACATTTATTGGTGCGAATCAAACAAGTTGATGGTTTTCTTATTATATATATTGTGGTGACCCACTCCTCTACGCAGTCCAGGTACATTTATTGGTGCGATTCATAAAAGTTCAGGGTTTTTAATATATTGTGGTGACCCACTCCTCTACGCAGTCCAGGTACATTTATTGGTGCGAATCAAACAAGTTGGTGGTTTTCTTATTATATATATTGTGGTGACCCACTCCTCTACGCAGTCCAGGTACATTTATTGGTGCGATTCATAAAAGTTCAGGGTTTTTAATATATTGTGGTGACCCACTCCTCTACGCAGTCCAGGTACAATTATTGGTGCGAATCATAAAAGTTCAGGGTTTTTAAGATATTGTGGTGACCCACTCCTCTACGCAGTCCAGGTACAATTATTGGTGCGAATCATAAAAGTTCAGGGTTTTTAAGATATTGTGGTGACCCACTCCTCTACGCAGTCCAGGTACAATTATTGGTGCGAATCATAAAAGTTCAGGGTTTTTAAGATATTGTGGTGACCCACTCCTCTACGCAGTCCAGGTACAATTATTGGTGCGAATCATAAAAGTTCAGGGTTTTTAATATATTGTGGTTACCCACTCCTCTACGCAGTCCAGGTACAATTATTGGTGCGAATCATAAAAGTTCAGGGTTTTTAATATATTGTGGTGACCCACTCCTCTACGCAGTCCAGGTACAATTATTGGTGCGAATCATAAAAGTTCAGGGTTTTTAATATATTGTGGTGACCCACTCCTCTACGCAGTCCAGGTACAATTATTGGTGCGAATCATAAAAGTTCAGGGTTTTTAAGATATTGTGGTGACCCACTCCTCTACGCAGTCCAGGTACAATTATTGGTGCGAATCATAAAAGTTCAGGGTTTTTAATATATATTGTGGTGACCCACTCCTCTACGCAGTCCAGAAAGATACCTTTTTGCAACGTTTTGGACTAATAACTATATTGTGAGGTGTTCGGAATACACTGTAAATTAGTGGAAATGCTTGTTATTGAATGTTATTGAGGTTAATAATAGCCTAGGAGTGAAAATAAGCCCAAAAACTTGATTTTTAAACTTTTAATGTTTTTTTCAAAAAAAATCCGAATCCAATACCTTAAATCCGAACCGAGACCTTTCGTCAAGTGTTTTGCGAGACAAATCCGAACCTCAAAAATAACGAAAATCCGGATCCAAAACACAAAACACGAGACCTCAAAAGTCGCCGGTGCACATCCCTATTATCAATATACAATAAACAATATACATATGTACACTGAACTACAATGTCCCCTTAGCCACATGTTATTGGACAATGCAGTTATAGTCTGGTGAGCTGGGGAAACAAAAGAAGGCTATAAAAAGTATTTGCTATAATTCACATATCACACTCGTTTTGTCACACATACCGGTAGTATAAACTTCCTGAAAACCATATCTTGGTTCACAATAGTCATTGCTGGGGAATTATACCAATGATATGTAAAATAGTGTTAGTGCCCATTAAAATGTAATAATTTTTTTTTTAATTTCCCCCTGGTTCTAAAAGTAGGATAGTTAAGATATGCCAGCTCTGACTAGGCTGATCATGTGACTGAGCTTCTGTGATGTCACTCAGCTTGGGTATAACAGTTAGTGCTGGTCCCAGAAGTGTCAGTTAGTAGCTGCCTGTGAGTATGTGTGTACTGGATCTAACATCACATGATCTAAGGTAAGATTACTATTTATTTGAAACAAATTTTACTTATGGGCGAGCAACGCAAAAACAAAATATATGGAATAATTTTTGAATTACAAATGATCATCACATATCATGTATTAGATATATGTAAAACAATTATGAGGCCCTAAGGAAGCATGTGACCCTCTGAGCCTTCACCTGTGGCCCCCAGCTCCTTCCTGCTTTATTGTCAGATCTGTCTGTTATATCGTGTAATACTTGTTTAAAATGCCTGCTGATATGTTATTACAGATAGCGGTCTCTATCATTGATGAAATGTATTGTTCTAATTTATTAGTGAGATTAAGGTTAATGTGCGGCCCTATGATGGTTAGAGGGCAGCACTATAAGGTTACCGAAGGGCATCAGGTTACCTATCACTCATTTAAAATTATAGCTTAATTCCATATTCCTAAAATAAAATTCCCAAAATGCTCAATATGTTCCATAACACATTCTGAAGGTTTCTGTTAGTTTATGAATCTTATTATCAAGCTGTCCCAAAAAGTTTACATTCTATCAGACTTTGTCAAACACATTGGGCCTGATTCATTAAGGAAAGTAAGGCAAAAAAATGAGTTTTCTCTTGGACAAAACCATGTTACAATGCAAGGGGTGCAAATTAGTTTGTTATTTTGCACTTAAGTTAAATACTGTCTGTTTGTTCATGTAGCACACTAATACTTGATAGCTTTATGTTTACACTGAAATTTAAAGTTGACCTAGGACATGCCCTACCACAAATATAAATCTGCCATCACATTTTAAATTTACCTCCCCCTCCAATGCAACATGGTTTTGCCAAGGTGCAAAGGTACTCATTTATTTTGGCTTTCCTTTGCTTTATAAATTAGGCATATTATTTTTAATCAGGGTCATTTTATTAAAGAGCAAGTAAACCAATTATTTGGAATGAATATATAACAAAGGCTGTGTGTTACTAAGACTATTATCATCTTTTATTTATAAAGTGCTGACATATTACACAGCGATGTACATTGAGCAAACCATAATACAAACAGATTACATACAATAACCTGAAACAGAAGGTAAAAATCACCAAAGGAGGAACAGAGATGGTAACAGCAATGACAGTTGACATTTGAACTCACTGGGTCCATCATTTCAAAATAATCCTGTCCTTGGTGTGATGACACTCCTCGCACTACTCTGTAATTTCCCACTGCTTCACACATTTTTAAGTGTGTATTTTTGAGATGATCATGCAGGATGTATAACTGATCCACTGTGCTGCCATCTCTAACTGCCGACTGCATGCCATACTGAATAATATACATCATAATTGCCAACTTATGGCAGTTGGCATACGGGAGTTGCCGGGGGGCGGTGGGCGGGTTACCCTGTGATGTAAAGACGTGTCATTTTACAGAGGGGGCGCGTCAAATGACGTGATTCTCAGGGAATCGTGGCATTTTGGTTTTAATTCTGCCCACTTCATTAGGAATCCGGGAGTCATTCCGGGAGAGTTGGCAAGTATGATATACATTAAATGACCGGAGAGCTTATACTTAATTATTTACACCATGATCTCTTTCACTCATCTGTAGCATGTCCCCATGTTAGGTAGGAGGTGCTTCTCTAACAGAGCAGACACACCTGGGCCTGATTCATTACTAGCATTGTAACATGGTTACAATGCTAGGGGTGCATATTAGTTTATTATTTTGCATATAAGTTAAGTACTGGTTGTTTTTCATGTAGAACATAAATACTTGATAGCTTTATTTTTAAACTGAAATTTAAAGTTAATCCCCCAACTATAAATCTGTCATCACATTTCAAATTTAACTCCCCCTCCAATGCAATGTGGTTTAGCCAAGGTGCAAAGATACCCTTTTTTAATTGCTATACTTTCCTTAAAGAATCAGGCCCATAATGGGTGGATTAACTGATTCATTCACAAAGGCAGGGTAAGTTATGCATACTTACCAACTTTTGGTTAGTGTGCTCCAGGAGATCCTGGGGGGAGATGGCCGTGTAGGGGTCGGGGCTCGCCAAATTGCGTGCCACGCTGATGCTATAATCGCGTCACTAAGTCCAGCCTCCACCATGTTAACTAAGAAGATATGCTGCATGCAGGAGGTTGCCTTGTTCTCCCGGGAGTCCGGGAAGAATCCCAGAAACTCTGGAGTCTCCCGGACATTCCGGGAGAGTAGGCAACTATGCAGTAATGTCATAGCAACTGAAATGACTAGCTAGGGGGTCTATGGCCCTGAGTCATTAAGGAGAGCAAAGCTAAAAAAAGGAGTAAGTTTGATATTGGACAAACCATGTTTCAATTCCAATGGTGCACATTATTTAATTTGCACATAAAGAAAAAGCTGTTTTTTTTGTCATGTAGCACACAAATACTTGATAGCTTTATTTTTACACTGAAAATTATAGTTGATCTAGAACATGCCCATCCCCAGGGACTGGCAGAATTTGGCCTGGGGGTCAAGCACATAGCACTGGTCCATAAATATTGGCGCATCATTAAAAAGTGATTTTTGGTACAATATATATTTATCGATATAAAAAGAGGCTATTTTAGTTTTGCTTTACCCAGCAATACATTATTATTATAAATGATAAATCTTAAATAATGAAGGCTCGTGAAGGCTCTGCTTTCACGAGTAGTACAGTGTGAAGCAAGACATACCTCCCAACTGCCCTTCCAGTCGGACCAAATCCTGACTAAGCGAGGCAGTAACCCAAATACAGGGCTGCCCCACCAGATTCAGGACAGTTGGCAGACTGTCCTGCTGTCTCCTACCTGTTCTTGTCACTTTCACCACCTGTGGCTGCTGGTGTCTTTAGTTGCTGCTTGTCTGGATCCTGGAATGTTGGGGGCCCAATTTATAAAAATATTGGTAAATAAAATTTAAAAAAAAAATCCAACCAGCCTGATGTTAAATCAAAATAGCTCTCACATTTTATAATTAGGCCTCCCTCCAGACCCAATATTAACATAATAGTATTCACATTTTATAAATAGATTTCCCTCCAACTAGCCCAGACATTAAATTAATAGCATACACATTTAATAAATAAACCTATTTCCCTCCATCCAAACAGACCCAGCAATAAATGAAATAACATTTACGTTTAATAAATATAACTATTTCCCACAACAATCCCAGGCATTAAATAAGTCATAATCACATTTGATAAATAGACCTCATTTTCCCCAAACAGCCCCACAATCAATTAATAGCTCCAAAACCACCCAGCATTAAATTAAAGGTCCAATCACCCCATCTTAAATTCATAAACGCCACTATTAAATTAAATTGCCCCATCACCCCAGAAATAAAATAGCACCCAATAATTAGCCGATATCTGCACTCCACAATTAAATGAATAGCCTACCTCCCACATAACATTAAGACCCCCCTCCCTCACACCCACTGCTCCCCTTCCCCGCCTGCACCTGCCCTTCCCCAACTATAAATCTGTCCCCACATTTTAAATTTACCTCCCCTCCAACACAACATGGTTTTGCCAAGGTGCAAAGTTACTCTTTTTTTCTGCTTTTCTCTCCTTAATGACTCAGGCCTTATGCATCAACATAATGCAGTGCCACTAAACAGTGTCAGACTGGGGCATGAAGAGCCCACAGGGGGAATACGATAGTAGAGGCCCACCAGAAGGGGTGTGGCCAGCAACTAGAGAGGCATAACCAAACCACTAGAGGGGATGTGGTAAGCTCACGAAGGACAGCTAGCACCATAGTGTACTCTAGTAAATAAAGAATGCATATATAAAGAGTACACAGTCTTGACCTGCTCATTAGATTGGGCAGAACAGTCACCAAAAATCGGCATTGTCCCACTAGAATCAGAACATTTAACAAACTGTCCTGCTCTCCTGTACCTGTTCTTGCTACTTTCACCACCTGTGGCTGCTGGTTGCTTTAGTTGTGGGTTTTCTGGATCCTGGAATGTTGGGGGTCACTATTTGGAAATAAAAATGGGTACATTTAGAAACTCCAACCAGCCCGGTGTTAAATCAATAGCACCCACGATTAAAAATTAGGCCTTCCTTCAGCCCCAAGATTAAAATAATAGTATTCCCATTTAATTAATAGATCTATATCCCTCCAACCAACCCCAACATTAAAGTAATAGTTTTCCCATTTAATAAATAATAAATAACCTATTTGCCTCCCTCCAACAGCCCCAGCAATAAATTAATAGTATTTATGTTTAATAAATATACCTATTTCCCAGAACCATCACTGCCATTAAATAATTCATATCCATATTCAATAAATAGACCTCATTTTCCCCAAATTCATCCCCACGTTCAATTAATAGCTCCCAAGCCACCCCATCTTAAATTAATAGTCCCCACTTTTAAATTAATTGCCCCACCATCACATAACATTGCTACAAGTCCCCTTTGCCATCACACGCACAACATTGACACAAGCCCCGTTTGCTGTTACACACACATCATTGACATCAGACCCCCTGCTGCCCTCACTCACACACATCATAGACATCAGACCCCCCCGCTACCCTCACTCACACACATCATTGACATCTGAACCCCCTGCGCTGCCCTCACTCACACACATCATTGATATCAGACCTCCTGAGATGGTATTATCAAAGCTTCATGCACTGCAGAACATCGCAGTCCCCACATTAATCTATGGGGGCTGCGATGCTGAATGGTATGGCAGAAATCTCCTCCGTTTAGGCAAATATCTCCTCCATTGGGCATGTAATATATAGCAACATACTTAAAAGATGCGGAAACAGTCGTTTTTAAGTGCCAAATCAGCTTGATGCGTAGACCCCTAGATGTCTGTAGTGCAGTGGGGTCCCTTTTTTTAGAGCTGTATCACATATATATATATATATATATATATATATATATATATATACTCACTATTTTTGAGCTGCAATCAGATTTCTTTTATAAGTAATGTGTTTATAAGGAGTGAGAAGTGTGAATGATATGGAATAAACTACATGTATATTTGATTAGTAATAGACTGATTATATGGATTTGGGATGCTAGATTCACCAGTGTTTTGCTTTTAATATCATAGGAAGGACACAATCTTAATCATACTTGTCAACTTTAGCAAGTTGTCCTCCAGGAGACCTGGGGGGAGATGGACATGTGGGGGCGGAGCCTGGTCAATTGCATCATTTGGCCCCACCCCTAAACTGACATCACAATTTGTTAGCCTATTACAACAGGGGGCAGGGCCACAACCACTCGTGAATTACGCCCTAAGCTGCGCCCCTGCCATTTAACTGCCATTGAGTGGCCAGAAACTGGGAGGTTTCCCAGCTCTACCGGGAGTCCGGGAGACTCCCAACTATGATCATACTGCTCATTACCTTTTCCATAATTGCTGTTATGAGAAATAATTTACAAACACCACCCCCTAGTCAAAAGGTGTTAGGTTATATGGCCAATCCACCCCTGGGTCTAGCCTTTAGTCTACCAGGACTTTTCCCGGTAATTTAAGTAATTTATTTATTTTTTTTTAAATACTTATTTATGTGTAGCGCCCCCCCCGGACCAGGTACCAGTGGGAGGGGGGGTGAGCAGCGTGGTAACAGGTGGCTCGCACCTCCCCGGACCAGCCATCTTCCTTAATGTGGCAGCGGATCTTTTGATCCCTCCCTCCCTCCTCCCCCTACCTCTGTGGCTGCCTGCAATCTTTTAATTTATTGGTGGGGCTTTTTAATTTAATACTGGGGCATATTAAATATGGGGGTAGGGACCGTTAGTTTAATACTGGGGTGAATTGGGGCTATTCATTGAATGTGGGGCTGAGTTTGGGGAGGAGGGCTATTTATTAAATGTGAATGTTAATTAATTAATGCTAAGTGAATTGAGTTTAATATGGGATTAAGGGACCTTTAATTTAATGCAGGGCTATTAATTGAATGTGGAGCTGAGTTTGGGGAGGAGGGCTATTTATTAAATGTGAATATTATTTAATGCCGGGGATTGTTGTGGGAAATGGTTATATTAAGCGTAAATGCTAATAATTTATTGCTGTTTGGAGGCTGGAAAATAGGTTTATTTATTAAATGAGAATGCTATTACTTTAATGTTGGGGCTGGTTGGAGGGAAATAGATCTATTTATCAAATGTGAGTACTATTATTTTAATGTTTGGGCTGGAGGGAGGCCTAATTATTAAATGTGGGTGCTATTGATTTAATGTCGGGGATGGTTGGAGTTTTCTAAATTTTAATTACCCATTATTTTTTCCAAACAAATTCCAGGATCCAGACAAGCAGCAACTGAGCAAAGACACCAGCAGCCACATTTGGTGAAAGTTACAAGACCAGGTAGGAGAGAGCAGGATAGTCTGGAATCTGTCCTGATTCTGGTGGGGCAGTCCTGAATTTGGGTGACTGTCTCGCTTAGTCAGGATTTGGTCTAACTGCAAGGACAGTTGAGATGTATGTCTCGCTTCACACTGTACTACTCATGAAGGCACCTAACAGTAGTGTATTATTCCAGCCCTGACAATACTATAGTGGTTTTTGCTTTGATTCCATTGCCTGCCTTTTACCGTGCGCTAGTCACATTCTCAGATCACTTAGTGGAACATATGGCCAGCCCTAATTGCACTGACAATATCATTAATCCTGCCTCCTTTGTACTTACTAAAACACCAGCAAACCCTTGAAATAGCTCTTCCCTTCACGTATGCCATTTTCTACCAACCCTCCCTGCACTGCTATTATTTGAAACCACCACCAATCACTGGGCACATTTAGGGCTAATTTTTTACAAAATAAGAGTTTTCTTGCCGATGCTTGAAGCATTTCACCTTTGTGGTGATCAAACTGGATAGCCATTTATTATAAGGATTATTTTTAATGCATTTTTTTTGAAACACAAAGCACACATTTTTCTATATTAAAGAGAAAAATTTGACTGGTAGTTTGCATCTCATGGTGTCAAGGGAGGATGTAATAGTGTGTGAGCTGCTCATATGCTGCTCTGGCAGACTGATCAAAAAAGATTCTACCAACATGTTTTGTAATAGTTAAACTTATTAAACAAAGTCAGATATGTTTTTATGAAGGGAATTTTGGAAAGATGTGTTAGTAGTTCTAAATCCTGCCTACTTTTGAGTTGGCCCCACCTACAGTTGATTTGGTCCCACCCACATGAGGTCACTTCAATAATATTTTCTTAAGTTCCCAATCCACCTCTAGGTAGGTTTTTATCTTAATTTCCCAGTGGTTTATCGTGTATGTGTGTGTGTGTGTGTGTTCCTGCAAATGATTTAGGATTCAGGTTGGAGTTACTCAAGTTGACCCCTCCTATATTATAGCAGCAAAACTCTTTTTATTCATCATTAATATTTCTAATGCTAATATTTGTATGTACTCTCATAAAAAGGCTCCATTACTTGGAAGTCTAATGGTGATCACCCCAATCTGGTGGCCCTGAGGTAAACTTCCCCTAGCTTCCATTTATTAAAATAGCACTGTTTTACAGTCTACATTCAACCAATCCTGTCCCAGTTCACGTAAAGTACATAATGAGGGGAAAAGTATGCCTGTTACGAACTTAGCTCCTCCTCGTTCCACCACTGCTCTGTCTGTCTCGGAATCCGCACTTCCAGGTTAGGCGGTCACATGACTGCAACTTGGGGCGGGGGTTTTGAATCCCTGCAGGTATTTAAACTTCATTCTGACACTCGGTGAGTGTCAGAGCAACTTACCTGCTTCCTGGCTCCTGTTCTCCTCATGGATCCTTTATGCATGCAGCTTCTGTGTGAACTCCTGTGTACCAGACCCTGCCTGTTTTACTATTCTGTATCTTCTGCCCCTGTGTACCTACCCGGCTTGCTGACTGTGAAGATACCGGGTATATCTGGCCCAGTGCTACCCAGTACCTTCTAGGATTCGTATGGTCACTCAGGCAAAATGCAGTTATAAAAATACAACAGTATATTTATTGTCATACAAACAACACTAGAATATTATATACACACAGTAAATAAATGCCAGGCAGATTTACCACATCATCCGTCCCTCACCCCACTAACTTAAGAAGATATAGTCACCTGGCTGTCCAGACTTCACGACCCATGGATCTCTCTCAGCTGCATATATAGACTCTACTTAGAGAATGACAACTCAAAAGCTAGATCTTGCACCTTCATGAAGGAAATCCCAGAATGAAGACCCTTCCCCCTCTGGAGTTGTTCCTTATATCACAGGTCTAATTTCCACAGTCTCTCCCCTCCCTGGGCAAACCCCTGGGTCTATTCTTCTTAACCATTGGCCAGTTCAGGACTAGGGGATCTAGACAGGGCAATGAAGATGAACTGTCCTTTCACAGAAGCCCCCTGCTGGGATGCAGACAGCACGTCTGGACTAGTCCTAAGGAGAACAATTGATGCTAATTGGCTTCCCCTACTTCCAAGGATAAGGTAGAAGTGAGCCTCTCCTAAAATTAACTCCTTACACTACTTTGTGATGTCACAGGGTCCCCAGCTGTTCCATGCTTCCTGTAGAGGAAGGAGGGGGGAGAATGAATGCAGCTCAAGCCCTCTCACCTGTATCCTGGACACCACCTGATCTTACCCATAACCCTCCTGGCTTCCATTTAAGGACAATGAATAACATTACTGCAAGTCATCAATATATAATACACAATATACATATGTACACTGAACTACAATGTCCCCTTAGCCACATGTTATTGGACAATGCAGTTGTAGTCTGGTGAGCTAGAGAACAAAGCATGGGCTATACAAAGTACTTGCTATAATCCACATATCACACTCGTTTTGTCACACTGACCCTTCTTGACTTCTTGTGACCCTGACCCGGATTGTCTGACACCTCTTCGCCTCGGCCTTGTACCTCTGCCACCAGCATGTGTAACGAACCTGGATTCCCTCACGCTGAGCCTGCTTGTCGATTCTGTACCGTAGCCCCCCTTGGGTACCAGTTCCGGCTGTCTGACTAGGCTTTCTCTACTCACTGCACCTCCCGCTATACTACATCCTGAGGCGAGCCTGTGGACCGCCACCAGCGACTCCCAACGGCTAAGCCCATCCCGTCTTGCGGCGGTTCTTGGTGAAAATCGGGGAGTTCGTTAGACTCCGCAACTGGTAAGCAAGCGCTAATCAAGATTACTACTGAATCCAGATAATCTATTAGTGGCGACTTTTTACAGCCATGTTGTCGTGAGCAATGATTTAAATTTCGTACACATTGCAGAGACATTTGCGGGAAATGTACGAGATACCAAAGACATTAGCATAAAGGGGCAGAGCTTTCGCTATAGTTAACTCCCAAAGCTGCCTAAAAAGAGAAGACTACACTGTCTCTTCATTCATTTCTATAAAATAGAAGTTTAGTAATATACATTAAATTTAGAAAAACATTTAACTGCTAAAGTGGAATGCAATAAATATTCCCTAATAATAAAATCCCTTCGTATGCAATGAAATGCTCCATTCTTGGCGTGCATCATCGCTGATTGGTCCACAGCAGAAACAAATGCCCATGTCTGAGTGTATAAAATGACAGCGGAACCTGTTTGGCGCCGAGGAGTTTCAGAAGATGGCAAGTGAGAAGATGTCAGTGGGGTTTGCGGGTGAGGAGAAGGTGTTAGTGGGGGTTGCAGCTATGGAGACAGAGACGGAGACGGAGATAGAATCAGAGATGGTGCTGGAAGGGCCAAAAAATGTTGGAAAAGTTAAGGTGCGGGATGGAGATACTCAAGAAGAGCAAAGAGCAAATCCAATGAGCCCAAGAGAGGTGGAGATGATGGTAAAAGTACTGGACCAGGACGACAACGACATTAAAAAAGGTCAGTAGCACGTGTAGTGTACCTGTTAGAAGGACTTTATTTAATTCTAATTGAAAAGGAAAAACGTTATAATAACCAAAATGGAACCTATTTTCCAGAATGCCACTATCGTTGCGATTTCGCCACAGGGACCAAAATATAAACTGATCTCGAGCAGGGTGAAAGGTGAGAAAATTAGAGTATTCATGTCATTGTATATAAATTACAGATATAGAAGTTAAATGGTAAACATTTTTTATTTCCTTGTATCGTAGATAAAGAAATCAAAGGGAATAGAAACCCAAGCCACATCAAGAACTGTTCTGCCATGAACCAGTAGCACCTTTAAAAATACTAAATACTAAAAATAATACTCTGCAGTACTCAGCTCTCTGATTGGTATGGGCGTGCTCACTTCTCATGCGGATCTTTC
Source organism: Mixophyes fleayi (assembly GCF_038048845.1). Taxonomy (NCBI): domain Eukaryota; kingdom Metazoa; phylum Chordata; class Amphibia; order Anura; family Limnodynastidae; genus Mixophyes; species Mixophyes fleayi. Next base: position 278,223,464 of record NC_134402.1, read on the forward strand.
TGACAGCTGTGTGTGTAAAAATTTTTGTACCTTTTTCCTGCAATAAAAATGTTGCTTGAACACTGTGTAGTTTATTCTGGGTTCTTCACAATTACAAGTTAATCAAGGTTAATATAACTTTAATAGGTTATAAAGGTATAAGTGTATAAAGAGTAAATATGAATAACACACGCGCTTTACACAAGTGTAATGGTCTGCAGCCAGACAGGTGCAATATACATCGATACAAAACACTAGTTAGTGATGTGCGGATTCCGCACCACGTGGGACTGGGACAGACATAAAAAAATTAACATACACACGCCCCCCAGGTCGAGGAAGTATCGGAGGATTGTCATGGTTCAGTCGGAAGTTTATACACACTACACAGCGGAAACGAGATTGGAACGAAAATATTAAATGGTACGACCAACCAAATGAGGCGAAAATCGTCCATTTGGGCAGACTTTCGACCATCGTGTCACTGCACACACTGACCCGACTTTTAAACGAGCGGTCGTATGTCGGCTGTTTGAGCCGATTATTGGACGAAAACCGTGTAGTGTGTACCCAGCTTTACTTTCCTTAATGACTCAAGCCCCAAGTGATCATGATAATGAGAAAATACACTGTGGACCTGAGTCATTAAGGAGAGCAAAGCAAAAAAAAAAAGGAGTAACTTTCCTCCTGGACAAACCATGTTACAATGCAAGGGGTGCAAATTAGTGTATTATTTTGCAAGTAAGGAAATTACTGGCTGTTTGTTCATGTAGCACACAAATACTTTATCGCTTTATTTTTACACTGAAATTTAATGTTGATCTAGGACATGGCCTACCCCAAATATAAATGTGTTCCCACATTTAATTTTTTTTTCTCCCCCTGCAATGCAGCATGGTTTTGCCAAGGTGCAATTTTACTCCTTTTTTATGCTTTGCTTCCTAATAACTCAGGCACTGTATGTTTATATACACTATTTATAGGTGTATCTGATATCAATTATTTTCTTTTCTATGATACATACTGAATAAGGGTTGTCCTGATTTCTAGCTGTGTCATTACGTGGAATAAACCGATAAAGTTTCTAATAAGTCACATACCTGATAAATAGAGAAATTAATGTAGATTAGGGCATTCAGTGCACGTGATTTAGACAATGGGTGGTTTCTATAAATTCTATCTTAGTCTATGAAGCCAAATGTATAAATCAGTTTTTTCTACTTTATATTTAGTCTATAAAGTTCAGCCACAGCTTGCTGTAAAAGGTCCAATTGGCCCACGATACTCATCACTCAACTTAAAATCAAAAGAAGTTACATAAAGTGGTATTAAGAAGACAAAATTGGAACACTTGTGAAGCAATAATTCATAAATATAAATTATACTAGTTTTATATCAGTTTTACAATTTCTGTCTGCTGACTGGGAGCTGCCACATCAGTCAAGGTGGTCATACTGCTTTATGTATTTTTACTTACACTTTATGAAGTAAATATTTAAGATAGCACAAGACCTAAATAGTACAAGGAGACAAGCACATACTAATAATGAGAACTGTTACAGGAATTAGATCTATAGGTTTAGGCTGGCAACTAACATTACCAGTTGAATTGCTGTTATAACAATGCCCAGGGCCATCTTTTCCATTGGGCACGATGGGCAGCTGCCCGGGGGCCCCACTGGCAAGGGGTCCCCATAGGTACAGCTCTTAATGAGAATAAATAATCCTGCAAAAGAAAAAACCTGCAAAAAAAACCTTCAAGGGTCACTGAGCAAGTACATCTATCTATCTCTATCTCTATATATCTATATCTGTATACATCTATATATCTATATCTATTTCTAGGGGCCCCGGTGCACTGCTTTGCCCGGGGGCCCATAATGTTGTTAAGATGGCCCTGACAATGACTAAGTATATAGCATATATAATACAAGAGAAAAAACAAGCCCACACTCGGTATATCCCATATTGTATAAGGTACCAGCTGCGTGGCAATATAAATGCCCATATATGTATACAAAACAAAAAGACAGTTGTCAGCGCTTATTCTTTAGACTGCATATCTGTCTATTTGTTTTGTATACATATATGGGCATTTATATTGCCACGCAGCTGGTATCATATACAATATGGGATATACTGAGCACAGGCTAATTGCCAAGCAGCTGGTACCATATATAATGTGGGATATACCGAGCGCGAGCTAGTTTTTTCTCTGGTTTTGTTTAAAAATATTGCCTTATTGTCATAGCAGCTGTCCATCAAGCCTATTTAAGGCACATTTGGGTGTGGCTCACAAGCCAGCCCTTGCTAGATGTAAACCCCTATACCTGGGAGGTGAGTGCATCTGATTTTAACTGCATTTTAATGGTGTTTAAAGCATATAGGTCAGTGTAGAACCTGCATATAATGAGGTGTTCTTGATGCTGGGATGCAGGCTTAAAATATGAACTAATACCTCATGTTTTCATTTTGCTAGACACACACAGATATGCAGTGTAAAGGATAAGCGCTGACAACCGTCTTTTTGTTTCATACAATACAAGGAATAACATTAAAGAAAATACTTTTTGTTATCTGGCATTACTAATTAAGTTATTTAACAAATGTGGCAACATTGCAGATCATATTGTATTCATGGTATAAAGTATGAGAGCCAAATAAACTGTATTATTTACCTTACAGCAAACCAGTGTAAATGGATTTACAGATGGCCTCTGAATACTCCAGTTCAACACCACTGATGGGATCCCAGTACTGGGTCTGGATGCTCCACTTATATACACTCTACCTTCACCTTCCGTCTTACACTGATCCAGTTTGCCATACAAGGATTATCAGATTCCAGAATATCGCTGGAAGATTGTGAAGATCCTCTCTACTTTTAACAGGTTAGCAGCCCTGTATATACAGATGTAGTTCAGATAGTGTCCACATGCTGTGTGCATATAGACTACAGAACCAGAAAAATCTTTGTGGCCTAATCATAGTTACAACATTTGTACCCATGAAAGTAACCACTCTGTCTTCCTGAATCTTACAGTCCCATGGCATGACTTTAGACTGATTGATCAGATAAAAAAAAGAGAGAAAATATCAATAGAGAAAAATGATAATAATAGGACACAAGGCTTATGAAACCCACATATGGTAATCCAGTCATTCAAATGCCTAAATCGCAGATCTGTGCTAATTCTAGCCATACACATAAGGCTTCGTTTAGATTAGGACTTATCTAATTTAGAGTCTAAGGGATATATTTACTAAACTGCAGATTTGAAAAAGTGAAGAAGTTGCTTATAGCAACCAGATTCTAGTTTATTCATTTAGTACATTCTACAAAATGACAACTAGAATCTGATTGGTTGCTATAGACAACAACTCCACTTTTTCAAACCCGCAGTTTAGTAAATATACCCATAACTCTCAGGCACAGTAAAAAAACGTGGAATTTTGAGCTTTGCCCTCTATGCCTGGAGCAAGAGCAATTGAAGTACAGTAAGGGTGTGCACACGGAAGTGTGGCCTACCTCCTTGAGATGCAGTCTATTCTTATTAGGCCATCGGATAAATTAAAAACCGGAGTGCCCTCCTGAAAATTCTAGCAGACCTCATGTTCCCTGCAGGATACCGCTAGTGTGGGAGCAAAAACCTCAACCAGCAGCCGTTAAAACCAGTCTGGAGCCGGTTCACCCTATAACAGGAATACCCACAACATGTGGTTCCCCATGATATTGTGAGCCAGCTCAAGTCTGGTCAAATTGGGGAGGAGAAGTGGGCATGTGTAAGATGTGTGGTCTCTCTTCCCTAGGAAAATCAGACCCATGTTGAATAGCACTATAGCTCTTTCCGAGTAAAATCCATAAACTATTAGCTGTGAGGATACCACCGGGTAGACCAGAATATATCTAAAATAAGGCTTTATTATGACAGAACAACAACAAAAGACGTTCACAAGTTACAGGGTAAAAAGTAGCATGTATCCTCCAGCAGCCTCTTGCAATCAGCACTCCAACGTAATAATCTCAGTCTCTTTCAGAGTCTTATCCTTCTGCAATATTACCACTACCGATTAGCAAAACAGTTACTGGCTCACACAGACCCTGTCCTGGTAGGGTTTCCTCCAGTGGCACCACGATGCCTGGCCCAGAGTCCTTTTTGCTGATGTCTTTGTGAGAATACCATCCTTTGCTGGGATGGCAGTTACCCTCTGTGGGATTCAACTCACTAGGGTAGACCAGAATATATCCAAAATAAGACTTTATCATGACAGCACAACACCACAAGACGTTCACAAGTTACAGGGTAAATGGTAGCATGTATCCTCCAACAGCCTCTTGCAGTCAGCAATCCAAAGTAATAGTCTCGGTCTCTTTCAGAGTCTTATCTTCCAGCAATATTACCACTGCCGAATAGCAAAACAGTTATGGTGTCTCCTAGCCTGAGTTACTGGCTCACACCGACCCTGTTCTGGTAGGGTTCCCTCCAGCGGCACCACAATGTCTGGCCCAGAGTCCTTTTTGCTGATGTCTTGTACACAAGGATCCTCCAAGCTAGAAGAGCTCCTTTGACATTCTGCTCTCCCTGTATTCTTCCCTGTATACACAGGAAGTAGGGTCAAATGTCTTAAACCTTCCCTTTACAGCAGGGACACTTTAGCTGCTAGACATACTGTCCCTGTTACCTTGATTATACAATAGAATGGCTTAACTCAATTAGCTTTTATGGCTGGATACACTAAACATGAGGTTACAATATTACACCAGGGAATGACACTGCATGCTTACATGAAACAATAAGACTTTTGACACATTGTATCAGCAGTGTTATGCCATCTGAATCTGGGATACATTTTGATACAATAACATTTATATTGATACATATTGATACATTTACCAATGCTATTTCACCCAATGTATTACTGTGGAAGCACATTGCATATCATTTACAAGTTCTAACCTCATTACCTGTTAACCTAACTAATTAACATGGGCTGCCAGCTAGTTGACTCAGACATTGTTCTGATTACAAACCAAATCTCAGCTGTACCTCATACAATAGACATTTGAGACAAATGGTAACTACATTAGCTAACACAAGCAAATTTATTGCTTTTCTACTGTTATTTTCACACAGTATGGCAACATTCTTTATATTTATACTACATACATTATTGCAGGTAATAGCAAGGGCAAAATGTACATAATAACATGAAATAATAATACACATAATACACCGATGCACTGGTGTACATATTTAGACTGGGCCAAGGATTAAAAAGTACATTAAATCGTGAGAAACGGGTGATGAATAAAAAAGTTCTCAGTCCAGTAGCAACCCGTTTCCTCACAGTCTTGTACACCAGGATCCTCCAAGCAGGACTAGCTCCCTTGGAATTCTGCTCTCCCTACATTCTTAACTGTATATACAGAAAATAGGGTCAAATGTCTCAAACCTCCCCTTACGGCAGGGTTCTCTTAGTGGACAATTTAGCTACTAGACATACTGTCCCTATAAACTTGATTATACAATGGAATGGCTTGACTCAATTATCTATTTTGGCTGGATACATAAAACATGGGGCTACAATATTACATCAGGTAAGAAAACTGCACGCTTACAAGAAACAAAACTTTTAACACATTGTATCAGCAGTGTTACACCATCTGAGCCTGTGATTAATTTTGATACAATAACATTTATATTGATACATATTGATACAATTCCCAATGCTATATCAGCCAATATATTACTGTGGAGGCACATTGTATATCATCTAGAAGTTCTAAACTAATTATATCTCAGAACACCAGTTAAACTAGCTAATTAACATGGGGTGCCAGCAAGCTAGATGGAAAGACAGAGCCAGATAGACGGAAAGACAGTGCAAGATGGACGGAAAGACAGTGCAAGATAGACATTGCAAAATAGACGGACAGACAGTGCAAGATAGATTGAAAGATAGTGCAAGATACATAAAAAGGCAGTGCAACATAGATGTAAAGACAGTGCAAGCAAGACGGAAAGACACTACTAGATAGACGGATAGACAGTGCAATATAGACAGAGCAAGATAGACGGAAAGATAGAACAAGATAGACGGAAAGACAGTGTAAGATACACAGAAAGACAATTCAAGATAGACAGAGCTAGATAGACGGAATAATAGAGCAAGATAGACGAAAAGACAGTGCAAGATAGAGAAAAGACAGTGCAAGATAGAAGGAAAGACAGTTCTAGATAGATGGAAAGACATTACAAAATAGACAAAAAGACAATCCAAGATAGACAGAGCAAGATAGACGGAAAGACAGTGCAAGATAGACGAAAAGACAGTACAAGATAGACGAAAAGACAATGCAATATAGACAGAGCAAGATAGACGGAAAGACATTGCAAAATAGACGGACAGACAGTGCAAGATAGATTGAAAGATAGTGCAAGATACATAAAAAGGCAGTGCAACATAGATGGAAAGACAGTGCAAGCAAGACGGAAAGACACTACTAGATAGACGGATAGACAGTGCAATATAGACAGAGCAAGATAGACGGAAAGATAGAACAAGATAGACGAAAAGACAGTGCAAGATAGAGAAAAGACAGTAAAAGATAAAAGGAAAGAAAGTTCTAGATAGACGGAAAGACATTAAAAGATAGACAAAAAGACAATGCAAGATAGACAGAGCAAGATAGAGGGAAAGACAGTGCAAGATAGACGAAAAGACAGTACAAGATAGATGAAAAGACAATGCAATATAGACAGTGCAAGACAGACAAAAAGACTATGCAATATATACAGACCAAGATAGATGAAAAGACAGTGCAAGATAGACAGAAAGACAGTGCAAGATAGATGGAAAGTGCAAGACAGATGGAAAGACAGTGCAAGATAGATGGAAAGAGAATGCAAGACAGACAGAGTAAGATAGTCGGAAAGACAATGCAAGATACATGGAAAGACTGTGCAAGTTAGACGGAAAGACAGTGAAAGATAGACGGATAGACAGTGCAAGATAGACTGAAAGACAATGCAAGATAGACGGAAAGACAGTGCAAGATAGACTGAAAGACAATGCAAGACAGACAGAGCAAGATAGATGGAAAAATAGAGCAACATAGATGGAGAAATAGAGCAAGATAGACAGAAAGACAGTGCAAGATAGACGGAACGACTGTGCAAGATAGATAGATTGAAAGACAGTGAAAGATAGAGAAAAGACATTGGAAGATAGATTGAAAGACATTGCAAGTTAGACGGAAAGACAGTGCTAGCAAGACGGAAAGTAATTGCAAGATAGACGAAAAGACAATGCAATATAGACAGAGCAAGATAGACGGAAAGACAGTGCAAGATAGAAGGAAAGACAGTGCAAGATAGACGGAAAGACAGTGCAAGATAGACGGAAGGACAGTGCAAAATAGACAGAAAGACAATGCAAGAGAGACGGAAAGACAATGCAAGATAGACAGAGCAAGATAGATGGAAAGACTTTGCAAGGTAGACGGAAAGACATTGCAAGATAGACAGAAAAACAGAGCAAGATAGACGGAAAGACAGTGCAAGATAGAAGGAAAGGCAGTGCAAGATAGACGAAAAGACAGTGCAAGATAGACGGAAAGAAAATCCAAAATAGACAGAGCAAGACAGACGGAAAGACAGTGCAAGATAGAAGGAAAGGCAGTGCAAGATAGACGGAAAGACAGTGCAAGATAGACGGAAAGACAATTCAAAATAGACAGAGCAAGATAGACGGAAAAATAAAGCAAGACAGACGGAAAGACAGTGCAAAATAATCGAAAAGACTGTGCAAGATAGACAAAAAGACATTGCAAGATAGACGGAAAGACAATGCAATATAGACGGAAAGACAGTGCAAGATAGACGGAAGGACAGTGCAAGATAGACGGAAAGACAATGCAAGATAGACAAAGCAAGATAGACGGAAAGACATTGTAAGATAGACAGAAAAACAGAGCAAGATAGACGGAAAGACATTGCAAGATAGACGGAAAGACAATGGAAAATTGACAAAGCAAGATAGACGGAAAAATAGAGCAAGATAGACGGAAAGACAGTGCAAGATAGACAGAAAGATAATGCAACATAGACAGAGCAAGTTAGACGGAAAGAGTTTGCAAGATAGATAAAAAGACAATGCAAGATAAACGGAAAGACATTGCACGATAGACAAAAAGACAGTGCAAGATAGACGGAAAGAGAGTGCAAGATAGACGGAAAGACAATGCAAGATAGACAAAGCAAGATAGACGGAAAGACTTTGCAAGATAGACTGAAAGACATTTTAAGATAGACAGAAAAACAGAGCAAGAGAGACGGATAGACAGTGCAAGATAGACGGAAAGATAATGCAACATAGACAGATCAAGTTAGACGGAAAGAGTTTGCAAGATAGATAAAAATACAATGCAAGATAAACGGAAAGACATTGCACGATAGACAAAAGACAGTGCAAGATAGACGTAAAGACAGTGCAAGATAGACGGAAAAACAATACAAGATAGACGAAAAGACAATGCAAGATAGACAGAGCAAGATAGACGGAAAGACTTTGCAAGATAGACAAAAAGACATTGTAAGATAGACAGAAAAACAGAGCAAGAGAGACAGATAGACAGTGCAAGATAGACGAAAGACAGTGCAAGATAGACTGAAAGACAGTGCAAGATAGACGGAAAGACAATGCAAAATAGACAAAGCAAGATAGACGGAAAGACTTTGCAAGATAGACGGAAAGACATTGTAAGATAGACAGAAAAACAGAGCAAAATATTCGAAAAGACATTGCAAGATAGACGGAAAGACAATGCAAAATTGACAAAGCAAGATAGACGGAAAGACAGTGCAAGAAAGACAGAAAGATAATGCAACATAGACAGAGCAAGTTAGACGGAAAGAATTTGTAAGATCGATAAAAAGACAATGCAAGATAAACGGAAAGACATTGCACGATAGACAAAAAGACAGTGCAAGATAGACAGAAAGACAGTGCAAGATAGACGGAAAAACAATACAACATAGACGAAAAGACAATGCAAGATAGACAGAGCAAGATAGACGGAAAGACTTTGCAAGACAGACAGAAAGACATTGTAAGATAGACAGAAAAACAGAGCAAGAGAGACGGATAGACAGTGCAAGATAGACGAAAGACAGTGCAAGATAGACTGAAAGACAGTGCATGATAGACGGAAAGACAATGCAAAATAGACAAAGCAAGATAGACGGAAAGACTTTGCAAGATAGACGGAAAGACATTGTAAGATAGACAGAAAAACAGAGCAAAATAGTCGAAAAGACATTGCAAGATAGACGGAAAGACATTGTAAGATAGTCAGAAAAACAGAGCAAGATAGTCAGAAAAACAGAGCAAGATAGACGGAAAGACAATGCAAAATTGACAAAGCAAGATAGACGAAAAAATAGAGCAATATAGATGGAAAGACAGTGCAAGATAGACGGAAGGACAGTGCAAGATAGACGGAGAGACAATGCAAGATAGACGGAAAGTCTTTGCAAGATAGACAGAAATACTTTGCAAGATAGAAAGAAAAACATAGCAAAATAGACGGAAAGACAGTGCAAGATAGACGGAAAGACAGTGCAAGACAGACAGAGCAAGATAGACAAAAATACTTTGCAAGATAAACAGAAAAACAGAGCAAAATAGACGGAAAGACAGTGCAAGATAGACGGAAAGACAGTGCAAGATAGACGGAAAGACATTGCAAGATAGATGGAAAAACAGTGCTAGATAGACGGAAAGACAGTGCTAGATAGACAGAAAGACAATGTAAGACAGAGAGAGCAAGATAGACGGAAATACTTTGCAAGATAGACAGAAAAACAGAGCAAAATAGACAGAAAGACAGTGCAAGATAGACTGAAAGACATTGCAAGATAGACGGAAAGACAATGCAAGATAGATAGAGCAAGATAGACGGAAAGACTTTGCAAGATAGACAGAAAGACATTGTAAGATAGACAGAAAAACAGAGCAAGAGAGACGGAAAGACAGTGCAAGATAGACTGAAAGACAGTGCAAGATAGACGGAAAGACAATGCAAAATAGACAAAGCAAGATAGACGGAAAAAAAGAGCAATATAGATGGAAAGACAGTGCAAGATAGACGGAAGGACAGTGCAAGATAGACGGAGAGACAAAGCAAGATAGACAAAGCAAGATAAACGGAAAGACTTTGCAAGATAGACGGAAAGACATTGTAAGATAGATAGAAAAACAGAGCAAAATAGACGGAAAGACAGTGCAAGATAGACGGAAAGACAGTGCAAGACAGACAGAGCAAGATAGACAAAAATACTTTGCAAGATAAACAGAAAAACAGAGCAAAATAGACGGAAAGACAGTGCAAGATAGACGGAAAGACAGTGCAAGATAGACGGAAAGACATTGCAAGATAGATGGAAAAACAGTGCTAGATAGACGGAAAGACAGTGCTAGATAGACAGAAAGACAATGTAAGACAGAGAGAGCAAGATAGACGGAAATACTTTGCAAGATAGACAGAAAAACAGAGCAAAATAGACAGAAAGACAGTGCAAGATAGACGGAAAGACAATGCAAAATAGACAAAGCAAGATAGACGGAAAAAAAGAGCAATATAGATGGAAAGACAGTGCAAGATAGACGGAAGGACAGTGCAAGATAGACGGAAAGACAATGCAAAATTGACAAAGCAAGATAGACGGAAAAATAGAGCAATATAGATGGAAAGACAGTGCAAGATAGACGGAAGGACAGTGCAAGATAGACGGAGAGACAATGCAAGATAGACAAAGCAAGATAGACGGAAAGTCTTTGCAAGATAGACAGAAATACTTTGCAAGATAGAAAGAAAAACATAGCAAAATAGACGGAAAGACAGTGCAAGATAGACGGAAAGACAGTGCAAGATAGACTGAAAGACAGTGCAAGATAGACGGAAAGACAATGCAAGATAGATAGAGCAAGATAGACGGAAAGACTTTGCAAGATAGACAGAAAACATTGTAAGATAGACAGAAAAACAGAGCAAGAGAGACGGATAGACAGTGCAAGATAGACGGAAAGACAGTGCAAGATAGACTGAAAGACAGTGCAAGATAGACGGAAAGACAATGCAAAATAGACAAAGCAAGATAGACGGAAAAATAGAGCAATATAGATGGAAAGACAGTGCAATATAGACGGAGAGACAAAGCAAGATAGACAAAGCAAGATAAACGGAAAGACTTTGCAAGATAGACGGAAAGACATTGTAAGATAGTCAGAAAAACAGAGCAAGATAGACGGAAAGACAGTGCAAGACAGACAGAGCAAGATAGACAAAAATACTTTGCAAGATAAACAGAAAAACAGAGCAAAATAGACGGAAAGACAGTGCAAGATAGACGGAAAGACAGTGCAAGATAGACGGAAAGACATTGCAAGATAGATGGAAAAACAGTGCTAGATAGACGGAAAGACAGTGCTAGATAGACAGAAAGACAATGTAAGACAGAGAGAGCAAGATAGACGGAAATACTTTGCAAGATAGACAGAAAAACAGAGCAAAATAGACAGAAAGACAGTGCAAGATAGACGGAAAGACAGTGCAAGATAGACTGAAAGACAGTGCAAGATAGACGGAAAGACAATGCAAGATAGATAGAGCAAGATAGACGGAAAGACTTTGCAAGATAGACAGAAAACATTGTAAGATAGACAGAAAAACAGAGCAAGAGAGACGGATAGACAGTGCAAGATAGACGGAAAGACAGTGCAAGATAGACTGAAAGACAGTGCAAGATAGACGGAAAGACAATGCAAAATAGACAAAGCAAGATAGACGGAAAAATAGAGCAATATAGATGGAAAGACAGTGCAATATAGACGGAGAGACAAAGCAAGATAGACAAAGCAAGATAAACGGAAAGACTTTGCAAGATAGACGGAAAGACATTGTAAGATAGTCAGAAAAACAGAGCAAGATAGACGGAAAGACAGTGCAAGATAGACAGAAAGATAATGCAACATAGACAGAGCAAGTTAGACGGAAAGAATTTGTAAGATCGATAAAAAGACAATGCAAGATAGACGGAAAGACAGTGCAAGATAGACGGAAAAACAATACAAGATAGACGAAAAGACAATGCAAGATAGACAGAGCAAGATAGACGGAAAGACTTTGCAAGACAGACAGAAAGACATTGTAAGATAGACAGAAAAACAGAGCAAGAGAGACGGATAGACAGTGCAAGATAGACGAAAGACAGTGCAAGATAGACTGAAAGACAGTGCAAGATAGACGGAAAGACAATGCAAAATAGACAAAGCAAGATAGACGGAAAAACTTTGCAAGATAGACGGAAAGACATTGTAAGATAGACAGAAAAACAGAGCAAAATAGTCGAAAAGACATTGCAGGATAGACGGAAAGACATTGTAAGATAGTCAGAAAAACAGAGCAAGATAGTCAGAAAAACAGAGCAAGATAGACGGAAAGACAATGCAAAATTGACAAAGCAAGATAGACGAAAAAATAGAGCAATATAGATGGAAAGACAGTGCAAGATAGACGGAAGGACAGTGCAAGATAGACGGAGAGACAATGCAAGATAGACGGAAAGTCTTTGCAAGATAGACAGAAATACTTTGCAAGATAGAAAGAAAACCATAGCAAAATAGACGGAAAGACAGTGCAAGATAGACGGAAAGACAGTGCAAGACAGACAGAGCAAGATAGACAAAAATACTTTGCAAGATAAACAGAAAAACAGAGCAAAATAGACGGAAAGACAGTGCAAGATAGACGGAAAGACAGTGCAAGATAGACGGAAAGACATTGCAAGATAGATGGAAAAACAGTGCTAGATAGACGGAAAGACAGTGCTAGATAGACGGAAAGACAGTGCTAGATAGACAGAAAGACAATGTAAGACAGAGAGAGCAAGATAGACGGAAATACTTTGCAAGATAGACAGAAAAACAGAGCAAAATAGACAGAAAGACAGTGCAAGATAGACTGAAAGACATTGCAAGATAGACGGAAAGACAATGCAAGATAGATAGAGCAAGATAGACGGAAAGACTTTGCAAGATAGACAGAAAGACATTGTAAGATAGACAGAAAAACAGAGCAAGAGAGACGGATAGACAGTGCAAGATAGACGGAAAGACAGTGCAAGATAGACTGAAAGACAGTGCAAGATAGACGGAAAGACAATGCAAAATAGACAAAGCAAGATAGACGGAAAAATAGAGCAATATAGATGGAAAGACAGTGCAAGATAGACGGAAGGACAGTGCAAGATAGACGGAGAGACAAAGCAAGATAGACAAAGCAAGATAAACGGAAAGACATTGTAAGATAGATAGAAAAACAGAGCAAGATAGACGGAAAGACATTGCAAGATAGACGGAAAGACAATGCAAAATTGACAAAGCAAGATAGACGGAAAAATAGAGCAATATAGATGGAAAGACAGTGCAAGATAGACGGAAGGACAGTGCAAGATAGACGGAGAGACAATGCAAGATAGACAAAGCAAGATAGACGGAAAGTCTTTGCAAGATAGACAGAAATACTTTGCAAGATAGAAAGAAAAACATAGCAAAATAGACGGAAAGACAGTGCAAGATAGACGGAAAGACAGTGCAAGATAGACGGAAAGACATTGCAAGATAGATGGAAAAACAGTGCTAGATAGACGGAAAGACAGTGCTAGATAGACAGAAAGACAATGTAAGACAGAGAGAGCAAGATAGACGGAAATACTTTGCAAGATAGACAGAAAAACAGAGCAAAATAGACAGAAAGACAGTGCAAGATAGACGGAAAGACAGTGCAAGATAGACTGAAAGACAGTGCAAGATAGACGGAAAGACAATGCAAGATAGATAGAGCAAGATAGACGGAAAGACTTTGCAAGATAGACAGAAAGACATTGTAAGATAGACAGAAAAACAGAGCAAGAGAGACGGATAGACAGTGCAAGATAGACGGAAAGACAGTGCAAGATAGACTGAAAGACAGTGCAAGATAGACGGAAAGACAATGCAAAATAGACAAAGCAAGATAGACGGAAAAATAGAGCAATATAGATGGAAAGACAGTGCAAGATAGACGGAGAGACAAAGCAAGATAGACAAAGCAAGATAAACGGAAAGACTTTGCAAGATAGACGGAAAGACATTGTAAGATAGTCAGAAAAACAGAGCAAGATAGACGGAAAGACAGTGCAAGATAGACGGAAAAACAATACAAGATAGACGAAAAGACAATGCAAGATAGACAGAGCAAGATAGACGGAAAGACTTTGCAAGACAGACAGAAAGACATTGTAAGATAGACAGAAAAACAGAGCAAGAGAGACGGATAGACAGTGCAAGATAGACGAAAGACAGTGCAAGATAGACTGAAAGACAGTGCAAGATAGACTGAAAGACAATGCAAAATAGACAAAGCAAGATAGACGGAAAGACTTTGCAAGATAGACGGAAAGACATTGTAAGATAGACAGAAAAACAGAGCAAAATAGTCGAAAAGACATTGCAAGATAGACGGAAAGACATTGTAAGATAGTCAGAAAAACAGAGCAAGATAGTCAGAAAAACAGAGCAAGATAGACGGAAAGACAATGCAAAATTGACAAAGCAAGATAGACGAAAAAATAGAGCAATATAGATGGAAAGACAGTGCAAGATAGACGGAAGGACAGTGCAAGATAGACGGAGAGACAATTTAAGACAGACAGAGCAAGATAGACAAAAATACTTTGCAAGATAAACAGAAAAACAGAGCAAAATAGACGGAAAGACAGTGCAAGATAGACGGAAAGACAGTGCAAGATAGACAGAGCAAGATAGACAAAAATACTTTGCAAGATAAACAGAAAAACAGAGCAAAATAGACGGAAAGACAGTGCAAGATAGACGGAAAGACATTGCAAGATAGATGGAAAAACAGTGCTAGATAGACGGAAAGACAGTGCTAGATAGACAGAAAGACAATGTAAGACAGAGAGAGCAAGATAGACGGAAATACTTTGCAAGATAGACAGAAAAACAGAGCAAAATAGACAGAAAGACAGTGCAAGATAGACTGAAAGACATTGCAAGATAGACGGAAAGACAATGCAAGATAGATAGAGCAAGATAGACGGAAAGACTTTGCAAGATAGACAGAAAGACAGTGAAAGATAGACTGAAAGACAGTGCAAGATAGACGGAAAGACAATGCAAAATAGACAAAGCAAGATAGACGGAAAAATAGAGCAATACAGATGGAAAGACAGTGCAAGATAGACGGAGAGACAAAGCAAGATAGACAAAGCAAGATAAACGGAAAGACTTTGCAAGATAGACGGAAAGACATTGTAAGATAGTCAGAAAAACAGAGCAAGATAGACGGAAAGACATTGCAAGATAGACGGAAAGACAGTGCAAGAAAGACGGAAAGACATTGCAAGATAGACGGAAAAACAGTGCTAGATAGACGGAAAGACAGTGCTAGATAGACAGAAAGACAATGTAAGACAGAGAGAGCAAGATAGACGGAAATACTTTGCAAGATAGACAGAAAAACAGAGCAAAATAGACAAAAAGACAGTGCAAGATAGACGGAAAGACAGTGCAAGATAAACTAAAAGACAGTGCAAGATATACGGAAAGACAGTGCAAGATAGACGGAAAGACAATGCAAGATAGAAAGAGCAAGATAGACGGAAAGACTTTGCAAGATAGACAGAAAGACATTGTAAGATAGACAGAAAAACAGAGCAAGAGAGACGGATAGACAGTGCAAGATAGACGGAAAGACAGTGCAAGATAGACTGAAAGACAGTGCAAGATAGACGGAAAGACAATGCAATATAGACGGAAAGACAGTGCAAGATAGACGGAAGGACAGTGCAAGATAGACGGAAAGACAATGCAAGATAGACAAAGCAAGATAGACGGAAAGACTTTGCAAGATAGACTGAAAGACATTGTAAGATGGACAGAAAAATAGAGTAAGATAGATGGAAAGACATTGCAAGATAGACGGAAAGACAATGCAAAATTGACAAAGCAAGATAGACGGAAAAATAAAGCAAGACAGACGGAAAGACAGTGCAAGATAATCGAAAAGACAGTGCAAGACAGACAGAAAGACATTGCAAGATAGACGGAAAGACAATGCAATATAGACGGAAAGACAGTGTAAGATAGACGGAAGGACAGTACAAGATAGACGGAAAGACAATGCAAGATATACAAAGCAAGATAGACGGAAAGACTTTGCAAGATAGAGGGAAAGACATTGTAAGATAGACAGAAAAACAGAGCAAGATAGACGGAAAGAAATTGCAAGATAGACGGAAAGACAATGCAAAATTGACAAAGCAAGATAGACGGAAAAATAGAGCAAGATAGACGGAAAGACAGTGCAAGATAGACAAAGCAAGATAGACGGAAAGACTTTGCAAGATAGACAGAAAGACATTGTAAGATAGACAGAAAAACAGAGCAAGAGAGACGGATAGACAGTGCAAGATAGACGAAAGACAGTGCAAGATAGACTGAAAGACAATGCAAAATAGACAAAGCAAGATAGACGGAAAAATAGAGCAATATAGACAAAAAGACAGTGCAAGATTGACGGAAAGACAATGCAAAATAGACAAAGCAAGATAGACGGAAAAATAGAGCAATATAGACAAAAAGACAGTGCAAGATAGACGGAAGGACAGTGCAAGATAGACGGAGAGACAATGCAAGATAGACAAAGCAAGATAGACGGAAAGACTTTGCAAGATAGACGGAAAGACATTGTAAGATAGACAGAAAAACAGAGCAAGATAGACGGAAAGACATTGCAAGATAGACGGAAAGACAATGCAAAATTGACAAAGCAAGATACACGGAAAAATAAAGCAAGACAGACGGAAAGACAGTGCAAGATAGACGGAAAGACAATACAAGATAGACGAAAATACAATGCAAGATAGACAGAGCAAGATAGACGGAAAGACAGTGCAATATAGACTGAAAGACAGTGCAAGATAGACGGAAAGACAATGCAAAATAGACAAAGCAAGATAGACGGAAAAATAGAGCAATATAGATGGAAAGACAGTGCAAGATAGACGGAAGGACAGTGCAAGATAGACGGAGAGACAATGCAAGATAGACAAAGCAAGATAGACGGAAAGACTTTGCAAGATATACAGAAAGACAGTGCAAGATAGACGGAAAGACAATGCAGGATAGATAGAGCAAGATAGACGGAAAGACTTTGCAAGATAGACAGAAAGACATTGTAAGATAGACAGAAAAACAGAGCAAGAGAGACGGATAGACAGTGCAAGATAGACGGAAAGACAGTGCAAGATAGACTGAAAGACAGTGCAAGATAGACGGAAAGACAATGCAATATAGACAGAAAGACAGTGCAAGATAGACGGAAGGACAGTACAAGATAGACGGAAAGACAATGCAAGATAGACAAAGCAAGATAGACGGATAGACTTTGCAAGATAGACTGAAAGACATTGTAAGATGGACAGAAAAATAGAGTAAGATAGACGGAAAGACATTGCGAGGTAGACGGAAAGACAATGCAAAATTGACAAAGCAAGATAGACGGAAAAATAAAGCAAGACAGACGGAAAGACAGTGCAAGATAATCGAAAAGACAGTGCAAGACAGACAGAAAGACATTGCAAGATAGACGGAAAGACAATGCAATATAGACGGAAAGACAGTGCAAGATAGACGGAGGGACAGTACAAGATAGACGGAAAGACAATGCAAGATAGACAATGCAAGATAGACGGAAAGACTTTGCAAGATAGACGGAAAGACATTCTAAGATAGACAGAAAAACAGAGCAAGATAGACGGAAAGACATTGCAAGATAGACGGAAAGACAATGCAAAATTGACAAAGCAAGATAGACGGAAAAATAGAGCAAGATAGACGGAAAGACAGTGCAAGATAGACGGAAAGACAAAGCAAGATAGACGGAAAGACTTTGCAAGATAGACGGAAAGACTTTGCAAGATAGACAGAAAGACATTGTAAGATAGACAGAAAAACAGAGCAAGAGAGACGGATAGACAGTGCAAGATAGACCAGAGAAAGTGCAAGATAGACTGAAAGACAGTGCAAGAAAGACTGAAAGACAGTGCAAGATAGACGGAAAGACAATGCAAGATAGACGGAAAGTCTTTGCAAGATAGACAGAAATACTTTGCAAGATAGAAAGAAAAACATAGCAAAATAGACGGAAAGACAGTGCAAGATAGACGGAAAGACAGTGCAAGACAGACAGAGCAAGATAGACAAAAATACTTTGCAAGATAAACAGAAAAACAGAGCAAAATAGACGGAAAGACAGTGCAAGATAGACGGAAAGACAGTGCAAGATAGACGGAAAGACATTGCAAGATAGATGGAAAAACAGTGCTAGATAGACGGAAAGACAGTGCTAGATAGACAGAAAGACAATGTAAGACAGAGAGAGCAAGATAGACGGAAATACTTTGCAAGATAGACAGAAAAACAGAGCAAAATAGACAGAAAGACAGTGCAAGATAGACTGAAAGACAGTGCAAGATAGACGGAAAGACAATGCAAGATAGATAGAGCAAGATAGACGGAAAGACTTTGCAAGATAGACAGAAAGACATTGTAAGATAGACAGAAAAACAGAGCAAGAGAGACGGAAAGACAGTGCAAGATAGACTGAAAGACAGTGCAAGATAGACGGAAAGACAATGCAAAATAGACAAAGCAAGATAGACGGAAAAAAAGAGCAATATAGATGGAAAGACAGTGCAAGATAGACGGAAGGACAGTGCAAGATAGACGGAGAGACAAAGCAAGATAGACAAAGCAAGATAAACGGAAAGACTTTGCAAGATAGACGGAAAGACATTGTAAGATAGATAGAAAAACAGAGCAAGATAGACGGAAAGACATTGCAAGATAGACGGAAAGACAATGCAAAATTGACAAAGCAAGATAGACGGAAAAATAGAGCAATATAGATGGAAAGACAGTGCAAGATAGACGGAAGGACAGTGCAAGATAGACGGAGAGACAATGCAAGATAGACAAAGCAAGATAGACGGAAAGTCTTTGCAAGATAGACAGAAATACTTTGCAAGATAGAAAGAAAAACATAGCAAAATAGACGGAAAGACAGTGCAAGATAGACGGAAAGACAGTGCAAGACAGACAGAGCAAGATAGACAAAAATACTTTGCAAGATAAACAGAAAAACAGAGCAAAATAGACGGAAAGACAGTGCAAGATAGACGGAAAGACAGTGCAAGATAGACGGAAAGACATTGCAAGATAGATGGAAAAACAGTGCTAGATAGACGGAAAGACAGTGCTAGATAGACAGAAAGACAATGTAAGACAGAGAGAGCAAGATAGACGGAAATACTTTGCAAGATAGACAGAAAAACAGAGCAAAATAGACAGAAAGACAGTGCAAGATAGACGGAAAGACAGTGCAAGATAGACTGAAAGACAGTGCAAGATAGACGGAAAGACAATGCAAGATAGATAGAGCAAGATAGACGGAAAGACTTTGCAAGATAGACAGAAAGACATTGTAAGATAGACAGAAAAACAGAGCAAGAGAGACGGATAGACAGTGCAAGATAGACGGAAAGACAGTGCAAGATAGACTGAAAGACAGTGCAAGATAGACGGAAAGACAATGCAAAATAGACAAAGCAAGATAGACGGAAAAATAGAGCAATATAGATGGAAAGACAGTGCAAGATAGACGGAGAGACAAAGCAAGATAGACAAAGCAAGATAAACGGAAAGACTTTGCAAGATAGACGGAAAGACATTGTAAGATAGTCAGAAAAACAGAGCAAGATAGACGGAAAGACAGTGCAAGATAGACGAAAGACAGTGCAAGATAGACGGAAAGACAGTGCAAGATAGACAGAGCAAGATAGACGGAAAGAATTTGTAAGATCGATAAAAAGACAATGCAAGATAAACGGAAAGACATTGCACGATAGACAAAAAGACAGTGCAAGATAGACGGAAAGACAGTGCAAGATAGACGGAAAAACAATACAAGATAGACGAAAAGACAATGCAAGATAGACAGAGCAAGATAGACGGAAAGACTTTGCAAGACAGACAGAAAGACATTGTAAGATAGACAGAAAAACAGAGCAAGAGAGACGGATAGACAGTGCAAGATAGACGAAAGACAGTGCAAGATAGACTGAAAGACAGTGCAAGATAGACGGAAAGACAATGCAAAATAGACAAAGCAAGATAGACGGAAAAACTTTGCAAGATAGACGGAAAGACATTGTAAGATAGACAGAAAAACAGAGCAAAATAGTCGAAAAGACATTGCAGGATAGACGGAAAGACATTGTAAGATAGTCAGAGAAACAGAGCAAGATAGTCAGAAAAACAGAGCAAGATAGACGGAAAGACAATGCAAAATTGACAAAGCAAGATAGACGAAAAAATAGAGCAATATAGATGGAAAGACAGTGCAAGATAGACGGAAGGACAGTGCAAGATAGACGGAGAGACAATGCAAGATAGACGGAAAGTCTTTGCAAGATAGACAGAAATACTTTGCAAGATAGAAAGAAAACCATAGCAAAATAGACGGAAAGACAGTGCAAGATAGACGGAAAGACAGTGCAAGACAGACAGAGCAAGATAGACAAAAATACTTTGCAAGATAAACAGAAAAACAGAGCAAAATAGACGGAAAGACAGTGCAAGATAGACGGAAAGACAGTGCAAGATAGACGGAAAGACATTGCAAGATAGATGGAAAAACAGTGCTAGATAGACGGAAAGACAGTGCTAGATAGACGGAAAGACAGTGCTAGATAGACAGAAAGACAATGTAAGACAGAGAGAGCAAGATAGACGGAAATACTTTGCAAGATAGACAGAAAAACAGAGCAAAATAGACAGAAAGACAGTGCAAGATAGACTGAAAGACATTGCAAGATAGACGGAAAGACAATGCAAGATAGATAGAGCAAGATAGACGGAAAGACTTTGCAAGATAGACAGAAAGACATTGTAAGATAGACAGAAAAACAGAGCAAGAGAGACGGATAGACAGTGCAAGATAGACGGAAAGACAGTGCAAGATAGACTGAAAGACAGTGCAAGATAGACGGAAAGACAATGCCAAATAGACAAAGCAAGATAGACGGAAAAATAGAGCAATATAGATGGAAAGACAGTGCAAGATAGACGGAAGGACAGTGCAAGATAGACGGAGAGACAAAGCAAGATAGACAAAGCAAGATAAACGGAAAGACTTTGCAAGATAGACGGAAAGACATTGTAAGATAGATAGAAAAACAGAGCAAGATAGACGGAAAGACATTGCAAGATAGACGGAAAGACAATGCAAAATTGACAAAGCAAGATAGACGGAAAAATAGAGCAATATAGATGGAAAGACAGTGCAAGATAGACGGAAGGACAGTGCAAGATAGACGGAGAGACAATGCAAGATAGACAAAGCAAGATAGACGGAAAGTCTTTGCAAGATAGACAGAAATACTTTGCAAGATAGAAAGAAAAACATAGCAAAATTGACGGAAAGACAGTGCAAGATAGACGGAAAGACATTGCAAGATAGATGGAAAAACAGTGCTAGATAGACGGAAAGACAGTGCTAGATAGACAGAAAGACAATGTAAGACAGAGAGAGCAAGATAGACGGAAATACTTTGCAAGATAGACAGAAAAACAGAGCAAAATAGACAGAAAGACAGTGCAAGATAGACGGAAAGACAGTGCAAGATAGACTGAAAGACAGTGCAAGATAGACGGAAAGACAATGCAAGATAGATAGAGCAAGATAGACGGAAAGACTTTGCAAGATAGACAGAAAGACATTGTAAGATAGACAGAAAAACAGAGCAAGAGAGACGGATAGACAGTGCAAGATAGACGGAAAGACAGTGCAAGATAGACTGAAAGACAGTGCAAGATAGACGGAAAGACAATGCAAAATAGACAAAGCAAGATAGACGGAAAAATAGAGCAATATAGATGGAAAGACAGTGCAAGATAGACGGAGAGACAAAGCAAGATAGACAAAGCAAGATAAACGGAAAGACTTTGCAAGATAGACGGAAAGACATTGTAATATAGTCAGAAAAACAGAGCAAGATAGACGGAAAGACAGTGCAAGATAGACGGAAAAACAATACAAGATAGACGAAAAGACAATGCAAGATAGACAGAGCAAGATAGACGGAAAGACTTTGCAAGACAGACAGAAAGACATTGTAAGATAGACAGAAAAACAGAGCAAGAGAGACGGATAGACAGTGCAAGATAGACGAAAGACAGTGCAAGATAGACTGAAAGACAGTGCAAGATAGACGGAAAGACAATGCAAAATAGACAAAGCAAGATAGACGGAAAGACTTTGCAAGATAGACGGAAAGACATTGTAAGATAGACAGAAAAACAGAGCAAAATAGTCGAAAAGACATTGCAAGATAGACGGAAAGACATTGTAAGATAGTCAGAAAAACAGAGCAAGATAGTCAGAAAAACAGAGCAAGATAGACGGAAAGACAATGCAAAATTGACAAAGCAAGATAGACGAAAAAATAGAGCAATATAGATGGAAAGACAGTGCAAGATAGACGGAAGGACAGTGCAAGATAGACGGAGAGACAATGCAAGACAGACAGAGCAAGATAGACAAAAATACTTTGCAAGATAAACAGAAAAACAGAGCAAAATAGACGGAAAGACAGTGCAAGATAGACGGAAAGACAGTGCAAGATAGACAGAGCAAGATAGACAAAAATACTTTGCAAGATAAACAGAAAAACAGAGCAAAATAGACGAAAAGACAGTGCAAGATAGACGGAAAGACAGTGCAAGATAGACGGAAAGACATTGCAAGATAGATGGAAAAACAGTGCTAGATAGACGGAAAGACAGTGCTAGATAGACAGAAAGACAATGTAAGACAGAGAGAGCAAGATAGACGGAAATACTTTGCAAGATAGACAGAAAAACAGAGCAAAATAGACAGAAAGACAGTGCAAGATAGACTGAAAGACATTGCAAGATAGACGGAAAGACAATGCAAGATAGATAGAGCAAGATAGACGGAAAGATTTTGCAAGATAGACAGAAAGACAGTGAAAGATAGACTGAAAGACAGTGCAAGATAGACGGAAAGACAATGCAAAATAGACAAAGCAAGATAGACGGAAAAATAGAGCAATACAGATGGAAAGACAGTGCAAGATAGACGGAGAGACAAAGCAAGATAGACAAAGCAAGATAAACGGAAAGACTTTGCAAGATAGACGGAAAGACATTGTAAGATAGTCAGAAAAACAGAGCAAGATAGACGGAAAGACATTGCAAGATAGACGGAAAGACAGTGCAAGATAGACGGAAAGACATTGCAAGATAGACGGAAAAACAGTGCTAGATAGACGGAAAGACAGTGCTAGATAGACAGAAAGACAATGTAAGACAGAGAGAGCAAGATAGACGGAAATACTTTGCAAGATAGACAGAAAAACAGAGCAAAATAGACAAAAAGACAGTGCAAGATAGACGGAAAGACAGTGCAAGATAAACTAAAAGACAGTGCAAGATATACGGAAAGACAGTGCAAGATAGACGGAAAGACAATGCAAGATAGAAAGAGCAAGATAGACGGAAAGACTTTGCAAGATAGACAGAAAGACATTGTAAGATAGACAGAAAAACAGAGCAAGAGAGACGGATAGACAGTGCAAGTGTCACTCACCGGACTGTGAGTGCTTCTTCCCGGACATTTAGGAACCGTGGTCGTCCTCCATCCTGAGGGACTGCGCATGCGCAGCCCTTTCTAAACCTTCAGTGTATGTTCCTTTAACTTAATTGGCAGATCAGGCAACCTCCCTATATTAAGCACCTGTGGTCAACACCACGTTGCCTGATCTTGGAGTCTCATTCCCCATGAGTCTCTGAAGGTGTTCCTGTGTTTCCTCGTTTATTCAGCCCAGCTGATTCCTGTGGTTTCCAAACCACTTCTACCTCTGTGGTTTCCAAACCACTTCTACTACTGTGGTTCCCATACCACTTCTACCATCTACTGTATCATCGTGACTGTGAGCTGATTCCTATCCGCTGCCTCCGTGCACTACAGTCTTCTAACCACTTCAACTCTACCTTGTATCATTGGGACTGTTAGCTGATGCCTATCCGCTGCCTCCGTGCACTACAGTCTTTCATTCACATCCACTCACCTGTTCATGATTGTGACTGCCAGCTGATTCCTATCCGCTGCCTCCGTGCACTACAGGCTTCAACCTGCAACTCGTCTGTGTTTCATCATCGTGACTGTTTGGCTGATTCCTATCCGCTGCCTCCGTGCACTACAGTCTTCAACCTGCAACTCGTCTGTGTTTCATCATCGTGACTGCTAGCTGATTCCTATCCGCTGCCTCCGTGCACTACAGTCTTCAACCTGCAACCCGTCTGTGTTTCATCGTGACTGTTTAGCTGATTCCTATCCGCTGCCTCTGTGCGCTTCAGTCTTCAGTCCTTGTCAACTCTCCCGTGTTTCCTTGAGTCTGCTGCCACTATTGCTACCCGCTATTCTCCGTGATCAACAGTTCCAGTTCAACTCTGCTCTCCCGTGTCCCATCGTTACTGCACCTGCTGGTTGCTATTGGCTACCTCCGTGTTCCCGCAGAGACCCGCTGCTGCTACTCCTCAGCGCTACTCATCCATCTACTGCCGATCCGCTCTCCACGCTTTCCTGTGTTCCCTGCTGGTCTACCTACCTGTGCGCTGCACCTACTAGACCACCGCTTCACCCATCCAGGGACTTCGCATCCTGCCGGCCTCCTGCCGTTCAGGTATCTCTGTACTCCTGTCTGACTGCCTTCTCCTGAACCACGGTATGCATACTTCTCATTGACTTTGCTGTGTATTGCATACCTTGCTGGACTGTGTTGGTTCTCCTCTGGAGTGTGCTATCCGCTGAGTCTATTGCCATCATTGACTGTGTTATCTCGTGCTGGACTACTTCAAGAGACTTTCTATATTGGCAGTGTTGTTCAGTCATCTATACATTTATATTGTGCATATTACTGTGGATCAAAGTCAAGGTGCCCGTGTATATCTTGTGTTGCAGTCTCTCCCCGTGCACCTCCTCACATATATATTCAGTGGTACAACTTGCTGGTGGCAGACCACTGACCCCTGTTTCCAGTTTCATCTGTTCCAGTATCCTCTCACATAGCAGTGGTACAACTTGCTAACGCAGACCACTGACTCCCCGGATACCTCCACTTGGATTCTATTCCTTCACTCAGACAGCGGTACAACTTGCTATCCGCAGACCGCTGACTCTCATCACCCCCTCGTTTCTGTTGGACATTCCTCCTCACTATAGCAGTGGTACAACTTGCTACCGCAGACCACTGACTACCTTCACGTGTCCTTTGTCCATACAGTTCCTCGTGTATTACTACCTCCATATTGCCAGTGCTGCTAGTCATAGACTTTCCTGAGCATCTCATCATCTGCTATTTCCTGTTCCGTGATCACCCTGCTACCAGAGTACCATATTACCACCTATACTGCTCTGGTAAGCCTATCACCTGGTGATCCCTGGGTAAAGACTCCTAGTGCCCGTGACAGTAAGATCAGGCCATGACAGACCCAGATACGGAACCTACCGCTAAAGAGATGCTGCAGCATCTGGTCAGCCGTGTGGAGCAACAGGATGCTCGCCAACAGCTGTTACTTCAATGTTACCAATTGTTAACCTCCCAAGGAACATCTGGACAGACTGTTACAGCTAATATTGAAGCTCCTGTGCTTTCCTCCGTTTCCCCAGTGCCATCCCAGGTGTCTACAGCTCCTACGCTTCACCTGCCTACTCCGTCAAAATATGACGGGGACCCCAAAACTTGTAGAGGTTTCCTTAACCAATGTTCAGTCCATTTTGAACTCCAACCTCAAAATTTTTCTACCCATCGTTCCAGAGTGGCCTATCTTATCTCATTGTTTTCTGGACAAGCCCTGGCTTGGGCCTCCCCTCTGTGGGAAAGAAACGATCCAATTCTACAAGATAGTGCCAAATTCATTTCCACGTTCCGAAGTGTGTTCGATGAACCAGGTCGTGTGACCTCCGCTGCTTCCAGCATTCTTCGTTTGCGACAAGGCTCCCATACAGTAGGACAGTATGTCATTCAATTTAGGATCTTAGCCTCTGAACTTCAGTGGAACACTGAAGCATTAGTTGCCGCCTTCTGGCAGGGGCTCTCCGATAAAATTAAAGATGCACTGACTACCCAAGAGCTTCCTTCGTCACTAGAAGATTTGATCTCTCTTTGCCATCGTGTGGATATGAGATTTCGTGAAAGAGAGTCTGAGAAAACAACGGCTGTCAAAGCACCTCTTCGTTCAAACCCTCAATTTCGTCCAGCTCCATCCTCTGTGATTCCCATGGAGATAGGACGTTCCAAATTATCTTCAGAGGAGAGGAAACGAAGAGTAAAGAATAGACTCTGTATCTATTGTGCTGATTCCACGCATATGCTCAGCTCTTGCCCTAAGAGATCGGGAAATGCCAGGCCCTAACTAGTTCTGGAGAGGTGAAGTTAGGGTCCCTGGAGTCCTCTCCATTGTCTATGAAATCTAAAGTCTGCGCTTTTGATGTTACGATCTCCTTTGCTACCAAATCCTTTGA
Organism: Mixophyes fleayi; assembly: GCF_038048845.1. Lineage (NCBI taxonomy): Eukaryota > Metazoa > Chordata > Amphibia > Anura > Limnodynastidae > Mixophyes > Mixophyes fleayi. The sequence continues at coordinate 278,250,177 of NC_134402.1, forward strand.
GTCACAGGCATTGATTGATTCCGGAGCAGCAGGAAATTTCATTTCTAAATCACTAGTGAATCAATGGTCCCTACCAGTGATCACTTTAAAAACACCCATTACTGTGACGGCTATAGATGGATCACGTCTCATCAATGGTCTCATCACCCAGAGTACGTCTCCAGTAACCCTTCAGATTGGTGTACTACACCATGAAGAAATTTCGTTTTTAATTCTTCCAGTTACGACAAGTCCGATTGTCTTAGGCCTTCCATGGCTTCAGTGTCACTCTCCCCAGATTGACTGGCGCACCCCTCAAGTTACGTCTTGGGGGTCTGAATGTCACCATCGTTGTCTTTCTCAAGTTATTCCTCTTAAAGTACAGCAATCTTCCATCTCATCTTCCTCCCCGGGACTCCCTCCTCAGTATGCTTCATTTGCCGATGTGTTTGATAAAGCTCAGTCTGAACGTCTTCCTCCTCATCGTTCTTGGGATTGTCCGATCGACCTTCTACCTGGCAAGACTCCTCCCAGGGGTCGGGTCTATCCTCTCTCGTTACCTGAAACTCAAGCCACATCTGAGTACATACAGGAGAATCTCCAGCGTGGGTTCATTCGACCTTCCACCTCTCCCGCTGGAGCTGGGTTCTTCTTCGTCAAAAAGAAGGATGGATCATTACGCCCTTGTATAGATTTTCGTGGACTCAACGCCATTACTATCAAGAATCGGTATCCCATTCCGCTGATCACTGAGCTATTTGATCGCATCAAGGGAGCCCGGATATTTACTAAGTTGGATCTTCGTGGTGCCTACAATTTAATTAGAATCCGTTCCGGTGACGAATGGAAGACCGCGTTCAACACCAGAGATGGGCATTACGAATATTTAGTAATGCCCTTCGGGCTGTGTAATGCCCCCGCTGTTTTCCAGGGTTTCATCAATGAGATCTTTCGGGACTTATTATATGTATGTGTCGTTGTCTACTTGGACGACATATTGATCTTCTCACAGGACCTGCCTTCTCATCACCAACATGTGGCAGAGGTCCTCTCCAGACTACGGAAAAACTCATTGTTCTGTAAATTGGAAAAATGTTCATTCGAGTTACCCCAGATTCCATTCTTGGGGTATATAGTTTCCGGAGTTGGCCTGAAGATGGATCCAGACAAAGTAAATGCTGTACTACATTGGCCTCAGCCAACTACTCTTCGTGCCATCCAGCGTTTTTTAGGTTTTGCCAATTACTATAGACGCTTCATTCAAGACTTTTCATCCATTGCATCTCCTATTGTGGCCCTAACTCGGAAAGGGGCTAATACTAAGCAATGGTCATCTGAGGCTCTCCAAGCCTTTCAAATTCTCAAAGAGTCCTTCTCGTCTGCTCCCATTCTTCGACAGCCTGATGTGACACTCCCCTTCTTCCTAGAAGTAGATGCCTCTAATGTGGGCTTAGGAGCCATTCTCTCCCAACGCTCGGAGCAACAAAAATTACATCCTTGTGCCTTCTACTCTCGGGGTCTTCTGCCCGCAGAGAAAAATTATACTATCGGGGACAAGGAGTTGCTGGCCATCAAAGCTGCATTAGAGGAATGGAGATACTTGTTGGAAGGAGCTCGCCATCCGGTGACGATCTTCACGGATCATAAGAACTTGTCATATTTGCAATCTGCTCAATGCTTGAACCCTCGTCAAGCAAGATGGTCTCTTTTCTTTTCCCGTTTTGAATTAATTATAACCTTCAAACCAGCCGCTAAGAACAAGAAAGCTGACGCTTTATCTCGAGCTTTTGTGACGTCCTCTGATGTAGAAGAGGTTCCCAACCATGCTATTCTAGACCCCAAATGTATTTCTCTGGCTGCTTCATCCACCAAAATGCTACCATTTGGGAAGACCCTCGTGCCTCCTACTCTGAGGAGGAAAATCCTTTCGTGGTTCCATGCCTCTCGTTTTTCTGGACACGCCGGTGAACACAAGACCTTTGAGATTCTCTCTCGAAGTTACTGGTGGCCTTCAATGAGGAGAGACGTCAAAGAGTTTATTGCTTCCTGTGATTTATGTTCTCAGTTCAAATCCTCCCGCAGAACTCCAGCAGGGTTGCTGCGACCACTACCCATTCCGTCCAAGCCTTGGACCCATATTAGTATGGATTTCGTTACTGATTTGCCACCAAGTAAGAATCACAATACTATTTGGGTAGTGGTAGACAGATTTTCGAAGATGGCTCATTTCGTCCCTCTGTCCGGTTTACCTTCCTCGTCTACTCTGGCTGAACATTTCATTAAAGAAATCTTCCGCATCCATGGATGTCCGTCTGAGATTGTGTCAGATAGAGGAGTACAATTCGTTTCCAGATTCTGGCGGGCCCTTTGTAAAACCTTGGGCATACGATTAGCACTCTCATCGTCTTACCATCCGCAATCTAACGGACAAACGGAACGAGTCAATCAAGATCTTGAGACTTTTATTAGGATGTTCTCTTCAGCCAACCAAGACAACTGGGTAGAATTGCTCCCTTGGGCTGAATTCGCCCATAACAACATGTACCATGAGTCATCATCCAAAACTCCATTCTTTGTGGTCTACGGTCACCATCCGTCTTTTCCGGAATTTCCTGCCCTCCCGCCCACCCAAGTTCCTGCTGTGGAGACTGCTTGTCAGACCTTCAAAAACATCTGGTCTCAGGTCAAAACCTGTTTAAAGAAGACATCTAACAAATATAAGTCTTTCGCAGATAAGAAGAGGCGGGCTATTCCACCACTAAAAATTGGAGATCGTGTCTGGTTATCTACCAAAAATATTCGTTTGAAGGTTCCATCTATGAAATTCGCCCCTCGTTTTATTGGTCCATATAGGATCATTCAAGTTATCAATCCAGTATGTGTTAAACTTCTTCTTCCTAAGAATCTTCGGATTTCCAATGCCTTCCATGTGTCCTTGCTCAAACCTCTCATCATCAACCGTTTCTCGACTCCTCCCTCAGCACCGCAGCCAGTTCAAGTTCATCAGGAGGAGGATTTCGAGATTACTGAGGTATTGGATGCAAAAATTTCGCGAGGAGTCCTCCGTTTCCTCGTTCATTGGAAGGGCTTTGGTCCTGAAGAGCGTTCATGGATCAAAGCTGAAGATCTTAATGCTCCTGCCCTTCTGAAGAAGTTTTATTCCAAAAATCCGGACAAGCCCGGTTCCAGGCGTTCTGTGCCCACCTTTAAAAGGGGGGGTACTGTCACTCACCGGACTGTGAGTGCTTCTTCCCGGACATTTAGGAACCGTGGTCGTCCTCCATCCTGAGGGACTGCGCATGCGCAGCCCTTTCTAAACCTTCAGTGTATGTTCCTTTAACTTAATTGGCAGATCAGGCAACCTCCCTATATTAAGCACCTGTGGTCAACACCACGTTGCCTGATCTTGGAGTCTCATTCCCCATGAGTCTCTGAAGGTGTTCCTGTGTTTCCTCGTTTATTCAGCCCAGCTGATTCCTGTGGTTTCCAAACCACTTCTACCTCTGTGGTTTCCAAACCACTTCTACTACTGTGGTTCCCATACCACTTCTACCATCTACTGTATCATCGTGACTGTGAGCTGATTCCTATCCGCTGCCTCCGTGCACTACAGTCTTCTAACCACTTCAACTCTACCTTGTATCATTGGGACTGTTAGCTGATGCCTATCCGCTGCCTCCGTGCACTACAGTCTTTCATTCACATCCACTCACCTGTTCATGATTGTGACTGCCAGCTGATTCCTATCCGCTGCCTCCGTGCACTACAGGCTTCAACCTGCAACTCGTCTGTGTTTCATCATCGTGACTGTTTGGCTGATTCCTATCCGCTGCCTCCGTGCACTACAGTCTTCAACCTGCAACTCGTCTGTGTTTCATCATCGTGACTGCTAGCTGATTCCTATCCGCTGCCTCCGTGCACTACAGTCTTCAACCTGCAACCCGTCTGTGTTTCATCGTGACTGTTTAGCTGATTCCTATCCGCTGCCTCTGTGCGCTTCAGTCTTCAGTCCTTGTCAACTCTCCCGTGTTTCCTTGAGTCTGCTGCCACTATTGCTACCCGCTATTCTCCGTGATCAACAGTTCCAGTTCAACTCTGCTCTCCCGTGTCCCATCGTTACTGCACCTGCTGGTTGCTATTGGCTACCTCCGTGTTCCCGCAGAGACCCGCTGCTGCTACTCCTCAGCGCTACTCATCCATCTACTGCCGATCCGCTCTCCACGCTTTCCTGTGTTCCCTGCTGGTCTACCTACCTGTGCGCTGCACCTACTAGACCACCGCTTCACCCATCCAGGGACTTCGCATCCTGCCGGCCTCCTGCCGTTCAGGTATCTCTGTACTCCTGTCTGACTGCCTTCTCCTGAACCACGGTATGCATACTTCTCATTGACTTTGCTGTGTATTGCATACCTTGCTGGACTGTGTTGGTTCTCCTCTGGAGTGTGCTATCCGCTGAGTCTATTGCCATCATTGACTGTGTTATCTCGTGCTGGACTACTTCAAGAGACTTTCTATATTGGCAGTGTTGTTCAGTCATCTATACATTTATATTGTGCATATTACTGTGGATCAAAGTCAAGGTGCCCGTGTATATCTTGTGTTGCAGTCTCTCCCCGTGCACCTCCTCACATATATATTCAGTGGTACAACTTGCTGGTGGCAGACCACTGACCCCTGTTTCCAGTTTCATCTGTTCCAGTATCCTCTCACATAGCAGTGGTACAACTTGCTAACGCAGACCACTGACTCCCCGGATACCTCCACTTGGATTCTATTCCTTCACTCAGACAGCGGTACAACTTGCTATCCGCAGACCGCTGACTCTCATCACCCCCTCGTTTCTGTTGGACATTCCTCCTCACTATAGCAGTGGTACAACTTGCTACCGCAGACCACTGACTACCTTCACGTGTCCTTTGTCCATACAGTTCCTCGTGTATTACTACCTCCATATTGCCAGTGCTGCTAGTCATAGACTTTCCTGAGCATCTCATCATCTGCTATTTCCTGTTCCGTGATCACCCTGCTACCAGAGTACCATATTACCACCTATACTGCTCTGGTAAGCCTATCACCTGGTGATCCCTGGGTAAAGACTCCTAGTGCCCGTGACAGCAAGATAGACGGAAAGACAGTGCAAGATAGACTGAAAGACAGTGCAAGATAGACGGAAAGACAATGCAATATAGACGGAAAGACAGTACAAGATAGACGGAAGGAAAGTGCAAGATAGACGGAAAGACAATGCAAGATAGACAAAGCAAGATAGACGGAAAGACTTTGCAAGATAGACTGAAAGACATTGTAAGATGGACAGAAAAATAGAGTAAGATAGATGGAAAGACATTGCAAGATAGACGGAAAGACAATGCAAAATTGACAAAGCAAGATAGACGGAAAAATAAAGCAAGACAGACGGAAAGACAGTGCAAGATAATCGAAAAGACAGTGCAAGACAGACAGAAAGACATTGCAAGATAGACGGAAAGACAATGCAATATAGACGGAAAGACAGTGCAAGATAGACGGAAGGACAGTACAAGATAGACGGAAAGACAATGCAAGATATACAAAGCAAGATAGACGGAAAGACTTTGCAAGATAGAGGGAAAGACATTGTTAGATAGACAGAAAAACAGAGCAAGATAGACGGAAAGAAATTGCAAGATAGACGGAAAGACAATGCAAAATTGACAAAGCAAGATAGACGGAAAAATAGAGCAAGATAGACGGAAAGACAGTGCAAGATAGACAAAGCAAGATAGACGGAAAGACTTTGCAAGATAGACAGAAAGACATTGTAAGATAGACAGAAAAACAGAGCAAGAGAGACGGATAGACAGTGCAAGATAGACGAAAGACAGTGCAAGATAGACTGAAAGACAATGCAAAATAGACAAAGCAAGATAGACGGAAAAATAGAGCAATATAGACAAAAAGACAGTGCAAGATTGACGGAAAGACAATGCAAAATAGACAAAGCAAGATAGACGGAAAAATAGAGCAATATAGACAAAAAGACAGTGCAAGATAGACGGAAGGACAGTGCAAGATAGACGGAGAGACAATGCAAGATAGACAAAGCAAGATAGACGGAAAGACTTTGCAAGATAGACGGAAAGACATTGTAAGATAGACAGAAAAACAGAGCAAGATAGACGGAAAGACATTGCAAGATAGACGGAAAGACAATGCAAAATTGACAAAGCAAGATACACGGAAAAATAAAGCAAGACAGACTGAAAGACAGTGCAAGATAGACGGAAAGACAATACAAGATAGACGAAAATACAATGCAAGATAGACAGAGCAAGATAGACGGAAAGACAGTGCAATATAGACTGAAAGACAGTGCAAGATAGACGGAAAGACAATGCAAAATAGACAAAGCAAGATAGACGGAAAAATAGAGCAATATAGATGGAAAGACAGTGCAAGATAGACGGAAGGACAGTGCAAGATAGACGGAGAGACAATGCAAGATAGACAAAGCAAGATAGACGAAAAGACTTTGCAAGATATACAGAAAGACAGTGCAAGATAGACGGAAAGACAATGCAGGATAGATAGAGCAAGATAGACGGAAAGACTTTGCAAGATAGACAGAAAGACATTGTAAGATAGACAGAAAAACAGAGCAAGAGAGACGGATAGACAGTGCAAGATAGACGGAAAGACAGTGCAAGATAGACTGAAAGACAGTGCAAGATAGACGGAAAGACAATGCAATATAGACAGAAAGACAGTGCAAGATAGACGGAAGGACAGTACAAGATAGACGGAAAGACAATGCAAGATAGACAAAGCAAGATAGACGGATAGACTTTGCAAGATAGACTGAAAGACATTGTAAGATGGACAGAAAAATAGAGTAAGATAGACGGAAAGACATTGCGAGGTAGACGGAAAGACAATGCAAAATTGACAAAGCAAGATAGACGGAAAAATAAAGCAAGACAGACGGAAAGACAGTGCAAGATAATCGAAAAGACAGTGCAAGACAGACAGAAAGACATTGCAAGATAGACGGAAAGACAATGCAATATAGACGGAAAGACAGTGCAAGATAGACGGAGGGACAGTACAAGATAGACGGAAAGACAATGCAAGATAGACAATGCAAGATAGACGGAAAGACTTTGCAAGATAGACGGAAAGACATTCTAAGATAGACAGAAAAACAGAGCAAGATAGACGGAAAGACATTGCAAGATAGACGGAAAGACAATGCAAAATTGACAAAGCAAGATAGACGGAAAAATAGAGCAAGATAGACGGAAAGACAGTGCAAGATAGACAGAAAGACAAAGCAAGATAGACAAAGCAAGATAGACGGAAAGACTTTGCAAGATAGACGGAAAGACTTTGCAAGATAGACAGAAAGACATTGTAAGATAGACAGAAAAACAGAGCAAGAGAGACGGATAGACAGTGCAAGATAGACCAGAGAAAGTGCAAGATAGACTGAAAGACAGTGCAAGATAGACGGAAAGACAGTGCAAGAAAGACTGAAAGACAGTGCAAGATAGACGGAAAGACAATGCAAAATAGACAAAGCAAGGTAGACGGAAAAATAAAGCAAGACAGACGGAAAGACAGTGCAAGATAATCGAAAAGACAGTGCAAGATAGACGGAAAGAAAATACTAGATAGACGAAAAGACAATGCAAGATAGACAGAGCAAGATAGACGGAAAGACTTTGCAAGATAGACAGAAAGACATTGTAAGATAGACAGAAAAACAGAGCAAGAGAGACGGATAGACAGTGCAAGATAGACGGAAAGACAGTGCAAGATAGACTGAAAGACAGTGCAAGATAGACGGAAAGACAATGCAATATAGACGGAAAGACAGTGCAAGATAGACGGAAGGACAGTGCAAGATAGACGGAAAGACAATGCAAGATAGACAAAGCAAGATAGACGGAAAGACTTTGCAAGATAGACTGAAAGACATTGTAAGATGGACAGAAAAATAGAGTAATATAGACGGAAAGACATTGCAAGATAGACGGAAAGACAATGCAAAATTGACAAAGCAAGATAGACGGAAAAATAAAGCAAGACAGACGGAAAGACAGTGCAATATAATCGAAAAGACAGTGCAAGACAGACAGAAAGACATTGCAAGATAGACGGAAAGACAATGCAATATAGACGGAAAGACAGTGCAAGATAGACGGAAGGACAGTACAAGATAGACGGAAAGACAATGCAAGATATACAAAGCAAGATAGACGGAAAGACTTTGCAAGATAGACGGAAAGACATTGTAAGATAGACAGAAAAACAGAGCAAGATAGACGGAAAGAAATTGCAAGATAGACGGAAAGACAATGCAAAATTGACAAAGCAAGATAGACGGAAAAATAGAGCAAGATAGACGGAAAGACAGTGCAAGATAGACAAAGCAAGATAGACGGAAAGACTTTGCAAGATAGACAGAAAGACATTGTAAGATAGACAGAAAAACAGAGCAAGATAGACGGTAAAATAGAGCAATATAGACAAAAAGACATTGCAAGATAGACGGAAGGACAGTGCAAGATAGACGGAGAGACAATGCAAGATAGACAAAGCAAGATAGACGGAAAGACTTTGCAAGATAGACGGAAAGACATTGTAAGATAGACAGAAAAACAGAGCAAGATAGACGGAAAGACATTGCAAGATAGACGGAAAGACAATGCAAAATTGACAAAGCAAGATAGACGGAAAAATAAAGCAAGACAGACGGAAAGACAGTGCAAGATAGACGGAAAGACAATACAAGATAGACGAAAAGACAATGCAAGATAGACAGAGCAAGATAGACGGAAAGACTTTGTAAGATAGACAGAAAGACATTGTAAGATAGACAGAAAAACAGAGCAAGAGAGATGGATAGACAGTGCAAGATAGACGGAAAGACAGTGCAAGATAGACTGAAAGACAGTGCAAGATAGACGGAAAGACAATGCAAAATAGACAAAGCAAGATAGACGGAAAAATAGAGCAATATAGATGGAAAGACAGTGCAAGATAGACGGAAGGACAGTGCAAGATAGACGGAGAGACAATGCAAGATAGACAAAGCAAGATAGACGGAAAGACTTTGCAAGATATACAGTAAGACAGTGCAAGATAGACGGAAAGACAATGCAGGATAGATAGAGCAAGATAGACGGAAAGACTTTGCAAGATAGACAGAAAGACATTGTAAGATAGACAGAAAAACAGAGCAAGAGAGACGGATAGACAGTGCAAGATAGACGGAAAGACAGTGCAAGATAGACTGAAAGACAGTGCAAGATAGACGGAAAGACAATGCAATATAGACGGAAAGACAGTGCAAGATAGACGGAAGGACAGTACAAGATAGACGGAAAGACAATGCAAGATAGACAAAGCAAGATAGACGGAAAGACTTTGCAAGATAGACTGAAAGACATTGTAAGATGGACAGAAAAATAGAGTAAGATAGACGGAAAGACATTGCGAGGTAGACGGAAAGACAATGCAAAATTGACAAAGCAAGATAGACGGAAAAATAAAGCAAGACAGACGGAAAGACAGTGCAAGATAATCGAAAAGACAGTGCAAGACAGACAGAAAGACATTGCAAGATAGACGGAAAGACAATGCAATATAGACGGAAAGACAGTGCAAGATAGACAGAGGGACAGTACAAGATAGACGGAAAGACAATGCAAGATAGACAAAGCAAGATAGACGGAAAGACTTTGCAAGATAGACGGAAAGACATTCTAAGATAGACAGAAAAACAGAGCAAGATAGACGGAAAGACATTGCAAGATAGACGGAAAGACAATGCAAAATTGACAAAGCAAGATAGACGGAAAAATAGAGCAAGATAGACAGAAAGACAGTGCAAGATAGACGGAAAGACAAAGCAAGATAGACAAAGCAAGATAGACGGAAAGACTTTGCAAGATAGACGGAAAGACTTTGCAAGATAAGCAGAAAGACATTGTAAGATAGACAGAAAAACAGAGCAAGAGAGACGGATAGACAGTGCAAGATAGACCAGAGAAAGTGCAAGATAGACTGAAAGACAGTGCAAGATAGACGGAAAGACAGTGCAAGATAGACTGAAAGACAGTGCAAGATAGACGGAAAGACAATGCAAAATAGACAAAGCAAGGTAGACGGAAAAATAGAGCAAGACAGACGGAAAGACAGTGCAAGATAATCGAAAAGACAGTGCAAGATAGACGGAAAGACAATACAAGATAGACGAATAGACAATGCAAGATAGACAGAGCAAGATAGATGGAAAGACTTTGCAAGATAGACAGAAAGACATTGTAAGATAGACAGAAAAACAGAGCAAGAGAGACGGATAGACAGTGCAAGATAGACAGAAAGACAGTGCAAGATAGACTGAAACACAGTGCAAGATAGACGGAAAGACAATGCAAAATAGACAAAGCAAGATAGACGGAAAAATAGAGCAAGATAGACGGAAAGACAGTGCAAGATAGACAAAGCAAGATAGACGGAAAGACTTTGCAAGATAGACAGAAAGACATTGTAAGATAGACAGAAAAACAGAGCAAGAGAGACGGATAGACAGTGCAAGATAGACGAAAGACAGTGCAAGATAGACTGAAAGACAGTGCAAGATAGACGGAAAGACAATGCAAAATAGAAAAAGCAAGATAGACGGAAAAATAGAGCAATATAGATGGAAAGACAGTGCAAGATAGACGGAAGGACAGTGCAAGATAGACGGAGAGACAATGCAAGATAGACAAAGCAAGATAGACGGAAAGACTTTGCAAGATATACAGAAAGACAGTGCAAGATAGACGGAAAGACAATGCAGGATAGATAGAGCAAGATAGACGGAAAGACTTTGCAAGATAGACAGAAAGACATTGTAAGATAGACAGAAAAACAGAGCAAGAGAGACGGATAGACAGTGCAAGATAGACGGAAAGACAGTGCAAGATAGACTGAAACACAGTGCAAGATAGACGGAAAGACAATGCAAAACAGACAAAGCAAGATAGACGGAAAAATAGAGCAATATAGATGGAAAGATAGTGCTAGATAGACGGAAAGACAGTGCTAGATAGACAGAAAGACAATGGAAGACAGAGAGAGCAAGATAGACGGAAATACTTTGCAAGATAGACTGAAAAACAGAGCAAAATTGACAGAAAGACAGTGCAAGATAAACGGAAAGACAGTGCAAGATAGACTGAAAGACAGTGCAAGATAGACGGAAAGACAATGGAAGATAGACGGAAAGACAATGCAAGATAGACAGAGCAAGATAGACGGAAAGACTTTGCAAGATAGACAGAAAGACATTGTAAGATAGACAGAAAAACAGAGCAAGATAGACGGAAAGATATTGCAAGATAGACAGAAAGACAATGCAAGATAGACGGAAAGACAATGCAAGATAGACAAAGCAAGATAGACGGAAAGACTTTGCAAGATAGACTGAAAGACAGTGCAAGATAGACGGAAAGACAATGCAAAATTGACAAAGCAAGATAGACGGAAAAATAAAGCAAGACAGATGGAAAGACAGTGCAAGATAATCGAAAAGACAGTGCAAGATAGACGGAAAGACAATACAAGATAGACGAAAAGACAATGCAAGATAGACAGAGCAAGATAGACGGAAATACTTTGCAAGATAGACAGAAAGACATTGCAAGATAGACAGAAAAACATAGCAAGAGAGACGGATAGACAGTGCAAGATAGACGGAAAGACAGTGCAAGATAGACTGAAAGACAGTGCAAGATAGACGGAAAGACAATGCAAAATAGACAAAGCAAGATAGACGGAAAAATAGAGCAATATAGATGGAAAGACAGTGCAAGATAGACGGAAGGACAGTGCAAGATAGACGGAGGGACAATGCAAGATAGACAAAGCAAGATAGACGGAAAGACTTTGCAAGATAGACTGAAAGACATTGTAAGATGGACAGAAAAATAGAGTAAGATAGACGGAAAGACATTGCAAGATAGATGGAAAGACAATGCAAAATTGACAAAGCAAGATAGACGGAAAAATAAAGCAAGATAGACGGAAAGACATTGCAAGATAGACGGAAAGACAATGCAAGATAGACAAAGCAAGATAGACGGAAAGACTTTGCAAGATAGACAGAAAGACATTGTAAGATAGACAGAAAAACAGAGCAAGAGAGACGGATAGACAGTGCAAGATAGACGAAAGACAGTGCAAGATAGACTGAAAGACAGTGCAAGATAGACGGAAAGACAATGCAAAATAGACAAAGCAAGATAGACGGAAAAATAGAGCAATATAGAAGGAAAGACAGTGCAAGATAGACGGAAGGACAGTGCAAGATAGACGGAGAGACAATGCAAGATAGACAAAGCAAGATAGACGGAAAGACTTTGCAAGATAGATGGAAAGACATTGTAAGATATACGGAAAGACAGTGCAAGATAGACGGAAAGACAATGCAAGATAGAAAGAGCAAGATAGACGGAAAGACTTTGCAAGATAGACAGAAAGACATTGTAAGATAGACAGAAAAACAGAGCAAGAGAGACGGATAGACAGTGCAAGATAGACGGAAAGACAGTGCAAGATAGACGAATAGACAATGCAAGATAGACAGAGCAAGATAGATGGAAAGACTTTGCAAGATAAACAGAAAGACATTGTAAGATAGACAGAAAAACAGAGCAAGAGAGACGGATAGACAGTGCAAGATAGACAGAAAGACAGTGCAAGATAGACTGAAACACAGTGCAAGATAGACGGAAAGACAATGCAAAATAGACAAAGCAAGATAGACGGAAAAATAGAGCAAGATAGACGGAAAGACAGTGCAAGATAGACAAAGCAAGATAGACGGAAAGACTTTGCAAGATAGACAGAAAGACATTGTAAGATAGACAGAAAAACAGAGCAAGAGAGACGGATAGACAGTGCAAGATAGACGAAAGACAGTGCAAGATAGACTGAAAGACAGTGCAAGATAGACGGAAAGACAATGCAAAATAGAAAAAGCAAGATAGACGGAAAAATAGAGCAATATAGATGGAAAGACAGTGCAAGATAGACGGAAGGACAGTGCAAGATAGACGGAGAGACAATGCAAGATAGACAAAGCAAGATAGACGGAAAGACTTTGCAAGATATACAGAAAGACAGTGCAAGATAGACGGAAAGACAATGCAGGATAGATAGAGCAAGATAGACGGAAAGACTTTGCAAGATAGACAGAAAGACATTGTAAGATAGACAGAAAAACAGAGCAAGAGAGACGGATAGACAGTGCAAGATAGACGGAAAGACAGTGCAAGATAGACTGAAACACAGTGCAAGATAGACGGAAAGACAATGCAAAACAGACAAAGCAAGATAGACGGAAAAATAGAGCAATATAGATGGAAAGATAGTGCTAGATAGACGGAAAGACAGTGCTAGATAGACAGAAAGACAATGGAAGACAGAGAGAGCAAGATAGACGGAAATACTTTGCAAGATAGACTGAAAAACAGAGCAAAATTGACAGAAAGACAGTGCAAGATAAACGGAAAGACAGTGCAAGATAGACTGAAAGACAGTGCAAGATAGACGGAAAGACAATGGAAGATAGACGGAAAGACAATGCAAGATAGACAGAGCAAGATAGACGGAAAGACTTTGCAAGATAGACAGAAAGACATTGTAAGATAGACAGAAAAACAGAGCAAGATAGACGGAAAGATATTGCAAGATAGACAGAAAGACAATGCAAAATTTACAAAGCAAGATAGACGGAAAAATAAAGCAAGACAGACGGAAAGACAGTGCAAGATAATCGAAAAGACAGTGCAAGATAGACGGAAAGACAATACAAGATAGACAAAGCAAGATAGACGGAAAGACTTTGCAAGATAGACTGAAAGACAGTGCAAGATAGACGGAAAGACAATGCAAAATTGACAAAGCAAGATAGACGGAAAAATAAAGCAAGACAGATGGAAAGACAGTGCAAGATAATCGAAAAGACAGTGCAAGATAGACGGAAAGACAATACAAGATAGACGAAAAGACAATGCAAGATAGACAGAGCAAGATAGACGGAAATACTTTGCAAGATAGACAGAAAGACATTGCAAGATAGACAGAAAAACATAGCAAGAGAGACGGATAGACAGTGCAAGATAGACGGAAAGACAGTGCAAGATAGACTGAAAGACAGTGCAAGATAGACGGAAAGACAATGCAAAATAGACAAAGCAAGATAGACGGAAAAATAGAGCAATATAGATGGAAAGACAGTGCAAGATAGACGGAAGGACAGTGCAAGATAGACGGAGAGACAATGCAAGATAGACAAAGCAAGATAGACGGAAAGACTTTGCAAGATAGACTGAAAGACATTGTAAGATGGACAGAAAAATAGAGTAAGATAGACGGAAAGACATTGCAAGATAGATGGAAAGACAATGCAAAATTGACAAAGCAAGATAGACGGAAAAATAAAGCAAGATAGACGGAAAGACATTGCAAGATAGACGGAAAGACAATGCAAGATAGACAAAGCAAGATAGACGGAAAGACTTTGCAAGATAGACAGAAAGACATTGTAAGATAGACAGAAAAACAGAGCAAGAGAGACGGATAGACAGTGCAAGATAGACGAAAGACAGTGCAAGATAGACTGAAAGACAGTGCAAGATAGACGGAAAGACAATGCAAAATAGACAAAGCAAGATAGACGGAAAAATAGAGCAATATAGAAGGAAAGACAGTGCAAGATAGACGGAAGGACAGTGCAAGATAGACGGAGAGACAATGCAAGATAGACAAAGCAAGATAGACGGAAAGACTTTGCAAGATAGATGGAAAGACATTGTAAGATATACGGAAAGACAGTGCAAGATAGACGGAAAGACAATGCAAGATAGAAAGAGCAAGATAGACGGAAAGACTTTGCAAGATAGACAGAAAGACATTGTAAGATAGACAGAAAAACAGAGCAAGAGAGACGGATAGACAGTGCAAGATAGACGGAAAGACAGTGCAAGATAGACTGAAAGACAGTGCAAGATAGACGGAAAGACAATGCAATATAAACGGAAAGACAGTGCAAGATAGACGGAAGGAAAGTGCAAGATAGACGGAAAGACAATGCAAGATAGACAAAGCAAGATAGACGGAAAAATAGAGCAATATAGATGGAAAGACAGTGCAAGATAGACGGAAGGACAGTGCAAGATAGACGGAGAGACAATGCAAGATAGACAAAGCAAGATAGACGGAAAGACAGTGCAAGATAGACTGAAAAACAGTGCAAGATATACGGAAAGACAGTGCAAGATAGACGGAAAGACAATGCAAGATAGAAAGAGCATGATAGACGGAAAGACTTTGCAAGATAGACAGAAAGACATTGTAAGATAGACAGAAAAACAGAGCAAAAGAGACGGATAGACAGTGCAAGATAGACGGAAAGACAGTGCAAGATAGACTGAAAGACAGTGCAAGATAGACGGAAAGACAATGCAATATAAACGGAAAGACAGTGCAAGATAGACGGAAGGAAAGTGCAAGATAGACGGAAAGACAATGCAAGATAGACAAAGCAAGATAGACGGAAAGACTTTGCAAGATAGACTGAAAGACATTGTAAGATGGACAGAAAAATAGAGTAAGATAGACGGAAAGACATTGCAAGATAGACGGAAAGACAATGCAAAATTGACAAAGCAAGATAGACGGAAAAATAAAGCAAGACAGACGGAAAGACAGTGCAAGATAATCGAAAAGACAGTGCAAGACAGACAGAAAGACATTGCAAGATAGACGGAAAGACAATGCAAAATAGACGGAAAGACAGTGCAAGATAGACGGAAAGACAATGCAAGATAGACAAAGCAAGATAGACGGAAAGACTTTGCAAGATAGACGGAAAGACATTGTAAGATAGACAGAAAAACAGAGCAAGATAGACGGAAAGACATTGCAAGATAGACGG
This sequence comes from Mixophyes fleayi, assembly GCF_038048845.1. Taxonomy (NCBI): domain Eukaryota; kingdom Metazoa; phylum Chordata; class Amphibia; order Anura; family Limnodynastidae; genus Mixophyes; species Mixophyes fleayi. The sequence goes on from NC_134402.1 coordinate 278,266,126, forward strand.
AAAGACAATGCAAAATTGACAAAGCAAGTTAGACGGAAAGACTTTGCAAGATAGACAGAAAGACATTGTAAGATAGACAGAAAAACAGAGCAAGAGAGACGGATAGACAGTGCAAGATAGACGGAAAGACAGTGCAAGATAGACGGAAAGATAATGCAAAATAGACAAAGCAACATAGACGGAAAAATAGAGTAATATAGATGGAAAGACAGTGCAAGATAGACAGAAAGACAGTGCAAGATAGACGGAAAGACATTGCAAGATAAACGGAAAGACAGTGCTAGATAGACGGAAAGACAATGCAAGACAGACAGAGCAAGATAGACAGAAATACTTTGCAAGATAGACAGAAAAAACAGAGCAAAATAGACGGAAAGACAGTGCAAGATAGACGGAAAGACAGTGCAAGAAAGACGGAAAGACATTGCAAAATAGACGGAAAAACAGTGCTAGATAGACGGAAAGACAGTGCTAGATAGACAGAAAGACAATGTAAGACAGAGAGAGCAAGATAGACGGAAATACTTTGCAAGATAGACAGAAAAACAGAGCAAAATAGACAGAAAGACAGTGCAAGATAGACGGAAAGAAAGTGCAAGATAGACTGAAATACATTGCAAAATAGACGGAAAAACAGTGCTAGATAGATGGAAAGACAGTGCTAGATAGACAGAAAGACAATGTAAGACAAAGAGAGCAAGATAGACGGAAATACTTTGCAAGATAGACAGAAAAACAGAGCAAAATAGACAGAAAGACAGTGCAAGATAGACGGAAAGACAGTGCAAGATAGACTGAAAGACAGTGCAAGATAGACGGAAAGACAGTGCAAGATAGACAGAGCAAGATAGACGGAAAGACTTTGCAAGATAGACAGAAAGACATTGTAAGATAGACAGAAAAACAGAGCAAGAGAGACGGATAGAAAGTGCAAGACAGACGGAAAGACAGTGCAAGATAGACAAAGCAAGATAGACGGAAAGACTTTGCAAGATAGACGGAAAGACATTGTAAGATAGACAGAAAAACAGAGCAAGATAGACGGAAAGACATTGCAAGATAGACGGAAAGACAATGCAAAATTGACAAAGCAAGATAGACGGAAAAATAGAGCAAGATAGACGGAAAGACAGTGCAAGATAGACTGAAAAACAATGCAAGATAGACAGAGCAAGATAGACGGAAAGACTTTGCAAGATAGACAGAAAGACATTGTAAGATAGACAGAAAAACAGAACAAGAGAGACGGATAGACAGTGCAAGATAGACGGAAAGACAGTGCAAGATAGACTGAAAGACAGTGCAAGATAGACGGAAAGACAGTGCAAGATAGACAGAGCAAGATAGACGGAAAGACTTTGCAAGATAGACAGAAAGACATTGTAAGATAGACAGAAAAACAGAGCAAGAGAGACGGATAGACAGTGCAAGTTAGACGGAAAGACAGTGCAAGATAGACTGAAAGACAGTGCAAGATAGACGGAAAGACAATGCAATACAGACGGAAAGACAGTGCAAGATAGACGGAAAGACAATGCAAGATAGACAAAGCAAAATAGACAGAAAGACTTTGCAAGATAGACTGAAAGACATTGTAAGATGGACAGAAAAATAGAGTAAGATAGACGGAAAGACATTGCAAGATAGAAGGAAAGACAATGCAAAATTGACAAAGCAAGAGAGACGGAAAAATAAAGCAAGACAGACGGAAAGACAGTGCAAGATAATCGAAAAGACAGTGCAAGACAGACAGAAAGACATTGCAAGATAGACAGAAAGACAATGCAATATAGACGGAAAGACAGTGCAAGATAGACAAAGCAAGATAGACGGAAAGACTTTGCAAGATAGACGGAAAGACATTGTAAGATAGACAGAAAAACAGAGCAAGATAGACGGAAAGACATTGCAAGATAGACAGAAAGACAATGCAAAATTGACAAAGCAAGATAGACGGAAAAATAGAGCAAGATAGACGGAAAGACAGTGCAAGATAGACTGAAAGACAATGCAAGATAGACAGAGCAAGATAGACGGAAAGACTTTGCAAGATAGACAGAAAGACATTGTAAGATAGACAGAAAAACAGAGCAAGAGAGACGGATAGACAGTGCAAGATAGACGGAAAGACAGTGCAAGATAGACTGAAAGACAGTGCAAGATAGACGGAAAGACAATGCAAAATAGACAAAGCAAGATAGACAGAAAAATAGAGCAATATAGATGGTAAGACAGTACAAGATAGACAGAAAGACACTGCAAGATAAACGGAAAGACAGTGCTAGATAGACGGAAAGACAGTGCTAGATAGACAGAAAGACAATGCAAGACAGGCAGAGCAAGATAGACAGAAATACTTTGCAAGATAGACAGAAAAACAGAGCAAAATAGACGGAAAGACGTTGCAAGATAGACTGAAAGACAGTGCAAGATAGACGGAAAGACATTGCAAGATAGACAGAAAAACAGTGGTAGATAGACGGAAAGACAGTGCTAGATAGACAGAAAGACAATGTAAGACAGAGAGAGCAAGATAGACGGAAATACTTTGCAAGATAGACAGAAAAACAGAGCAAAATAGACAGAAAGAGAGTGCAAGATAGACGGAAAGACAGTGCAAGATAGACTGAAAGACAGTGCAAGATAGACGGAAAGACATTGCAAGATAGACGGAAAGACAATGCAAGATAGACAAAGCAAGATAGACGGAAAGACTTTGCAAGATAGACAGAAAGACATTGTAAGATAGACAGAAAAACAGAGCAAGAGAGACGGATAGACAGTGCAAGATAGACTGAAAGACAGTGCAAGATAGACTGAAAGACAGTGCAAGATAGACGGAAAGACAGTGCAAGATAGACTGAAAGACAGTGCAAGATATACGGAAAGACAATGCAAAATAGACAAAGCAAGGTAGACGGAAAAATAGAGCAATATAGATGGAAAGACAGTGCAAGATAGACGGAAGGACAGTGCAAGATAGACGGAGAGACAATGCAAGATAGACAAAGCAAGATAGACGGAAAGACTTTGCAAGATAGACGGAAAGACATTGTAAGAAAGACAGAAAAACAGAGCAAGATAGACGGAAAGACATTGCAAGATAGACGGAAAGACAATGCAAAATTGACAAAGCAAGATAGACGGAAAAATAAAGCAAGACAGACGGAAAGACAGTGCAAGATAATCGAAAAGACAGTGCAAGATAGACGGAAAGACAATACAAGATAGACGAAAAGACAATGCAAGATAGACAGAGCAAGATAGACGGAAAGACTTTGCAAGATAGACAGAAAGACATTGTAAGATAGACAGAAAAACAGAGCAAGAGAGACGGATAGACAGTGCAAGATAGACGGAAAGACAGTGCAAAATAGACTGAAACACAGTGCAAGATAGACGGAAAGACAATGCAAAATAGACAAAGCAAGATAGACGGAAAATAGAGCAATATAGATGGAAAGACAGTGCAAGATAGACAGAAAGACAGTGCAAGATAGACAAAGCAAGATAGACGGAAAGACTTTGCAAGATAGACTGAAAGACATTGTAAGATGGACAGAAAAATAGAGTAAGATAGACGGAAAGACATTGCAAGATAGACGGAAAGACAATGCAAAATTGACAAAGCAAGATAGACGGAAAAATAAAGCAAGATAGACGGAAAGACATTGCAAGATAGACGGAAAGACAATGCAAGATAGACAATACAAGATAGACGAAAAGACAATGCAAAATAGACAAAGCAAGATAGACGGAAAAATAGAGCAATATAGATGGAAAGACAGTGCAAGATAGACGGAAGGACAGTGCAAGATAGACGGAGAGACAATGCAAGATAGACAAAGCAAGATAGACGGAAAGACTTTGCAAGATAGACGGTAAGACATTGTAAGATAGACAGAAAAACAGAGCAAGAGAGACGGATAGACAGTGCAAGATAGACGGAAAGACAGTGCAAGATAGACGGAAAGATAATGCAAAATAGTCAAAGCAACATAGACGGAAAAATAGAGTAATATAGATGGAAAGACAGTGCAAGATAGACAGAAAGACAGTGCAAGATAGACGGAAAGACATTGCAAGATAAACGGAAAGACAGTGCTAGATAGACGGAAAGACAATGCAAGACAGACAGAGCAAGATAGACAGAAATACTTTGCAAGATAGACAGAAAAAACAGAGCAAAATAGACGGAAAGACAGTGCAAGATAGACGGAAAGACAGTGCAAGAAAGACGGAAAGACATTGCAAAATAGACGGAAAAACAGTGCTAGATAGACGGAAAGACAGTGCTAGATAGACAGAAAGACAATGTAAGACAGAGAGAGCAAGATAGACGGAAATACTTTGCAAGATAAACAGAAAAACAGAGCAAAATAGACAGAAAGACAGTGCAAGATAGACGGAAAGACAGTGCAAGATAGACTGAAATACATTGCAAAATAGACGGAAAAACAGTGCTAGATAGACGGAAAGACAGTGCTAGATAGACAGAAAGACAATGTAAGACAAAGAGAGCAAGATAGACGGAATTACTTTGCAAGATAGAATGAAAAACAGAGCAAAATAGACAGAAAGACAGTGCAAGATAGACGGAAAGACAGTGCAAGATAGACTGAAAGACAGTGCAAGATAGACGGAAAGCCAGTGCAAGATAGACAGAGCAAGATAGACGGAAAGACTTTGCAAGATAGACAGAAAGACATTGTAAGATAGACAGAAAAACTGAGCAAGAGAGACGGATAGAAAGTGCAAGACAGACGGAAAGACAGTGCAAGATAGACAAAGCAAGATAGACGGAAAGACTTTGCAAGATAGACGGAAAGACATTGTAAGATAGACAGAAAAACAGAGCAAGATAGACGGAAAGACATTGCAAGATAGACGGAAAGACAATGCAAAATTGACAAAGCAAGATAGACGGAAAAATAGAGCAAGATAGACGGAAAGACAGTGCAAGATAGACTGAAAAACAATGCAAGATAGACAGAGCAAGATAGACGGAAAGACTTTGCAAGATAGACAGAAAGACATTGTAAGATAGACAGAAAAACAGAACAAGAGAGACGGATAGACAGTGCAAGATAGACGGAAAGACAGTGCAAGATAGACTGAAAGACAGTGCAAGATAGACGGAAAGACAGTGCAAGATAGACAGAGCAAGATAGACGGAAAGACTTTGCAAGATAGACAGAAAGACATTGTAAGATAGACAGAAAAACAGAGCAAGAGAGACGGATAGACAGTGCAAGTTAGACGGAAAGACAGTGCAAGATAGACTGAAAGACAGTGCAAGATAGACGGAAAGACAATGCAATACAGACGGAAAGACAGTGCAAGATAGACGGAAAGACAATGCAAGATAGACAAAGCAAAATAGACGGAAAGACTTTGCAAGATAGACTGAAAGACATTGTAAGATGGACAGAAAAATAGAGTAAGATAGACGGAAAGACATTGCAAGATAGAAGGAAAGACAATGCAAAATTGACAAAGCAAGAGAGACGGAAAAATAAAGCAAGACAGACGGAAAGACAGTGCAAGATAATCGAAAAGACAGTGCAAGACAGACAGAAAGACATTGCAAGATAGACAGAAAGACAATGCAATATAGACGGAAAGACAGTGCAAGATAGACAAAGCAAGATAGACGGAAAGACTTTGCAAGATAGACGGAAAGACATTGTAAGATAGACAGAAAAACAGAGCAAGATAGACGGAAAGACATTGCAAGATAGACAGAAAGACAATGCAAAATTGACAAAGCAAGATAGACGGAAAAATAGAGCAAGATAGACGGAAAGACAGTGCAAGATAGACTGAAAGACAATGCAAGATAGACAGAGCAAGATAGACGGAAAGACTTTGCAAGATAGACAGAAAGACATTGTAAGATAGACAGAAAAACAGAGCAAGAGAGACGGATAGACAGTGCAAGATAGACGGAAAGACAGTGCAAGATAGACTGAAAGACAGTGCAAGATAGACGGAAAGACAATGCAAAATAGACAAAGCAAGATAGACAGAAAAATAGAGCAATATAGATGGTAAGACAGTACAAGATAGACAGAAAGACACTGCAAGATAAACGGAAAGACAGTGCTAGATAGACGGAAAGACAGTGCTAGATAGACAGAAAGACAATGCAAGACAGGCAGAGCAAGATAGACAGAAATACTTTGCAAGATAGACAGAAAAACAGAGCAAAATAGACGGAAAGACGTTGCAAGATAGACTGAAAGACAGTGCAAGATAGACGGAAAGACATTGCAAGATAGACAGAAAAACAGTGGTAGATAGACGGAAAGACAGTGCTAGATAGACAGAAAGACAATGTAAGACAGAGAGAGCAAGATAGACGGAAATACTTTGCAAGATAGACAGAAAAACAGAGCAAAATAGACAGAAAGAGAGTGCAAGATAGACGGAAAGACAGTGCAAGGTAGACTGAAAGACAGTGCAAGATAGACGGAAAGACATTGCAAGATAGACGGAAAGACAATGCAAGATAGACAAAGCAAGATAGACGGAAAGACTTTGCAAGATAGACAGAAAGACATTGTAAGATAGACAGAAAAACAGAGCAAGAGAGACGGATAGACAGTGCAAGATAGACCAGAGACAGTGCAAGATAGACTGAAAGACAGTGCAAGATAGACGGAAAGACAGTGCAAGATAGACTGAAAGACAGTGCAAGATATACGGAAAGACAATGCAAAATAGACAAAGCAAGGTAGACGGAAAAATAGAGCAATATAGATGGAAAGACAGTGCAAGATAGACGGAAGGACAGTGCAAGATAGACGGAGAGACAATGCAAGATAGACAAAGCAAGATAGACGGAAAGACTTTGCAAGATAGACGGAAAGACATTGTAAGAAAGACAGAAAAACAGAGCAAGATAGACGGAAGGACATTGCAAGATAGACGGAAAGACAATGCAAAATTGACAAAGCAAGATAGACGGAAAAATAAAGCAAGACAGACGGAAAGACAGTGCAAGATAATCGAAAAGACAGTGCAAGATAGACGGAAAGACAATACAAGATAGACGAAAAGACAATGCAAGATAGACAGAGCAAGATAGACGGAAAGACTTTGCAAGATAGACAGAAAGACATTGTAAGATAGACAGAAAAACAGAGCAAGAGAGACGGATAGACAGTGCAAGATAGACGGAAAGACAGTGCAAGATAGACTGAAACACAGTGCAAGATAGACGGAAAGACAATGCAAAATAGACAAAGCAAGATAGACGGAAAATAGAGCAATATAGATGGAAAGACAGTGCAAGATAGACAGAAAGACAGTGCAAGATAGACAAAGCAAGATAGACGGAAAGACTTTGCAAGATAGACTGAAAGACATTGTAAGATGGACAGAAAAATAGAGTAAGATAGACGGAAAGACATTGCAAGATAGGCGGAAAGACAATGCAAAATTGACAAAGCAAGATAGACGGAAAAATAAAGCAAGATAGACGGAAAGACATTGCAAGATAGACGGAAAGACAATGCAAGATAGACAATACAAGATAGACGAAAAGACAATGCAAAATAGACAAAGCAAGATAGACGGAAAAATAGAGCAATATAGATGGAAAGACAGTGCAAGATAGACGGAAGGACAGTGCAAGATAGACGGAGAGACAATGCAAGATAGACAAAGCAAGATAGACGGAAAGACTTTGCAAGATAGACGGTAAGACATTGTAAGATAGACAGAAAAACAGAGCAAGAGAGACGGATAGACAGTGCAAGATAGACGAAAGACAGTGCAAGATAGACTGAAACACAGTGCAAGATAGACAGAAAGACAATGCAAAATTGACAAAGCAAGATAGACGGAAAAATAAAGCAAGACAGACGGAAAGACAGTGCAAGATAATCGAAAAGACAGTGCAAGATAGACGGAAAGACAATACAAGATAGACGAAAAGACAATGCAAGATAGACAGAGCAAGATAGACGGAAATACTTTGCAAGATAGACAGAAAGACATTGCAAGATAGACAGAAAAACATAGCAAGAGAGACGGATAGACAGTGCAAGAGAGACGGAAAGACAGTGCAAGATAGACTGAAAGACAGTGCAAGATAGACGGAAAGACAATGCAAAATAGACAAAGCAAGATAGACGGAAAGACAGTGCAAGATAGACTGAAAGACAGTGCAAGATATACGGAAAGACAGTGCAAGATAGACGGAAAGACAATGCAAGATAGAAAGAGCAAGATAGACGGAAAGACTTTGCAAGATAGACAGAAAGACATTGTAAGATAGACAGAAAAACAGAGCAAGAGAGACGGATAGACAGTGCAAGATAGACGGAAAGACAGTGCAAGATAGACTGAAAGACAGTGCAAGATAGACGGAAAGACAATGCAATATAAACGGAAAGACAGTGCAAGATAGACGGAAGGAAAGTGCAAGATAGACGGAAAGACAATGCAAGATAGACAAAGCAAGATAGACGGAAAGACTTTGCAAGATAGACTGAAAGACATTGTAAGATGGACAGAAAAATAGAGTAAGATAGACGGAAAGACATTGCAAGATAGACGGAAAGACAATGCAAAATTGACAAAGCAAGATAGACGGAAAAATAAAGCAAGACAGACGGAAAGACAGTGCAAGATAATCGAAAAGACAGTGCAAGACAGACAGAAAGACATTGCAAGATAGACGGAAAGACAATGCAAAATAGACGGAAAGACAGTGCAAGATAGACGGAAAGACAATGCAAGATAGACAAAGCAAGATAGACGGAAAGACTTTGCAAGATAGACGGAAAGACATTGTAAGATAGACAGAAAAACAGAGCAAGATAGACGGAAAGACATTGCAAGATAGACGGAAAGACAATGCAAAATTGACTAAGCAAGTTAGACGGAAAGACTTTGCAAGACAGACAGAAAGACTTTGTAAGATAGACAGAAAAACAGAGCAAGAGAGACGGATAGACAGTGCAAGATAGACGGAAAGACAGTGCAAGATAGACGGAAAGATAATGCAAAATAGTCAAAGCAACATAGACGGAAAAATAGAGTAATATAGATGGAAAGACAGTGCAAGATAGACAGAAAGACAGTGCAAGATAGACGGAAAGACATTGCAAGATAAACGGAAAGACAGTGCTAGATAGACGGAAAGACAATGCAAGACAGACAGAGCAAGATAGACAGAAATACTTTGCAAGATAGACAGAAAAAACAGAGCAAAATAGACGGAAAGACAGTGCAAGATAGACGGAAAGACAGTGCAAGAAAGACGGAAAGACATTGCAAAATAGACGTAAAAACAGTGCTAGATAGACGGAAAGACAGTGCTAGATAGACAGAAAGACAATGTAAGACAGAGAGAGCAAGATAGACGGAAATACTTTGCAAGATAGACAGAAAAACAGAGCAAAATAGACAGAAAGACAGTGCAAGATAGACGGAAAGACAGTGCTAGATAGACAGAAAGACAATGTAAGACAAAGAGAGCAAGATAGACGGAAATACTTTGCAAGATAGAATGAAAAACAGAGCAAAATAGACAGAAAGACAGTGCAAGATAGACGGAAAGACAGTGCAAGATAGACTGAAAGACAGTGCAAGATAGACGGAAAGCCAGTGCAAGATAGACAGAGCAAGATAGACGGAAAGACTTTGCAAGATAGACAGAAAGACATTGTAAGATAGACAGAAAAACAGAGCAAGAGAGACGGATAGAAAGTGCAAGACAGACGGAAAGAAAGTGCAAGATAGACAAAGCAAGATAGACGGAAAGACTTTGCAAGATAGACGGAAAGACATTGTAAGATAGACAGAAAAACAGAGCAAGATAGACGGAAAGACATTGCAAGATAGACGGAAAGACAATGCAAAATTGACAAAGCAAGATAGACGGAAAAATAGAGCAAGATAGACGGAAAGACAGTGCAAGATAGACTGAAAAACAATGCAAGATAGACAGAGCAAGATAGACGGAAAGACTTTGCAAGATAGACAGAAAGACATTGTAAGATAGACAGAAAAACAGAACAAGAGAGACGGATAGACAGTGCAAGATAGACGGAAAGACAGTGCAAGATAGACTGAAAGACAGTGCAAGATAGACGGAAAGACAGTGCAAGATAGACAGAGCAAGATAGACGGAAAGACTTTGCAAGATAGACAGAAAGACATTGTAAGATAGACAGAAAAACAGAGCAAGAGAGACGGATAGACAGTGCAAGTTAGACGGAAAGACAGTGCAAGATAGACTGAAAGACAGTGCAAGATAGAAGGAAAGACAATGCAATACAGACGGAAAGACAGTGCAAGATAGACGGAAAGACAATGCAAGATAGACAAAGCAAAATAGACGGAAAGACTTTGCAAGATAGACTGAAAGACATTGTAAGATGGACAGAAAAATAGAGTAAGATAGACGGAAAGACATTGCAAGATAGAAGGAAAGACAATGCAAAATTGACAAAGCAAGAGAGACGGAAAAATAAAGCAAGACAGACGGAAAGACAGTGCAAGATAATCGAAAAGACAGTGCAAGACAGACAGAAAGACATTGCAAGATAGACGGAAAGACAATGCAATATAGACGGAAAGACAGTGCAAGATAGACAAAGCAAGATAGACGGAAAGACTTTGCAAGATAGACGGAAAGACATTGTAAGATAGACAGAAAAACAGAGCAAGATAGACGGAAAGACATTGCAAGATAGACAGAAAGACAATGCAAAATTGACAAAGCAAGATAGACGGAAATATAGAGCAAGATAGACGGAAAGACAGTGCAAGATAGACTGAAAGACAATGCAAGATAGACAGAGCAAGATAGACGGAAAGACTTTGCAAGATAGACAGAAAGACATTGTAAGATAGACAGAAAAACAGAGCAAGAGAGACGGATAGACAGTGCAAGATAGACGGAAAGACAGTGCAAGATAGACTGAAAGACAGTGCAAGATAGACGGAAAGACAATGCAAAATAGACAAAGCAAGATAGACAGAAAAATAGAGCAATATAGATGGTAAGACAGTACAAGATAGACAGAAAGACACTGCAAGATAAACGGAAAGACAGTGCTAGATAGACGGAAAGACAGTGCTAGATAGACAGAAAGACAATGCAAGACAGGCAGAGCAAGATAGACAGAAATACTTTGCAAGATAGACAGAAAAACAGAGCAAAATAGACGGAAAGACGTTGCAAGATAGACTGAAAGACAGTGCAAGATAGACGTAAAGACATTGCAAGATAGACAGAAAAACAGTGCTAGATAGACGGAAAGACAGTGCTAGATAGACAGAAAGACAATGTAAGACAGAGAGAGCAAGATAGACGGAAATACTTTGCAAGATAGACAGAAAAACAGAGCAAAATAGACAGAAAGAGAGTGCAAGATAGACGGAAAGACAGTGCAAGATAGACTGAAAGACAGTGCAAGATAGACGGAAAGACATTGCAAGATAGACGGAAAGACAATGCAAGATAGACAAAGCAAGATAGACGGAAAGACTTTGCAAGATAGACAGAAAGACATTGTAAGATAGACAGAAAAACAGAGCAAGAGAGACGGATAGACAGTGCAAGATAGACCAGAGACAGTGCAAGATAGACTGAAAGACAGTGCAAGATAGACGGAAAGACAGTGCAAGATAGACTGAAAGAGAGTGCAAGATATACGGAAAGACAATGCAAAATAGACAAAGCAAGGTAGACGGAAAAATAGAGCAATATAGATGGAAAGACAGTGCAAGATAGACGGAAGGACAGTGCAAGATAGACGGAGAGACAATGCAAGATAGACAAAGCAAGATAGACGGAAAGACTTTGCAAGATAGACGGAAAGACATTGTAAGAAAGACAGAAAAACAGAGCAAGATAGACGGAAAGACATTGCAAGATAGACGGAAAGACAATGCAAAATTGACAAAGCAAGATAGACGGAAAAATAAATCAAGACAGACGGAAAGACAGTGCAAGATAGACTGAAAGACAGTGCAAGATAGACGGAAAGACAATGCAATACAGACGGAAAGACAGTGCAAGATAGACGGAAAGACAATGCAAGATAGACAAAGCAAAATAGACGGAAAGACTTTGCAAGATAGACTGAAAGACATTGTAAGATGGACAGAAAAATAGAGTAAGATAGACGGAAAGACATTGCAAGATAGAAGGAAAGACAATGCAAAATTGACAAAGCAAGAGAGACGGAAAAATAAAGCAAGACAGACGGAAAGACAGTGCAAGATAATCGAAAAGACAGTGCAAGACAGACAGAAAGACATTGCAAGATAGACAGAAAGACAATGCAATATAGACGGAAAGACAGTGCAAGATAGACAAAGCAAGATAGACGGAAAGACTTTGCAAGATAGACGGAAAGACATTGTAAGATAGACAGAAAAACAGAGCAAGATAGACGGAAAGACATTGCAAGATAGACAGAAAGACAATGCAAAAATTGACAAAGCAAGATAGACGGAAAAATAGAGCAAGATAGACGGAAAGACAGTGCAAGATAGACTGAAAGACAATGCAAGATAGACAGAGCAAGATAGACGGAAAGACTTTGCAAGATAGACAGAAAGACATTGTAAGATAGACAGAAAAACAGAGCAAGAGAGACGGATAGACAGTGCAAGATAGACGGAAAGACAGTGCAAGATAGACTGAAAGACAGTGCAAGATAGACGGAAAGACAATGCAAAATAGACAAAGCAAGATAGACAGAAAAATAGAGCAATATAGATGGTAAGACAGTACAAGATAGACAGAAAGACACTGCAAGATAAACGGAAAGACAGTGCTAGATAGACGGAAAGACAGTGCTAGATAGACAGAAAGACAATGCAAGACAGGCAGAGCAAGATAGACAGAAATACTTTGCAAGATAGACAGAAAAACAGAGCAAAATAGACGGAAAGACGTTGCAAGATAGACTGAAAGACAGTGCAAGATAGACGGAAAGACATTGCAAGATAGACAGAAAAACAGTGGTAGATAGACGGAAAGACAGTGCTAGATAGACAGAAAGACAATGTAAGACAGAGAGAGCAAGATAGACGGAAATACTTTGCAAGATAGACAGAAAAACAGAGCAAAATAGACAGAAAGAGAGTGCAAGATAGACGGAAAGACAGTGCAAGATAGACTGAAAGACAGTGCAAGATAGACGGAAAGACATTGCAAGATAGACGGAAAGACAATGCAAGATAGACAAAGCAAGATAGACGGAAAGACTTTGCAAGATAGACAGAAAGACATTGTAAGATAGACAGAAAAACAGAGCAAGAGAGACGGATAGACAGTGCAAGATAGACCAGAGACAGTGCAAGATAGACTGAAAGACAGTGCAAGATAGACGGAAAGACAGTGCAAGATAGACTGAAAGACAGTGCAAGATATACGGAAAGACAATGCAAAATAGACAAAGCAAGGTAGACGGAAAAATAGAGCAATATAGATGGAAAGACAGTGCAAGATAGACGGAAGGACAGTGCAAGATAGACGGAGAGACAATGCAAGATAGACAAAGCAAGATAGACGGAAAGACTTTGCAAGATAGACGGAAAGACATTGTAAGAAAGACAGAAAAACAGAGCAAGATAGACGGAAGGACATTGCAAGATAGACGGAAAGACAATGCAAAATTGACAAAGCAAGATAGACGGAAAAATAAAGCAAGACAGACGGAAAGACAGTGCAAGATAATCGAAAAGACAGTGCAAGATAGACGGAAAGACAATACAAGATAGACGAAAAGACAATGCAAGATAGACAGAGCAAGATAGACGGAAAGACTTTGCAAGATAGACAGAAAGACATTGTAAGATAGACAGAAAAACAGAGCAAGAGAGACGGATAGACAGTGCAAGATAGACGGAAAGACAGTGCAAGATAGACTGAAACACAGTGCAAGATAGACGGAAAGACAATGCAAAATAGACAAAGCAAGATAGACGGAAAATAGAGCAATATAGATGGAAAGACAGTGCAAGATAGACAGAAAGACAGTGCAAGATAGACAAAGCAAGATAGACGGAAAGACTTTGCAAGATAGACTGAAAGACATTGTAAGATGGACAGAAAAATAGAGTAAGATAGACGGAAAGACATTGCAAGATAGACGGAAAGACAATGCAAAATTGACAAAGCAAGATAGACGGAAAAATAAAGCAAGATAGACGGAAAGACATTGCAAGATAGACGGAAAGACAATGCAAGATAGACAATACAAGATAGACGAAAAGACAATGCAAAATAGACAAAGCAAGATAGACGGAAAAATAGAGCAATATAGATGGAAAGACAGTGCAAGATAGACGGAAGGACAGTGCAAGATAGACGGAGAGACAATGCAAGATAGACAAAGCAAGATAGACGGAAAGACTTTGCAAGATAGACGGTAAGACATTGTAAGATAGACAGAAAAACAGAGCAAGAGAGACGGATAGACAGTGCAAGATAGACGAAAGACAGTGCAAGATAGACTGAAACACAGTGCAAGATAGACAGAAAGACAATGCAAAATTGACAAAGCAAGATAGACGGAAAAATAAAGCAAGACAGACGGAAAGACAGTGCAAGATAATCGAAAAGACAGTGCAAGATAGACGGAAAGACAATACAAGATAGACGAAAAGACAATGCAAGATAGACAGAGCAAGATAGACGGAAATACTTTGCAAGATAGACAGAAAGACATTGCAAGATAGACAGAAAAACATAGCAAGAGAGACGGATAGACAGTGCAAGAGAGACGGAAAGACAGTGCAAGATAGACTGAAAGACAGTGCAAGATAGACGGAAAGACAATGCAAAATAGACAAAGCAAGATAGACGGAAAGACAGTGCAAGATAGACTGAAAGACAGTGCAAGATATACGGAAAGACAGTGCAAGATAGACGGAAAGACAATGCAAGATAGAAAGAGCAAGATAGACGGAAAGACTTTGCAAGATAGACAGAAAGACATTGTAAGATAGACAGAAAAACAGAGCAAGAGAGACGGATAGACAGTGCAAGATAGACGGAAAGACAGTGCAAGATAGACTGAAAGACAGTGCAAGATAGACGGAAAGACAATGCAATATAAACGGAAAGACAGTGCAAGATAGACGGAAGGAAAGTGCAAGATAGACGGAAAGACAATGCAAGATAGACAAAGCAAGATAGACGGAAAGACTTTGCAAGATAGACTGAAAGACATTGTAAGATGGACAGAAAAATAGAGTAAGATAGACGGAAAGACATTGCAAGATAGACGGAAAGACAATGCAAAATTGACAAAGCAAGATAGACGGAAAAATAAAGCAAGACAGACGGAAAGACAGTGCAAGATAATCGAAAAGACAGTGCAAGACAGACAGAAAGACATTGCAAGATAGACGGAAAGACAATGCAAAATAGACGGAAAGACAGTGCAAGATAGACGGAAAGACAATGCAAGATAGACAAAGCAAGATAGACGGAAAGACTTTGCAAGATAGACGGAAAGACATTGTAAGATAGACAGAAAAACAGAGCAAGATAGACGGAAAGACATTGCAAGATAGACGGAAAGACAATGCAAAATTGACAAAGCAAGTTAGACGGAAAGACTTTGCAAGACAGACAGAAAGACTTTGTAAGATAGACAGAAAAACAGAGCAAGAGAGACGGATAGACAGTGCAAGATAGACGGAAAGACAGTGCAAGATAGACGGAAAGATAATGCAAAATAGTCAAAGCAACATAGACGGAAAAATAGAGTAATATAGATGGAAAGACAGTGCAAGATAGACAGAAAGACAGTGCAAGATAGACGGAAAGACATTGCAAGATAAACGGAAAGACAGTGCTAGATAGACGGAAAGACAATGCAAGACAGACAGAGCAAGATAGACAGAAATACTTTGCAAGATAGACAGAAAAAACAGAGCAAAATAGACGGAAAGACAGTGCAAGATAGACGGAAAGACAGTGCAAGAAAGACGGAAAGACATTGCAAAATAGACGTAAAAACAGTGCTAGATAGACGGAAAGACAGTGCTAGATAGACAGAAAGACAATGTAAGACAGAGAGAGCAAGATAGACGGAAATACTTTGCAAGATAGACAGAAAAACAGAGCAAAATAGACAGAAAGACAGTGCAAGATAGACGGAAAGACAGTGCTAGATAGACAGAAAGACAATGTAAGACAAAGAGAGCAAGATAGACGGAAATACTTTGCAAGATAGAATGAAAAACAGAGCAAAATAGACAGAAAGACAGTGCAAGATAGACGGAAAGACAGTGCAAGATAGACTGAAAGACAGTGCAAGATAGACGGAAAGCCAGTGCAAGATAGACAGAGCAAGATAGACGGAAAGACTTTGCAAGATAGACAGAAAGACATTGTAAGATAGACAGAAAAACAGAGCAAGAGAGACGGATAGAAAGTGCAAGACAGACGGAAAGAAAGTGCAAGATAGACAAAGCAAGATAGACGGAAAGACTTTGCAAGATAGACGGAAAGACATTGCAAGATAGACAGAAAAACAGAGCAAGATAGACGGAAAGACATTGCAAGATAGACGGAAAGACAATGCAAAATTGACAAAGCAAGATAGACGGAAAAATAGAGCAAGATAGACGGAAAGACAGTGCAAGATAGACTGAAAAACAATGCAAGATAGACAGAGCAAGATAGACGGAAAGACTTTGCAAGATAGACAGAAAGACATTGTAAGATAGACAGAAAAACAGAACAAGAGAGACGGATAGACAGTGCAAGATAGACGGAAAGACAGTGCAAGATAGACTGAAAGACAGTGCAAGATAGACGGAAAGACAGTGCAAGATAGACAGAGCAAGATAGACGGAAAGACTTTGCAAGATAGACAGAAAGACATTGTAAGATAGACAGAAAAACAGAGCAAGAGAGACGGATAGACAGTGCAAGTTAGACGGAAAGAAAGTGCAAGATAGACTGAAAGACAGTGCAAGATAGACGGAAAGACAATGCAATACAGACGGAAAGACAGTGCAAGATAGACGGAAAGACAATGCAAGATAGACAAAGCAAAATAGACGGAAAGACTTTGCAAGATAGACTGAAAGACATTGTAAGATGGACAGAAAAATAGAGTAAGATAGACGGAAAGACATTGCAAGATAGAAGGAAAGACAATGCAAAATTGACAAAGCAAGAGAGACGGAAAAATAAAGCAAGACAGACGGAAAGACAGTGCAAGATAATCGAAAAGACAGTGCAAGACAGACAGAAAGACATTGCAAGATAGACGGAAAGACAATGCAATATAGACGGAAAGACAGTGCAAGATAGACAAAGCAAGATAGACGGAAAGACTTTGCAAGATAGACGGAAAGACATTGTAAGATAGACAGAAAAACAGAGCAAGATAGACGGAAAGACATTGCAAGATAGACAGAAAGACAATGCAAAATTGACAAAGCAAGATAGACGGAAATATAGAGCAAGATAGACGGAAAGACAGTGCAAGATAGACTGAAAGACAATGCAAGATAGACAGAGCAAGATAGACGGAAAGACTTTGCAAGATAGACAGAAAGACATTGTAAGATAGACAGAAAAACAGAGCAAGAGAGACGGATAGACAGTGCAAGACAGACGGAAAGACAGTGCAAGATAGACTGAAAGACAGTGCAAGATAGACGGAAAGACAATGCAAAATAGACAAAGCAAGATAGACAGAAAAATAGAGCAATATAGATGGTAAGACAGTACAAGATAGACAGAAAGACACTGCAAGATAAACGGAAAGACAGTGCTAGATAGACGGAAAGACAGTGCTAGATAGACAGAAAGACAATGCAAGACAGGCAGAGCAAGATAGACAGAAATACTTTGCAAGATAGACAGAAAAACAGAGCAAAATAGACGGAAAGACGTTGCAAGATAGACTGAAAGACAGTGCAAGATAGACGTAAAGACATTGCAAGATAGACAGAAAAACAGTGCTAGATAGACGGAAAGACAGTGCTAGATAGACAGAAAGACAATGTAAGACAGAGAGAGCAAGATAGACGGAAATACTTTGCAAGATAGACAGAAAAACAGAGCAAAATAGACAGAAAGAGAGTGCAAGATAGACGGAAAGACAGTGCAAGATAGACTGAAAGACAGTGCAAGATAGACGGAAAGACATTGCAAGATAGACGGAAAGACAATGCAAGATAGACAAAGCAAGATAGACGGAAAGACTTTGCAAGATAGACAAAAAAGACATTGTAAGATAGACAGAAAAACAGAGCAAGAGAGACGGATAGACAGTGCAAGATAGACCAGAGACAGTGCAAGATAGACTGAAAGACAGTGCAAGATAGACGGAAAGACAGTGCAAGATAGACTGAAAGACAGTGCAAGATATACGGAAAGACAATGCAAAATAGACAAAGCAAGGTAGACGGAAAAATAGAGCAATATAGATGGAAAGACAGTGCAAGATAGACGGAAGGACAGTGCAAGATAGACGGAGAGACAATGCAAGATAGACAAAGCAAGATAGACGGAAAGACTTTGCAAGATAGACGGAAAGACATTGTAAGAAAGACAGAAAAACAGAGCAAGATAGACGGAAAGACATTGCAAGATAGACGGAAAGACAATGCAAAATTGACAAAGCAAGATAGACGGAAAAATAAAGCAAGACAGACGGAAAGACAGTGCAAGATAATCGAAAAGACAGTGCAAGATAGACGGAAAGACAATACAAGATAGACGAAAAGACAATGCAAGATAGACAGAGCAAGATAGACGGAAAGACTTTGCAAGATAGACAGAAAGACATTGTAAGATAGACAGAAAAACAGAGCAAGAGAGACGGATAGACAGTGCAAGATAGACGGAAAGACAGTGCAAGATAGACTGAAACACAGTGCAAGATAGACGGAAAGACAATGCAAAATAGACAAAGCAAGATAGACGGAAAATAGAGCAATATAGATGGAAAGACAGTGCAAGATAGACAGAAAGACAGTGCAAGATAGACAAAGCAAGATAGACGGAAAGACTTTGCAAGATAGACTGAAAGACATTGTAAGATGGACAGAAAAATAGAGTAAGATAGACGGAAAGACATTGCAAGATAGACGGAAAGACAATGCAAAATTGACAAAGCAAGATAGACGGAAAAATAAAGCAAGATAGACGGAAAGACATTGCAAGATAGACGGAAAGACAATGCAAGATAGACAAAGCAAGATAGACGGAAAGACTTTGCAAGATAGACAGAAAAACATTGTAAGATAGACAGAAAAACAGAGCAAGAGAGACGGATAGACAGTGCAAGATAGACGAAAGACAGTGCAAGATAGACTGAAAGACAGTGCAAGATAGACGGAAAGACAATGCAAAATAGACAAAGCAAGATAGACGGAAAAAATAGAGCAATATAGACGGAAAGACAGTGCAAGATAGACGGAAGGACAGTGCAAGATAGACGGAGAGACAATGCAAGATAGACAAAGCAAGATAGACGGAAAGACTTTGCAAGATAGATGGAAAGACATTGTAAGATAGACAGAAAAACAGAGCAAGATAGACGGAAAGATATTGCAAGATAGACAGAAAGACAATGCAAAATTGACAAAGCAAGCAAGATAGACGGAAAAATAAAGCAAGACAGACGGAAAGACAGTGCAAGATAATCGAAAAGACAGTGCAAGGACAGACAGAAAGACATTGCAAGATAGACGGAAAGACAATGCAATATAGACGGAAAGACAGTGCAAGATAGACAGAAAGACAATGCAAGATAGACAAAGCAAGATAGACCGGAAAGACAGTGCAAGATAGACGGAAAGACAGTGCAAGATAGACGGAAAGACAATGCAAAATAGACAAAGCAAGATAGACGGAAAAATAGAGCAATATAGATGGAAAGGACAGTGCAAGATAGACAGAAAGACAGTGCAAGATAGACGGAAAGACATTGTAAGATGGACAGAAAAATAGAGTAAGATAGACGGAAAGACATTACAAGATAGACGGAAAGACAATGCAAGATAGACAAAGAAAGATAGACGGAAAGACTTTGCAAGATAGACAGAAAGACATTGTAAGATAGACAAAAAAACAGAGCAAGAGAGACGGATAGACAGTGCAAGATAGGACTGAAAGACAGTGCAAGATAGACCAGAGGACAGTGCAAGATAGACTGAAAGACAGTGCAAGATAGACGGAAAGACAATGCAAAATAGACAAAGCAAGGTAGACGGAAAAATAGAGCAATATAGATGGAAAGAAAGTGCAAGATAGACGGAAGGACAGTGCAAGATAGACGAAAAGACAATGCAAGATAGACAGAGCAAGATAGACGGAAAGACTTTGCAAGATAGACAGAAAGACATTGTAAGATAGACAGAAAAACAGAGCAAGAGAGACGGATAGACAGTGCAAGATAGACGGAAAGACAGTGCAAGATAGACTGAAACACAGTGCAAGATAGACGGAAAGACAATGCAAAATAGACAAAGCAAGATAGACGGAAAATAGAGCAATATAGATGGAAAGACAGTGCAAGATAGACAGAAAGACAGTGCAAGATAGACAAAGCAAGATAGACGGAAAGACTTTGCAAGATAGACTGAAAGACATTGTAAGATGGACAGAAAAATAGGAGTAAGATAGACGGAAAGACATTGCAAGATAGACGGAAAGACAATGCAAAATTGACAAAGCAAGATAGACGGAAAAATAAAGCAAGATAGACGGAAAGACATTGCAAGATAGACGGAAAGACAATGCAAGATAGACAAAGCAAGATAGACGGAAAGACTTTGCAAGATAGACAGAAAGACATTGTAAGATAGACAGAAAAACAGAGCAAGAGAGACGGATAGACAGTGCAAGATAGACGAAAGACAGTGCAAGATAGACTGAAAGACAGTGCAAGATAGACGGAAAGACAATGCAAAATAGACAAAGCAAGATAGACGGAAAAATAGAGCAATATAGACGGAAAGACAGTGCAAGATAGACGGAAGGACAGTGCAAGATAGACGGAGAGACAATGCAAGATAGACAAAGCAAGATAGACGGAAAGACTTTGCAAGATAGATGGAAAGACGTTGTAAGATAGACAGAAAAACAGAGCAAGATAGACGGAAAGATATTGCAAGATAGACAGAAAGACAATGCAAAATTGACAAAGCAAGATAGACGGAAAAATAAAGCAAGACAGACGGAAAGACAGTGCAAGATAATCGAAAAGACAGTGCAAGACAGACAGAAAGACATTGCAAGATAGACGGAAAGACAATGCAATATAGACGGAAAGACAGTGCAAGATAGACGGAAAGACAATGCAAGATAGACTAGACAAAGCAAGATAGACGGAAAGACAGTGCAAGATAGACGGAAAGACAGTGCAAGATAGACGGAAAGACAATGCAAAATAGACAAAGCAAGATAGACGGAAAAATAGAGCAATATAGATGGAAAGACAGTGCAAGATAGACAGAAAGACAGTGCAAGATAGACGGAAAGACATTGTAAGATGGACAGAAAAATAGAGTAAGATAGACGGAAAGACATTACAAGATAGACGGAAAGACAATGCAAGATAGACAAAGAAAGATAGACGGAAAGACTTTGCAAGATAGACAGAAAGACATTGTAATTTAGACAAAAAAACAGAGCAAGAGAGACGGATAGACAGTGCAAGATAGACTGAAAGACAGTGCAAGATAGACCAGAGACAGTGCAAGATAGACTGAAAGACAGTGCAAGATAGACGGAAAGACAGTGCAAGATAGACTGAAAGACAGTGCAAGATAGACGGAAAGACAATGCAAAATAGACAAAGCAAGGTAGACGGAAAAATAGAGCAATATAGATGGAAAGAAAGTGCAAGATAGACGGAAGGACAGTGCAAGATAGACGGAGAGACAATGCAAGATAGACAAAGCAAGATAGACGGAAAGACTTTGCAAGATAGACGGAAAGACATTGTAAAATAGACAGAAAAACAGAGCAAGATAGACGGAAAGACATTGCAAGATAGACGGAAAGACAATGCAAAATTGACAAAGCAAGATACACGGAAAAATAAAGCAAGACAGACGGAAAGACAGTGCAAGATAATCGAAAAGACAGTGCAAGATAGACGGAAAGACAATACAAGATAGACGAAAAGACAATGCAAGATAGACAGAGCAAGATAGACGGAAAGACTTTGCAAGATAGACAGAAAGACATTGTAAGATAGACAGAAAAACAGAGCAAGAGAGACGGATAGACAGTGCAAGATAGACGGAAAGACGGTGCAAGATAGACTGAAACACATTGCAAGATAGACGGAAAGACAATGCAAAATAGACAAAGCAAGATAGACGGAAAAATAGAGCAATATAGATGGAATGACAGTGCAAGATAGACAGAACGACAGTGCAAGATAGACGGAAAGACATTGCAAGATAAACGGAAAGACAGTGTAAGATAGACGGAAAGATATTGCAAGATAGACGGAAAAACAGTGCTAGATAGACGGAAAGACAGTGCTAGATAGACAGAAAGACAATGGAAGACAGAGAGAGCAAGATAGACGGAAATTCTTTGCAAGATAGACAGAAAAACAGAGCAAAATAGACAGAAAGACAGTGCAAGATAGACGGAAAGACAGTGCAAGATAGACTGAAAGACATTGCAAGATAGACGGAAAGACAATGCAAGATAGACGGAAAGACAATTCAAGATAGACAGAGCAAGATAGACGGAAAGACTTTGCAAGATAGACTGAAAGACATTGTAAGATGGACAGAAAAATAGAGTAAGATTGACGGAAAGACATTGCAAGATAGACGGAAAGACAATGCAAAATTGACAAAGCAAGATAGACGGAAAAATAAAGCAAGACTAGACGGAAAGACAGTGCAAGATAGACGAAAAGACAATGCAAGATAGACAAAGCAACATAGACGGAAAGACTTTGCAAGATAGACAGAAAGACATTGTAAGATAGACAAAAAAACAGAGCAAGAGAGACGGATAGACAGTGCAAGATAGACAGAGACAGTGCAGATAGACGGAAAGACAGTGCAAGATAGACTGAAAGACAGTGCAAGATATACGGAAAGACAATGCAAAATAGACAAAGCAAGGATAGACGGAAAATAGAGCAATATAGATGGAAAGACAGTGCAAGATAGACGAAGGACAGTGCAAGATAGACGGAGAGACAATGCAAGATAGACAAAGCAAGATAGACGGAAAGACTTTGCAAGATAGACGGAAAGACATTGTAAGAATGGACAGAAAAATAGAGCAAGATAGACGGAAAGACATTGCAAGATAGACGGAAAGACAATGCAAAATTGACAAAGCAAGATAGACGGAAATAAGCAAGAAAGAAACGGAAAGACAGTGCAAGATAATCGAAAAGACAGTGCAAGATAGACGGAAAGACAATACAAGATAGACGAAAAGACAATGCAAGATAGACAGAGCAAGATAGACGGAAAGACTTTGCAAGATAGACAGAAAGACATTGTAAGATAGACAGAAAAACAGAGCAAGAGAGACGGATAGACAGTGCAAGATAGACGGAAAGACAGTGCAAGATAGACTGAAACACAGTGCAAGATAGACGGAAAGACAATGCAAAATAGACAAAGCAAGATAGACGGAAAATAGAGCAATATAGATGGAAAGACAGTGCAAGATAGACAGAAAGACAGTGCAAGATAGACAAAGCAAGATAGACGGAAAGACTTTGCAAGATAGACTGAAAGACATTGTAAGATGGACAGAAAAATAGAGTAAGATAGACGGAAAGACATTGCAAGATAGACGGAAAGACAATGCAAAATTGACAAAGCAAGATAGACGGAAAAATAAAGCAAGATAGACGGAAAGACATTGCAAGATAGACGGAAAGACAATGCAAGATAGACAAAGCAAGATAGACGGAAAGACTTTGCAAGATAGACAGAAAGACATTGTAAGATAGACAGAAAAACAGAGCAAGAGAGACGGATAGACAGTGCAAGATAGACGAAAGACAGTGCAAGATAGACTGAAAGACAGTGCAAGATAGACGGAAAGACAATGCAAAATAGACAAAGCAAGATAGACGGAAAAATAGAGCAATATAGACGGAAAGACAGTGCAAGATAGACGGAAGGACAGTGCAAGATAGACGGAGAGACAATGCAAGATAGACAAAGCAAGATAGACGGAAAGACTTTGCAAGATAGATGGAAAGACATTGTAAGATAGACAGAAAAACAGAGCAAGATAGACGGAAAGATATTGCAAGATAGACAGAAAGACAATGCAAAATTGACAAAGCAAGATAGACGGAAAAATAAAGCAAGACAGACGGAAAGACAGTGCAAGATAATCGAAAAGACAGTGCAAGACAGACAGAAAGACATTGCAAGATAGACGGAAAGACAATGCAATATAGACGGAAAGACAGTGCAAGATAGACGGAAAGACAATGCAAGATAGACAAAGCAAGATAGACGGAAAGACAGTGCAAGATAGACGGAAAGACAGTGCAAGATAGACGGAAAGACAATGCAAAATAGACAAAGCAAGATAGACGGAAAAATAGAGCAATATAGATGGAAAGACAGTGCAAGATAGACAGAAAGACAGTGCAAGATAGACGGAAAGACATTGTAAGATGGACAGAAAAATAGAGTAAGATAGACGGAAAGACATTACAAGATAGACGGAAAGACAATGCAAGATAGACAAAGAAAGATAGACGGAAAGACTTTGCAAGATAGACAGAAAGACATTGTAAGATAGACAAAAAAACAGAGCAAGAGAGACGGATAGACAGTGCAAGATAGACTGAAAGACAGTGCAAGATAGACCAGAGACAGTGCAAGATAGACTGAAAGACAGTGCAAGATAGACAGAAAGACAGTGCAAGATAGACTGAAAGACAGTGCAAGATAGACGGAAAGACAATGCAAAAGAGACAAAGCAAGGTAGACGGGAAAAATAGAGCAATATAGATGGAAAGAAAGTGCAAGATAGACGGAAGGACAGTGCAAGATAGACGGAGAGACAATGCAAGATAGACAAAGCAAGATAGACGGAAAGACTTTGCAAGATAGACGGAAAGACATTGTAAAATAGACAGAAAAACAGAGCAAGATAGACGGAAAGACATTGCAAGATAGACGGAAAGACAATGCAAAATTGACAAAGCAAGATAGACGGAAAAATAAAGCAAGACAGACGGAAAGACAGTGCAAGATAATCGAAAAGACAGTGCAAGATAGACGGAAAGACAATACAAGATAGACGAAAAGACAATGCAAGATAGACAGAGCAAGATAGACAGAAAGACTTTGCAAGATAGACAGAAAGACATTGTAAGATAGACAGAAAAACAGAGCAAGAGAGACGGATAGACAGTGCAAGATAGATGGAAAGACGGTGCAAGATAGACTGAAACACATTGCAAGATAGACGGAAAGACAATGCAAAATAGACAAAGCAAGATAGACGGAAAAATAGAGCAATATAGATGGAAAGACAGTGCAAGATAGACAGAACGACAGTGCAAGATAGACGGAAAGACATTGCAAGATAAACGGAAAGACAGTGTAAGATAGACGGAAAGATATTGCAAGATAGACGGAAAAACAGTGCTAGATAGACGGAAAGACAGTGCTAGATAGACAGAAAGACAATGGAAGACAGAGAGAGCAAGATAGACGGAAATTCTTTGCAAGATAGACAGAAAAACAGAGCAAAATAGACAGAAAGACAGTGCAAGATAGACGGAAAGACAGTGCAAGATAGACTGAAAGACATTGCAAGATAGACGGAAAGACAATGCAAGATAGACGGAAAGACAATTCAAGATAGACAGAGCAAGATAGACGGAAAGACTTTGCAAGATAGACTGAAAGACATTGTAAGATGGACAGAAAAATAGAGTAAGATAGACGGAAAGACATTGCAAGATAGACGGAAAGACAATGCAAAATTGACAAAGCAAGATAGACGGAAAAATAAAGCAAGATAGACGGAAAGACAGTGCAAGATAGACGGAAAGACAATGCAAGATAGACAAAGCAACATAGACGGAAAGACTTTGCAAGATAGACAGAAAGACATTGTAAGACAGACAAAAAAAAAGAGCAAGAGAGACGGATAGACAGTGCAAGATAGACCAGAGACAGTGCAAGATAGACTGAAAGACAGTGCAAGATAGACGGAAAGACAGTGCAAGATAGACTGAAAGACAGTGCAAGATACACGGAAAGACAATGCAAAATAGACAAAGCAAGGTAGACGGAAAAATAGAGCAATATATATGGAAAGAAAGTGCAAGATAGACGGAAGGACAGTGCAAGATAGACGGAGAGACAATGCAAGATAGACAAAGCAAGATAGACGGAAAGACTTTGCAAGATAGACGGAAAGACTTTGTAAGATAGACAGAAAAACAGAGCAAGATAGACGAGAAAAGTACATTGCAAGATAGACGGAAAGACAATGCAAAATTGACAAAGCAAGATAGACGGAAAAATAAAGCAAGACAGACGGAAAGACAGTGCAAGATAATCGAAAAGACAGTGCAAGATAGACGGAAAGACAATACAAGATAGACGAAAAGACAATGCAAGATAGACAGAGCAAGATAGACGGAAAGACTTTGCAAGATAGACAGAAAGACATTGTAAGATAGACAGAAAAACAGAGCAAGAGAGACGGATAGACAGTGCAAGATAGACGGAAAAACAGTGCAAGATAGACTGAAAGACAGTGCAAGATAGACGGAAAGACAATGCAAAATAGATAAAGCAAGATAGACGGAAAAATAGAGCAATATAGATGGAAAGACAGTGCAAGATAGACGGAAGGACAGTGCAAGATAGACGGAGAGACAATGCAAGATAGACAAAGCAAGATAGACGGAAAGACTTTGCAAGATAGACGGAAAGACAGTGCAAGATAGACTGAAAGACAGTGCAAGATAGACGGAGAGACAATGCAAGATAGACAAAGCAAGATAGACGGAAAGACTTTGCAAGATAGACGGAAAGACATTGTAAGATAGACAGAAAAACAGAGCAAGATAGACTGAAAGACATTGCAAGATAGACGGAAAGACAATGCAAAATTGACAAAGCAAGATAGACGGAAAAATAAAGCAAGACAGACGGAAAGACAGTGCAAGATAATCGAAAAGACAGTGCAAGATAGACTTAAAGACAATACAAGATAGACGAAAAGACAATGCAAGATAGACAGAGCAAGATAGACGGAAAGACTTTGCAAGATAGACAGAAAGACATTGTAAGATAGACAGAAAAACAGAGCAAGAGAGACGGATAGACAGTGCAAGATAGACGGAAAGACAATGCAAAATAGATAAAGCAAGATAGACGGAAAAATAGAGCAATATAGATGGAAAGACAGTGCAAATAGACGGAAGGACAGTGCAAGATAGACGGAGAGACAATGCAAGATAGACAAAGCAAGATAGACGGAAAGACTTTGCAAGATAGACGGAAAGACAGTGCAAGATAGACTGAAAGACAGTGCAAGATATACGGAAAGACAGTGCAAGATAGACTGAAAGACAGTGCAAGATAGACGGAAAGACAATGCAAAATAGACAAAGCAAGATAGACGGTAAAATAGAGCAATATAGATGGAAAGACAGTGCAAGATAGACGGAAGGACAGTGCAAGATAGACGGAGAGACAATGCAAGATAGACAAAGCAAGATAGACGGAAAGACTTTGCAAGATAGACGGAAAGACAGTGCAAGATAGACTGCAAGACAGTGCAAGATAGACGGAGAGACAATGCAAGATAGACAAAGCAAGATAAACGGAAAGACTTTGTTTTTCTGTCTATCTTACAATGTCTTTCCGTCTATCTTGCAAAGTCTTTCCTTTTATCTTGCTTTGTCTCTCCGTCTATCTTGCACTGTCTTGCAGTCTATCTTGCACTGTCTTTCCGTCTATCTTGCAGAGCAAGATAGACGGAAAGACATTGCAAGATAGACGGAAAGACAATGCAAAATTGACAAAGCAAGATAGACGGAAAAATAAAGCAAGACAGACGGAAAGACAGTGCAAGATAATCGAAAAGACAGTGCAAGATAGACGGAAAGACAATACAAGATAGACGAAAAGACAATGCAAGATAGACAGAGCAAGATAGACGGAAAGACTTTGCAAGATAGACAGAAAGACATTGTAAGATAGACAGAAAAACAGAGCAAGAGAGACGGATAGACAGTGCAAGATAGACGGAAAGACAGTGCAAGATAGACTGAAAGACAGTGCAAGATAGACGGAAAGACAATGCAAAATAGATAAAGCAAGATAGACGGAAAAATAGAGCAATATAGATGGAAAGACAGTGCAAATAGACGGAAGGACAGTGCAAGATAGACGGAGAGACAATGCAAGATAGACAAAGCAAGATAGACGGAAAGACTTTGCAAGATAGACGGAAAGACAGTGCAAGATAGACTGAAAGACAGTGCAAGATATACGGAAAGACAGTGCAAGATAGACGGAAAGACAATGCAAGATAGAAAGAGCAAGATAGACGGAAAGACTTTGCAAGATAGACAGAAAGACATTGTAAGATAGACAGAAAAACAGAGCAAGAGAGACGCATAGACAGTGCAAGATATACGGAAAGACAGTGCAAGATAGACAGAGCAAGATAGACGGAAAGACAGTGCAAGATAGATTGAAAGACAGTGCAAGATAGACGGAAAGACAATGCAAAATAGACAAAGCAAGTTAGACGGAAAAATAGAGCAATATAGATGGAAAGAAAGTGCAAGATAGACGGAAGGACAGTGCAATATAGACGGAGAGACAATGCAAGATAGACAAAGCAAGATAGACGGAAAGACTTTGCAAGATAGACGGAAAGACATTGTAAGATAGACAGAAAAACAGAGCAAGATAGACGGAAAGACATTGCAAGATAGACGGAAAGACAATGCAAAATTGACAAAGCAAGATAGATGGAAAAATAAAGCAAGACAGACGGAAAGACAGTGCAAGATAATCGAAAAGACAGTGCAAGATAGACTGAAAGACAGTGCAAGATAGACGGAAAGACAGTGCAAGATAGACGGAAAGACAGTGCAAGATAGACTGAAAGACAGTGCAAGATAGACAGAAAAACAGAGCAAAATAGACAGAAAGACAGTGCAAGATAGACGGAAAGACAGTGCAAGATAGACTGAAAGACAGTGCAAGATAGACAGAGCAAGATAGACGGAAAGACTTTGCAAGATAGACAGAAAGACATTGTAAGATAGATAGAAAAACAGAGCAAGAGAGACGGATAGACAGTGCAAGATAGACGGAAAGACAGTGCAAGATAGACTGAAAGACAGTGCAAGATAGACGGAAAGACAATGCAAAATAGATAAAGTAAGATAGACGGAAAAATAGAGCAATATAGATGGAAAGACAGTGCAAGATAGACGGAAGGACAGTGCAAGATAGACGGAGAGACAATGCAAGATAGACAAAGCAAGATAGACGGAAAGACTTTGCAAGATAGACGGAAAGACAGTGCAAGATATACTGAAAGACAGTGCAAGATATACGGAAAGACAGTGCAAGATAGACGGAAAGACAATGCAAGATAGAAAGAGCAAGATAGACGGAAAGACTTTGCAAGATAGACAGAAAGACATTGTAAGATAGACAGAAAAACAGAGCAAGAGAGACGGATAGACAGTGCAAGATAGACGGAAAGACAGTGCAAGATAGACTGAAAGACAGTGCAAGATAGACGGAAAGACAGTGCAAGATAGACTGAAAGTCAGTGCAAGATAGACGGAAAGATAATGCAAAAAAGACAAAGCAAGGTAGACGGAAAAATAGAGCAATATAGATGGAAAGACAGTGCAAATAGACGGAAGGACAGTGCAAGATAGACGGAGAGACAATGCAAGATAGACAAAGCAAGATAGACGGAAAGACTTTGCAAGATAGACGGAAAGACAGTGCAAGATAGACTGAAAGACAGTGCAAGATATACGGAAAGACAGTGCAAGATAGACGGAAAGACAATGCAAGATAGAAAGAGCAAGATAGACGGAAAGACTTTGCAAGATAGACAGAAAGACATTGTAAGATAGACAGAAAAACAGAGCAAGAGAGACGGATAGACAGTGCAAGATAGACGGAAAGACAGTGCAAGATAGACAGAGCAAGATAGATGGAAAGACAGTGCAAGATAGACTGAAAGATAGTGCAAGATAGACGGAAAGACAATGCAAAATAGACAAAGCAAGGTAGACGGAAAAATAGAGCAATATAGATGGAAAGAAAGTGCAAGATAGACGGAAGGACAGTGCAATATAGACGGAGAGACAATGCAAGATAGACAAAGCAAGATAGACGGAAAGGACTTTGCAAGATAGACGGAAAGACATTGTAAGATAGACAGAAAAACAGAGCAAGATAGACGGAAAGACATTGCAAGATAGACGGAAAGACAATGCAAAATTGACAAAGCAAGATAGATGGAAAAATAAAGCAAGACAGACGGAAAGACAGTGCAAGATAGACTGAAAGACAGTGCAAGATAGACGGAAAGACAGTGCAAGATAGACGGAAAGACAGTGCAAGATAGACTGAAAGACAGTGCAAGATAGACAGAAAAACAGAGCAAAATAGACAGAAAGACAGTGCAAGATAGACGGAAAGACAGTGCAAGATAGACTGAAAGACAGTGCAAGATAGACAGAGCAAGATAGACGGAAAGACTTTGCAAGATAGACAGAAAGACATTGTAAGATAGATAGAAAAACAGAGCAAGAGAGAAAGATAGACAGTGCAAGATAGACGGAAAGACAGTGCAAGATAGACTGAAAGACAGTGCAAGATAGACGGAAAGACAATGCAAAATAGATAAAGCAAGATAGACGAAAAAATAGAGCAATATAGATGGAAAGACAGTGCAAGATAGACGGAAGGACAGTGCAAGATAGACGGAGAGACAATGCAAGATAGACAAAGCAAGATAGACGGAAAGACTTTGCAAGATAGACGGAAAGACATTGTAAGATAGACAGAAAAACAGAGCAAGATAGACGGAAAGACATTGCAAGATAGACGGAAAGACAATGCAAAATTGACAAAGCAAGATAGATGGAAAAATAAAGCAAGACAGACGGAAAGACAGTGCAAGATAATCGAAAAGACAGTGCAAGATAGACGGAAAGACAATACAAGATAGACGAAAAGACAATGCAAGATAGACAGAGCAAGATAGACGGAAAGACTTTGCAAGATAGACAGAAAGACATTGTAAGATAGACAGAAAAAGAGAGCAAGAGAGACGGATAGACAGTGCAAGATAGACGAAAGACAGTGCAAGATAGACTGAAAGACAGTGCAAGATAGACGGAAAGACAATGCAAAATAGACAAAGCAAGATAGACGGAAAAATAGAGCAATATAGACGGAAAGACAGTGCAAGATAGACGGAAGGACAGTGCAAGATAGACGGAGAGACAATGCAAGATAGACAAAGCAAGACAGACGGAAAGACAGTGCAAGATAATCGAAAAGACAGTGCAAGATAGACGGAAAGACAATACAAGATAGACGAAAAGACAATGCAAGATAGACAGAGCAAGATAGACGGAAAGACTTTGCAAGATAGACAGAAAGACATTGTAAGATAGACAGAAAAACAGAGCAAGAGAGACGGATAGACAGTGCAAGATAGACGGAAAGACAGTGCAAGATAGACTGAAAGACAGTGCAAGATAGACGGAAAGACAATGCAAAATAGATAAAGCAAGATAGACGGAAAAATAGAGCAATATAGATGGAAAGACAGTGCAAATAGACGGAAGGACAGTGCAAGATAGACGGAGAGACAATGCAAGATAGACAAAGCAAGATAGACGGAAAGACTTTGCAAGATAGACGGAAAGACAGTGCAAGATAGACTGAAAGACAGTGCAAGATATACGGAAAGACAGTGCAAGATAGACGGAAAGACAATGCAAGATAGAAAGAGCAAGATAGACGGAAAGACTTTGCAAGATAGACAGAAAGACATTGTAAGATAGACAGAAAAACAGAGCAAGAGAGACGGATAGACAGTGCAAGATAGACGGAAAGACAGTGCAAGATAGACAGAGCAAGATAGACGGAAAGACAGTGCAAGATAGACTGAAAGACAGTGCAAGATAGACGGAAAGACAATGCAAAATAGACAAAGCAAGTTAGACGGAAAAATAGAGCAATATACATGGAAAGAAAGTGCAAGATAGACGGAAGGACAGTGCAATATAGACGGAGAGACAATGCAAGATAGACAAAGCAAGATAGACGGAAAGACTTTGCAAGATAGACGGAAAGACATAGTAAGATAGACAGAAAAACAGAGCAAGATAGACGGAAAGACATTGCAAGATAGACGGAAAGACAATGCAAAATTGACAAAGCAAGATAGATGGAAAAATAAAGCAAGACAGACGGAAAGACAGTGCAAGATAATCGAAAAGACAGTGCAAGATAGACTGAAAGACAGTGCAAGATAGACTGAAAGACAGTGCAAGATAGACGGAAAGACAGTGCAAGATAGACGGAAAGACAGTGCAAGATAGACTGAAAGACAGTGCAAGATAGACAGAAAAACAGAGCAAAATAGACAGAAAGACAGTGCAAGATAGACGGAAAGACAGTGCAAGATAGACTGAAAGACAGTGCAAGATAGACAGAGCAAGATAGACGGAAAGACTTTGCAAGATAGACAGAAAGACATTGTAAGATAGATAGAAAAACAGAGCAAGAGAGACGGATAGACAGTGCAAGATAGACGGAAAGACAGTGCAAGATAGACTGAAAGACAGTGCAAGATAGACGGAAAGACAATGCAAAATAGATAAAGCAAGATAGACGGAAAAATAGAGCAATATAGATGGAAAGACAGTGCAAGATAGACGGAAGGACAGTGCAAGATAGACGGAGAGACAATGCAAGATAGACAAAGCAAGATAGACGGAAAGACTTTGCAAGATAGACGGAAAGACAGTGCAAGATAGACTGAAAGACAGTGCAAGATATACGGAAAGACAGTGCAAGATAGACGGAAAGACAATGCAAGATAGAAAGAGCAAGATAGACGGAAAGACTTTGCAAGATAGACAGAAAGACATTGTAAGATAGACAGAAAAACAGAGCAAGAGAGACGGATAGACAGTGCAAGATAGACGGAAAGACAGTGCAAGATAGACTGAAAGACAGTGCAAGATAGACGGAAAGACAGTGCAAGATAGACTGAAAGACAGTGCAAGATAGACGGAAAGATAATGCAAAATAGACAAAGCAAGGTAGACGGAAAAATAGAGCAATATAGATGGAAAGACAGTGCAAATAGACGGAAGGACAGTGCAAGATAGACGGAGAGACAATGCAAGATAGACAAAGCAAGATAGACGGAAAGACTTTGCAAGATAGACGGAAAGACAGTGCAAGATAGACTGAAAGACAGTGCAAGATATACGGAAAGACAGTGCAAGATAGACGGAAAGACAATGCAAGATAGAAAGAGCAAGATAGACGGAAAGACTTTGCAAGATAGACAGAAAGACATTGTAAGATAGACAGAAAAACAGAGCAAGAGAGACGGATAGACAGTGCAAGATAGACGGAAAGACAGTGCAAGATAGACAGAGCAAGATAGACTGAAAGATAGTGCAAGATAGACGGAAAGACAATGCAAAATAGACAAAGCAAGGTAGACGGAAAAATAGAGCAATATAGATGGAAAGAAAGTGCAAGATAGACGGAAGGACAGTGCAATATAGACGGAGAGACAATGCAAGATAGACAAAGCAAGATAGACGGAAAGACTTTGCAAGATAGACGGAAAGACATTGTAAGATAGACAGAAAAACAGAGCAAGATAGACGGAAAGACATTGCAAGATAGACGGAAAGACAATGCAAAATTGACAAAGCAAGATAGATGGAAAAATAAAGCAAGACAGACGGAAATACAGTGCAAGATAATCGAAAAGACAGTGCAAGATAGACTGAAAGACAGTGCAAGATAGACGGAAAGACAGTGCAAGATAGACGGAAAGACAGTGCAAGATAGACTGAAAGACAGTGCAAGATAGACAGAGCAAGATAGACGGAAAGACTTTGCAAGATAGACAGAAAGACATTGTAAGATAGATAGAAAAACAGAGCAAGAGAGACGGATAGACAGTGCAAGATAGACGGAAAGACAGTGCAAGATAGACTGAAAGACAGTGCAAGATAGACGGAAAGATAATGCAAAATAGACAAAGCAAGGTAGACGGAAAAATAGAGCAATATAGATGGAAAGAAAGTGCAAGATAGACGGAAGGACAGTGCAATATAGACGGAGAGACAATGCAAGATAGACAAAGCAAGATAGACGGAAAGACTTTGCAAGATAGACGGAAAGACATTGTAAGATAGACAGAAAAACAGAGCAAGATAGACGGAAAGACATTGCAAGATAGACGGAAAGACAATGCAAAATTGACAAAGCAAGATAGATGGAAAAATAAAGCAAGACAGACGGAAAGACAATGCAAGATAATCGAAAAGACAGTGCAAGATAGACGGAAAGACAATACAAGATAGACGAAAAGACAATGCAAGATAGACAGAGCAAGATAGACGGAAAGACTTTGCAAGATAGACAGAAAGACATTGTAAGATAGACAGAAAAACAGAGCAAGAGAGACGGATAGACAGTGCAAGATAGACAAAGCAAGATAGACGGAAAGACAGTGCAAGATAGACGGAAAGACAATGCAAAATAGACAAAGCAAGATAGACGGAAAAATAGAGCAATATAGACGGAAAGACAGTGCAAGATAGACGGAAGGACAGTGCAAGATAGACGGAGAGACAATGCAAGATAGACAAAGCAAGATAGACGGAAAGACTTTGCAAGATAGATGGAAAGACATTGTAAGATAGACAGAAAAGCAGAGCAAGATAGACGGAAAGATATTGCAAGATAGACGGAAAGACAATGCAAAATTGACAAAGTAAGATAGACGGAAAAATAAAGCAAGACAGACGGAAAGACAGTGCAAGATAATCGAAAAGACAGTGCAAGATAGACGGAAAGACAATACAAGATAGACGAAAAGACAATGCAAGATAGACAGAGCAAGATAAACGGAAAGACTTTGCAAGATAGACAGAAAGACATTGCAAGATAGACAGAAAAACATAGCAAGAGAGACGGATAGACAGTGCAAGATAGACGGAAAGACAGTGCAAAATAGACTGAAAGAGAGTGCAAGATAGACGGAAAGACAATGCAAAATAGACAAAGCAAGATAGACGGAAAAATAGAGCAATATAGATGGAAAGACAGTGCAAGATAGACGGAAGGACAGTGCAAGATAGACGGAGAGACAATGCAAGATAGACAAAGCAAGATAGACGGAAAGACAGTGCAAGATAGACTGAAAGACAGTGCAAGATATACGGAAAGACAGTGCAAGATAGACGGAAAGACAATGCAAGATAGAAAGAGCAAGATAGACGGAAAGACTTTGCAAGATAGACAGAAAGACATTGTAAGATAGACAGAAAAACAGAGCAAGAGAGACGGATAGACAGTGCAAGATAGACGGAAAGACAGTGCAAGATAGACTGAAAGACAGTGCAAGATAGACGGAAAGACAATGCAATATAAACGGAAAGACAGTGCAAGATAGACGGAAGGACAGTGTAAGATAGACGGAAAGACAATGCAAGATAGACAAAGCAAGATAGACGGAAAGACTTTGCAAGATAGACTGAAAGACATTGTAAGATGGACAGAAAAAAAGAGTAAGATAGACGGAAAGACATTGCAAGATAGACGGAGAGACAATGCAAAATTGACAAAGCAAGATAGACGGAAAAATAAAGCAAGACAGACGGAAAGACAGTGCAAGATAATCGAAAAGACAGTGCAAGACAGACAGAAAGACATTGCAAGATAGACGGAAAGACAATGCAATATAGACGGAAAGACAGTGCAAGATAGACGGAAAGACAATGCAAGATAGACAAAGCAAGATAGACGGAAAGACTTTGCAAGACAGACAGAAAGACATTGTAAGATAGACAGAAAAACAGAGCAAGAGAGACGGATAGACAGTGCAAGATAGACGGAAAGACAGTGCAAGATAGACGGAAAGACAATGCAAAATAGACTGAAAGACAGTGCAAGATAGACGGAAAGACAGTGCAAGATAGACTGAAAGACAGTGCAAGATAGACGGAAAGACAATGCAAAATAGACAAAGCAAGGTAGACGGAAAAATAGAGCAATATAGATGGAAAGAAAGTGCAAGATAGACGGAAGGACAGTGCAAGATAGACGGAGAGACAATGCAAGATAGACAAAGCAAGATAGACGGAAAGACTTTGCAAGATAGACGGAAAGACATTGTAAAATAGACAGAAAAACAGAGCAAGATAGACGGAAAGACATTGCAAGATAGACGGAAAGACAATACAAGATAGACGAAAAGACAATGCAAGATAGACAGAGCAAGATAGACGGAAAGACTTTGCAAGATAGACAGAAAGACATTGTAAGATAGACAGAAAAACAGAGCAAGAGAGACGGATAGACAGTGCAAGATAGACGGAAAGACGGTGCAAGATAGACTGAAACACATTGCAAGATAGACGGAAAGACAATGCAAAATAGACAAAGCAAGATAGACGGAAAAATAGAGCAATATAGATGGAAAGACAGTGCAAGATAGACAGAAAGACAGTGCAAGATAGACGGAAAGACATTGCAAGATAAACGGAAAGACAGTGTAAGATAGACGGAAAGATATTGCAAGATAGACGGAAAAACAGTGCTAGATAGACGAAAAGACAGTGCTAGATAGACAGAAAGACAATGGAAGACAGAGAGAGCAAGATAGTCGGAAATTGTTTGCAAGATAGACAGAAAAAAAGAGCAAAATAGACAGAAAGACAGTGCAAGATAGACGGAAAGACAGTGCAAGATAGACTGAAAGACATTGCAAGATAGACGGAAAGACAATGCAAGATAGACGGAAAGACAATTCAAGATAAACAGAGCAAGATAGACGGAAAGACATTGCAAGATAGACGGAAAGACAATGCAAAATTGACAAAGCAAGATAGACGGAAAAATAAAGCAAGATAGACGGAAAGACAGTGCAAGATAGACGGAAAGACAATGCAAGATAGACAAAGCAAGATAGACGGAAAGACTTTGCAAGATAGACAGAAAGACATTGTAAGACAGACAGAAAAACAGAGCAAGAGAGACGGATAGACAGTGCAAGATAGACCAGAGACAGTGCAAGATAGACTGAAAGACAGTGCAAGATATACGGAAAGACAGTGCAAGATAGAAAGAAAGACAGTGCAAGATAGACGGAAAGACAATGCAAAATAGACAAAGCAAGGTAGACGGAAAAATAGAGCAATATAGATGGAAAGAAAGTGCAAGATAGACGGAAGGACAGTGCAAGATAGACGGAGAAACAATGCAAGATAGACAAAGCAAGATAGACGGAAAGACTTTGCAAGATAGACGGAAAGACATTGTAAGATAGACAGAAAAACAGAGCAAGATAGACGGAAAGACATTGCAAGATAGACGGAAAGACAATGCAAAATTGACAAAGCAAGATAGACGGAAAAATAAAGCAAGACAGACGGAAAGACAGTGCAAGATAATCGAAAAGACAGTGCAAGATAGACGGAAAGACAATACAAGATAGACGAAAAGACAATGCAAGATAGACAGAGCAAGATAGACGGAAAGACTTTGCAAGATTGACAGAAAGACATTGTAAGATAGACAGAAAAACAGAGCAAGAGAGACAGATAGACAGTGCAAGATAGACGGAAAGACAGTGCAAGATAGACTGAAAGACAGTGCAAGATAGACGGAAAGACAATGCAAAATAGATAAAGCAAGATAGACGGAAAAAAAGAGCAATATAGATGGAAAGACAGTGCAAGATAGACGGAAGGACAGTGCAAGATAGACGGAGAGACAATGCAAGATAGACAAAGCAAGATAGACGGAAAGACCTTGCAAGATAGACGGAAAGACAGTGCAAGATAGACTGAAAGACAGTGCAAGATATACGGAAAGACAGTGCAAGATAGACGGAAAGACAATGCAAGATAGAAAGAGCAAGATAGACGGAAAGACTTTGCAAGATAGACAGAAAGACATTGTAAGATAGACAGAAAAACAGAGCAAGAGAGACGGATAGACAGTGCAAGATAGACGGAAAGACAGTGCAAGATAGACAGAGCAAGATAGACGGAAAGACAGTGCAAGATAGACTGAAAGATAGTGCAAGATAGACGGAAAGACAATGCAAAATAGACAAAGCAAGGTAGACGGAAAAATAGAGCAATATAGATGGAAAGAAAGTGCAAGATAGACGGAAGGACAGTGCAATATAGACGGAGAGACAATGCAAGATAGACAAAGCAAGATAGACGGAAAGACTTTGCAAGATAGACGGAAAGACATTGTAAGATAGACAGAAAAACAGAGCAAGATAGACGGAAAGACATTGCAAGATAGACGGAAAGACAATGCAAAATTGACAAAGCAAGATAGATGGAAAAATAAAGCAAGACAGACGGAAAGACAGTGCATGATAATCGAAAAGACAGTGCAAGATAGACTGAAAGACAGTGCAAGATAGACGGAAAGACAGTGCAAGATAGACGGAAAGACAGTGCAAGATAGACTGAAAGACAGTGCAAGATAGACAGAAAAACGGAGCAAAATAGACAGAAAGACAGTGCAAGATAGACGGAAAGACAGTGCAAGATAGACTGAAAGACAGTGCAAGATAGACAGAGCAAGATAGACGGAAAGACTTTGCAAGATAGACAGAAAGACATTGTAAGATAGATAGAAAAACAGAGCAAGAGAGACGGATAGACAGTGCAAGATAGACGGAAAGACAGTGCAAGATAGACTGAAAGACAGTGCAAGATAGACGGAAAGACAATGCAAAATAGATAAAGCAAGATAGACGGAAAAATAGAGCAATATAGATGGAAAGACAGTGCAAGATAGACGGAAGGACAGTGCAAGATAGACGGAGAGACAATGCAAGATAGACAAAGCAAGATAGACGGAAAGACTTTGCAAGATAGACGGAAAGACAGTGCAAGATAGACTGAAAGACAGTGCAAGATATACGGAAAGACAGTGCAAGATAGACGGAAAGACAATGCAAGATAGAAAGAGCAAGATAGACGGAAAGACTTTGCAAGATAGACAGAAAGACATTGTAAGATAGACAGAAAAACAGAGCAAGAGAGACGGATAGACAGTGCAAGATAGACGGAAAGACAGTGCAAGATAGACTGAAAGACAGTGCAAGATAGACGGAAAGACAGTGCAAGATAGACGGAAAGACAATGCAAAATAGATAAAGCAAGATAGACGGAAAAATAGAGCAATATAGATGGAAAGACAGTGCAAGATAGACGGAAGGACAGTGCAA
This sequence comes from Mixophyes fleayi, assembly GCF_038048845.1. Classification (NCBI taxonomy): domain Eukaryota; kingdom Metazoa; phylum Chordata; class Amphibia; order Anura; family Limnodynastidae; genus Mixophyes; species Mixophyes fleayi. Next base: position 278,305,625 of record NC_134402.1, read on the forward strand.
GATAGACGGAGAGACAATGCAAGATAGACAAAGCAAGATAGACGGAAAGACTTTGCAAGATAGACGGAAAGACAGTGCAAGATAGACTGAAAGACAGTGCAAGATATACGGAAAGACAGTGCAAGATAGACGGAAAGACAATGCAAGATAGAAAGAGCAAGATAGACGGAAAGACTTTGCAAGATAGACAGAAAGACATTGTAAGATAGACAGAAAAACAGAGCAAGAGAGACGGATAGACAGTGCAAGATAGACGGAAAGACAGTGCAAGATAGACTGAAAGACAGTGCAAGATAGACGGAAAGACAGTGCAAGATAGACTGAAAGACAGTGCAAGATAGACGGAAAGACAATGCAAAATAGATAAAGCAAGATAGACGAAAAAATAGAGCAATATAGATGGAAAGACAGTGCAAGATAGACGGAAGGACAGTGCAAGATAGACGGAGAGACAATGCAAGATAGACAAAGCAAGACAGACGGAAAGACTTTGCAAGATAAACGGAAAGACAGTGCAAGATAGACTGAAAGACAGTGCAAGATAGACGGAAAGACAGTGCAAGATAGACTGAAAGACAGTGCAAGATAGACGGAAAGATAATGCAAAATAGACAAAGCAAGGTAGACGGAAAAATAGAGCAATATAGATGGAAAGAAAGTGCAAGATAGACGGAAGGACAGTGCAATATAGACGGAGAGACAATGCAAGATAGACAAAGCAAGATAGACGGAAAGACTTTGCAAGATAGACGGAAAGACATTGTAAGATAGACAGAAAAACAGAGCAAGATAGACGGAAAGACATTGCAAGATAGACGGAAAGACAATGCAAAATTGACAAAGCAAGATAGATGGAAAAATAAAGCAAGACAGACGGAAAGACAATGCAAGATAATCGAAAAGACAGTGCAAGATAGACGGAAAGACAATACAAGATAGACGAAAAGACAATGCAAGATAGACAGAGCAAGATAGACGGAAAGACTTTGCAAGATAGACAGAAAGACATTGTAAGATAGACAGAAAAACAGAGCAAGAGAGACGGATAGACAGTGCAAGATAGACGAAAGACAGTGCAAGATAGACTGAAAGACAGTGCAAGATAGACGGAAAGACAATGCAAAATAGACAAAGCAAGATAGACGGAAAAATAGAGCAATATAGACGGAAAGACAGTGCAAGATAGACGGAAGGACAGTGCAAGATAGACGGAGAGACAATGCAAGATAGACAAAGCAAGATAGACGGAAAGACTTTGCAAGATAGATGGAAAGACATTGTAAGATAGACAGAAAAACAGAGCAAGATAGACGGAAAGATATTGCAAGATAGACGGAAAGACAATGCAAAATTGACAAAGTAAGATAGACGGAAAAATAAAGCAAGACAGACGGAAAGACAGTGCAAGATAATCGAAAAGACAGTGCAAGATAGACGGAAAGACAATACAAGATAGACGAAAAGACAATGCAAGATAGACAGAGCAAGATAAACGGAAAGACTTTGCAAGATAGACAGAAAGACATTGCAAGATAGACAGAAAAACATAGCAAGAGAGACGGATAGACAGTGCAAGATAGACGGAAAGACAGTGCAAAATAGACAAAGCAAGATAGACGGAAAAATAGAGCAATATAGATGGAAAGACAGTGCAAGATAGACGGAAGGACAGTGCAAGATAGACGGAGAGACAATGCAAGATAGACAAAGCAAGATAGACGGAAAGACTTTGCAAGATAGACGGAAAGACAGTGCAAGATAGACTGAAAGACAGTGCAAGATATACGGAAAGACAGTGCAAGATAGACGGAAAGACAATGCAAGATAGAAAGAGCAAGATAGACGGAAAGACTTTGCAAGATAGACAGAAAGACATTGTAAGATAGACAGAAAAACAGAGCAAGAGAGACGGATAGACAGTGCAAGATAGACGGAAAGACAGTGCAAGATAGACTGAAAGACAGTGCAAGATAGACGGAAAGACAATGCAATATAAACGGAAAGACAGTGCAAGATAGACGGAAGGACAGTGTAAGATAGACGGAAAGACAATGCAAGATAGACAAAGCAAGATAGACGGAAAGACTTTGCAAGATAGACTGAAAGACATTGTAAGATGGACAGAAAAATAGAGTAAGATAGACGGAAAGACATTGCAAGATAGACGGAGAGACAATGCAAAATTGACAAAGCAAGATAGACGGAAAGACCTTGCAAGATAGACGGAAAGACAGTGCAAGATAGACTGAAAGACAGTGCAAGATATACGGAAAGACAGTGCAAGATAGACGGAAAGACAATGCAAGATAGAAAGAGCAAGATAGACGGAAAGACATTGCAAGATAGACAGAAAGACATTGTAAGATAGACAGAAAAACAGACCAAGAGAGACGGATAGACAGTGCAAGATAGACGGAAAGACAGTGCAAGATAGACAGAGCAAGATAGACGGAAAGACAGTGCAAGATAGACTGAAAGACATTGCAAGATAGACGGAAAGACAATGCAAAATAGACAAAGCAAGGTAGACGGAAAAATAGAGCAATATAGATGGAAAGAAAGTGCAAGATAGACGGAAGGACAGTGCAAGATAGACGGCGAGACAATGCAAGATAGACAAAGCAAGATAGACGGAAAGACTTTGCAAGATAGACGGAAAGACATTGTAAGATAGACAGAAAAACAGAGCAAGATAGACGGAAAGACATTGCAAGATAGACGGAAAGACAATGCAAAATTGACAAAGCAAGATAGACGGAAAAATAAAGCAAGACAGACGGAAAGACAGTGCAAGATAATCGAAAAGACAGTGCAAGATAGACGGAAAGACAATACAAGATAGACGAAAAGACAATGCAAGATAGACAGAGCAAGATAGACGGAAAGACTTTGCAAGATTGACAGAAAGACAGTGCAAGATAGACTGAAAGACAGTGCAAGATAGACGGAAAGACAATGCAAAATAGATAAAGCAAGATAGACGGAAAAATAGAGCAATATAGATGGAAAGACAGTGCAAGATAGACGGAAGGACAGTGCAAGATAGACGGAGAGACAATGCAAGATAGACAAAGCAAGATAGACGGAAAGACTTTGCAAGATAGACGGAAAGACAGTGCAAGATAGACTGAAAGACAGTGCAAGATAGACGGAGAGACAATGCAAGATAGACAAAGCAAGATAGACGGAAAGACTTTGCAAGATAGACGGAAAGACATTGTAAGATAGACAGAAAAACAGAGCAAGATAGACGGAAAGACATTGCAAGATAGACGGAAAAATAAAGCAAGACAGACGGAAAGACAGTGCAAGATAATCGAAAAGACAGTGCAAGATAGACGGAAAGACAATACAAGATAGACGAAAAGACAATGCAAGATAGACAGAGCAAGATAGACGGAAAGACTTTGCAAGATAGACAGAAAGACATTGTTACCCTCTGTGGGATTCAACTCACTCGGGTAGACCAAGATATATCCAAAATAAGACTTTATTACGACAGCACAACACCACAAGACGTTCACAAGTTACAGGGTAAATGGTAGCACGTATCCTCCAGCAGCCTCCTGCAGTCAGCACTCCAAAGTCATAATCTCTGTCCCTTTCAGGGTCTTATCCTCCCGCAATATTACCACTACCGTTTAGCAAAACAGTTATGGTGTCTCCTAGCCTGGGTTACTAGCTCACACCAACCCTGTCCTGGTAGGGTTCCCTCCAGCGGCACCACAGTTCCTGGCCCAGAGTCCTTTTCACTGATGTCTTCTACACCAGGATCCTCCAAACTAGCATCACTCCCCTGGCATTCTCCTCCCCTATCTTATTTTCTCTGTACCCAGGAAGTAGGGTCCAATGTCTCAAACCTCCCCTTTACAGAAGGGGCCTCCCAGTCAACAATTTAGCTGCTAGACATACTGTCCCTGTTACCTTGATTAGACAATAGAATGGCTTGACTCAATTAGCTGTTTTGGCTGTATACAATACACATGGGGTTACAATAGTACATCAAGGAATGACACTGCACGCTTACATGGAACAATAAGACTTTTGACACATTATATCAGCAGGGTTACACAATATAAGTCTGTGATACCTTTTGATACAATTACATTTATATTGACACATATTGATACATTTCCCCATGCTATTTCAACCAATATATTACTGTGGAGGCACATTGCATATGAGTAGAAGTTCTAACCTCATTACCTCTCAGGTTATCTGTTGACCTAGCTAATTAACATGGGCTGCCAGCTAATTAACTCAGACATTGTTCTGATCACAAACCTCATCTCAGCTGCACCCCATACAATACACATTTGAGACAAATGGTAATTACATTAGCTAGCACAAGCAAAATGACTGCTGTTGTTCTGATATTTTCACACAGTATGGCAATATTGTTTCTATTTATACTACATACAATATCACAGGTAATAGTATGGGCAAAATGTATCCAATAACATGAAATAATAATACACATAATACACCAATGCTCTGGTGTATATACTTAGACTGGGCCAAGGATTAAAAAGTACAATAAACCGTGAGAAACGGGTGATGATTACATAGTTCTCAGTCCAGTAGCACCCCGTTTCCTCACACAGAGCAAGAGAGACGGATAGACAGTGCAAGATAGACGGAAAGACAGTGCAAGATAGACGGAAAGACAATGCAAAATAGATAAAGCAAGATAGACGGAAAAATAGAGCAATATAGATGGAAAGACAGTGCAAGATAGACGGAAGGACAGTGCAAGATAGACGGAGAGACAATGCAAGATAGACAAAGCAAGATAGACGGAAAGACTTTGCAAGATAGACGGAAAGACAGTGCAAGATAGACTGAAAGACAGTGCAAGATAGACGGAGAGACAATGCAAGATAGACAAAGCAAGATAAACGGAAAGACTTTGCAAGATAGACGGAAAGACATTGTAAGATAGACAGAAAAACAGAGCAAGATAGACGGAAAGACATTGCAAGATAGACGGAAAGTCAATGCAAAATTGACAAAGCAAGATAGACGGAAAAATAAAGCAAGACAGACGGAAAGACAGTGCAAGATAATCGAAAAGACAGTGCAAGATAGACGGAAAGACAATATAAGATAGACGAAAAGACAATGCAAGATAGACAGAGCAAGATAGACGGAAAGACTTTGCAAGATAGACAGAAAGACATTGTAAGATAGACAGAAAAACAGAGCAAGAGAGACGGATAGACAGTGCAAGATAGACGGAGAGACAGTGCAAGATAGACTGAAAGACAGTGCAAGATAGACGGAAAGACAATGCAAAATAGATAAAGCAAGATAGACGGAAAAATAGAGCAATATAGATGGAAAGACAGTGCAAATAGACGGAAGGACAGTGCAAGATAGACGGAGAGACAATGCAAGATAGACAAAGCAAGATAGACGGAAAGACTTTGCAAGATAGACGGAAAGACAGTGCAAGATAGACTGAAAGACAGTGCAAGATATACGGAAAGACAGTGCAAGATAGACGGAAAGACAATGCAAGATAGAAAGAGCAAGATAGACGGAAAGACTTTGCCAGATAGACAGAAAGACATTGTAAGATAGACAGAAAAACAGAGCAAGAGAGACGGATAGACAGTGCAAGATAGACGGAAAGACAGTGCAAGATAGACAGAGCAAGATAGACGGAAAGACAGTGCAAGATAGACTGAAAGACAGTGCAAGATAGACGGAAAGACAATGCAAAATAGACAAAGCAAGGTAGACGGAAAAATAGAGCAATATAGATGGAAAGAAAGTGCAAGATAGACGGAAGGACAGTGCAATATAGACGGAGAGACAATGCAAGATAGACAAAGCAAGATAGACGGAAAGACTTTGCAAGATAGACGGAAAGACATTGTAAGATAGACAGAAAAACAGAGCAAGATAGACGGAAAGACATTGCAAGATAGACGGAAAGACAATGCAAAATTGACAAAGCAAGATAGATGGAAAAATAAAGCAAGACAAACGGAAAGACAGTGCAAGATAATCGAAAAGACAGTGCAAGATAGACTGAAAGACAGTGCAAGATAGACGGAAAGACAGTGCAAGATAGACGGAAAGACAGTGCAAGATAGACTGAAAGACAGTGCAAGATAGACAGAAAAACAGAGCAAAATAGACAGAAAGACAGTGCAAGATAGACGGAAAGACAGTGCAAGATAGACTGAAAGACAGTGCAAGATAGACAGAGCAAGATAGACGGAAAGACTTTGCAAGATAGACAGAAAGACATTGTAAGATAGATAGAAAAACAGAGCAAGAGAGACGGATAGACAGTGCAAGATAGACGGAAAGACAGTGCAAGATAGACTGAAAGACAGTGCAAGATAGACGGAAAGACAATGCAAAATAGATAAAGCAAGATAGACGGAAAAATAGAGCAATATAGATGGAAAGACAGTGCAAGATAGACGGAAGGACAGTGCAAGATAGACGGAGAGACAATGCAAGATAGACAAAGCAAGATAGACGGAAAGACTTTGCAAGATAGACGGAAAGACAGTGCAAGATAGACTGAAAGACAGTGCAAGATATACGGAAAGACAGTGCAAGATAGACGGAAAGACAATGCAAGATAGAAAGAGCAAGATAGACGGAAAGACTTTGCAAGATAGACAGAAAGACATTGTAAGATAGACAGAAAAACAGAGCAAGAGAGACGGATAGACAGTGCAAGATAGACGGAAAGACAGTGCAAGATAGACTGAAAGACAGTGCAAGATAGACGGAAAGACAGTGCAAGATAGACTGAAAGACAGTGCAAGATAGACGGAAAGATAATGCAAAATAGACAAAGCAAGGTAGACGGAAAAATAGAGCAATATAGATGGAAAGAAAGTGCAAGATAGACGGAAGGACAGTGCAATATAGACGGAGAGACAATGCAAGATAGACAAAGCAAGATAGACGGAAAGACTTTGCAAGATAGACGGAAAGACATTGTAAGATAGACAGAAAAACAGAGCAAGAGAGACGGATAGACAGTGCAAGATAGACGGAAAGACAGTGCAAGATAGACTGAAAGACAGTGCAAGATAGACGGAAAGACAGTGCAAGATAGACTGAAAGACAGTGCAAGATAGACGGAAAGATAATGCAAAATAGACAAAGCAAGGTAGACGGAAAAATAGAGCAATATAGATGGAAAGAAAGTGCAAGATAGACGGAAGGACAGTGCAATATAGACGGAGAGACAATGCAAGATAGACAAAGCAAGATAGACGGAAAGACTTTGCAAGATAGACGGAAAGACATTGTAAGATAGACAGAAAAACAGAGCAAGATAGACGGAAAGACATTGCAAGATAGACGGAAAGACAATGCAAAATTGACAAAGCAAGATAGATGGAAAAATAAAGCAAGACAGACGGAAAGACAGTGCAAGATAATCGAAAATACAGTGCAAGATAGACGGAAAGACAATACAAGATAGACGAAAAGACAATGCAAGATAGACAGAGCAAGATAGACGGAAAGACTTTGCAAGATAGACAGAAAGACATTGTAAGATAGACAGAAAAACAGAGCAAGAGAGACTGATAGACAGGGCAAGATAGACGAAAGACAGTGCAAGATAGACTGAAAGACAGTGCAAGATAGACGGAAAGACAATGCAAAATAGACAAAGCAAGATAGACGGAAAAATAGAGCAATATAGACGGAAAGATAGTGCAAGATAGACGGAAGGACAGTGCAAGATAGACGGAGAGACAATGCAAGATAGACAAAGCAAGATAGACGGAAAGACTTTGCAAGATAGATGGAAAGACATTGTAAGATAGACAGAAAAACAGAGCAAGATAGACGGAAAGATATTGCAAGATAGACGGAAAGACAATGCAAAATTGACAAAGTAAGATAGACGGAAAAATAAAGCAAGACAGACGGAAAGACAGTGCAAGATAATCGAAAAGACAGTGCAAGATAGACTGAAAGACAATACAAGATAGACGAAAAGACAATGCAAGATAGACAGAGCAAGATAGACGGAAAGACTTTGCAAGATAGACAGAAAGACATTGCAAGATAGACAGAAAAACATAGCAAGAGAGACGGATAGACAGTGCAAGATAGACGGAAAGACAGTGCAAAATAGACTGAAAGACAGTGCAAGATAGACGGAAAGACAATGCAAAATAGACAAAGCAAGATAGACGGAAAAATAGAGCAATATAGATGGAAAGACAGTGCAAGATAGACGGAAGGACAGTGCAAGATAGACGGAGAGACAATGCAAGATAGACAAAGCAAGATAGACGGAAAGACTTTGCAAGATAGACGGAAAGACAGTGCAAGATAGACTGAAAGACAGTGCAAGATATACGGAAAGACAGTGCAAGATAGACGGAAAGACAATGCGAGATAGAAAGAGCAAGATAGACGGAAAGACTTTGCAAGATAGACAGAAAGACATTGTAAGATAGACAGAAAAACAGAGCAAGAGAGACGGATAGACAGTGCAAGATAGACGGAAAGACAGTGCAAGATAGACTGAAAGACAGTGCAAGATAGACGGAAGGACAGTGTAAGATAGACGGAAAGACAATGCAAGATAGACAAAGCAAGATAGACGGAAAGACTTTGCAAGATAGACTGAAAGACATTGTAAGATGGACAGAAAAATAGAGTAAGATAGACGGAAAGACATTGCAAGATAGACGGAGAGACAATGCAAAATTGACAAAGCAAGATAGACGGAAAAATAAAGCAAGACAGACGGAAAGACAGTGCAAGATAATCGAAAAGACAGTGCAAGACAGACAGAAAGACATTGCAAGATAGACGGAAAGACAATGCAATATAGACGGAAAGACAGTGCAAGATAGACGGAAAGACAATGCAAGATAGACAAAGCAAGATAGACGGAAAGACTTTGCAAGACAGACAGAAAGACATTGTAAGATAGACAGAAAAACAGAGCAAGAGAGACGGATAGACAGTGCAAGATAGACGGAAAGACAGTGCAAGATAGACGGAAAGACAATGTAAAATAGACAAAGCAAGATAGACGGAAAAATAGAGCAATATAGATGGAAAGACAGTGCAAGATAGACAGAAAGACAGTGCAAGATAGACGGAAAGACATTGTAAGATGGACAGAAAAATAGAGTAAGATAGACGGAAAGACATTACAAGATAGACGGAAAGACAATGCAAGATAGACAAAGAAAGATAGACGGAAAGACTTTGCAAGATAGACAGAAAGACATTGTAAGATAGACAAAAAAACAGAGCAAGAGAGACGGATAGACAGTGCAAGATAGACTGAAAGACAGTGCAAGATAGACTGAAAGACAGTGCAAGATAGACGGAAAGACAATGCAAAATAGACAAAGCAAGGTAGACGGAAAAATAGAGCAATATAGATTTAAAGAAAGTGCAAGATAGACGGAAGGACAGTGCAAGATAGACGGAAAGACAATGCAAGATAGAAAGAGCAAGATAGACGGAAAGACTTTGCAAGATAGACAGAAAGACATTGTAAGATAGACAGAAAAACAGAGCAAGAGAGACGGATAGACAGTGCAAGATAGACGGAAAGACAGTGCAAGATAGACAGAGCAAGATAGACGGAAAGACAGTGCAAGATAGACTGAAAGACAGTGCAAGATAGACGGAAAGACAATGCAAAATAGACAAAGCAAGGTAGACGGAAAAATAGAGCAATATAGATGGAAAGACAGTGCAAGATATACGGAAAGACAGTGCAAGATAGACGGAAAGACAATGCAAGATAGAAAGAGCAAGATAGACGGAAAGACTTTGCAAGATAGACAGAAAGACATTGTAAGATAGACAGAAAAACAGAGCAAGAGAGACGGATAGACAGTGCAAGATAGACGGAAAGACAGTGCAAGATAGACAGAGCAAGATAGACGGATAGACAGTGCAAGATAGACTGAAAGACAGTGCAAGATAGACAGAAAAACAGAGCAAAATAGACGGAAAGACAGTGCAAGATAGACTGAAAGACAGTGCAAGATAGACGGAAAGACAATGCAAAATAGACAAAGCAAGATAGACTGAAAGACTTTGCAAGATAGACGGAAAGACATTGTAAGATAGACAGAAAAACAGAGCAAGATAGACGGAAAGACATTGCAAGATAGACGGAAAGACAATGCAAAATTGACAAAGCAAGATAGATGGAAAAATAAAGCAAGACAGACGGAAAGACAGTGCAAGATAATCGAAAAGACAGTGCAAGATAGACTGAAAGACAGTGCAAGATAGACGGAAAGACAGTGCAAGATACACTGAAAGACAGTGCAAGATAGACAGAAAAACAGAGCAAAATAGACAGAAAGACAGTGCAAGATAGACGGAAAGACAGTGCAAGATAGACTGAAAGACAGTGCAAGATAGACAGAGCAAGATAGACGGAAAGACTTTGCAAGATAGACAGAAAGACATTGTAAGATAGATAGAAAAACAGAGCAAGAGAGACGGATAGACAGTGCAAGATAGACGGAAAGACAGTGCAAGATAGACTGAAAGACAGTGCAAGATAGACGGAAAGACAATGCAAAATAGATAAAGCAAGATAGACGGAAAAATAGAGCAATATAGATGGAAAGACAGTGCAAGATAGACGGAAGGACAGTGCAAGATAGACGGAGAGACAATGCAAGATAGACAAAGCAAGATAGACGGAAAGACTTTGCAAGATAGACGGAAAGACAGTGCAAGATAGACTGAAAGACAGTGCAAGATATACGGAAAGACAGTGCAAGATAGACGGAAAGACAATGCAAGATAGAAAGAGCAAGATAGACGGAAAGACTTTGCAAGATAGACAGAAAGACATTGTAAGATAGACAGAAAAACAGAGCAAGAGAGACGGATAGACAGTGCAAGATAGACGGAAAGACAGTGCAAGATAGACTGAAAGACAGTGCAAGATAGACGGAAAGACAGTGCAAGATAGACTGAAAGACAGTGCAAGATAGACGGAAAGATAATGCAAAATAGACAAAGCAAGGTAGACGGAAAAATAGAGCAATATAGATGGAAAGAAAGTGCAAGATAGACGGAAGGACAGTGCAATATAGACGGAGAGACAATGCAAGATAGACAAAGCAAGATAGACGGAAAGACTTTGCAAGATAGACGGAAAGACATTGTAAGATAGACAGAAAAACAGAGCAAGATAGACGGAAAGACATTGCAAGATAGACGGAAAGACAATGCAAAATTGACAAAGCAAGATAGATGGAAAAATAAAGCAAGACAGACGGAAAGACAGTGCAAGATAATCGAAAATACAGTGCAAGATAGACGGAAAGACAATACAAGATAGACGAAAAGACAATGCAAGATAGACAGAGCAAGATAGACGGAAAGACTTTGCAAGATAGACAGAAAGACATTGTAAGATAGACAGAAAAACAGAGCAAGAGAGACTGATAGACAGGGCAAGATAGACGAAAGACAGTGCAAGATAGACTGAAAGACAGTGCAAGATAGACGGAAAGACAATGCAAAATAGACAAAGCAAGATAGACGGAAAAATAGAGCAATATAGACGGAAAGATAGTGCAAGATAGACGGAAGGACAGTGCAAGATAGACGGAGAGACAATGCAAGATAGACAAAGCAAGATAGACGGAAAGACTTTGCAAGATAGATGGAAAGACATTGTAAGATAGACAGAAAAAACAGAGCAAGATAGACGGAAAGATATTGCAAGATAGACGGAAAGACAATGCAAAATTGACAAAGTAAGATAGACGGAAAAATAAAGCAAGACAGACGGAAAGACAGTGCAAGATAATCGAAAAGACAGTGCAAGATAGACTGAAAGACAATACAAGATAGACGAAAAGACAATGCAAGATAGACAGAGCAAGATAGACGGAAAGACTTTGCAAGATAGACAGAAAGACATTGCAAGATAGACAGAAAAACATAGCAAGAGAGACGGATAGACAGTGCAAGATAGACGGAAAGACAGTGCAAAATAGACTGAAAGACAGTGCAAGATAGACGGAAAGACAATGCAAAATAGACAAAGCAAGATAGACGGAAAAATAGAGCAATATAGATGGAAAGACAGTGCAAGATAGACGGAAGGACAGTGCAAGATAGACGGAAAGACAATGCAAGATAGAAAGAGCAAGATAGACGGAAAGACTTTGCAAGATAGACGGAAAGACAGTGCAAGATAGACTGAAAGACAGTGCAAGATATACGGAAAGACAGTGCAAGATAGACGGAAAGACAATGCAAGATAGAAAGAGCAAGATAGACGGAAAGACTTTGCAAGATAGACAGAAAGACATTGTAAGATAGACAGAAAAACAGAGCAAGAGAGACGGATAGACAGTGCAAGATAGACGGAAAGACAGTGCAAGATAGACTGAAAGACAGTGCAAGATAGACGGAAAGACAATGCAATATAAACGGAAAGACAGTGCAAGATAGACGGAAGGACAGTGTAAGATAGACGGAAAGACAATGCAAGATAGACAAAGCAAGATAGACGGAAAGACTTTGCAAGATAGACTGAAAGACATTGTAAGATGGACAGAAAAATAGAGTAAGATAGACGGAAAGACATTGCAAGATAGACGGAGAGACAATGCAAAATTGACAAAGCAATATAGACGGAAAAATAAAGCAAGACAGACGGAAAGACAGTGCAAGATAATCGAAAAGACAGTGCAAGACAGACAGAAAGACATTGCAAGATAGACGGAAAGACAATGCAATATAGACGGAAAGACAGTGCAAGATAGACGGAAAGACAATGCAAGATAGACAAAGCAAGATAGACGGAAAGACTTTGCAAGACAGACAGAAAGACATTGTAAGATAGACAGAAAAACAGAGCAAGAGAGACGGATAGACAGTGCAAGATAGACGGAAAGACAGTGCAAGATAGACGGAAAGACAATGTAAAATAGACAAAGCAAGATAGACGGAAAAATAGAGCAATATAGATGGAAAGACAGTGCAAGATAGACAGAAAGACAGTGCAAGATAGACGGAAAGACATTGTAAGATGGACAGAAAAATAGAGTAAGATAGACGGAAAGACATTACAAGATAGACGGAAAGACAATGCAAGATAGACAAAGAAAGATAGACGGAAAGACTTTGCAAGATAGACAGAAAGACATTGTAAGATAGACAAAAAAACAGAGCAAGAGAGACGGATAGACAGTGCAAGATAGACTGAAAGACAGTGCAAGATAGACTGAAAGACAGTGCAAGATAGACGGAAAGACAATGCAAAATAGACAAAGCAAGGTAGACGGAAAAATAGAGCAATATAGATTTAAAGAAAGTGCAAGATAGACGGAAGGACAGTGCAAGATAGACGGAAAGACAATGCAAGATAGAAAGAGCAAGATAGACGGAAAGACTTTGCAAGATAGACAGAAAGACATTGTAAGATAGACAGAAAAACAGAGCAAGAGAGACGGATAGACAGTGCAAGATAGACGGAAAGACAGTGCAAGATAGACAGAGCAAGATAGACGGAAAGACAGTGCAAGATAGACTGAAAGACAGTGCAAGATAGACGGAAAGACAATGCAAAATAGACAAAGCAAGGTAGACGGAAAAATAGAGCAATATAGATGGAAAGACAGTGCAAGATATACGGAAAGACAGTGCAAGATAGACGGAAAGACAATGCAAGATAGAAAGAGCAAGATAGACGGAAAGACTTTGCAAGATAGACAGAAAGACATTGTAAGATAGACAGAAAAACAGAGCAAGAGAGACGGATAGACAGTGCAAGATAGACGGAAAGACAGTGCAAGATAGACAGAGCAAGATAGACGGATAGACAGTGCAAGATAGACTGAAAGACAGTGCAATATAGACAGAAAAACAGAGCAAAATAGACGGAAAGACAGTGCAAGATAGACTGAAAGACAGTGCAAGATAGACGGAAAGACAATGCAAAATAGACAAAGCAAGATAGACTGAAAGACTTTGCAAGATAGACGGAAAGACATTGTAAGATAGACAGAAAAACAGAGCAAGATAGACGGAAAGACATTGCAAGATAGACGGAAAGACAATGCAAAATTGACAAAGCAAGATAGATGGAAAAATAAAGCAAGACAGACGGAAAGACAGTGCAAGATAATCGAAAAGACAGTGCAAGATAGACTGAAAGACAGTGCAAGATAGACGGAAAGACAGTGCAAGATAGACTGAAAGACAGTGCAAGATAGACAGAAAAACAGAGCAAAATAGACAGAAAGACAGTGCAAGATAGACGGAAAGACAGTGCAAGATAGACTGAAAGACAGTGCAAGATAGACAGAGCAAGATAGACGGAAAGACTTTGCAAGATAGACAGAAAGACATTGTAAGATAGATAGAAAAACAGAGCAAGAGAGACGGATAGACAGTGCAAGATAGACGGAAAGACAGTGCAAGATAGACTGAAAGACAGTGCAAGATAGACGGAAAGACAATGCAAAATAGATAAAGCAAGATAGACGGAAAAATAGAGCAATATAGATGGAAAGACAGTGCAAGATAGACGGAAGGACAGTGCAAGATAGACGGAGAGACAATGCAAGATAGACAAAGCAAGATAGACGGAAAGACTTTGCAAGATAGACGGAAAGACAGTGCAAGATAGACTGAAAGACAGTGCAAGATATACGGAAAGACAGTGCAAGATAGACGGAAAGACAATGCAAGATAGAAAGAGCAAGATAGACGGAAAGACTTTGCAAGATAGACAGAAAGACATTGTAAGATAGACAGAAAAACAGAGCAAGAGAGACGGATAGACAGTGCAAGATAGACGGAAAGACAGTGCAAGATAGACTGAAAGACAGTGCAAGATAGACGGAAAGACAGTGCAAGATAGACTGAAAGACAGTGCAAGATAGACGGAAAGATAATGCAAAATAGACAAAGCAAGGTAGACGGAAAAATAGAGCAATATAGATGGAAAGAAAGTGCAAGATAGACGGAAGGACAGTGCAATATAGACGGAGAGACAATGCAAGATAGACAAAGCAAGATAGACGGAAAGACTTTGCAAGATAGACGGAAAGACATTGTAAGATAGACAGAAAAACAGAGCAAGATAGACGGAAAGACATTGCAAGATAGACGGAAAGACAATGCAAAATTGACAAAGCAAGATAGATGGAAAAATAAAGCAAGACAGACGGAAAGACAGTGCAAGATAATCGAAAATACAGTGCAAGATAGACGGAAAGACAATACAAGATAGACGAAAAGACAATGCAAGATAGACAGAGCAAGATAGACGGAAAGACTTTGCAAGATAGACAGAAAGACATTGTAAGATAGACAGAAAAACAGAGCAAGAGAGACTGATAGACAGGGCAAGATAGACGAAAGACAGTGCAAGATAGACTGAAAGACAGTGCAAGATAGACGGAAAGACAATGCAAAATAGACAAAGCAAGATAGACGGAAAAATAGAGCAATATAGACGGAAAGACAGTGCAAGATAGACGGAAGGACAGTGCAAGATAGACGGAGAGACAATGCAAGATAGACAAAGCAAGATAGACGGAAAGACATTGCAAGATAGATGGAAAGACATTGTAAGATAGACAGAAAAACAGAGCAAGATAGACGGAAAGATATTGCAAGATAGACGGAAAGACAATGCAAAATTGACAAAGTAAGATAGACGGAAAAATAAAGCAAGACAGACGGAAAGACAGTGCAAGATAATCGAAAAGACAGTGCAAGATAGACTGAAAGACAATACAAGATAGACGAAAAGACAATGCAAGATAGACAGAGCAAGATAGACCGGAAAGACTTTGCAAGATAGACAGAAAGACATTGCAAGATAGACAGAAAAACATAGCAAGAGAGACGGATAGACAGTGCAAGATAGACGGAAAGACAGTGCAAAATAGACTGAAAGACAGTGCAAGATAGACGGAAAGACAATGCAAAATAGACAAAGCAAGATAGACGGAAAAATAGAGCAATATAGATGGAAAGACAGTGCAAGATAGACGGAAGGACAGTGCAAGATAGACGGAGAGACAATGCAAGATAGACAAAGCAAGATAGACGGAAAGACTTTGCAAGATAGACGGAAAGACAGTGCAAGATAGACTGAAAGACAGTGCAAGATATACGGAAAGACAGTGCAAGATAGACGGAAAGACAATGCAAGATAGAAAGAGCAAGATAGACGGAAAGACTTTGCAAGATAGACAGAAAGACATTGTAAGATAGACAGAAAAACAGAGCAAGAGAGACGGATAGACAGTGCAAGATAGACGGAAAGACAGTGCAAGATAGACTGAAAGACAGTGCAAGATAGACGGAAAGACAATGCAATATAAACGGAAAGACAGTGCAAGATAGACGGAAGGACAGTGTAAGATAGACGGAAAGACAATGCAAGATAGACAAAGCAAGATAGACGGAAAGACTTTGCAAGATAGACTGAAAGACATTGTAAGATGGACAGAAAAATAGAGTAAGATAGACGGAAAGACATTGCAAGATAGACGGAGAGACAATGCAAAATTGACAAAGCAAGATAGACGGAAAAATAAAGCAAGACAGACGGAAAGACAGTGCAAGATAATCGAAAAGACAGTGCAAGACAGACAGAAAGACATTGCAAGATAGACGGAAAGACAATGCAATATAGACGGAAAGACAGTGCAAGATAGACGGAAAGACAATGCAAGATAGACAAAGCAAGATAGACGGAAAGACTTTGCAAGACAGACAGAAAGACATTGTAAGATAGACAGAAAAACAGAGCAAGAGAGACGGATAGACAGTGCAAGATAAGACGGAAAGACAGTGCAAGATAGACGGAAAGACAATGTAAAATAGACAAAGCAAGATAGACGGAAAAATAGAGCAATATAGATGGAAAGACAGTGCAAGATAGACAGAAAGACAGTGCAAGATAGACGGAAAGACATTGTAAGATGGACAGAAAAATAGAGTAAGATAGATGGAAAGACATTACAAGATAGACGGAAAGACAATGCAAGATAGACAAAGAAAGATAGACGGAAAGACTTTGCAAGATAGACAGAAAGACATTGTAAGATAGACGGAAAGACAATGCAAAATAGACAAAGCAAGATAGACTGAAAGACTTTGCAAGATAGACGGAAAGACATTGTAAGATAGACAGAAAAACAGAGCAAGATAGACGGAAAGACATTGCAAGATAGACGGAAAGACAATGCAAAATTGACAAAGCAAGATAGATGGAAAAATAAAGCAAGACAGACGGAAAGACAGTGCAAGATAATCGAAAAGACAGTGCAAGATAGACTGAAAGACAGTGCAAGATAGACGGAAAGACAGTGCAAGATAGACTGAAAGACAGTGCAAGATAGACAGAAAAACAGAGCAAAATAGACAGAAAGACAGTGCAAGATAGACGGAAAGACAGTGCAAGATAGACTGAAAGACAGTGCAAGATAGACAGAGCAAGATAGACGGAAAGACTTTGCAAGATAGACAGAAAGACATTGTAAGATAGATAGAAAAACAGAGCAAGAGAGACGGATAGACAGTGCAAGATAGACGGAAAGACAGTGCAAGATAGACTGAAAGACAGTGCAAGATAGACGGAAAGACAATGCAAAATAGATAAAGCAAGATAGACGGAAAAATAGAGCAATATAGATGGAAAGACAGTGCAAGATAGACGGAGAGACAATGCAAGATAGACAAAGCAAGATAGACGGAAAGACTTTGCAAGATAGACGGAAAGACAGTGCAAGATAGACTGAAAGACAGTGCAAGATATACGGAAAGACAGTGCAAGATAGACGGAAAGACAATGCAAGATAGAAAGAGCAAGATAGACGGAAAGACTTTGCAAGATAGACAGAAAGACATTGTAAGATAGACAGAAAAACAGAGCAAGAGAGACGGATAGACAGTGCAAGATAGACGGAAAGACAGTGCAAGATAGACTGAAAGACAGTGCAAGATAGACGGAAAGACAGTACAAGATAGACTGAAAGACAGTGCAAGATAGACGGAAAGATAATGCAAAATAGACAAAGCAAGGTAGACGGAAAAATAGAGCAATATAGATGGAAAGAAAGTGCAAGATAGACGGAAGGACAGTGCAATATAGACGGAGAGACAATGCAAGATAGACAAAGCAAGATAGACGGAAAGACTTTGCAAGATAGACGGAAAGACATTGTAAGATAGACAGAAAAACAGAGCAAGATAGACGGAAAGACATTGCAAGATAGACGGAAAGACAATGCAAAATTGACAAAGCAAGATAGATGGAAAAATAAAGCAAGACAGACGGAAAGACAGTGCAAGATAATCGAAAATACAGTGCAAGATAGACGGAAAGACAATACAAGATAGACGAAAAGACAATGCAAGATAGACAGAGCAAGATAGACGGAAAGACTTTGCAAGATAGACAGAAAGACATTGTAAGATAGACAGAAAAACAGAGCAAGAGAGACTGATAGACAGGGCAAGATAGACGAAAGACAGTGCAAGATAGACTGAAAGACAGTGCAAGATAGACGGAAAGACAATGCAAAATAGACAAAGCAAGATAGACGGAAAAATAGAGCAATATAGACGGAAAGATAGTGCAAGATAGACGGAAGGACAGTGCAAGATAGACGGAGAGACAATGCAAGATAGACAAAGCAAGATAGACGGAAAGACTTTGCAAGATAGATGGAAAGACATTGTAAGATAGACAGAAAAACAGAGCAAGATAGACGGAAAGATATTGCAAGATAGACGGAAAGACAATGCAAAATTGACAAAGTAAGATAGACGGAAAAATAAAGCAAGACAGACGGAAAGACAGTGCAAGATAATCGAAAAGACAGTGCAAGATAGACTGAAAGACAATACAAGATAGACGAAAAGACAATGCAAGATAGACAGAGCAAGATAGACGGAAAGACTTTGCAAGATAGACAGAAAGACATTGCAAGATAGACAGAAAAACATAGCAAGAGAGACGGATAGACAGTGCAAGATAGACGGAAAGACAGTGCAAAATAGACTGAAAGACAGTGCAAGATAGACGGAAAGACAATGCAAAATAGACAAAGCAAGATAGACGGAAAAATAGAGCAATATAGATGGAAAGACAGTGCAAGATAGACGGAAGGACAGTGCAAGATAGACGGAGAGACAATGCAAGATAGACAAAGCAAGATAGACGGAAAGACTTTGCAAGATAGACGGAAAGACAGTGCAAGATAGACTGAAAGACAGTGCAAGATATACGGAAAGACAGTGCAAGATAGACGGAAAGACAATGCAAGATAGAAAGAGCAAGATAGACGGAAAGACTTTGCAAGATAGACAGAAAGACATTGTAAGATAGACAGAAAAACAGAGCAAGAGAGACGGATAGACAGTGCAAGATAGACGGAAAGACATTGTAAGATAGACAGAAAAACAGAGCAAGATAGACGGAAAGACATTGCAAGATAGACGGAAAGACAATGCAAAATTGACAAAGCAAGATAGATGGAAAAATAAAGCAAGACAGACGGAAAGACAGTGCAAGATAATCGAAAATACAGTGCAAGATAGACGAAAAGACAATACAAGATAGACGAAAAGACAATGCAAGATAGACAGAGCAAGATAGACGGAAAGACTTTGCAAGATAGACAGAAAGACATTGTAAGATAGACAGAAAAACAGAGCAAGAGAGACTGATAGACAGGGCAAGATAGACGAAAGACAGTGCAAGATAGACTGAAAGACAGTGCAAGATAGACGGAAAGACAATGCAAAATAGACAAAGCAAGATAGACGGAAAAATAGAGCAATATAGACGGAAAGATAGTGCAAGATAGACGGAAGGACAGTGCAAGATAGACGGAGAGACAATGCAAGATAGACAAAGCAAGATAGACGGAAAGACTTTGCAAGATAGATGGAAAGACATTGTAAGATAGACAGAAAAACAGAGCAAGATAGACGGAAAGATATTGCAAGATAGACGGAAAGACAATGCAAAATTGACAAAGTAAGATAGACGGAAAAATAAAGCAAGACAGACGGAAAGACAGTGCAAGATAATCGAAAAGACAGTGCAAGATAGACTGAAAGACAATACAAGATAGACGAAAAGACAATGCAAGATAGACAGAGCAAGATAGACGGAAAGACTTTGCAAGATAGACAGAAAGACATTGCAAGATAGACAGAAAAACATAGCAAGAGAGACGGATAGACAGTGCAAGATAGACGGAAAGACAGTGCAAAATAGACTGAAAGACAGTGCAAGATAGACGGAAAGACAATGCAAAATAGACAAAGCAAGATAGACGGAAAAATAGAGCAATATAGATGGAAAGACAGTGCAAGATAGACGGAAGGACAGTGCAAGATAGACGGAGAGACAATGCAAGATAGACAAAGCAAGATAGACGGAAAGACTTTGCAAGATAGACGGAAAGACAGTGCAAGATAGACTGAAAGACAGTGCAAGATATACGGAAAGACAGTGCAAGATAGACGGAAAGACAATGCAAGATAGAAAGAGCAAGATAGACGGAAAGACTTTGCAAGATAGACAGAAAGACATTGTAAGATAGACAGAAAAACAGAGCAAGAGAGACGGATAGACAGTGCAAGATAGACGGAAAGACAGTGCAAGATAGACTGAAAGACAGTGCAAGATAGACGGAAAGACAATGCAATATAAACGGAAAGACAGTGCAAGATAGACGGAAGGACAGTGTAAGATAGACGGAAAGACAATGCAAGATAGACAAAGCAAGATAGACGGAAAGACTTTGCAAGATAGACTGAAAGACATTGTAAGATGGACAGAAAAATAGAGTAAGATAGACGGAAAGACATTGCAAGATAGACGGAGAGACAATGCAAAATTGACAAAGCAAGATAGACGGAAAAATAAAGCAAGACAGACGGAAAGACAGTGCAAGATAATCGAAAAGACAGTGCAAGACAGACAGAAAGACATTGCAAGATAGACGGAAAGACAATGCAATATAGACGGAAAGACAGTGCAAGATAGACGGAAAGACAATGCAAGATAGACAAAGCAAGATAGACGGAAAGACTTTGCAAGACAGACAGAAAGACATTTGTAAGATAGACAGAAAAACAGAGCAAGAGAGACGGATAGACAGTGCAAGATAGACGGAAAGACAGTGCAAGATAGACGGAAAGACAATGTAAAATAGACAAAGCAAGATAGACGGAAAAATAGAGCAATATAGATGGAAAGACAGTGCAAGATAGACAGAAAGACAGTGCAAGATAGACGGAAAGACATTGTAAGATGGACAGAAAAATAGAGTAAGATAGACGGAAAGACATTACAAGATAGACGGAAAGACAATGCAAGATAGACAAAGAAAGATAGACGGAAAGACTTTGCAAGATAGACAGAAAGACATTGTAAGATAGACGGAAAGACAATGCAAAATAGACAAAGCAAGATAGACTGAAAGACTTTGCAAGATAGACGGAAAGACATTGTAAGATAGACAGAAAAACAGAGCAAGATAGACGGAAAGACATTGCAAGATAGACGGAAAGACAATGCAAAATTGACAAAGCAAGATAGATGGAAAAATAAAGCA